>NC_142048.1:44375620-44975620 GCF_982192425.1 Myodes glareolus
CACACACACACACACATACCACTTTTTCTGGATAATATATCTATGCCTGAATTGAGAATAGTCAGGTAGATTCAACCCCAGATAACTCTCCGTGAGTCCTCTGAGATAAAGGAGCTGAAGTACTTTCATATGAACTACTTTCATATGCTGCCTGCACTTGAGCCATCAGAGAAACGATGAAAATTGTATAATCTCCAAACCATGCAACTAAATCCCAGTGGCAGAATACCAGGTTATATGAAGATGGAAATAAGGTCTACATCTGTCTTTTGTTGTGATCCCAGCACATACTCATCCCCTTTCATCAAGACACCCCTAGACAAATATCAACCAGTCAGGGATCCTGAACCTTATAAATCATCTCAATCCAATTTCTGCAATGGTAAAAACCCCACCCAAACTGAGTTCGAGGCTCTCTGATCTCCTACAGCTATACTGAACACAAGTAAGGTCCAAGCTCAAACTTGAATAAAGGCTCTTTGCTTTTGCATATGGATTCAGACTCCTTGATGGTCTTTGGGGGACTCAATAATCTGGGCATAACACCAGTCTCTTTGGGGAAACTCTTACAAGCATCATAAACCCCATGTGTATTTTCTATGCTTTTTTACCTAGTCAATCAAAAGGAAGTCAAGAACTATGGCTACTGCTTATCAGCTTGCTTATTATGATAATCTTTGGACCAAAAAGGCTTTGTCTTATAGAGCAATTTCCCAGAAAGAAAACCAACTTTCAGTTCATCAGTTTTCTAGGGAGCCCCAGTCCTTCTGTTCTGCGTCACTTAACACTGGTTTGTGTTAGGTTAAAAAACAGTAGAAAAGAAAAGAAAAGAAAAAGAAAATTTTCTGCTCTTTATTCTAAATACAAAGGCCAGTGATTTTTAACTTTGCACATGATGACGGACTAAATGAGACATAACCACTCTGGATACGTTATCCTAATGTGACTGGGCAATGCAGTACAGAGGTTCCCCATCTTGTACTCTTGCTGAGACTGTTCTAGGCTGAACTAGAATTGATCTCCTTGATGAAAATCCTATGGAAAACTATCCAACTCTATTCTAGGAACCCAAGGTCAAGATGATCTAGCCAACTTACCTTATCTTGTTAAAGTGCTGCTTATGCAAACTCCCCATTCTGCTAATTGCTTATCTTAGCTTCCGTTAAACTGTTTGCTTGTGCAATCCCTCCTCCCCACCTTCTGAAGATGCTGCAAGAGATACCAAGATGGATGTAGTCTCTGTCTTTAAAAAGTTCCTAGCTTAAACACTTAACACTGCACCTGGTCTCTGAATATCTGAGTATAACCCCAGCCAAATTGAATAAAGACTTTCAGTCTGCTATAAATGATGTCTGACTGGTTATCTCTCGCAGGTTCCCCATAACACTATACTTTGCACACTCAAATGAGCCTTCAATAAAAATCGGTAAATTCTGCAAAAATATTTGGTAAGTACATAATCTCATGCAGTTGTCAAGAGGGAGCTCCTTGCCTTTGCTCCTTGCTCTATTAACAAGCCAAGAGTAGTTCATTTCTTCTCCCCCTTGGCAGAGTCATTCTGTCTCTGGCTTCCCATCAATGACCAGAAGGTTTTTTTTTTTTTTTTTTTTTTTTTTTTTTTTTTTTTTTTTTTTTTTTTCACTGTGGCATCCAGTTTCTATTCACAAAGAAAAAGCTCCAGTCCATCTTTTAATTTTTTTTTTTGAAAAATTCCTGACATTACAGAACTAAACTGAAATGTATTAATATTCCACTCTTACATTTCCATGACAAACAAAAATTCATGAGCCAAAAAAAAACCCCAAAAAAAAAGGAAAAGGGGGAGAAGCTTATAAAACTAAATATGGATATCTCAGCGTAACTGCTGAACAGAGAAAGAATTAAAACGCTTTTAATTAAAAAATCATGAGTGGATGATAAAGTGTGTAGAAACTGAAAATTTACAAACTATTTAAAACCTGGAATTGCTGACTGTTCAGAAACTACACAGATGGATCATGGGTGGTGGTGAACAGCAGAAAGGGATTATGGGTGAATCTGCATTGTTCTAGCTGCTCCCCATGCCACCTGTCTCCGAGGAAAGCCTGACATTGATTAGATACTGAGCCAGGCTGATGCTGGCAGCAGACCCAGTGATGGTGACCTGCCTATCAGTAGATCCTTCCACTGGGTTTGCAATTTTGATCTGCGCCCCAGACATCTGACGGATCTCATTGATTTTGGCGCCCTGACGCCCAATTATGCAGCCAATCAAATCATTTGGAATGGTGAGTTCATGAGAAGTAGTTTGAGCAGATGCATCCAAACCCCAATAGCCTTTCACCTCTGGAGAGCTGGATTCAATGCCACTGAATCCGGTGTTGCCATGGGTCATGGGAAAATGAGACTGTTGCATTGCCAACTGGTGCAGCTTGGTCAAATCTGGCTGTGGAATGGCATACTGTCCTTGAATGGTATAGGCCTCTAGAGGTGGTCCCTCCAGGTCAGGGTTGAGGCACATGGACGGGGTGGTGTGGGGAAAGCTCGCACTGTCGCTGCCTGTGCTGTACCTGTCCTGACCACCTGCAAAGATGACTGGAGAACTCGAGGGCTTGGGCCGGTACGGGATGGTCACGCCCTTCGGGGGGGACTGGGAGAGAGTCTCCAACATGACCACGCAGATCTGTTTGACACACTCAATGATGGATTGCGGAATGCCAGCAATAGTGATTGCCCGCTCAGTTGAGTTGGGGAGCATATCCCCTGCCACCTGGACCTGAGCCCCTGTACTCTCTCTTATTTCCTTGATCTTGCAACCACCTTTTCCAATGAGAGAGCCACACTGACTAGCAGGGACCACGAGCCGTAAGGTAACTGGGGGTCTGCTGGCAGCTGTGCTATTGGTCATAGAGCTGCTTATGTCCTCTTCCAGTTTATCAATGATCATAGCAAAGGCTTTGAAGATGGCATTAGTCGGTCCAGCCAAAGTGATAATTCTCTCAGGACAATTCCCTTCTGAGATGTTGATACGTGCACCACTCTCCTCGCGCATCTTCTTAACAGATTCTCCTTTCTTTCCGATGATACTGCCAACTTCCTTTCCATGCATAAGTAGCCTGATAGTAAGAGTGACATTTAATCCACCTTCAATCACACCGGTGTCCATGTCGAGTAGTTACAGGGAGTTGGATTTTTGAGTGGTCAAGTCTTTGGTCACGGGTGGGAGTGAATGCCAAAACTGGAGGCGCGAGTCGACTGAGGGGAAAAGGGGAGCGGGCGGGAAGGGGAAGGGCGGGAGGCCGGGGGCGACCAGAAGGTTTTTACGACTATAATCCCCTTCAGTCACTCTACACACAAAGTTGCATACTTTTATCACCAGGTAACCAATTTTCTTAAAAATACATTCATTAAAAAATTTCCAACCTAATTGTAGCTACTTTTCCTCAGTGACCTATTACAGTGGACATGTACACAAATTCAAAGTAGCTCCTAATGTGGACTTCTGTCATAGTTCTTGATGAGAATCCCAGGGAAAACTACACAACTCTATTCTAGGAACCCAAGGCCAAGATGATCCAGCTACTTACCTATCTTTTCTTAAACTGCCCGCTTCTGTATAACTTTCATTAAACACAAGTACACATGCATGCAAAAGTAATAATAATGACAAAAGGCACATAGATCTTTACTATGTTTAGAAAGTGTGTAATCATTTTCCATTAACATTTATTCTGAATGAGTTAGTCATACTATGGAGATGGATGCACGGATAAACAAAGGCGTATGCTTTCTTTGATATGGGATTCCCTTCTGTATGCTTTGAATGTGTTTTGTTAACATTGGTCAATAAAGAAGCTGCTTTGGGTCTATGACAGGACAGAATAAAAAGGCATAAATTCCAAGCAGAAATAAAGTAAAAAAGTAGGTGGAGTCGAGGAGATGCCAGGTAGCTACTGAAGGAGACAGATACTCCTGAGCCTTACTGGTAAACCACAAGCCTCATGATAAAATATAAAATAATAGGAATGGATTAATTTAAGATGTAAGAGTTAGTTAATAAGAAGCTTGAGCTAATATGCCAAGCAGTGGTGTAATTAATATCGTTTCTGTGTAATTATTTGAGTCTAGGTGTCCAGGAAACAAATGAACAGTCTCTACCTACAATTCTTCTTTGCTGAGTGACCACCATGAGGGTATGTCTAGGCTTATCTCCTCACCATTAACCTTCCTACTTCTCTGGACAAATAATGACATGAAGGTTTAACATGGAGCTTCTAGTGAATCAAGAATGGATTTTACTTAAAGCTTCAAAATATGCCTTTGCATTTGGGGCTCTTTTGAATAAGAATAGCCCGGCTAATTTGCGCATTCCTCATATGGCTGCTCTTCCCTGGCATTTTGCTGAATATGCACTGCAGAAAGAGGCCTGATTTTGATGAATAGGAACCTAGGAGGCTTAATAAGTGGCACCAGAATGGACAGACACCTGAGGGGAAAACCAGGTCTTTGTTGATGGATGTCTTTCCCCTGGGACCTGGGGCACTGCTGAGATGCAGTTTTTCCAGCAAGTGGTAAAACGAAAAGATAATTCAAAGCAGCACATGCAAGGCAGGGTGAACAATGTGTTTTCTTGACAGCAATGAGAGTGTAGAAGGAATTAGATGAATAGCCACTTCATGGGGCACCACAGGCACATCATAGGGGAGATACAGACCTAGAAAGGACAGCAAAGTAGGGAGATGTGGTCCAGCTAAGTCCTGATCATTGGAAAATATCATCCCTATAACCATGATAGCACTACATTCTCACCCAGACAGTAACTTCTGGTGTTTCCAATAAGCATGGATTGACTGGTTGGCTGATTGATTGGTTGATTGATTGTCTCACTTTGTGACCCTGGCTAGACTTGACCTCACAATCTTTTTTGCCTTAGCCTCTCAAGTGCTGGACTACAGTTGTGTTTCATCATCCTTGGCCACTATTTAAATTTTTTCTAGGGGATGACATTTAAGGCTTTGCACATTTTAGGCAAACACTGTACTCCTGAGTAACATCTCTACATCGTTTATCTTTTGTTTTAAACAGAAAAGAAAAACATGAATATGAGACTATCCAAGCTTCATGGTGCAAGGAAGCAGAAGTCATAAGGAAGTATGGTAGCTCACAACAGAATTGACTATTACTCTGCGACTGATGGAGGGAACTCAGTCATCAAGCCAGATTTATTAATAGGTGCAAATCAATAAAGTACTCTCACAATGCAGAACAAAGCTGCAATGCCACCAATGAGCTGCTGCTTCTCTAGTTCCCAGTGACCATCAGGAAGGTCTAGGGAAGGTCGCTAAGCCTTGGCATCAGCAAGACCTCCTCAGTCCAAGAGAGAGAACTTGGCCCCACCCCTGCCTTTTATTCAAGTATTCTGGTCAGGTATAACTTCCCTTCTAAATCCACCGCTTGAGCCAGGTGGTCCCTTACAATTGATCAGTGGACCTGTGACAGATTTCCCACAGCATTCTTTGGCATACAAATCCTTAACTGTGTCAACTGGGCCAATAGACTGGATGTTGTTGAAAGTGAGGTACTTGATGGAGGCTTGCCATCAAGAGTTAGGATATCAGAAGCTCGCGGTCACACAACACTTCTGCTGAACCAGTTCCTGAGAGTTTCTGTCTTGGCAAGTTGAAGAATGAAACTCATGGACCACAGAAACGTATGCTTTAGGAAAGAATCCTTCACTGATTCCATGGCAAGAGAATAAAAGAGACCTTAACAACAAGAACAGGTCCCAGGAGTGGGTTGACATGACACTACTGGATTAAGGACTTTTTACAGCACTTATGGAGAAACTGAGGCACTGGGAAGTTGGGGAGGGTTCCAATGAGTCCAATTGGACCAACCATGAAATGTCAAGGTTCCCCTGTCAGCTTTGATTGTATCCTCACAATATTTTCCAAGCAGTGTTTAGTTGTGTAAAAAAGAAAAAAATCATTCATAACAAGAAGCTGGAATACAAACTAGAGTCCCCTTTTGGCATTCCTAGCCTTCAGCCAGAACAGAAACAAGACTATTTTTGGCTTCTAGGTACCTGACCTAAACTGCATGATCAATTTTTATTGCTTGCTTTTTCATTCAAATTGCTATATATGGCAGGCATGTTTACCAAGCTTTTCCCCCTCATAGATCTGTTTCACTATACTTTTTTGAAAGTAAACTTTTAAATTAGTTTTAGAAGGGATGTGTATCTTGTCCACCCAGGTAGAAATCACTCTGCTAATTTTTTCATCTCATTATTTTCTGACAAAGACTGGAAATTTCCTCCATTGATGTGTGTACTTTAGTGTTTTAGTACAGTGTTTTCTATATTAATCATGTTTTGTTCTCTTTTCTTTCCGATACTCTGACTTATAGGCTTTGGTGGCCTTGAAGGGATTGTATTTCTCAGAGTTATAAAATTTCTAGGCATAGTAAATGCACACTATCCTTTTTATTGTTATTATCACATTGAAATGCCTGCATTTATGTGCTTGTATGAGCACATGTGTGCATATATGTGTGTAGGCATGTGTGTTGACAGGTATATCCAAGCATATGTATACATGAGTGAGTATAGAGGCTGCAAGACAACTTTTGGATGTTATTATTCATGAGATGGTCACCTTGTTTGTTAGGACAAGAACTGTTCCTGGTTTGACAGGCACTGAGCTGACCCAAACCTCAAAAATCATTCTCTTTTGTTCCCTCCAGTATTGTTGGGCTTAAAAGTATACTCTCAAGACTGACTTTTATTTTTTTAAATGTGGGGTCTGGAGATCACCCTTGGATTCCCATGCTTTGGTAAGATGCATGTTATTGGCTGATGCATTTCCTTAGAATTTATCTGCTTTTTGCATGGATATCAACTGATCTACCACCACCTCCTCCACCAACCATCTCTACTCAGGGCCTCCTCCCTCTGCCCTGATCATCACAAAGCCTTGTATCTGACAGGAAGAATACCACGAACACCACAGACAATGAAAATGGATCTTAAGTCTGGTTATCCCACGCTGATCATTTCTTCTCAACATATTGATTTCCAGACCAAAAAATAAAAGTAAAAGAATAGTTATGACTGTGTCCAACCACTTCAAGATAATACGAATGCACTCTAAGAGAATAAAAACAAAGAGTAAATACAAAAAGAATGTCAATCCAGGATGAAGAAATTGAATTCAATAAAAATTGCTGATGTAAAACTAGAATTGAAAAACCCAGTATGTCCAGTTAAAATCTCAGCAGAGAGCCTCACCAATAAATAAATAAATAAATAAATGTAAAAAAAAAACAAAGGAAAGTGACTGTGTAGAAAACAAAAAGGCTGGAAGACAAGATAGAAAAATTGGACCGTTCAGTAAAGAACAATTATACTTTTCTTTAAAAATATGAATAGGAAACAGGAGACTGTTAGAACACCATTAAAAAAAGTTCAAGATATAGATATAGAAGAATTATTATTCTGTACCAAAGGCACAAAAATTATTTATAACATAATCACAGAATAAAACTTCCCCCAAAGAGAAAGATGCACAGCCAGGTTAAAAAAAAAAAAAACCTTACAAAATGCCAGTAGACAGATAAGGAAAAAAAAAACTTCACATAGAGTATTATATTCCAAACATTGTAAACACAGGAAAAAGAAAGATTATTGAAGACATTAAGAGAGAAGGGTCAACTCACCTATAAACTTAGGTCCTCAAGAATAACACTTAACTATTCAGCAGAAACATTTGAAAACCAAAAACATCTGGAACCAGAAAAACAGTTTAAGCTAGGAAAATTATAGCTTCAAACCCAAACTATTATCATCAGCAAAAAAGAAAAAAAGAAAGAAAGAAAGAAAGTCACTGAATTGGAGAGATAAAAGTTTTTTTCCATAATAAAATAGACTAATGGAACTTATTACCAGCTCTAAAGAGACTACTGTAAGGATTACTTCAGTTTGAAGAAAAGAATAAAAACATCTAAGAGGTCACAGATACTAAATATACAATCCTAGAATATTTAATTCAAAGAGATCTAAGAAAACACACAAAACATAAATAAACAAAATGACATGAGAATTAATATACATTGTTCAATACTAACATTCTAAATTCCCTAATAAACAGATGCAGACAAGTAGATTGGATTGTAAAATAGACTCCATCATTTTACTACCTCCAAAGTACAGCCCACCTCAATACAGATACCACCATTGAGTAGAAGGATGTAAAAAGAAAGCAAATGAAACTAACAAATAGATGTAGCTATTCTAATACCTGACAAAATAGACTTCAAATAAAAAATAGTCAGAAGAAACAAAGTTTTATTCATACTAATCAATGGAACACTCTAATAAGAGGAAATTTCAGTTCTAAATGTGTACAAAAATTAGGCACATTAAATTTCATAAAATACTGCTAGATGTAAAGCTACAGATTAATCCTAACACAGTAATACCAAATAATTTTAACCCTACACTCACCAGTTTTTGCCTATATCAAAAAAACTAAAGCTAAATAACACCATAAACCAAATGGACCTAGTAAATGTTCCAGAACATTTCAGCCAGATACTAAGAATACACATTGTAATCAACAGCACCTAGAGCTTTATCTAAAATCAGTCACATATCATAACACAAAGCAAGTCTAATCATACATAGGAAAATTGAAATGATGTCCTATATTCCATCTGACAGTAATGGAACAAAGGTGGATAACAAAAACATAAAACTAGAGTAAGTATACAAACTCATGGAGACTATGCAATACACTACTGAATGATAACTGTGTCAATAAATAAATAAATAAATAAGGTGAAGATACAACGTATCAAAATGAATGGAGCCCAATGAGATAATCCTAACAAACGCATATTGTTAGATGTCTATGTAAGAGAGATAGAGAGAGAGAGAGAGAGAGAGAGAGAGAGAGAGAGAGAGAGAGGGAGATTTTAAATTAATTACTGACATGCCTCAAGGCCTTGGAAAAACAAAATAGACTCCAAACAATTGACTGGAAAAATAATAATCAAAACCAGGGCAGAGATTAACAAAACAGAAACAAAATCCACAAAGAGTTAATAAAACAAAAGCGGGTTCATTTGGAAAGATAAACAAAATTGACAAACTCTTAGCCAAATTAACCAAAACAATAGAGAAAAGACCCAAATTAATAAAACTAGAGATGAAAATCAAGACATCACAATGGATATCAATAATTTCTAAAATCATGGTTGCATATAAGTCACTAAACTGGAAATTTAGAAAGAAATAGATAAATTTCTAGATATACACGACATACCCAATTAAAATTAAACTAGGATTAAATTTGAAGTTCTGAATAGATTTATAAGTAGCAACGAGATTAAAACAGTAACAAAACATGTCCCCACTAAAAGTGCCCATCGCAAGATTGATTCACTATGGAATTTTACCAGAATGTCAAAGAAAAACTAATATTATTCGACGTGTTCAATAAAATAAGAGGGAAGGTCTGGGGATTGAATTTTTTGTTAACTTGGCACAAGGTAGAATCATCTCGGAAGAGCAAACATGAAAGGAACTGCTTCCATCAAATTGGACTATATAGAAGTCTGTAGGGTATTTTCTTGTTTAATGATTGCTATAGGATTGCAGAAAGAGGGACCAGACCATTGTGGGTAGTACCACTCCTGGGCAAGTGGTCCTGGATGGTATGACAAGCATAGCTGAGACAACTATGAGGGCACGGCAGAAAGCATCATTTCTCCATGATCTCTTCTTCAGTTCATGTCTACAGATTCCTGCCATGGTAGCCCTCAAAATGGCCTATAAAGTGAAATAAACTCTTTCCTCCCCATGACTAATTTTGGTCAGTTTTTATCACAACAACAGCAAACTAAATAGGAAATAATGAAAGCTTTCCAAACTCTTTATTAAGCCAGTATTGTCCTGATATCAAAACCAGATAAAGACATTATAAATACAAACCAACAGCATAAAAGTCCAATCTCCCTGATGAATATAGATGCAAAAATCCTCTAGATTTGAGAATTTCCTTCCATGGTTTTATTGAAAATGTTTTCTATGCCTTCTTCTTTGTCCATAATTCATAGTTTGGTTTTCTCATGGTATCTCAAAAATCTCACATATTTACTTATGAGATTTTTTAAAAAATACTTTCCTCAAACTAATTATCTAATTATTCTACCTTGTTTTCAAGACATTCTTTCCTTCGTATGCTACATTTTATTGGTTTATTGAATTTTTCATTTCTAACTTCATTTCAGTTTGGCTTTCCGACAGAATTTTCATCTCTATTGAATTTTATTTTTCTGTCCTGTTTTTTCTGTTCCTGTTCACTTTAAATTCATTCTGATAGTTATCTGTGTAGTCTTTGAATTACTGAACCTATCTATCCTTTTCTTTTGAATATTTTATCTGGAAATCCAACTAACTAGATCTCATTAGGAACAGTTCTAATGTGGTAAGTAATTTTGGGTAACACACATGGTTTTGGGATTTTTGTTTCTGTTTTTATGTATTGATTTGCATATTTTAAATTTTTTTTGGTTAAGTCTTTTGATACAAGTTTTTGGCATGCCCTCACTGAGTGGATGTTTATATCTATGCTTGGATTATCTGGGCTTAGCTAGTTTATTATTGATTAGGTGGTGCTTGAAATTCAGTTATGGCACTGTTTTTGGAGCTTCAGAAAAGTAACTAATAAGGCAGTGAAGTAGACAGAAGTGTAAGAGTAAAACTAAGCCCGTTGAGAGTTGACAGTGAGCGATAAAGCCAGATGGCTGAGAGACAGGGTCAATGGATACTGGATCCTAGATGTTGAGCTTAGGCAATGCTTTCACTAAGAATCATGTCAATCTAATTCCTCCTAGGGAGGCAATTCATCTCTGTGTCTGGTCACTCTATAGATTACGTCCTTTTCTTTTTGGTAAATAACATGGTACTATGATACTATGATATTTAACTTCTTTTTTTAAAAACTTCTACTCATTATTTTTAAACTCAATGAATCTGAATCTAAGGATTCTTATTCTTAAATATTTCTGCCTTTTCAAGGGTGTGGTAGGATGTTGCCTGATCCCCATTCTATTTCATTTCTCCATGTCCATGTAGAGTTCAATCAGAAATGTGATAGGCCCTTTTCTGTGTTTTATTTTTTCAAATCACTTGAGTTTTTTCCCTTGTTGTCCTTGCTTCAGTCTTAGGAATATACTCAAAAATGTATTCTACTTCTTAATTCTCTTTGGCAGTGCCTACTATTCTGCCACTCTTCTCTTGAAGTTTGGGATTTGACTATATGTTTAATTTATAGAAGTTATATTTGGCCCATTTCTATAACTACTTGGTAATCTTAGTAGTTTTGAGGTTCCTAGCTATAGTTTATGGCGCTAGAAGTTGAATGCAAGTATTAAACTTGCAATGTAAGAGCTGTACCTCTGATTGGTTGCCCAAATCCTCATTTTACTTCATATTTTGACACAGGAGCTCACTGAGTTGCCAGGCATAATTTTCACTCTGTCATCACAGCAGCCTCAAAGTTGCTATCCTCCTACCTCAGCATCCCACATAGCTGGGTTTAGAGATATTTGCCAACATAGTTGGCTTCTTGATTGCTTTGTAGCCATATTTTTAATCCTTTCCTTTTTGTGTCTATAAACACATTAAACACAAGTATATTTGGAATTTAGTAAGTTTGGTAACTGAAATCTTTGGTTTGTACTGATTTCTGCTCATGATGATGTATGAGTACTTGTGAGTTAGTGAGTACATGTGTTCTCATGAGTCACTATAATCTGCCATGCTGCTTTCAGATACGCAACTGAATAAACCATGATTTACAAAAATTATTACTCTAAATTTATGGAATGTAACTATAAGATTAATATTGGATTTGGGAGAATGAAAGGCATGGGAATGATTTTTAAGTTTCTGACACATGTATTAAGCAGATGCTATCAATCAAAATGTAAAAAAATATTTTAGGGGGCTGAAGGTTCCAACATGGCATGTAGAAATGTTCAAGTAACATCCAATTTGGTCTTTCTTACTGGGGGTTGAAGTTTTTACGTATTGGGTATTTAATACAGCATGGTCAATGATTGAGCCCAAGCAAAGTACCTGTGTCAGTCAGTGACCAATTACAATTATAGCTACTTAAAGGACCGAGAAGCAAGATCTGAGTAGGTTAAGGAAGAGCAAGTGTGACAGGAATTTTAATCTTGTTTGTGAACTTGACTACACCTGGAATCAACGTAAACCCAAGCTACCCAAGCTGCTTACACTCTCTTGAGGGATTTGCCAGGTTATTTAGAGCACAAAGATCTACCCCAAATCTGGTCACAATTTCTGTAGGCTGACCAGGTAACCTAATGGAAGGAAACACTCCCTTCTGCCTGCAGAGGCTTTAAGTAACTTTTTTTTGTCATTTAGAAAAGCTGCTCTCCAGAAAGCCTCCAGGACCCCAATCCTGTAGGCTAAGTTCCAACCTGATTCTCAGCCTTTCCAGTGTGAGACATCCTGTAAACTAGCCTAATAAATTCCCTTTACACACACACACACACACACACACACACACACACACACACTCAGTTCTGTTTCTTTAAAGAACCCAACGACAAGAAAGATATATAAGTAATCAAAGACTCAGTAATGTTCTGGGAATCAATAACAGGCCTAAGAAATACAGAAAGCATTAAAAGTAATTAGGAACATTAAAAGTTCAAGTAGGTTTAGATACGGTAGATGTTTAGCAGTGAACTTTGGCAACAGATTTATTTTCCCGAGATCATGGGGTTTTATATCAAAAGCCAAAAAAGGAGAAAGTAACTGTTTTCGGGGAAAACATTCAAGGGAGTTTTCTGTTGGTTCTGATTTGTTCTATTATTTGCTTATTTGGGGACCACTATGCTCCTAAGGAGAGACTACAGTGAGGAAGGACATAAGAAAGATGCCTGGGACAGAAGACAGCTACTGCAGCTATGTGGGGGGGCTTCATGGAGGAACGGACCCAAGAATCAGCAGGGATCTGAGGAAGAGATCCATTCTTCCCTGTGAATCAGAGTAGGCAGGGCACAGAAGACCCTCGATGGCTGTGATGGTATGTAATGGAAGTACGAGCCTGAACCACATTTTCCCCTTCTTCATAGTAAGTTTTTAGCTGAAAGCAAGATTGGCAGAGACAGAAAACTTGAGAAGGAGGCACTGAAATACCCACACGGTCAAAGAAGGTAGCAAAACCAGCAAGCAGGACCACCATGACTAGGAAATGCCACACAGAGTTCAAACATTGCCATGCCCCCAAACCCCAACCATCTGCTGGAGCTTGTCAAAATGCACTGGGCTGGACCACTCCCAAGAGAAGTCATATGATAGGTTCAAGGGGCAATATGAAAGGTTGTTTTTCTTTTTTATTATTAGTTAAACTTTTTCATTTATTTTATATTCCTACCACAGTTTCCACTCTCTCCTCTCCTCCTCCCTCATGCCTCCCCCTCAACCCATTCTTCATCTGTTTCTTTTCAGAAAGGGCCAGGCCTCCCTTGGGTGTTAACAAAGCATGGTATATCAAGTAGAGGTAGAAATAAGCATTTCTAAAGCCTTGCTAGCTGTTACTCATATAGATGCTCTAGAGAATCCATTTAAAAACTTGCTAGTCTGGGGCAATGATTAAAAACTGTTCCCAACACCAACAATTTTTCTTTATTGTTCCTGAAAGGGTTCCCTTTGTCAAACTATTCTTGTTAGTAAAACTTTGTGATATTCACATATTTGATTTGTGATGTTTTAGTAATCCCCTCCTCTGCTCAGACTCTTTGCTCTATCCCAAATAATTCTACACATATTTGTTCAGCATCTGCTCTAGCGCTAATGCCCCAGGAATTGATATTTGTTATCTCTCTTTAGAGTCGATGGAGTGCTGACTTTTGCACTTACATCCTTTGGACCCAACTGTCTTTCTGCCTTGAATTTGTTGTCAGCTTTTCAGATTCCCATGACCTCATTCAAACTGTAACCCATTCAAGGACAGAGAGAGCCACTTTATATCCGCTCAATGCCTGTAAAGTTTAGTGCCAATGTCTGGCACAGAGAGTCAACCACCATTGTATCTGGGGTTGATCAATGGCCACAGTGCCCTAACAGACTTCTCAGGGGGCTTCCAAGTGTCTGACACAACAAGCAAAGGAACATTAAACCAGAGAACATCAGAAGAAATTTTTGTTTTATTCGATTTGCCTTACCCCCTTGACAGAATCTCTTATTAAAATAACATTAGCTAAAAATATTTCTATGCCAAAAGCAATTATGATAATATTTCCCTACATTGATATAGTTCTTCTCATTCTGAACATTCACTATATACACAGGTCGCAGTTCAGGAGGAAAGAAATCCACTGATCTGGACTTGAAGGCCTTAATCCCTTCAGCAGGTGGTTTCCTTCTGGTTAACACATCTAGGAGCCTGTTACCATTGCTCAAGTCTAGGGTTGAGCTTCCTCTGTTCAGCATCTTCCCTGAGTCTACTAGGGCATAGATTTAAAAGAGATTTTCAATTAGTTCCCCTCAAGGAATTAAACACCGTTGTCCCTCACTGGCCGCTCTCATCTTTAACAGGTGATTAAGGGTCTAATGGGCTCATACAGTTTTTCAATCTGTTCCAACCAATTATAGCAACTAAAGCAAAAGCCAAAGGCAGGAAACCTCTAAGAAAGAGAAAAGGAAATGCAAATTGAGAATCAGAAATGGGATGCTGTCGGGTGATGTGAGCTTTCCTTGGAATGACTGTCGGATGCTCCCAAACATCACAGTGTAGGTTCTTGGCCCCCAGGAGAATTCTTCAGCCCCTGCCATTAGCTTTATCCCTTATTTGAGACCTCAGAGGTAGGTAGAGGACATACTTGCTTTGGGGTATAACACACATTTGCTTACACACACTACTGCATTCCCTAAGTAGTATAGTATAGTCTGTATTTAATCGTTGTCCTCTAGCCCATGGCAAAAACCCTTAGATTTCTACAGGAATATCAATGACTTTTATGCATGTTCATGGTAGGCTCTTGGATTGCTGCAGGATGGGGCTTATCAACATAAGGATAAAAATCATGATTTAAGGGTAAGAACCCGGGCCTTTGCACCTGCAGAGAAGGAGACTAAAAAGTGAGTCCAGTTTTATAGTTAATGAGTAAATCAGTCATCTGCTATATAATGACATTTCAGCATAGAACTTCCTGCTCGGTGTCAGGCTGGGTTACCAATGGGCACGAGATGCCTAAGTGCCACAGGATAGTTCATGGAAGTGGTGCACTTTCTCTCAGATCTCAGCCTACGTGTGTCCTTCATAATAGAATTGTCATATTGTGAGCCATTTTTGGGAGTGATTAATTCTGAAGTCCTCATGAAAATCCCTAATTTGTTCTCCAGCTTGTCAGAAGTATAGTCTTGAGACCCCATTTGTGGCTGGAATCTGAAGGTGATGCAATCTTATGTAAAACCGAGTCCTTTTGTACCGAATGCAAGTGGTTCATGTCAGAAGTGAATCGCCACAATCTGAAGCTGGGGTGAAATGGTGCCATGTAGGAAGCCATCAGCGACCTAGAGGGACATGGGTAACCTACAGACGAGAAAAGGGCTTCCTGCAATGGCTGCTCCTTGTCCCTAGAAAACATTTCCAGAACAAACAGTGGGAGGACAAAAGGGTGGGCATCTGAAGAGTATAAACAGAAGAAAGGGAAGGACACAGGGACTCTATAATTATAAACACCCAAGTCAGAATCTGATTGGTGAAATTCAAGCTTCAGGCTTCCACTTCCAAATGCAAAAAGCTCTATTTTCTCTTTTTCCCCAAGGTTTGGCCATCTGTCTTTCCCAATCAGTCACTTCTTTTCATGCCAGTGTTGCAGAATATTGCTTTCAGGTGTGTTACTTTTGTTTGTGTTACATTTGTTTAACTCTGTGAAGCTGTGTTACTGTATCTGTCTAAAACACCTGATGGTCTAATAAAGAATTGAATGGCCAATAGCAAGGCAGGAGAGAGGACTAGGTGGGACCAGCAGGCAGAGAGGATAATTATGAGGAGAAATCTGGGAGAAAGGGATTTGGGAATGAGAGAGGAAGGAGGAGGACTTCAGGGGCCAGCTACTTAGCTACACACAGAGTAAGAAGGAAAGATAAAGTATACAGGAATTGAGAAAGATAAAAGCCCTGAGGCCAAATATAGATGGGATAATTTAAGTTAAGAAAAGCTGACAAGAAACAATCCAAGCTAAGGCCAGGGCCTTCTTATTCTTAAGAATAAGCCCCTGTGTGTTTTATTTGGGAGCTGGGTGGCAGGCCCCCCTAAAAGCCTAAAGAGTAAAACAGATAACAACGTGCCAGGAAATGAACTTAGCAATCCCTTAGACAACTGCTGTCAGCTCTATGACAATAAAATCTGTCTCTCTTTACCTTCAAGCTCCCTGCTATCTCTGTAACAATGTTAGAGTTTTTCCTTGGCTTTCTTAGAGATCAGTGCCAAGGAGGTCACACACACATGCTCTCTTCCATATAACCCAGAGCAGGAAGAAGTAGAGTATACCAAAATCAATTCATTAGTGCCATACTGCTCACAGACCACCAGCCAATGTTTGAGACAAACCCCACCCCTTTTTCTTCTTTTTGAGATATGTTTTGGTGCTTTCCTTTGAGCACAATTTCCTAAGCATTACATCTTTCTTTCAATGCCACAGGGGTTTCTAAGTGTCTGCTGGGTGAGGCAGGTACCTCGGAGCTTTCAGGGTGCTTGTTAGGAAGAGAGATTCTTGAGTACAAATCAAAATATGATGAGAGAATACAATAGCAGGTGAGTGTGTGCCCTTGTGCTGACTGTCAGAGCTGCCACTGCGAGTGTGCCCGATATAGACTTGCAGGACCAGTGTGCCTCCTGCATGGTAGCAGCTCACGTGGATGCTCAGTGGCTGATTTAAGGCAAAAGAGCAAATGGCACACACATTGTCTCTGGAAAGTGTTTGGCATGACTGTGTGTCACATGTACTTCTCCATCAGACAGTTTTAAACTACCACAATAATTTAAAAGGCTGAGTGGTGGTATTGGTTTGGGTTTGGAAAAAACAAGAAAATTAAGCAGGCCCACAAAAATTTGGAAGATTATTTACATTTTTAAGAAAGCCATTCTTTTATGGATAGATGCCTTCAGGCGTACATGCCTGTGTACGCACCAGGAAGCCAGAAAAGGATGTCTGCTATTCTCTTCTGTCCTTCTCCATCTATTCCTTTGAGGCAGGATCTCTCCATAACTTGATTTCAACTAGGCTAAAAGTCAACAAGCCTTGGTGATTCTTCTGTCCTTGCCTCCCTGAGCTTGGGTTAGAGGTGTTTTCAGGCATGCCTCATGTGATGACTTTGGTTATTGACTTGACTGCATCTGAAATCTATTGCACACTGCTGGATCCCCCTGTGAGGGCTTTCCTTGAACAGATTATTTGAAATGGGAAGACCCACCTAAATATGGGCAGCACCTTATGGTAGAAGACCAGATCAAAGAACACGGATGAAGGAGACTTTGCTTTGCATCTGTTTGCCCTTTGCCCATTTTGTTTCTTTAGAGCACTCTGCCTAATACATCTGACTTCCTATGTGTGTTGACAGAAGCTGCTTGCTCATTTCCTGGCCACTCAGACTCCTGAAATAATCACACAGAAACTGTATTATTTAAATCACTGCTTGACCAATCATTTAAGTGTATTGCTCGCTAGTTGTTATGTCTTAAATTAACCCATTTCTACTATTTTATATTTTACCACTAGGATCATGGCCTACTGGCAAGGCTCTATCCAGTATCTGTCTCCAGCAGGGCTACATGGCTTCTTCCAGTTTCTCCTTCTTTCTCCCAGCATTCAGTTTAGCTTTCCCCACCTAGCTCTACTCTGCAGACAAAATGTATGGTAAAAGTAACAAAACGCAAGCTCTGCATTGCAGCAGATGCTATTGGTGGTCATGGACCCTCATGATCCCCTTTGCACACTCAGGATAGACCTGTCAAATTTGCACGTGCACCTTCTCTTGCTTTGTGACCCACAAAGTAAGCCCTAAGTCCCAAAGAAGAAGCCTGCATTGGCAGCCCTTAACCAATGACCCCCCCAGCTTCCTTTCGCCCCGACTTTAATCACACTTGAGGAATGGGGTTTTCACTAGCTCACACACTTTCCACAGTCACTCTGAGGAGATCTAGTTGCTGCCAGTAGTAACTGGCTGCACAAAGCACTCTTAATTAGTTTTTTTCTGTAATTTACTTAACTGCCTACACTTACAGCACTGACTTAAGTCTCCTTCCAAACAAACTACTGCCTTTAAGGTCTTGCTTCGGTGTCTGTTTCGGAGGCAGCAAACTAAGGCTGGAAGGAAACCTTCTCAACCGAGTGAAGGACATTTGAAAAAAAGCGCAGAAAATAATGCACTCCACAGTAAAATAAAAACCCGTTTCCTGCACCAACAAGAAGGTCAGCCATGCTCATAATCACCAGCTTAGGATCACACCTGAGGTCCTGGTCAAGTGAAATCAAACAAACAAGAACAAGCAAATGTTAGAAGAATTCGAATACTCTGAAAAAAAGATAGCCCACGATTATTTGTAGGTAACATGGTTATGGAGAAAACAAAATAAATTATTCGAGTTACTAAAAGATTTTAGCTTAGTAACTGGCTATCAAATCAATATTTTTGGGTAGTGAATAACTAAGTGTTTCACACAGAAAGAATGGTTTTAAAAGTTGGCAGTGTTGGGGTGTGTCAAAAGGACTTGACAATCAAGCTCCCAAGAGCCAAAGATGCTATGATAGACTATGCAAGTATTTCTTAAAAGCATAAATTAAGCATTAATACAGTAAGGTTGCTATAAGCAAATGGCTAAACAAATAAATGGAGGGAGACAAACTTGTTCAGAATTCTAAGTGGTTTGTGTATCTACCTCACCCTCAAGGCAGAGGAGCATAACTCTCTTTGCCTCAGGCTTACATTGTGCATGGTAACCCCTCCTATGGAGGACTTATGGATCATACTATGCATGTTAGTGCAGAAAATGCAGCTTGGGAATGTGGCTGGGAAGTGTGACTTTCTAATGGTGAACTTTCATAGGTACTGCCTATGGCAGGGGATCTAGGTTGAATTCCAAACACTGCAGCCTTAATAAAAAGGGATAAAAGTGGTTCTTCACTTTGTGATTGTGTTTCACTAAACTCACTGTAACAAGAAAAATACCAGCTAAATCTTAATCGATTGCTTCACAAAAAATGTCTAACAATACACTTCCAAATTGTCAAGGTCAACAACTAAGTAAACACTTGGAAAATTTCAGGGCCAGTTGGGCTGTAAAAAAGGCAACATCTAAATGCAATGTGGTACCCTAGCACAGGCCTAAAATAGACAAAGCGTGTTGGGTAAAAACTATGGAAATTTTAATGAAGTCTGAGCACCAGTTATTAGTAATTTATCAATATAAGTTCATTAATTGCTATTGCAAATTATAATAATTTAAGAAACAAATGATAGAGGAACTTGGGTATAATATTTATGAGAACACTATGTGCTATCCACATGTTTTCTATGAAACTGAAGCAATTCTGAAGAATCCATCTTATTTACAAAGAAAAAAATTACAGTTGGGAGCGTTTATGAAAGTAATTACTAAAACTTGTCTCTTAAATTGGTTTCAAATAAAAAGAAGGTAAACTAGCAGCGAATTAAGCAGTTCATGTACAAAATTTGCATTTTGGAAATTATACTGGGGAAAACTTTTTTCAAAGCATTTAATAAATAGGAACCATGGTACAACACAAGTTCTGCAAACTAATAAGAAGAAGTGGTTGTAGGGATGTGAATTCTCATCAAATTGTTCCGGCGTTGTAATTCAATTCTAATCAAAATAACAACAGAGGTGGGAAGAGTTTAGCAGTCTTATTTGAAAATTTATAGGGAAGATTAATGACACAAAAATGGTGAGAAACTCTATTTTAAAAGCAAAGGAATGAGATTTGCCCTAATGGAAATCAAGATATATACAGTATTGTTATGGGAAAACATAAATTGAAACAAAAACACAACAGTGAGCCTAGAGATATATCCACATGCATGGACAATCGATTTAGACAGAACTATTGTTGTGGGGCTTTGAGGAAAAGAGAATGGATGGAGAATAAGCAGGCTTGGGACAATGATTCCCAGAACAGGGCATGTCAATAAATAAGCATTTCTCACAAGAATGCCCAAACTTATCAATAGTCAGAGAGATGAAAAGGCTACAAAAGACCACTTAAAACCAATCATATTATTAGAAATTAAAAATAAAGTCCATCAACATCAAGTAATGGTGAGAATGTAAGGGTGGCAGAACAATCCCATATAAAGTAAAGGGTAAACTATTTATCATCCTGAGAAAATAGGATATCAGTCTCTAACAAACTAAAAGAGTACAAAATGTGATGATTGGATAATATTCTCAGAAACACTTTGGAAAATATGTGCATATTCTTGTCTTTGTAATAACAAGGAGAGGAACACACAATTTCTAGACAAGGTGACAGATTAGAAGTCACCTCTCTGTTACCTGCTAAAAGAGAAGAGTCAGTATATAAAAGTGTAGATACTACTCCAGTAAACAAAAAGGGGGGTTAAAAATTAATCATAGACGGGCTTTTCTTTGAAAAAAGGCAATCAGGTCAGTGTTCACCTGTACCACACAGTTTACTCCAAACCAGGACCAATGACAACAGAGAAGGAGTTGTCATGTCCTTCTGAGAACAGCAAGCTAGAAAGAAACTGTCCAAGTAGTGAAGAAATGGCTAGAGTTTAGAGAGAGCACAAGTGAAGACCTGACTAGACCAGAATAGGTTGTAGACAAGGAGACAGAAATATGAGGTGGTGGCCTAAAGCTGAGATTCAGCATGGACATTGCTGAATTAGTTAACCAAAGCAGAAACCCTGACTAATATTGAAGTGAACAACACAAAAATACAAAAGCTGGATTGCTAAACATGGTCCAGTTTGATGGTCACTGGCAAAAGAAAACACTTCAAGTCTGAGCCTATGTGTGGAAAGAAAAAAATTCCCAAGCTAGCAGAGATGAAATTGTCAATAACAGGCAGAGAGGGCAACAGACCAAGGACTCACACTCTCACAAGAAGTGAAGGCGCCAGAAAAACCCCGCTCAGCAGGGAAGTTACACAGCCTGAGCTTGTTTCAGGTTTTGGATTAGCATCTCCCTCCCCTCCTTCAGAGTCTGCATCAAACAGTAATCAAAAAATAAGAAAAATGAATAGCATTATCCCAAATGCTGATCAAGGTTATGATGATATCTGCTTTATCTCCCGGATGTGAACTTCTGAACTTTAACTGTCCGGTTGTGTTTATACCTACACAACATCACAAAGGTCTTTTGTGATGGTTATTTTTCCCTGCCCTAACTTATGGTATAATACATTCTCTAATTTCCCATACCTCTTCTAATCTGTGTGCTTTTATTTTCTTCCATACTTCATCTGCTGACTAATTATTAACACCCTTTGCTCTAATAAATCTACAAAGTGCATCTTTTAGCCTATTTCTACTGTCTCAGAACATTGGCAGAGACACCAGTGAAATGCCCAAGTTTCTGCAAGTTGACACTTCTCTCAGCATTGTATTTGATATTGCAGAAAGCCCCTCTGCTAAGTAGCAGTGAGGAGCATGTACCAAGAGAGTACAACTTCTCAGGGAAACTTTGTGAACGATAGATAGATAGATAGATAGATAGATAGATAGATAGATAGATAGATAGATAGATAAAAAGAGTGAAAGATTTTTTTTTAAATCTGGAGGGCCTACAGAAACATTAAACACAACAAAGGAACACAAAAATTACTACACAATGCATAGCTACAATATCTCCAAAACTCACAGCTCCATAATATTAGAAACCAGACATGATGAGATAGACAGAATACTCAAAAAATTCAGATTCTGCTTTTTAAAAGCAACACGAGTGCAGAGAGGAGTCAAACAAACAGATTTAGTGTGGGGGAAATCTGGTCAGAGGCGGAATCTGCAGCACAACACAGCCACAAGATTTCAAGTAGAGTCCATGGGGTGGAGCCAGCGCCTTCATTCTGTCTCCAAAGACTTCTCAGCATGTGACTGTCATCTTTGACCTGAACAGACAAATGGAATTACATGGAGTTCAAAGCTCACAGCAAAGGAAACAATCACCAGAGTGAAAAGAGGGGCTACAGAATGGGATAAATATTTGCCAGTTGTATGTCCAACAGGGTTTAATATTTAGAATATAAAAAGTGCTCTTGAAGAAAACTGGAATTTGGTTCCCAGTACCCACTTAGGCCTGTACCTGTAACTACCTCCAGCTCCAGGAAATTCATAAACACCCTTTCTGCCCTCCATAAACACTGTTATGCACGTTCACACACACACAAACATACACACACACACACACACACACACACACACACACAAATAAATCGTACAGTGTATGTATATTTTATTCTTTAAATAATTTTTAAATATTTATTTATTTATTATGGATACAATATTCTGTCTGCATGTATGCCTGCAGGCCAGAAAAGGGCACTAGACCTCATTACAGATGGTTGTGAACCACCTGTGGTTGCTGGGAATCAAACTTGGAACCTTTGGAAGAGCAGGCAAGGCTTGTAACCACTGAGCCATTTCTCCAGCCCCATGTATTTTATTTTTTATTGCGAATAAATATTGTGTGCAGCTTTAAATTGTATTGTGGAAGCATACTAGGTTGTCACAGTGTTTAAGAACTTGGACCCTTGCATCAGGTACTGTAGGTTTAAATTCTGATGGTGAGTCATTAGCTGTATGACTCTAGAGATTATCCTTACAGATTATGTGTTTTCTCAGAATTAAGCTAGAGACAATAGTTAATGGTAATAATATATATATATGCCATCGATAATAGTAACATTGTTATTACCTTCATTGTTACTTGTTTTCAAGTATTTCCTATTTTGCAATACTCCAAAAAGTCATGCTGGTGTAGATGATGATGATGATGATGATGATGATGATGATGATGATGATTCGTGTTATTATTATAGATATGATCTGCCTGTATAACCCTAGCTGTCCTGGAAACCATGTAGAGAAAGGTGGTCTTAAATTCAGAGATCTATCTACTTATACCTCCCAAATGCTGGGACTAAAATGTGTATCATCTTGTCTGACCTTGCTATTATTTTAACATAAGAACCTCATGTCCCATTTTAGTTGATGGACTTTCTGAAAATGTTGGTCACAGGGGAAAAAACAAACAAACCTTAAAGCAACTACAAAGCCAGACTTTCAAAAGACCAAGCTAAAACCATAAGCTGAGGACTGAAAGTTTCTGGGTCCTGCCAGGGCTGCCCTTTTCAACACCACAATTTTTGTATCAGGGTGTGGAAATAATCATTTTGTCTCATTGCACATTTAGATTCTGAAAAGGAACCCTCTTCCCCTTTTATCTTGGCTGAAACAAGCTTTTGATGTGACTGTGTGCTCAGAATCTTGTGACAAAAGATCAGCCCAAGGGCAACCTGTGGGCCACTGACATCCTGCTTAGCAGTAAATACAGAGTGCAGAGAATTCCCGGCTCATTTCAGTGTCTCACCTGCAAAGTGACCAGAGGATGGGATTCTTCTTTCTTTGTGTGAATGCATCATTTCTTATCATATTGATTCTTAGTTCTTAGATACATTTACTTCCAGAATTTTCCCCCGAAATATGACTACGCTATTTATCTTTCAACTTGTCACGAAAAAGCATAAAACACAGCTCCTTATGCCAATCACAATTCATAGTTTAGGAAGGTGCAGTTGCCATTCAAACATAGCAACAGAAGATACTGGATCTTATTTCTGTTCTGTTAACAGAAATTGCAAGATGTCGGTTGCCATGGCTATAGAAGGCTGAATTCCACCTTGATGCCCTGGAGGACCAAAGTTCACTATCTTCCCTTCTTGTTGGCTTCTCTTAGAAGGCTGCCCAAAGGTGGCCACAGTTGCTACCTGTTTGTGCCTATTTATTTCCAGCCTGTATTATAACAAATAATTTTGTTTCATCCCCTCCTTGTTCCTCTTTTTCTCTTGGTATAGAAAGTTGAGGTTTTCCTTTTTGTTTTTTCCTACATAATTCTTTCTCTGTAGATAACAAAGTCCAAGTCCCTAGCCATTGCAATTATTAGCATATTCCTGGAGAAAATTGCAACAGTCTACATTAAAAGACTCCCTGCAGAAATTTACACAGTAGGTATCCAATTTCTCTTTAAATAAAAGGCACTCAAAACAGTGAGGGGTTTAAAACAGGGGAAGAAATGGGGAGCAAACAGAGCTTTGAGGAACAGCAGGGAGATTGTGCAGTGGTCAAGAGGAGACAGTCAGGATGAATTATTTGGATAATTAGTCTTCGTTAGCAAATTGGAGAAAATTACAATACCACCATGAGATGTAATAACACGCCTGCAGACTGGCAACATTAAGACTCAGATTTGACCCTGTTCTAAAAGGTTTGATTCTCTATTTTCTATATCCTCTACTAGAAAATAGATTTCAAGTCTGTTACCCCACTTCAAAATGTTCCCCAAACTTAATATTTGTATTCTGTAGAGTTGACCCTAATATCATATGGTTTCTTCCAGTGTGAGAGGATCATTGTGTTTAAGGACTTCCCTAACTTCCAGGAAATCTTAAGGAGATGGAAGCACAATGCCAATAACTGGATTCATTTTGTCAAACCATCTTCAAGGGACTGGGGCAGCATGCAAACAAGGTTTACTTCTTGTGGCAGAAAACCTCTGAGAGAGAGGCATCTTTCTCTCTCTCTCTCTCTCTCTCTCTCTCTCTCTCTCTCTCCCTCTCTCTCTCTCTTTCTCTCTCTCTCTCCCTCTCTCTCTCTCTTTCTCTCTCTCTCTTTCTCTTAATAAAAAAAAGTTGTTTAGTGTTGGAGGAAATGTAGTCCTTCCCTTGGCAAAGAACTGGAAACTCTTCCTTATTTCCTGGATTTCTGAGTACCCAAGGAGAGATTCATGAGGAAGGAGTATAAAATGCACCCCACAAGTGGCCACACAAAAGCATTCCAGTTTGACTCAATTATTGCCACTTCTCCAAAATAAGAAACAGCCTGGGCCATGACTAAGAACAGAAAAGCAATAAGGATAGTTGTAAAGATTATGGGAGTTTAAATTTTCTGAGAAGCAAACTTTATTTTTCCCAGTGAGCGTAAGAAGGTTTCCACATTGGAAATGTCATGCTAGACTTCGGGTTTCAACAGCACATTAATGCACTTCTATAGCCATATAATGAGAACGACCTGGTGAAGGAGGACCATGCTCTCATTAAAAACCATGTGATATTTGTCTTTGAAACTCGTAGGGCATGCTACTTTGAAACTGCTATCTTAACATCTAAGAAAAATATGATTCAAAATATGAGTCAGGTACAAAGATAAATAGGATGCCTTTTGACTGTTCTTCTGAGGCTTTGTTTAATAGGTCACAGAAGGATCGTTCACTCTGGGAGAATATGGTGACTTTGACTGCTGGTTATTGAGTCATACTTAGTATATTACCAGACAGCATACGTGATTCAATAGAAACACACACAGTTTCTATCAGGAAGAAGGGCAGCGTCTATGGAGCTTTGCCAGTGAGGTGCTGGTCAGGCTGGCTTCTGTCCTATCATTCTTGCTCCACCATCCGTTCAAGCTGCCCATGAAGACCCAATTCCTCAAAATGCCTTGTCCAAGCCTGAACATCTTGGTGATTGCCTCACTTGTTAATTAATTGCAACAAATCCTTCAAGTAGGTCCTGATAACATTTTCACGAAAATCACACTGATCAACTTTTGAAAATCATACTATAACCAGTAAAGCCTTCGTAACCCTCACCTGACCACCAGATAAGAACAAAGGGGAGGAGCCCACCTGATCACCTCGAGGGAAATCTTGTTCTCAGAGCTAAAGCTGCCGGGTTTAAAATGTTTTATAATCTTGTTAAAAGTATGGCATTTTCCTCTTTATATCTTTAAACAAATTCTGTTTTAACAAACAAATTTTCTGTAATATAGAAAGGGAAATGCAGCTGAGACAGACATTTGTCTCACCTTGTGATATCAACAGAAATGAAACAAAACAAATAGTATTTTTTTAAAAGATGGCATAATTTAGGGAAGAGATGGGAGGATAGATCTTAGATAAGCAACTTAAAATGTAAAACTCTGAATACTAAAGCACAGACAAACTTTTTAAATGACATATTAGAAATATTTGAATTATTTCTTAGTACTGTTTTTTTTTTATATCTTATTCTCTACTTTCATTTTCATACTTCAAAGAGCATGAGAAGTAAAATGTTGCTGGTTACACATGACAGCCTGTCCTTAGAGGCTCTTCTTTGAGGGAAGATGATTTTAATATCTTAGAATATGGGAATAATGTGATGGCCACTTGAGAGATAGGACACACATGCACCTGGTTGGCATGGGAAATTTCCAGTTCTCAGATTCCAAAGAACTATTGTCCATACTGAAGCAACACAGAGGGAAAAACCTAAATGTCTAACTACACAGGTGGCATTGAAATATCTTCATTTAAGACCCTTACTACGAATTTCCTATGAAATAATAGTACAGAATCAACAGGAAGTGGTGTTGTGGGAGTAACTTCCGCTGCCTCAACCAATAGTCGCTGAAATACGAGCCCACAGTGCAGCGGGGAGCGACTTCCGCTCCGTCAGCCAATAGCTGCTGAAATACCAGCCCACTGGGGCGTGGTATATTTCTCTTTTAAAAAGAGAAGCAGATCCGGATCAGGCCCGCTTGGTTCTGGCTCTTGGTTCTGGTGCTTGCTCCTGGCTCCTGCTCCCGGCTCCTGCGACTAGGCTCCCTTCCTGACGGTTTATGGTGTATGTAAGTTTTACCTCCCAAAATAAATAACCCCTTAAAACATAACTGGTGTGGGATTGATTCGCCGATAATTGGCGCCCACGTGGATAACTGCATCCACAGAAAGCCTGAGAAAGTTTGAGAAAGAATAGAGTACAGCATGTTTTCTTGGTGGCAGCAATTTCTTGGTTCTACTCTGCTTGCTAGCGGCAAGCAAGCGCTCTCATCTAAGAGAGGCTTCCTGACTCAGCTTTAACTGCAAAACTTTGTAGCTCCTTTAAGAGGTCCTGCCACGAAACACTTACGGTGTTGATCAAAAGCTGAACGTATGCTTTTCGGTTTTCAGCCGTAGCAGGAAAAAAGCTGCGCTGTTATAAAATGCCAGTTTTCCGGGCTGTCCTGCCAGGGCAAACTCTGACTCTTTCAGGCAGGCAGTCCGACTGAGTGTGGTCTGTGAGCAGAATGCTGCAGCTTGCTTGCTGGCAAGGACCTTGAAACGCCATAGAGTTGTGGCAGTGTACACAGCTCTGGCTGGTACCTCAGCCGTGAGGCTGGAAAGCAAAAAAATGAGCTGGATCTAGCCGTCAAAGCCACGGCTCTCCACATTGCTTAGTAAATTAAAGGCTTATGAAGTCAGAAAAAGAGAGATACAGTAAAGAGAGATTCAAAGATGAAAAAAACCTCTAAATGGTTTACTATGTGTTAAAAATATATGCAGGCTAAAGGTTAAAGTCATTAAAAATAAAAAATAAAGAAAGGGAGAAATAGGGTGTGGTGGTACACACCTTTAATCCCAATGCCTGGGAGGCAGAGACATATTGACCTCTGTGACTTCAAGGAACAGAGGTAGAGATTGACCTCTGTGACTTCAAGGTGTGGTAGTACACGCCTTTAATCCCAATACCTGGGAGGCAGAGACAGACAGATCTCTGTGAGTTCAAGGTGTGGTAGCAAACACCTTTAATCCCAGCACTGGGGAGTTAGAGACAGGCAGATCTCTGTGAGTTCAAGGACAGCCTGGTCTACAGAGTTATTCCAGGACAAAGATATACAGAGAACCTGTCTCAAAAAGTAAAAGTAAAAATAAAAGAAATAGAGGTTAAAATAAAGATGGAAAATAAACAGAGAATCTTGATACTGTATGCTATTATGCTCTCTTTGAATTGTTTAAATGCTGAGGAAGGAGCAACAGTCCCTCTCTAATTCCAAGCCTGTTGTTAAAAGAAAAACCCAGAGTTTCTGGAGTTTCTGTCTCATGTCAAGAGCCATGATATGGGACAGAAAGGAATATGAGTTTAGAAAACATCTTTACTTTTCTTCATATCTATCATACCTTTCATTAAATATATCTATCATGTCTTTTATTGAATATATGTATGTCTGTATATGTCTATATGATTAATATATGATTATATATTATTATAATCATAATATATGATATTAATATATGATTAATATATGATTAATATATATGATTAATGTTTAAGTTTTCCACAATGAACAATAAGTTTTTCCTGCAGTGACATTTGAAGTTTCCAGGAAGAAGATGGGGCCCCATAACAATAACTCCACCTGGTTGATATGACATCATGATACTGATAGTGCTACTACAAGACCTGTTTTGAATACCAGCTGCACAAGACGATTCCAACGTGGTTAGCTGAAATGATGCACATCTTGTACAACATTCTGGCCAGTCCTCCACAAAATACTCAGAAACTCTTTGCAATTTTAAAAGACATTGATCTTGAAATTTAACCATCATTTTGCTTTCACAGGATCCCCCAGAAAGAACGTCGCCCCCATGACAGCTGGAAGTAATTCTAGAGAACGACGTCCCCTCTCCCAGTAAAGTTTGTCAAGTGGGAGTTAGTTATTTAATGCCACAAGCTACCCTTTGGTTTGGAGGGGTTTAATGTTTCTATCAGTGTGACCATTATAACAGTCCTTTTTCAGGAAGAAAATTTGACAATACCACATTTTCAAAGCAGAAAAAGCCCATGTGACACATATGCAGTTAAAGACACTGAGTTCTTTGCTTTGAGCAACTCTGTGACACACAGCTTACTCAGAAGCACTATGAGGTCACTGGGATGAAAGCTGAGACACCCAGATCGCACTATAGTAGGATGATGTCATAGCTGTCATTGTGTAGGCTGAGTCAAGAAGGTGGCAGGTTCAGGACCTACCTTGGCTGAGTAGAAAGAACATTTTTAAAAGAAAACAATCCTTCTCATAGGCTTGCTCAGTTTTGCCTGCTTGCTGTCAAGCACACACTTGATCCATAAAAACTGGCTCACTAATACTAGTTAAACACATGAATAAGTGAACTCTGAGCCTTGTATCTCATGCATTTGAACTATTTTCTCTTTCTTACACTTGAAGTTTCTCTTCTGCAACATCCAGATTAATATGTCTCTCATACTGTGAGACGTATTAATATGCTTCTCACAGTGAGGGAGATATGGGCTTATATATTTAATATTTCTGGGGCAATGATTTATTATGTTCTCAAATTTGTCCCCATGTTCCCAAATACATGTATGTGTTTTCATAATCATTGGTAGTTTAATATTGTCCCTAATTTCTATTGGTTCTGTGTGAGCAGGCAGAAAAAAATTAGGAAGTTAGAAGTTGATTCTAAATGGGAAGGGGGTAAGTTTTCCTGTGCACTTTATAAATTTCAAAATAACAGGGATAATACAGGACTCATAAATAATAATTACAAGGCTCTAGGAAAAAGGAAACTTTGAGACTCTAGACTTCATTCTCAAATAAAGGAAAGGAAAATATCTCCACAGCCAGCAAGTTAGAAATTAACTGCGTGAAGTGCTTGGGGACATTTTGCCTGAGGGAGAAGAGACATATGAGGCTGTTCCAGGCCTTTTATTGTCACTTTGAAAGTCTCCATGTTGTAAGTTTACAGGAAACATACATCAAATCACCAAGATATTCAGAAAATGTACTGTCTGTGTCTCCCATGATCATGGGTTTTCCATTTTGCTTAGGAACATGTGCTTCAGGATTTTTGTCTACTTGTTTTCATGCCAAACTTGAAATTAAACAGAACAAGCTGGATGAATCACTAAAAGCACTAAGCTAAAATTAAGATGTATGCAGATACTAACAAACAGGGAAGTATAAGATAAAGTTGGACATTCCATTTGGTCAAGAACTGTCTTTAAAACATTAAGGAATTTCTGTCTGTGGGTAACCAGTTGAGTTCATAGACTCAAACCTCCAACTGTGGTGAACTGCCTACAAGCGTTATCATATTTCCTACAATAAAGTACTAACCTATAATTAATACATCGTTTGAGATTGGGAATACCAGGTACCAAAATGAATTGTGAGACCACTGCACAGAACCAGATAATTGTAGAGAACTTAGTTGTGTTGACTATGAAAATCCTCTAACTCGTATGTAAGGAGATGAAAGTCATCAAAGAGAGAAAGAGAGAAGAGGCTTGTTGTGAATGGTTAGTGGCTTATTTCTGCCATTTTTTTTTTTTTTTTACCCTTGAGGATGAAGAAAGTGAGGTTCTTTTTTCCTCACTTTGGATCGACAAAGAAAGCCTGTTACCTAGCTTATGGAGAGCTCTTTGAGCCTACAGCCTGTGATGTATGATGTTTCCTGGGGAATTCCAAAGCATAGTCCCGGTTTTCTGCCCCGGGACAGGGTCAAGATAAAGGATGGAGTGAATCATTTACCACCTAAGAGAAAGGGCAGCCTTATCCCTCGAGGTTTTAACATTGACTATGATGTAAAAATGTATGTGACACATAATGTACTCAGAAAAAGCAAGGGATTACACATATGTTCAGTGGTGGATGCCACCTTCAGAAGGATCCTACAGTATGAGTAAAAGTGATAGGTTTGCATGTCAGTGCAATTGCAAGTCACCTAAGAGTGAGAAAAGATGCATTGCCTGCAGCAGAGAAGAAAGACATGGAGCTATTTCAAAAGTGATGCCCTCCCTGAGCCAAAAAAGTGTGAGGATTTCATTTGGGGTACCCACAGGTGTTCATATTGTGAGACACTTGTGTGGCAGAATCATTCCTGAGCATGTTCAGTGTGAAGTCAGAATTTAAGAAGATGGCACATAGACTTTGGTCATTCTTGCTCAAAGCCATGAAACATTTGAAAAGTTAAAGGCTGGACAGGAATACTATGTATGTTCAGTCAGCATTACCAAGTTCTGGAAACACGACAGTGTAAAGTATAGGAAAAGATACATTACAGGTGCAAAAGATGGCCGTCTCACTTAGTAGGCAACAAAAAGGTAAATTAATTCATTTTGTGACAGCCCCCTGTAAGGCTTCTTCAGTGTACATTTCAAAATCATCATAACCCAGAAGAGTCTGTGTGCTCTAGTAGGTGGTTATACAGAGGTGGAAAGTTGAGACAAGAAAATAAATTTCAAATGGCTAAAGGCCTGATACCATGTAATTTCTACAAGTAAGTAAGGTCGGTATCTTGGATATGTGAACAGCTCCTTTTTAAAATACTGTAAGTTTCCCTAGAATTATGATTAGCATGAAACCTCCAATTTGACGGGCTCTTGTTCCTACAACGTATATCATTGTACAGCCTCTGACTCCCATCGTCCTTCACACTCAGAAATTCTGAAAATCGTCTACTTAATTCCCTGTCCCTCTTCACTGACCTTGATTGCTCAAGAAGCTGCTTGATTCTTACAAATGGTATTTCCCTGTCCTCCTAAATTCTCTGATAGCTTGTACCTTAGAATCTGAGTGCTTTGTGGTTCCTGGGGAGTAGGTATTATGGAGTGGGGAAAAGAGATGAGGTGGAGAGAAAAGGTAGGAAGAGGATACAAAAGAACATCAGACATTATATTCTCCCTTTTGCTAATCCAACTCCTAAATGGTCATTGGCTTTAAAACTAAGGAAGGGAACTACAGCCATCAAAAATTTGAAGATGACAGGTAAACAGCCTCTTCCCTAAAGCATCCTGAAAGAAGCAAGTTCTGTCAGCACTTTGTTCCAACCTACTGAGGGCCAGGTGTGTCTTCTAAACCATAGAAGCAAGTAATAAATTTCTATAGGTATAAGTGATGAAGTCTTTGGTTATCTGTTTTATCAGCAATGGAAAATTAGCATAGAATCCAAGGTCATTTATCAGTTCACTCTATAAATTCTACACACACATACACACACACACACACACACACACACACAGAGAGAGAGAGAGAGAGAGAGAGAGAGAGAGAGAGAGATTTTAGCAGCATGTTCACAATACAACAGGTACCCATGGGTCATCATATGCAAAGAATTCAGAACCTCAAACTTAAATGACTGAAGACTAAATAGGGCCTAGAACTGACATTCCTTCATAAAACTGGGATTATCACTCAACAGAAAAATGAGCTTTCACTATCTCTCTTCCACCAGCAAGAAAGAAGACAAAGATAAAACTTACCTTTCCCCTGACAGATATGCAACATATTAGAAAGACTGGGAAATATCTCTTGTAATAATTCATACCCTTAGGCCAGTATTAGTTTAGAGATGTCTGAACAGAAAACAAAAACTTTCTGTGAGGTAAATGGACAAAGTAGAATTCATCCAGTTCACACCCTTTATGCTCGAGTCTTCCACAGGGCAAGCATTCCTCCCGCTCTTCCACATGTATGCATTCCCATGTTAGGAAAGAGAGTTTACCTAAGGCCTAACAGTTCAACACATCATTTATTTGCAAATTTTCTAATATCTGAAGAAATCTCTGATTTCTATTTACTTGTTTTAACTTTGTAACTGGAACCAAGGACACAAAGCACAAACCCTCATCCACAGCGAACCTTGTGTATTCTGAAGCCGTGGTTATGTCACCTGCAAACATCTGTGAACTCCTTAGGTACAGGGCTTCTTCCTTTTGATAAAAGAAACTTTGTAGAGACCTCAGTTGCAAGCTTGTTAGTAACAAAAAAAGAAATAAAGAGAATGACCATAATTCAATCAGCAAAGTGTTGCTACATTTTATTTTTAAAAATTGATCAGGGAGGTCCCAGAGGCCCCTGAATTGATGAAGACAATTACCATTGAACTTGATTACCCACCATACCTAAGGAGTGACATTTCAGAAGACATCACACATTTTGGTTGCAGGGCATAGAGAACTCAAGCTGGAACTGACTGGAAACTTCTTCATATCTGTCTGGCTTTCAGAGTGCCAGACGGTGCTGTGTGTAGGCCACTGGAGGAGAAAAGTTATAAGTGGGTGTATTCAGATCTAGACCTTGTATAATACGAAGCTCCCCAGGCAAGATGTGCCCACTGGTGCATTAGTAGCATGACTGTTATGGGTGCAATTGCTTTCTGCTTAGATTCAAAGCCTCGTCCACAGAAGGGAATTCATGCCCAGTGCTGTTAACCTAGTCAAAAATCCATGGCTGGAGAGGTCATAGGCCTCAGTAGAGAACATGCTATTGTTGCTTTGCTCAGTGGTCATATAGTTAAACTGCCTTGTAAATATTTATATTTATAACCAATTTTTGGGGTGTGGTCCATCTTGAGCAGAGAAGTTTCTTTTTGCAGTAGGTAACAGTTAACACAGAGATTCATAACTAGTCAATGCTCTGTGAATAACTGACTGTTGGGGGCTCAGTCCTGACTGGGGCATCTGGATCAACCTCTTCATCACCTGCTAAAGCTCAGGGAACATTGTGGAAAGGAAGGCAGAAATAACTTGGGTTGATGGGTACAGAAGAAAACTCTGAAATGTTGTCTACTGGATCTGACACTGCTGCTGCATTCCTGAACTCTCAGAAGCTGTAGTTACCTGTTTAGTGTTTAGGATCAAGCTAGCCACAATTCCAGTATAGATGCGGGAGGGATGAGGCCTTAAGTCCTGTAGAGTATTAACAGTTGATGATTGATGGAGGAGGAAGAGTAATTTTTGTTTGGGGGCCACTAATTGACTGTCCATGCTCTATCTCCCCATCCATCTTTTAACTGCACTAGTTGACTAATGAGAAAAGAAGAAAGGAATCAAGAAAGAAAGAAAAAAGGAATAAAGAAGGAAAGAAGGAAGGAAAGAAAGAAAGAGAGAGAGAGAGAGAGAGAGAAAGAAAGAAAGAAAGAAAGAAAGAAAGAAGGAAAGAAAGAAAGAAGAGGAGGGAAAAAAGGAGGAAAGAAGGAAGGTCAGTCATGACTTTGAAATGCGACCATGTTGGCAGATAGGGCTGAGTTGGAAAGGAAGAGTGGGGATGGGTATGAACAAAATCCATTGTATTCATGCATAAAATTCCCAAAGAATAAATACAAAAATATATAAAAGTAAAATAATATCAAAATCCTCAGAGCAAACTCTGGATGTTGCCTCTCTCCTTCTCTCAGCAGGAAAGTCCAGGGTTTGTGCATCTGGACAGCTCAGGCAATTCAGGAATTTATGCTGACTTACTGCAATTCCAGAAGCAGGGTCGTTTTTCATAGGATTTTTTTTCTGTTATTTCCTTCACTTCGGGTTTCTGAAAACCCGAACAGATGGAGTAAACCAGGCTCCTCAGAACAGACGGCATATCAAACTGCCTGTGTTGTGGCAGGGGACTCTCCTGCACTGCACAGCAGCCACAGAATAATTATCTCAGATTCTACATTTGAGTGAACACTTGCAGAACTTCAAGCCCTTAGCCTTTCCGTGGTCCCATTATCCACAACCGTTGAAAGACACATTCCTGGCTAATCCTCCTGCATCAGCAATATCTAAGAGCAGATACCAGGTATTGTAACAAGTTAATTCTTTCAGGACTAGTAAGATAAATATTTGAAAGATGCATGTATTATCACCAGAAATTTGAAGAAAGTGGGAAAATATTGCATGGAAACACATCAGTTAGGGTGGCATAAATTCTTATTTTAAGCCCCTCTTGTTTCAGCAGCATCTGCTCAACCTTCGTGCTCCTTGCTGCTTTCCAGTCTGCCATTCTTTTATCCTTAAAACCTAGTTGTTTTTTTTTTTAAAAAAAAACTGTCTTCATATAAAAGGATATTGCTCTAGAATGAAATTCTGTTGATCCCTCCTTCCATGATGCCATTTATGCAAAAGAACGTGTTGACACACAGAAATCAACCTGATGTGGATGTCAGAGTTATGGACTGTAGGGATTTAAAGGCTCTACTATCTCCTGGTTCATTATTTTCTCACATACTGTGAAGCATGGAAATGTCAATGGTGCATTAAAATGGGCAGAGATAGACAAAGAAGGGTAGGCTATTTTCTATGGCTCTTATTAAACACTCAGGACTACATAAGACATAAAGAAAAGAGTTTATTTGGCTAATTGTTTCAGGAGCTGAGGGTCCTAAAACACATATTTAGCTTCTAGTGATGGCTTCCTGGCTCATGAACTCATGGCAGAGATTGGCAGGACCATTGAGCATGAGTAGAGGAGAACCCACAGGGTAAGCTTGCTTCATACTAACCTGCCCTCACTATTACCAGTTCCTAGACAAAGATATTCCTTCACTAACAAGGGTTCTGTCTCCCTGCACATAACAACTTCTACTAAGCCCTCCATCACCATTTTGGTGGCCAAGCTTCAAGAATGTTTCCCAGGGAGTAAGTCATGTTCAAACCACAGCACCAGAACAAAGGTTGGACAAATACTTTCTGGCTATATGGATAACGAATTAAGTTCTGCTATGGGAAAAAAAAAGAAATTCAAATGTAAAGCAAACACAGTGGCACAAAGTGTGGGCTTTTTTTTCTTCACGAAATCGCAACATCAGCAGGCACCAGCTCATTCTGAGTGTGAGTGAGGTCTCTGTCATCCGGTGTATTCTCTTCCCACTACTACCATAGGGCAGAACCACAGCCACCACAAAGGAAGGAAGTTAAAATGAAAGGGACACCACTGACTAGTCACCCTCTTGCATGTTTTCTTGGAAGCTTCACATAATGGCTTCCAGTTCTTTAGAGCAGGGGTTGTGGGAAGCAGTAGCTCTTGGCCATGGTTAGCTTCCATGAAGGTCAAGGCATTAATCTATTGAAATTGGGTCAATTAGTAAAATTCATTCCCCCACCCAAAGTGTGAACATGGTATAGAGGACCAGCAGTTTGAAATCCCTATCTCGAAAATATAAGAAAATCTTAATAGGATTATCTTGGTAAGAGCTATTCGTGGACAATATTAGGAGCTGGCAGGGGGCTTTTACTAATAAATTGTTCACAGGATTGGATTTATTAGCTCCTCTATAATTTTCAGATTAAGTGTTAGGGTTGGTACTGTTTCCACCTAATCGTCCATATCGACAAAAATACAACTTTTGTGATCGAGGATTGGTGTTCAGAATGACTTTCACTTTCTTAGTGTACCAAAATATATAAAAGAAGCTATTTTCAAGATTCTCCACTCCTCAGTGTGAACATAATTCTCCAAATATATCACTCAGCAGTTCCTCCTTCAAGGTTTTGAATGTCCAGTGGTACTACAAAGACAACTCTTTACTTCACCATGAAGAAATGTACATGCCTCCAGTCCATACTCATAATGAACATAAAGTGTTCAAAATGGACTCTGATGCATTTGTCAGCTATAAATAAAGCTTTGGTGAAACTCATGTAAGTTTAAAACACCATTTTTGTTTTATTTTCTTTTCAGGACCAAGATTAAACATGTCTCTATAAACATGTTTTTTTCACCATATAAAGCTAGGTTGAGCTCTCTCTTAGTATAACAAAGAAAAAAAGAGGTTTTTTCCTCTGTTTAGAGGTGCTAATTTTCAGAGAGCTTTGGGGGCAATTTAATCTCTATAAAATTTTTATGCGGGAAGGCTGAATTAGACTTGATGACGTTGCTTCTCCCAATCTGGATCCAGATTCCATCTTTTATTATCTGTAATCAGCAAAACCTGGCCTTTCCCTGGACATTAAACGATTGGTTTTGGGCATAATAGAGAGGATGGACAAGCTGAAACCATCTCCTCTTTCAAGAAGAAAGAAGCTGACGCTGGACCACGGAACAGCATGGAATAATGAAATGAGATTCTTGGGAAGCTGAGGTGATAAAATCAAAGCACCGATAGGAAGATACTGTCTTAAGGTGACATGATTAAATAGTCCTAGGGAAAGAAGTCAGGATAATGAGGAAGGGAGGCTTGGAAATGACTTGAGAGAAAGTAAGTGAGCGAGATGAACGGTCCAGATTCGACTTACTTCAATCCTTCAAAGAAGTGTTCCAAATGAAGGAAGGAAGTTGCTGACCAGAATTGTCCTGATGGGGCTCTTGTAGCTGGAGATGAAATCAGAAATGAAGAATGGCCATCTTGAGGACATAATCAGCCAGGCTTTTTGGTTCTACAGACGTGTGAGTCAGATAGCTCAGGCAGCCCTCTAGCAGGAGGAAGATGCCAGGACCTGCAAGTTGAGGGGACGAACACAAAGCATTGGCAAGGTAATCTGAGGGCTGTGCTCAGTGTCAGAGTTCTACCTGCATTTGCTACAGATGCCACATGGTAAACATTTCTCCTGAGTTTGAGTAGGGCTGATGCGGGAGAATTGTTTGTATTCTGTCAATCATATTTTAATAAAACGCGGATTGGCCAGGCAGGCAGTATAGGTGGGAAAGCCAGACAGGAAGTAGAGGTGGAGCAAAGAGACTGGGAGTATTCTGGGAAGCAGGAAGTTCCTTCTGGAAGTTCTGCCCAGACCACCGGAGAGGAAAGATGTAAGCTGCCCCAATGGAAAAGGTACTGAGCCATGTGCTAACGTTGATAAGGATAATGGGGTAACATAAGTTATAAGAGCTAATAAGTAGTCTGACCTAATGGGTCAATCAGTTTATAACCTTATGGAATCCTATGTGTGATTTTCTTTGGGGCCTGCCTGCTGTGGGGTACTGGGCGGGACAGAAACCCCAACAAGCCGGCCCTAATGTTACATAGGGCAAGCAGCTTCCTTTCCTAGTCATTGAGTAGAGTGTTCGAGTGTTGGCATTCATGCTGCAGCTCTGCCAACAGCGATAATCTCCTAAATAAAAGGAACCAGTTAGTTTGCCTTGGAAATCATCATAAGGACAGGAAGCAGATCAGGATGTAAATGGAAAGATATGAAGAGCTCCACTTGGCCTGGTGGGGGTATTGTTCTTTTTAAAAGAATGTGATGATGGAATGCCCCGGGCAGCTCACGGAGTCCTACAAGGATGGCCGTGAGTCCCTGCAGCTGCCATGCGGCCGGGGGAGTCAGGCGGGCGGTTATGGCGGATAAAAGGCTCATAGGACATAGTATTATTTAAAGAAGAGGGAGACATTTATTGCTTAAAGAAGAGAAAACAAAGAGAAAACAAAGACATACGTACATACGAGACGAAACAAACACACACATGCACACGCATGCATACACACACACACACACACACACACACACACACACACACACACGAGAGAGAGAGAGAAGATGGCGGCGGGGGAGGGTCAAAAGTGGCTGGGATGGGCGTGGTTAGTTCTTAAAGTGTCCCAATGGAATAACATTCCCGGATACTTTTTATAATAAAAAGTAGAAGGTTAGACATTACAGGTTGAAGGAATTGGGGCAGCGAATTTTCAAGACTGCTTCCGGCTGATTTGTGGGCGTCGTCTTTGGGGGGGTGTGGGGGTAAGGGAGATCCGAGAGAAGCTGGGTGTTGGTCACATTCTGGCATAGCTGGTCTCTGCTCCCGACAGGACAGGTGTCTGTGGCATGGAAATGTCTGGTGTCCCTTGGACCTGGTTAGGGTGTTGGCAGAAAAGAAGACAAAGTTAAATTGAGAAAAAATTTTAGGACCAGGGAATTGAGAGGTTTGTATCTGACCTGTTTACGGTGGGTTTTTAAATTCAGCTCCCTTTTTAGGACCAGGGAATTGAGTGAGGGGTTTGTATCTGACCTGTTTATGAAATGTTTTTTTAATTCGGCTCCCTGGAACTCATAAGAAAAACAGAAGTTTTAGACATATACATTGTATTAAGTTTTTAAACAACAGAATTGTTTGTAAAAACAGAAATTATAATGAAAAGTATTTTTATTTGGTGAGACAACCTGGCAAAACCTCTCAGCTATCAGACTGTCAGAGATCTTTGAGAAGGATAAGATTTTATTTGAGTTACTGATTAAACAATGACAGAGAACTTACTTGGTTGGCACCCAGAGCTACTCTTTTTGGGTCCTCCCTGGTCGCTGAAGATTGCATTTGACCTTTTTTGTTTAATGCAGAGTCTGTCAGGCTTCAGAAGACCCCGTGGGCTAAGAAATCTTTAGGAAGACAGGTCTACCTTACCTGCGCAGCTAGACTGTCGATTCCAGTGATTATGTCCACATTTGGAGGTCTCCAGTTTAGGTGATAGGCAGTTTTTTGCCCAATGGTCAGCGCTTGGCAATCGAAGCAAGCTGCAGATGGATGCTGGTCAGTGACGTGACCGTCTGTCTTTTGTCTTCTTGGAGGAAACAGAGTGCTTGCTAGGAGCCAACTTGTCTCTTTTTGTTATGAAAAGTTTTTTAAAATAATTAAACATTTAAATATCGCATTCCCCAGATCTCTGAGCAGTTGAGGGCTGATTATTAGGTATAGCTGCAGTATAGAATCTGTCTGGAAGATTGGGTTTGAGTTTGACTGTATTGACTCTTAATAAGTAAGATCCACATTTGTAAAAAGACAGACAGAAAGAAAAAAAAACTGTTTGTAACATTAAGATTAGTGGCAGAACTGACAATGGAAAAAAAAAAACAGCTTAAAAGTACATACCAGTTTATGATTTTGTAGTCTGAAACGAGATGAAATGAACAATCATTATACACAGAGAACAGGAATTAGGCAAAGTGTATGTTTCTGATGGGCCCTATCAGAAAGCATGTCACTATGCAAAACACCTGTAATCAGAGTTAATGAGAACACCGAAGAGAGGGAGAGGAAAGGCAGGACATACATAAGAATGAGAAAACTTGGTCGCGTGATCTGGCTCTCAGTGAATCTAGTGATAAAGTCACCTGACCCCAATGAACATGGCGGCAGCCACATGTTGTGGCTTGAATGGAAAGACCGCGGGAATTTTAAAAGCCGGGGGCCGCCTGGTTATTATCCAGAGTCTGAATCGTGAAAAACCTGCATAAAGAGACAATTTAAGGCATATTTAGGCTGGTACAACTTGCTTTCCCAGGTCAAGACCGTGAAAAACCTGCAAAAAAACCATGGCATCTCGAGCCTATGGGGAACGGCTCCCCATTTAGGTGAGATGCAAATCAACCACCTAGGACATGTTGAGGGAGCGTCCTCCATCCACATGTGGGGGGTATAGGCCGAACCGGATCAGCCAATTACGACCGCGAGAAAGGTTGGAAGGAAGAAAAGACTGAAATAAAGAGGAAGAAGCCTGGGAACCCCAGGTCCCCAGGTGCGGGAATGCACGGGCTTAACAGAGGACACAAGAAGTAATGGATGCCAGCGACAGGGCAGAAAGTACCCCTCCCCGAGCCCAGAAACACCAGGAGGACCGGTCAATCCTGGGTTAAAAGGCTCAGATAAGCTGGCTGGAGTGAGGAAACTTACAATTAGAAGCCGGTGTTGTTTGTAGAAATGAGTTGAGGCAGTTGGCGGTGTTGAGAAGGCCCTCGGTCCGATTCAATCCCGGAAGTCGGTGGTCAGAGTCCCGAAGGAAAGGTGAACTCTGGCCTTTGGCGGGTGAATCTCTCGAGTCCGCGGCACCAAAATATTGTTCTTTTTAAAAGAATATGATGATGGAATGCCCCGGGCGGCTCGCGGAGTTCTACAAGGATGGCCATGAGTTCCTGCAGCGCCATGCAGCCGGGGGAGTCAGGCGGGCAGTTATGGCGGATAAAAGGCTCATAGGACACAGTATTATTTAAAGAAGAGGGAGACATTTATTGCTTAAAGAAGAGAAAACAGAGAGAAAACAAAGACATACGTACATACGAGACGAAACAAACACACACACGCACATGCGCGCATACATACACACACACACACACACACACACACACACCACACACGAGAGAGAGAAGATGGTGGCAGGGGGAGGGTCAAAAGTGGCTGGGATGGGAGTGGTTAGTTCTTAAAGTGTCCCAATGGAATAACAGGGGGGACACAAGCCACCACTGATTTTTCTAATGACAATATGACAGTCATTGCAAAGGATTATAGCATCCTAGACAGTCTGCATAAAGTAGCTTGATTTCCCTTGATTTCAGCGAGAAGGACAGCCATATCTGACAGGACAAAGTTCTCACACCTGGTTGGAAGGAAATGATTCCTAGGATCAGTTTTATAGTCAGTCCAGTCAGGTTTCGAATCTTCCCTTACTGACAGCTCTTTCTGACCTTTATGGTCACTGAAAACAAGTGTGACAGAACTGTCCCAAGATATTTCTTTAATTAGATTAGAGAGACTAAAGCAAGGTAGATAAAAGGAAAAAGAAAAGTGACCTGGGAATGCTTTGGTAGAGACTGTCCAATAAACTTGTCTTTCTTACTCTTTGAAGCTTTCTATCAACCTGTCACCTGGAGACTGAAAGTTCAGTGGTTCAGCAAGTATGAAGCAGAGAGAAGTGGCATTTGTATCTCTACCAGGTAAGTTTTTATGACTGTAACCCTAGCATGCAGGAAAACAAGGCAGAAAGATTACCAACACCAAGAACAGCCTTTGCTACAGGGAGAGACACTGTCTCAAAACACCAAACCAACCAGTTAAACAACAAAGTAGACACATCTCTTGCTAGTGAATTCAAGAGACTCTAAATTCATGACTCCAGCATCTTAAAGCATCAGAGTATTTGCTATACTCAGAGGTCAAAGAGTCTAGTGTATATTGTTAAAGAAGTTATGGTCCTTGTGAAGTTTCTCCCATAAGAAGTCACTTCTGACCTTAAGCTTGTGGTAGAGTCTGGTGGGCAAATCAGGAAATCACTTACTGATAGTAAAACCTAAGGGTTACAGTTGGTTCTTGTCAGTGACCAACAAGGAGAAAACAAAGATTAGTACAATCCTTTGTGGGATAATATAACATGTAACTACTTCATAATGTTTGACACGAGTGTCTGATGCAAAAAATACACACTGACTGTAATTATTTCTTTATTATTACTTTATAGCTATCCCTTAAAAGGACCAGAAGAATAACAACAACAAGAAGAAGAAAAGAAAAAGAAGACACAGAAGACCAACAAAACTCTCCCAGATTGCATTCTTGGAAACAAAACAATCTTTACCACAACACTTACAAGCTTGTGTTAAATACCCAGCCAGCAAATATTTATTCAAAATAGACAAAAAGTATGATCAATTGAAAGGCCCATCAAGAGGAGAAAGAACATACTTCCATATATGAACTCTGTTACTAAATAATAATAAATACACCCCAAAATGCAATTATGTTCTATAACAAAATACATAGAGCATTGCATGCTGTACAAACCTAAATAACTGAAATTCTAGACAAGAAGGAGAAGTCCATAGTGTAGAAGTCTATCAGCACTTACCTAGAGCCAGGAAAGTCTGGAGAATTGCTACATAGGGGCACACAGATGTTTGGGGTATCACTAGAGACAACCTCTTGCTTATGGGGAAAGTCATTCAAAATTATGCATTTCCAAAAGTCATTAAACTATCTATCTATAAATGGTCCATTTGAAAAGTATGTAAGTATGGCTCAATTAAGAATATACTCAGCCTGTTGAAAATCAACAAAGTGGTACACGCAAGTTAAATTAAGGGTCATTATGAACATATGTTGGGTGGTAGTTACTATACCAGATTACACAGAATGCCATTGTATATAATAAAATGCCATGAACAAAAGCAACTATGGGAGAAACAGTTTATTTTTGCTTTGGAGGTTAAGAATCAATCATAATTGGCTAGTATGGTAACCATACCAGGAAGCTAAGACCTCATGTCTTGAAATGCAAGCACAAAGCAGACAAAGCAAACTTGAAAGCAGGGAGAAGCTAGAAACCTTGCCCCCAATGGTGCTTCCTCAAGCAAGAACATACTTCCTGCACCTCCCCAGACATTGCCACCCACTGGGGATCAAGTTTTCAAATATCTGAGCCTATGGGGTATGTTCCTTAGTAAAAGCAACAAAGTCATTAATGATTTTTGCTGCCAGTTGTCAGAACTAACTGAATACTTTGACTAATTTTCAATTGGTTTGTCATTTACAAACATCCTTGGCGTGATAATTTCCATACATAATAAGTATTTATTCTGAGCACAAATATAAACACTTTAACATATTTAGCATAAAATCCAGAATAACTTCCCCACAATGCATTGGCACTTGAGATGAAAGAGCATCATTGATACTTATACACAAAGGCGTTACATTAAGGAAGTGATGTTTGAACTCTTCCAGGCAGAATGAGTATTAGAAACAACCCCAGATGCCTTGCAGTATTGTCTGAAGTTCACAAAGAAGTATTCTTTAGTATTCTCAACTGTTTTAATTCAATCAGTTGTACAGTATGTAAATTCTTAACCTTGAACAGTATATAAATATTATGATAATCTATGTGAATTCAAAGCAAAAATTTCAGAAATTAAAATAAGATGGCTTTTCATGTAGAATATGAAGTTTGGAAATAAAATCTTTTATTTTATTTTTTCTGGGAAAATCAGAAGGACACGTGATATCAATTTTGAAGCTGTGTCTAGCAAACATGTCTAATTCAAGGACTGTATTATATAAGTTAATACCCAAAAATAATAATCTCACTTTTATTTATCAAAAGTGTATTGAAAGAGGGCATTTTCTGAACCCTTTATTTGTGGCTGGTATGCATTAGCACATCTTTTTATTTTTTAATCTAGCAATCTTCCATTGGAAACACAGCTTGACTTTTTCTGAGTTGATAAAGATTTCCGAAAAGCCCAACACACTGAACACATAAGGCATTCTGTTCCTCCCCTCTCTCCTTCAAATGTAAGATGTTTTAATATGTTAATTTCCAGAGTTCGACAAAGGTATTACAGAGTCAAACTCAGAAAAATGTGCACATTATGCATTAACTTGAGTATTGAAATCTTCACAAGTGGGGAAATTTCTGTGTGATTTTTGTCTATTGGAAAGAGGTTTCTTTTTTAGGTATGAATATTTGACTACTGTCCTCGTATTTCTAATGTGATAAAACACTGTGACCAAAAGCGACTTGGGAGGGAAGCGTTTATTGCTCCTTAAGGCTTATAAATCTACCATCCAGGGAAGTAGGGGCAGGACTCAAGGCAGGAAGCAGGAGGCAGCAACTGATATAGAGGCTACGGAGGCTGCTTACTATCCTGGTCCTCAAGACTTGCTTTGAGCTAGGCCCTCCCACATCTGTTGCCAATGAAGAAAATGGCTTACAGGCTGGCCTACATGCCACTCTGGTGGAGTTGTTTTCTCCGCTGAATTTCCTCTTCCTAAACGACTCTAACTTGTAACAAGTTAACATAAAATTAGCCAGCACAAGTACCAATTACTAATATAGAGATTTCTAAATTTGTTCTCAGGTGTATTACATTTGACACCTTTCAAGGTGAAATACAAGGAGGGATCAGATATACAGATATCCCAGAACGTCAGTCAAAATAATAAGACTTCAAATAAATTCTTTGAAATCCATGTATATTCTTACCCCATCACCATGAAGGTTCATTGACAGGTATCTGTGCAATTTGAGCCAGACTGTCTGCTCTCCCTGCCATGCCAAAGTGATAATTTCTTTCCTTTACTGGCAGATGTGTGTGTGTGTGTGTGTGTGCGTGTGCGTGTGCGTGTGTGTGATATTCACAGAGTATATGGATAGAACAGATCCCCATGATCAACTAATGTCTTACCACGCTCACTAAAACATCTGGTTACAGATAGAAATGGGCTATAACTGGAAATAAATCATTTATTATCATTTTAGTTATTTCATACAGGGTGAGGGGGAGACTTCCATCAGGAACAGACAGAGGAATTTATATAAAAGCAAATATACTCAAAACACTGCAGGAAGAGGACAAGCGAACTGCAGTGCTTCTAGCCCATTCTCCCTCCCTGTTCTAAAAGGGGGAAAGGTTAGTGATGTCTAACAAAGCATAGAACCACTTTCTCCATCCTGGTGTTGAGAATGGACGGTGATATCACAAAACAGTGGTTCCCTATATACAGACGTACAGAGCAAGGGGAAAGGAGAAACAAGGGGGGTGTGGGGAAAGCAGGCAGATACACAATACAGAATCAATCCTTCAGCACCTAAGCTCGTGGAGAGAAACTAGACAGCCATTAATTAATAATTAAAATAATTTAGTCACAAGGTAGAAACAGAATCACGTAGTAGCAGAGAGTTTATAAGCCAAAAATAATCCAGAAATGGATTCTGCAAGATTATCTCATTCCTGTATGTGATAGCTCATTCTAAGATCCAGGGTGGGCCTGGGAAAAACTCTTCTATAGTACTGATATGGCGTCGGTCTGGAAGATCCCTAGTGGTTCATTTGCCACACACTTATTTCCTAGAGCAGCCAAATTCAGGACTAGAACCATTAACAGCTTCATGAATCACAAGGGCTCTAACCTTATCAACGGACTAACTCACTGTTCCACTCATAGTATTATGGGCTATTCACAGAAGGAACCAGTTAGAGGAAATAGGTAACTGGGGCTGTGACCACAAGGGTTAGATATTGTTCTAACCCTTCCCTTTATCTCTGCTTCTTGACTAACCACAAGGTGAACTGCTTTAACAAGAGTTCCTTCCCATGAGATTCTACCCCAACATAAGAGCACAACAATTGAGCAAAGTGACCATGCACCAGGAGCCCGCAAACCAGGGGTTATTTCCCTCAAATATTTTGTCACAGAAGCAGAAGGGTGACACAGAACCACTACTGAGCACTGCACCCGGTGGCTTTGAAAGTCGAATGCTCATGGGGAGAAAATTAGGTCACAGGCATCACAACCCAGTGGACTTTAGAACAGATTTGGTGAGTGAGTAAGCCCCTCTTTTTCTTCCTTACAACAAAGAATGACTCAAAGCAAGCTTCCGTCGCTTTCTGGATAGCCAGGTTCGTAGAATTAAGGTGTGGATCTGTCGCTGTGGTCAGAATTACTTTAAAAAACTCACAATAGCAAGCTCTCCATTAGCTGTCATGGCACATCTGAGAAACAGGGCTTTTAGGCAGTACCTCCAGCCTGACTCCAAATACAACCAACAGGGATGCTCTTGCTGTTCGAAATTGCCATTCACGTGTAGATGCACCTCAAAATGTGGGTCTTCAAAAGAGAAAGAAGTCAGTGCCTGCTTGTGCTGGGGACAGGCTCTTTGCCCGCACTGGGGAACTGCTGGCATTGTCGTTACACTTTCTCACCATTGCTTTAACTGCTGTGAAACATATTTAAAACATTTCTATTAATAAAACTAAAATGCTTAGGTCTATCAATTATCCCCCTAAAAAAAAGTCTAACTATTTTCCAGAAGGGAGGGAATGATATCCTTCTCCAGAGTAAATAATATCATTTTCTCTCTTTTATCGAACATGAAAGAGATGAGTGAGTACCTTAAGAAGTGTGCATACGGAAAAAGGGAGATGGCTGAGTAGAAAATAACACTAGGACCTGGGTTCAAACTGCCAGCCCTGACATAAAGTCTGGGTATGTCTGCATGCACCTGGATCCCCAGTATTGGAAAGGGGGTGTGTGTGTCAGAGAGAGAAGGGGGAAAGAGAGAGAAAGGAGATAGAGAGGGAGGGGAGAGAGAGAAACATACTTCTTTCTCCCTTCATCCCATCCCCATGTGCTCTCTGGAATGGAGATACCAAAGGGATAAGGGGATAGGAAGGTATTAGGAAGGTATTACTCTCTCAGGGCCATGATGATTATCTTCAGTCCTGTGGATGTATGGGGCATCTATTTAGTGCTCCTTTATATGCGAAACTGCCTGCCTCCTGGCTGACATCATGCTGCAAGGGTTAACATGCAGGCAGGCAAAGTTAACAAGGGACAAGCCATAAATGGCTCCAGCTGTGTATAATTAACTGTAATACTGCAGAGTAAATGACTTTTATTGGCCACCATGTCATAACTTCATTAAAAGTCATATTTACAGCCCTCTCCTATGAAATGAGTCCTCCTGTATTCTGGAATTTAATGAGCATTCATTTTCACCTTGTTCAATTATCTTCAAATGCCCCCCACCTCCCTTCCTCTCCCTAGTGTGGGAAACAAGAAGGCAAAATAACAATAGGCTTGCAATTAGCACCTGGCAAAGGGTTCCTCTTCCAGGCAGCATCTCCCAAACCGCAGGGAAAAAGAAAAAACCAACCCAGGTTTCTCCTTGTTTTCAATTATAAATAGGAAGCTTCCTTACACAAAAAAACACTAAGTAACAGTCATAAAACACCAAGTCGATTTCATAGAGAGCTCACGGAGATGAATCCTGTGAAAAGAGGTCATGTCTGAGCCAATGAAGAACAAAGTCCCAATCTAGCAAGTGTGGATGCAGCCTGAATAGTGATTACAGAGAGAGGAGAGGAAGGGAAGGCAGAGGAAGCAAAGTGAAGCATGGGTTTTTAATCAAGCCTCGAGCCCTCATTATCTTTAAGCACACATCTTAGGCTTTTCCTCCTTGTGTGATGTACCTAATTAAGTCTTCCTTCGAAGTTCCACACCTCTCTCTCTCTCTCTCTCTCTCTCTCTCTCTCTCTCCTTAGTTTCAAAGGGAATTCTTGCCTGGCCTAGCAGGTAATCTAAAAAAGTTCTCATCATTGCATCTCGCTTTGGCTTTCATTCACTTTCAGACACTTCCTTAGGCTCTGGACGCTCGAGGAAAGAGGCATTCTGAGTGTGAGAGTACAAGGCCAAGTGCCAAGTGCGGCTGTGTAGTGAGGGGCTGCGGGCAGGCCTGCTTTTCATCCTGCCCAGCTCCCGCACGGCTAGCTTAGCCCCAGAAATAATAACACACAAATTGTATTCATTTAAGCACTGCCTGGCCCATTATCTCTAGAGAGTTAGTTACTGACTAACTCTCATATCTTGATATTAACCCATTTCTATTAATCTGTATCACACCACGAGGTGTGGCTTACCGGGAAAGATTCAGCATGTCTGACCTGGTGGCTGGTTCCATGGCATCTGCCTCACTTCCCTTCTTCCCAGCATTCTATTCTGTTTACTCCGCCTACCTAATTTTCTGTCCTATCAAGGGGCCAAGGTAGTCTCTTTATTGACCAATGAAAATAACACAATAGACAGATAACCCTCCTCCATCACGGCTGGTCATCATCAGCGGTGATTTCTGTGATGTGAAGTGTGATTTGCCTGTGTGAGGACCAGGGGAAGGGTATGCTCCAGCCAAAGTGATTATGAGTCCTTCCTCCGCAGGTACATCGCTACATCAGGAAATGTAGGTCAGCCTCCCAAAGGCCCCTTTTGTACAAGATCAAGTACCATCTCTTCTATTGGGACCTTAGAAGCAATAAAATAATATATTGACTTCATGTACTAATGAGAAGGCCTCCACACACTTTTATGTGCTATGCCTCTCTACCTCTCTCCCTTTATTTCTTCACCATTCTTCTATCTTTCTGAGTTTATCATTTCCTGCATGTTATTGTTAGCTAGAGTTTTTAACATTATTTCAAGCTCTAGATTAAATGAGGACTATTCTTGACAAAGGGTGGATGATGGCTGACAAGTCAAAATCTGTAAAGCATGTTTGACTGAAATAAAAGGATGTCATGAAAAGTAATGGTGCCTAACTTAGTCTGGTGGTGAGAAAATTAACAGCCATGGCTGGCATGGAACATGAGGTCATCTCTCCTCCCAAGAATCCCACCGGTCTTGGGACCTGTGTATGGTGATAGGGAGGGGATTAGTGCCCTGGAAGCATGCAGGCAGAGCCAGCATTTGTGGAGCAGAGTGCCCTTGGAAGCTGATGTCGTTTCCAACATGATGCACTTGCCAGGGATCACTTTCTGCTGCCAGGCTTGCCTCCCTCAGCAAATTCCACTGCACACTCTTGCTGCTGTCTCTGTCCTGCTGTGTTATCTGATTCCAGCCTGACCCTTTCTAATTAGCACTTGGGGCTGCAGGTATTGTTAGAGAACAGTTTCCATCACTCACGTGGGGTTTTAATGAAGCTCGGAAATACCGGGAGCCGGAACAACTTCTAAGAGAATTTTTTTTCTTTCTCTAAAATTTTAATTGAGGATCAAGCCTTGTAATTGAATTCTAACTGGTTTGCGACCAGCATTTGCACATCTTTAAAGGTAGAAAGACTAAAAAAGAAACTAAAGTATAGTAGTAAAGGGAAGGGTAAATTCATGAAGTACCGTATGTATAAAGTAGGCATGCATACATATGGATGCATGTATAATGCTGTCAAATATGCACATACAAATCTGCCCCACATTCAGACTCAACAGCCCCAGTCTTCAGGGAGACTGTCTTACACAACATCGTTGACTTATTGTACTCTGGTCTTCTAATTGTTTTTATCTCCATTTCTTCATCAGAGCAATTAGCCCCATGCCCAAAACAATGGAATAAAAGGGTTGAAAAATTAACACAGCTGGGCAGCAAAAGGTTTCTAATTGAATCCAGAAGGGAGTTGTCCCCCATGTTACCCACTTGTGCTTCTGCAGTTGGCCAGCCACAACCCATAAAGGTAGAAAACCTGCATCCTTTGATTTCTTAAATTCAATAAAAATCTCAAATACAAAAATTTGCATTTGGGGAGCTGATCTGTGTTTCTGGATAATTAGGCAGCACGTGAACTGTGGCATTTTGTCATTGTTTGGCCAAGTATTCCAGTGTGACTCGTTCCAAATTATAACGCTCAGGAGAGTTCTACAGTGCATGTCATCACACACGTGCTGACTCAACATTGGCTTCCAGTTCATAAAGGGGCTAGTAAGAAACAAAGCCGAGGAAGTGGAAGACTTGCGCATGTCTCCAAGGAAGTATGACAACACTGATAGTCCCTGGATCAGACTTATATCTTCCTAAATTTTTTTTATTCTGACTTATATCTTTGATCTTACACATACATATTTGTTCTCTGGCTTCTTCATCCCCTCTCCAAGAAGCTGAATATTAGCAGGAATCCCCTTCTGTTTTCTGGCAGATACTTCCTGGACATTCTCTTCATACACTTAATCTGAATCTGAAGCAGCAATGAAGGAATGCCTTCACATACATCCAGATGACTAGCTAGCGGGATCAGATCTGCCCCCATCTCCCTCCTGTCAACCAAGAAGTGAGAATGTGCTCTGGAATCTGGGGCAGATCTGAGGATCTCTGTGACTGTTCATTATATATGTGTTTCCTCTCTTTTTATTCTTTTCTACTTGACTTATTCATGCTCTCCTGCCAGTTTTGAAGAATAAGAGGAGAAAGAAAATGATAGGCCTTTCTAACTATATTACAATAAATAGAATAGAGAATGATCAAAAAGACAAACAGAGAAATCAAATGAGGGTGTGGAAGACACGAGAGAAAGACCAAAGATAGAAATCCTCTTTAAAGGCTATTTCACTAGTGTGGGAAGACCTTCTGTTTATGTTTTGCTTTTATTGGTTAGTGAATAAAGGTGTTTTGGCCAGTGGCTTAGCAGAACAGGGCAAGGCCGGATTTCCAAGCAGATAGAGGAGGAGAGAGTAGGCAGAGTCAGGGAGAAGCCATGTGACACCCCCCACCCCGTTAGAGACAGACACAGGACAGAACTTTACCTGGTCAGCTACAGCTATATGGTGATACATAGATTAATGAAGATTAATGAAGCTTAGGATATAAGAGCTAGCTAAAAACATGCTTAAGCTATTGGCCAAACAGTTTCTGGATGATTGTTTTGTGATTTTGGCAGCCAGGAACAAGCAAGTGGCCTCTATTCTGGTACACCAACATGATCTGAAACATTTGGTGCTAGTGCCCATCACCCACTTCAGGTTCAGATGCTTGTATGCCCACTCAGGGGCAAAAGGAAAGTAGCTCAGACCATGCCGTGGCTCAGAGGCCCCTACCTGGGCAAGCAGCAGGATTGGGTCTGCTAGGTGTGCACAGGCAGGAAATCATAGAGGATGCCACTGTCATACACAGAGATATTTCCAAGCTGTGCAGTGTACTGCACGGCAGATTTAGCTATTACTCAGATTTAAAAAGTTTATGTGCTGCACACTCCTTCTCAGAATTAAAGTGGGGAGCACAGTTCCTACCTGGTAGTCCCAGAACTGGTGATAATGGTACCTCTACCATATAGAAAGGCAGAGAGAGGTAGAGCCGGCTTTCAGTGCTGCCTCAACCACAATGCTTACCATTTTAAAGTGCTCCTGGTCAAAAAGTAGTTACAGATACACAGTAATGACAGATTCAGATAAAAAAGACCTCTAAATGGGTCACAGTGTCAGATAAATGTATCTAGTCTTTGGAGAGAGAAGAAAAAGAGTGTAGAGAGTTATAAAAAGAAGTAATGGTTTAAAGTCTTTAAAGAGACAGAGTACAGACAGTCATAGATTAAAAGGAGTAAAGAAAAGTAAGCCACATAAAGATGGAATATACACAGAGAGTCTGGATTATGTATATTATTGTGTTTTCTCTAAATGTTTTGACTGAATGAGCTAAGTACAGAGAGATATTTCATTGTATGGGCTACTGAGTTAAACCAACCTATATATTTTAAAAGTATCTTGACTTCAAAATTTGGGTCTAAGGATTTGTTGCTTTGGAAAAGAGGTTCTGTTTTTGTTTCCACAGAAGATGAGAACCTGTGAATTGCTTTCAGACTAATGTAGTTTGATGGACCTAGACTCCTGAAAGGTCATCATGAACACCCCCCAAAATTACTTTGCTCAACAAAAAGCAGGAAGCAGCTTGGAGAGAACTATGCCCAAAGTCCCAAATATTGTTCATGAATGTTTCTTTACATTTAAAGGGGGATATGCTATAGAAATTTGCATTGGTATGTATTTTAGTTTATTGGTATAAATTTAAGATCAATTTTGTTATATGTATATTTCTGCTGTTGATTTAGGTATTGTGTTTGTGCAGCCCATTTAAAAATATAAAGTATAATTAAGAAATATAAGTTAATAGAAAGTCATCTATAATAGTCAAGTTTGTAGTTATGTTAGTTAGGTTTTCTAGATATATAGAGATATATCTTAGTTAGATAGGTATTCTCCAAATCTTTCAGAGACCTTCAGAACATGTCATTTAAAATATTTTAAAAACTTACATCTTTTCATGACAATGAGACTTATCTGCTTCTGGCAGCACTAATCTACTTCAAGAGGATGATGGGCACCTAAGAGGCTCCTTATGGCATTGGTTAGCCATTTGGGAAACTGCTTGATGTTACGCTGTATGAACTGGACTTGCAGGACCCACAGACAAATGACTGCTGAACTTGCCTAAAGAACATAAGATCGTCCATTGGGGTTCCTGCTTCATGAATGAGTCTGCTAGAATTCTACAGGACACATAACAAAGTGACTGACAAACTGCCAATATAGATGGAATTGTCTTTGAAATTTCCTGCTTCATGAAAAAGTCTGCCAAATACTATGGGCCTGGAGGCTGAAGATGAGTGCCCCAATGGTACAAAAGTTCTTTGGATGACACTCCGGGCAGGGAGATGCCTCTGTGAATTCTAGAGTTTTGTAAGTTTCTTACAATGCACTTCCTGTTTTCTTAGGTAATATTATGTCCTTTTGGAGTCTTTGATGGAGTTGAAGAATAAATATAGTTTTCCTTAGTTATGATAAAATATGAAGTAGATATAAATATTGTAATTATAATACTTGTTTGATACCTGTTTTGTTATATATAATTTTACTATGTTAAAGTTAAAACCTTCCTTTTCATTTAAACAAAAAAGGAGAAATGGTATGAGAAGGCTTTCTCTCTATGTTTTGCTTTAATTGGTTAATGAATAGAGATGTTTTGGTCAATGCCTTAGTAGAATAAGGCAAGGTGGGAGCTCTAAGCAGATAGAGGAATATATGGGGTCAGAGAGAAGCCATATAGCCACCAGAGACAGACACACCAGAACCTTACCAGTAGGCCCTGAGCCTCATGGTAAAATATAAAATTAATAGAAATGGGTTAATTTAAGATAGAAGAGTTCGCTAACAATACACTTAATCTATTAACCAATAATTAATTTAAATAGTATAGTCTCTGTGTGGTTATTTCCATTCTGGGCAGCTGAGAACAAACAAGCAACCTCCAGCAACAGCATTTGCTTTTTTAAAAACAATACTGACAATGCAGGGGAATACCTAGCCGCCTAGACATGAAAACACACTAATAAAACAATTCACAACAGGAGCTAGAAACTGGCAAGTATCCTCTGAAGAACATAGGGAGTATCCTTTCCTGTCCTACCTCTCTTCCCCTTCAGCTACTCAAGGCTCCTGTCTTTGCACCATCCGTCCCCAGATGTCACCTCGTAAGACCACCCACGGCTCACCAAGCTCTCTTCTATGGCATTTTCAGAAGTTCTAACTAGAGATGATAGATGTGTGTTTCATAACCAGGGCAACTTGCCTCTGCCACATTCATTAAACATTTTTAAAATTCTTTGAAAACATTAGTCTTCAGAGAAGGTGATCTTGACCTTTATGGAAACATTTACTGACATGTATCAAAGACTATGTAGCTTCTACAAGTCTTTAAAAGCCAAGCTCTACTGAATAGGGTTGTGTGGTACTACTGGGTACTCCCCATTTTCTTTACTTCCTACCCTAAAGAGATTCTGCAAAATGTTATTACAAGGATGGAATCAGTTCATTTACACAGCACACCTAGAGTTGTACAGAGCTTATTTTCAATAATTAGCTTTTACATCACAAGGAAGGGAAAATCCAACAGAAACAGGCAATGGCAAACAATATAAAACCTAAAGCATATGGAAATTTCAGCATCTTTCTTGTAAAACAATTCTTGTGTAATCTCGGGTTTTCATGGAGAAAGGATTACTTGGATTAGAAACAAAAGTCGGGGAGAACAATGTGCTAATTAATTTTATATATCAACTATAGATGATTTCCAGTTCTCAGCCAAGTACCTGTCTGGAAGCAGATGTGATGGCTCCTTTGGATGTGATGAACACAGAAATCTATTGTCTGTAAGGAAAGAGCACAAACTTCTCCAGTTTTAGGGAGGCTGCTTCCAATTAGCTGAGACTCTCAAGAGATAAACAAAACAAAAATCTTTTTAAATACCTCAAGCAATGAATTCTATTTTTAGATTGCCTATGGATTCAAGACGGCAACATATATTTCTTCCTTCAGAATGGTGACCTGCTCTGTAGATATAAAAATTTCCAGTCCCCATATCTTATATAACAATTCTGTCTGTCTCTCTGTGTCTATGTATGTCTCTCTCCCTTCTCTTCATATATCTATATCCTCTCTCTGTCTCTCTCTCTGTCTCTCTCTCTGTCTCTCTCTGTCTCTCTCTCTGTCTCTCTCTCTGTCTCTGTCTCTCTCTCTCTCTCTCTCTCTCTCTCTCTGTCTCTCTCTCTCTCTCTCCTGTGTGTCTGTGTGTCTGTGTGTTCTGTCTCTTGGAAGAACCTTGATGAATATAACTTTCAAAGATTATAACAGATCCAAGATTAGGAAATGATAAATCCATTTACAGCTCAATATTTACCTGGTACAAAACCATGACTGCTATGTGAGTTACCTCTGTTTTGTTTTGAAGAGGACCATCCACAGTATCTCTTACCTACCCCAGCACTGTTTGGTTACTAACTATGTCAGTGAGAAGAGTCCACAAGTCTTCTGTAGCTAGGAAAGTACATACCATACTTGAGAAGTTCCATGATACCTGAATTTGATGTGGATATCCCAGCCTTGGTGCTACAAGTTGAAAAAGATCTGGGATCTCCACTGAGGGAAGGAAGATACTTTCTGTACATCAAAACATACAGCTGTTTCAGGAAGTGTTTCAACTTACGTTTTTTTTTCTTCGTTTATAATGGTGTGAAGGAAATATGTGTTCAACAGAAACGAGATTTCAAATTACAAACTGAACCTTTATTCATGCTGTCAGTCTACAGTATGATACTCCTTAGCAATTCTAGGCAGGAAGGGTGAAGTGAGGTTCCCACTCAGGCCCATGATGACAAGGGGGAAGCAATGGCGGACCATGTTGCAAAGTTACAACATTCAGTAGCTTAAGTCATTTCCATATTCTGGGGGTTTGTGGAGATTTAACCAGATCTTTAGCCAGGGACCTTGTGTTATTATTCATAATGAAGGTTGCTATTTTAGGTTCTTTTTCAAATCACAAATTCTTTGGCATTCTTCACTCAAGATTTGGACACTCTGTTCCTCTTAGAGTCCAACTAGGCTTATAACTTACGTTCCCCTACAATTATATGGCACTCAAGAATGGTTCACAGCAAGAAATGAAATTTCTGTTTACTAATTCAGAAATCCAACATTCGGCACCTCACAACCTCAAGTTGTGGTCTAGAACGGTCCAGTCACCCTGAGGCCGCCATATTGTGAGGAAGTCATGCTCCAACAGTCCAGAGTCTAGCCTGCTGTCCACGTCCCTCCCGGTCTCTTGACAAAGTACTGGATGTATAACTAATAAAGCTTTCAGGTGGTTCCAGCTTCCAGCCATTCATCTTCTAGCTGTCAAATGTGAGAAGAACTAAACTGATGACTACTTCATTGTATCTGAGCCTTGAGTTTCTAGCTAGTAGCAATGATGGAGAAAGCCTCCAAACTTTTGCATTCCAAGAAACAACAAAATACAAAGTGCTGTTCTGCTCCCCCATATTCCATGAAAATAAGCAAACAAGCAAACAAAAAAAAACAGAAAAAGACACTTGATTCTTTCTTGGGAGTCCCATAGAAGACACTCATCAGTTTTCAGCCTTCCTGCCTCCAAAACTTGAGGTCCCCTTTGTTTTCTCTGTAGTAGTAGCCATGGAAGTATGATCTCATGGTCGATGAAGCCTGAATAAATGCATGTCATTCCTTGTCTTCATTCACCTGCTCCATTGTCAGTTTCCACCTCTACACTCCTAGAATCTGAGCTTAAGAATGGAGGTACTGGTTTAAGTTTTTGAAGCACTTTATTCAGCTACAAAAATATTCAGGACAGAACTTAGAGACCTCTTCATACTTTGAAGCCAAAAAAAAAGTTTCTCTAGGTTTAATGTGAGAGGTAGTCTATTTATATTCGCACATGTAGTTCTTCTGTAATATTTTTAATTTGCAGGATTGTGGTTGGATTCAGTGTCAGGCAGATTTTGTCTATACCATCTTAAATTATCACTCCCATTTGATTTTTCTCATCCTTGCAAACAATAGTGGTCTATTTAGAAGGATGTTATTCTTTCTCTTCGATATAAATCACCTCATTTTTTAATTTTTATTTTTAGGGACATTGGAAATATTTTCAAGTTTGCACTCCCACGTCACACTGATTTATTTCATATGTTCAGATAGTCTCATTGAGGATGACATCAAATATGTTGTTATAGTTGCAGTTTTGAAAAATTCTTCTTTAATTTTTCATTTTCAAAATTACATCTACTTCTCAGCAAGCCTCCTTTTCATATGAAACATCAATTTTGTGCTTTATTATCTCCTGTTCTGTACAGACTTTATCTCTTAAAATTTTAGGAGTAATGTGATATACTTTTAAATTTGTTTTTCTGTAGTATCTCTTGTTGAACATATTTTAAATTTATAATTTCAGTACATCTCCTTCTTCCTGTCTCTCTTCTCCCCCTCATCCCCATCTCAGATGCTCACTATGTAACCAAAGCATACCTTGTCTTAGAATTATAAGTGTATAGGTGTGAACCCTCATGTCTACCTTTTTCTCCCTCTCATCTCCCTCCTCACCTTCATCTTTTTCTCTTCTTATTTTTTTTCAGTTCCATGAGATTTCTCCCCAGTTTTAAAATCACTAAAAAACAGCAACAAAGCACTTGCAGACCGAGACTATTAATCTGTTGACCATCTTGTTGCTAATAGAATTCTCTTCCCAAGTCTAAAACTTTAGACAATGACTGTGTCCAAAGCCATCCTATTGCTGGTTTGCCACCTTTTATATTTTTCTTGTTTTCTTTTATTGTCTTGAAGTACTGACCATCAAGCCTGAGGCCTTTCACAATGTAAGTTAGTAGTCTCCTACTGAGCTACAATCTGAACCCATAAGCTGTTATTTGAGGTAAAGATGCAGACTTGAAGTCAATTTACTTTTTCTTCAAACTATTTGTCTTTGCATATTCATTATCATCAATCATCATCATCATCATCTATTAACACTTACAAGCTATATCTAACGCACGCACAACAAAGGCCCAACCTTCAACTACCTATTTACTAAATCCCAACTATCTGGATCTACTAACCAAAGTTATTTCTGAGGAGTGATTCATATAATAAGTTTTTCAGAAAAGCCTCTCTGATTTACAATGCCCATACCTTGATCACATGTTCCTAGTTTAGCTATTGACCTTATTGAGTGAGCAGGCCCTGTTGCATATTTATGGCTTTCTATCAGAACCTAGACATAAGGCTTGACAATACTGAAGTAGTTGTCTTCCATTCTATTATTTAGTAACGTCAAAGTTCACAGTCTAAAGTACATAAAGTTGTATGAAAGCTTTAGGTAAAGACAAAATGAAAAGTGATGATTATTTGCTGTTCTTGGAAGAAGTCACTTAGAAGCTTTTCTGGTGGGCTTCTGATTAAGACCTTTCTCAGTAGCTTCTACCAGTGCCTTTTAAAAGGCAAAAGCACATTTGTGAACATCAGACCTGCAGCTGATGTAGTCCTAAATCAGGAACCCAGAACTCTGCACCACTTGGTGAAGGGTGTGTTTAGTTTTCACTCCCACACAAAACCACAATGCCCATGCAGAACCACAACTGTTTGCAACTTGAGCGGAATGCACTTTAGTTGACATTTATGTCACTTATGCAGATAGCAAGGAAGGGTGTAGAGACTGAGCTCTCTCTGGGTTTATTTTGGATTCTGAGTGAGTGTGATACTGTTTTATTCCTTGCTAGCGGTGGAGTGTGAGCCAGCACCATCAGCACTACCTTAAAGTGTGTTTGCAATGTAGAACCGAGGCCTATAACAGACCTTCTATATCCAAAGCGGCTTTGTTCACAGGCTGCTGTGGCTGTGGGTGTAGCTCTGTAGAACATTTGCTTATTATTCATAGAGGTCTCAGTTCCGTTTCCAGTGCTGAAGCAAATACCAATCCTTTTGGACCTTTGAGTGTCCGTTGATGTAGGAAATCTGTACTTTTTAATGTCCACCTTTGTGAGTTCTAGAAAGAAATTGTGAATTCTATAGTTTTGTCTGCTGTCTCCACACAGAACTGTGTACCCAGAATTCATTTTCCCAAATATATTTACATGCTTATATTTATAAGGAGTCTAGTTAATCATTGGCTATAGCCCAAAACAAAAGATAGTGTTTAGTCCCTGGGTTTCACTGGCAAGGCTACATAAGTAGAGAAGACCTCACGAGATGGAAGAAAGCACAATTTCCCCACAACTCTGACTTAAGTGAGCTGAAGGCATAGACAGGAGAAGAGAATACTCCCTCTGTCTGTCTCAAGAAGTACTCATCAGAGGGTTTCTTGTCCTAATCCATGGTTCAGAAGGTTCTACTCATTACTGAGATCTTCCTGTTTCCTAGTGAGTGGCCACTGAACGGGCTGCCTTTAAAAAAAGGATATCACAGATTTGCAAAATAATTCCATCAGTTACTTCTCTTTCCTTAATAAAGAATAACACCTTGGATAGAGAGATGGCTTGGTGAGTATAGGTGCCTGCCTCCAAGTTTGATGATCTGACTTATATCCCTAGGACTTAAACAGTGGGAGGAGAGAACTAATTACCTTCCAAAAGTTATTCTTAGACCACAAGATATATATTATGGAATGCACACAAGCACATGCACATGCACACAAAATAAATATATAAATGTAATTAAAAAAACAGTAATTCAGTATATTTCATTAACAATGTTTGACATAAGATCTGACTTATTAAAGAAAAATCTTCTTACTCTTGACTCTAAGACTACATCAATTATATTATTAGATACCAACCTCAAATATTTATTCATCCATTTAAATATTCAATTATGATCTTTCCTGGACTATACTTTTCTGTGGAAGATGTTTTCACACTCACTTTATCTGATTCTCTGTCCTCCACACCCATTTATTCAAGGCCACTGAGTAACAAATGGTACCTCCAATCCAATTCCATCATGTCGCTTCCCTTGCTTATGTCTGTCCCCAGCCATCTGTCTCCCAAAGCATTGGGAGGGTCAGTGGAACGACAAGGTTTTCACATTTTGACTGACTTTTCTCACAGTCATTTGAAAGAGAGCTCTGAGCTTCCCATGAATATCTCAGTTTTGTTTTCTGCCCATGGCTAAGCACCACACTGAATGATTTCAGCTGCTACAGGTTAATTTTCCTGTAATAGCCTCGCTGTGATGGAAGGCTTTGGAAATTACAAAAATTAGATGCACTACTAATTGGCCTGTCTTGTTTTCAAGCTGCTCCCTGGGTTAAACACAGTCAGAGGAGGCTGCAGTGAATGTACTCCTGATTCCCCAACCAGTTCTCAGCAGGAAAACAGCTGTGAGGGCAGGATATGGATCCAAAAAGAATTCCATACAGTGAGAAATTGTCTTTCTTTAATTGACTGCAAGAAAATTCTAGGGAGGTGCATTCTCTTTCTCTGGGACTCAAGGCAGCATTTCGAAAGATATTCTTAGGTACCTACTGTGCTCAGTTGTGAGCCAAGTCAGAAGTACATGTAAAAAAAAATCAGCATTACAACTCTCAAGTTCAAGGGATTTTAGCTTGTTAAAAAGAACATACCAAACCATGAAGATATATACTATTATTCCATGTTTGCTCAAGAAACAAATGTAAAAGAAAATAACATTAATATTTTTTATCTTAAATAAGGGATTTTTGTGTGTGTATGACAAACCCAATCCTGCTGGAGTTTAGGTTTTTCAAACAAAAATTTTGCTATCTTTTCTGAAACATGTAAATTCTCCCACCAGATTTCTCCCTCATTCTATGCAATGACTGATTTAGAAGTAACAGTGGATCATGCTAAGATTGTTTAACCTTTAGATTTCATCCCTTTTTTTATTTCATCTAAATGGTGTCTTGATATTGGAGGGGAAACTCAGATTTCATGATAGTTGAGGAACATAAGAAAGATCCCTATACTACCTATGTTCCCTCCGTATCATTTCTGGGTCCCCATGTGAGGCTACCAGATTATTTTATTTTTCTCTTCTAGTTCCAGTGATATCCACGGGGTCTTTAAGCGCTAGTGTCATTTTTACTTGCCTTTCTTGGGGTCTTATATAACTGGAGGTTTCTCTCTCTCCCTCCCGCAAGTTCCCAAATAATGACTCTGAGGTTTAATATTAATTATAAACTGTTTGGTCTATTAGCTCAGGCTCATCATTAACTAGCTCTTACAATTTAAATTAACCCATTTATATTACTCCATATTTCACCATGAGGCTTGTAGCTTTTTACCTCACATCTTGCTTCCCCAGTGGCTGCTGGCATCTCCTAGACTCCACCTTATTTCTCCCTGTATCTCTGTTTGGATTTCCCACATGGCTCTATTCTGCCTGGCTATTGGACAAATCAGCTTCTTTATTAATCAATGGTAATAGCAAATTCACATTATACAGAAAGACGTCCCACATCAGTCTCACTCAGAACTGCATGTTTCCTAACAAACACTTTGTCTTATCCATCACTGCTCTCAATTTTTCTGCATCTCCTCTGGAAATATATATGTATTTCCTATCATTTGTTTGCCAAGTCTAGTCTATAAGAAGCCTGAAACATGACTGACTCACTACTGCTATATTCTCCCCTTCCCCCTGACCCATCATTTCCATATTATATGGGGCATAGACCAGGATTAAGGGTTATTATTTTCCTATAGTCATTGAAAATTCCATGATATAGTTATTGGAATAACACATTAGCTTTGCCTTGTTTCTCCATTCTTTATTGTTATTGCTTAAATCTCCCTAAACATCAGTTCAGTTCGAACAGAAGCAACTTCTTTAGCATTTTATATCTTTCCTTCTTATTCTATATTTTTCTAAAGTTCATCTGGTTGAAAAAGAAGGACACCAAAATTTGAACTTCCTCTGAATTCGCTCATCTTATGTAGGAAAATAAACTTCTTGTCCATGTCATTGCTGACAAGATGGCTACCCTCTCCAAGACAGGTGGCATATATTCTGATCCCTCTACAGTTCTGAAACTGGACAACAAATGTCACAATTAGTTTTCTTAGGATTTGATCATTATCTCAAATTTCTCATGGTCCCCTAAAAATGCTATCACCCTCAGACAACAAGAATCAGTCTAGAGACAAAAAAAAAAAACCCATATTACCAAAAGGTGGAGTGGGTGGATTTGTATCTTTCAGTGGGTTTGGATGTTTGTCATCACTTAGGGGGATTAGTTGCAAATTGTTATTGGTCATGGTTGGGAAGAAACTAAGCAAGGAAGACTAGAGTCAAGGAACTTTGTCTGAAAAGAAATAGGGGGATATAGGAGATAGGATAAAAAGATAGATTATTAAATCTACTTTAAACTAAAAAGCAACTATTCTCAAATATTTTATATTTGCATGGATTTTTTAAATTTTGATACAAATTTAAGGTTATTTTTGTTATAACATACTGTATATATGTTTCTACTCTTGTTTAAGGTATTGTGCTTATGCAGTTCATTTAAAAATATAAAGCAAAGTTTTAGTCCTTGAAAGTTAATGTTATAAACCATTTAGGATAATTAAGAAGTGCAGGTTAGTAGATAGTCATATATAAGAGTATAAAAACTTGTAATTATATTAAATATACTTTCAAGATCATACAGAAATATATTTTAGATAGATAGATGGTCTTCAAACACTTCAAAGACCTATGAAATATGGTATTTAAAATGTTTTGTTAACATAAGGCTTTTCATGACAGTGAGACATGCTCCTGGCAGCACCAATCTAATTCATAAAAGGATGATGGGTACCAAAGAACCCCCATAAAGAGTTTGAGTTCACTGTGGCAAAGCTAACCATTTGGATCAGCAACTGTTTTTTCCTCGAGTGCTGACAGTATACCATCCAAACTGGACATGCAGAACACAAGAAAAGCAACTGTCAGGCTTTTCCAAGACCAGATGGCCTGATCCTTCAAAATTCCTGCTTCATAGGAAAGTTCGCCAGATAATCTGCATGACACAAAGGAAAGCTACTGCTGAACTTTGTCAAGACAAGGTATGACAATCCTGCAAAATTCCTGTCTCACAGGAAAGTCTGTCAGATATTCTAGGCCTGTAGGCTGAAGATAGATGCTCAACATTCCAGAGAAAGCTTGGATAACAGTCCAGGCAGCCAGATGTCTCTGTCATTTCTATAGTTTTGGAAGTTGCTTTCACAGTACTTCCTGTTTACTGAGGTAATATTATATGTTTCTGGGGTCTTTGATGGAGTTGATGACTAGATAGTTACAGTTACAGTTTTCTTTAGTTAGGATAGAAGGTTTATTAGCTACAAAACTTTGTACTCACCAAAATAGAATATATAACAGAGTATTTTCTCTGAATTTGCAAAATACAAATGAACTAGACATTTTAACATAATTCTTATTTAATAATTATTCTTATTGTATATAGCCTTACTATGTAAAAGTTAAAATCTTTCTTTTTATTTAGACTAAAAGGAGGAAATGTTGTAGATTATTACTTTAACTTTATAAAGATTAATACATTTGTTTATGTTTCAGAATATTACTTTAACTAAAAGTGTGTTACATTTTGTTATGCTTCATTTGATTAATGTTGTAAAAAAAATGTGTTGCTTTATCTAATTGGTCTAATAAAAACCTAAATGATGAATAACTAGGCCGTAGAAGAATGGGGGCAGGTGGTGGGCAGAGAAAATAAATAGGAGGAGGAATCTAGGCTAGAGTAGAGATAACAAGGGAGAAAGAGATGGAGATTCCTAGGGCCAGTCAGACAGACAGACAGACAGACAGACAGACAAACAGGCACACACACACACACACACACACACACACACACACACACACACACACACACTGGAGGAACAGGAAAACAAGGACATACAGAAACAAAGGCAAAAATCCCTAAGGGAAAAATGTAGGTGAAAAGAAATAGGTTAAAGTAAGTACACAAGCTAGTGGGACATGCAGCATAAGATAAGGCTGAGCGTCCATAACTAATAAGTCTCCATGTCTTTATTTGGGAACTGGTTGGTGGCCCATAAGAAAGTCTGCCACAATTCCTTGTTATCACTGTAGCCTGAAGAAATAAGGAGTGTGACTTTCTACCCAGAATTAAGACAACTCACCTGGGCTCCCAGGAAGGAGGCCAGATAGTCCCTGTTTGGGTGCAAATAAATGTTACTATTTATGCACTTTCTTCCTAAGTAGCTTGTGATTATTTGCAAGAGAAAGAAAAAGCTATAGGAACAAAGTTTATCAGCAGGCATTCTAATTACATTTTCAACTTCTGTAGGAAACTGACATTGAAAAGGTACACTCCCCAACATGCCCTCATGTGGTCTTGCCAAATTCCCAGCAAGCATCCAGTGAACGTCCAGAGAAATGCTGGTTATTAGGCAGACTTTAATTTGTGAAAATCCATTAACAAAAATCTCTAATTAAAAAAAAATCAATGGATGACTATGACATTAACTAGGAAAATCTAATAGAGACACATTAAATTTTGCTCTATTCAATTAACTTGAACACAACATGATGGACTCAAAAAGATATTTTAATTAGATGCATATGAAAAGAAATTCTGCAAAATTAAACAGACCTTCTATGAGCTACTCATATAAGGGAAATTGCAGTAAAGGATTTTCTCAAATCCCTGATGATGGGTAATTTCCTTGAGAGCAGCCTGAATTCTTAGACAACATCTTTACAAATCAATCCTCCCTGAAAAGGCTATGATTTTTTTTTTAATCTTTCAGGAGACAGCTCACGGTGATGCCTGCTTTATTCTATATTCTTCTGTTTCTCCTGGATAGGATAGTTATGTGGAAAGCACAAAAAGGAAACTTGAAGGAATTGTTCACAAAACTCACCGATCCTAAGCTCCTCATAGTAAAAGTAGTTTAAAATAAATGACTATAATTTATAGGGTGAATATATGCTTAAGATAACCTCATCCTCAATTTATGCTTGCTACTTCGGCATAGTTATTAATAGCACCCCTGTTTGCTCTAAATAATGTCCTGCTTTGGGCCATAAGCTATATACTCATCCTACTAATTTACCAAGCACCCTTACCACCTGTTTCATGCTGCCCAAGCAAGTCTTCTCAACTCCTGCTGGAAATGGAAGCTCAAAGGAAATAAAAGTATTTTTAATTATGTATATAAGTGTGTGTTATATGTGTATATTGGTGAAGTGCCTACAGAATCTAGACGACAGTGTCAGTCCTGGATTTGGAGTTACAGGAGATTGTGAACCATCCTATGTGGGCAATAGTAAGTGAACCCAAGTCTTTTACAAGGGCAGTAAGCATTCTTAACCACTGAGCCATCTCTCCAATAAATTATTCAACTCTTTTTGTTGTTTACTTATTTATTAATTGTCCTTGACACTCCCCAATCTTATACTTAAGGTTAGTGGTAAACACTTTGAAAGATTTACTATAAAGTTGACTACAGAGACCTTTTAATTTTAATTGGTTCTGTTCCTTTAAAAAAGCATCATTCTCATCCTGAAAAAATTTAATAACAGCAAGTCACATATGCTTGAAATAGAGAACAGTCTGAAATGTTTCATCATCATTGTGGTAGCTAGATTCCAAGATGGCCCTCCTTCCAGACACTCACATTTTTCTGCGGTGCCTATTTTATACATTTCTTTATCATCAGTCTTCACTGCCAGTGTATAAGACTCAACATTTCAAGATTATATAATGAGAGATGGATGCTACTATTTTGTGTACCTGCTTAATGATTTTTAACCTAGTTAAATTTGTCTGTGAATTGAAATGCATTGATTGAGTACTGAGGTCAGGATGATACAGTGTATATGGTATTGGTAAACATGGGATTAACTGAAAAGTAGAAAGGTGGGTGGCAGAGGGGGAAGTAGCCCTGAAATTTTAGATCAGCTTCTTAATTGGCTGGTAAAAATAACAGTTGTGATTACTTAATCTTAAATTCCAGGTCCAACACTCACTTCTTCAATGGTTTGAGTGAGGCAGTTTACTGCCTCATATTCCTACCCATTAGTATACGTTAAGGGAAGACATTACTTAGATAGCTGCATTATAAAGACTTCAAAAATGAATAGCAAAATACTAGATAAGACTTAGGCAAAAGGGGCTTAGTACATAGGTAAGAATTTCCTGCACTTGGTCATCTCAGTGTTGCAGAAATTTGCAACCATGCTTGTTTGAGCCACACTTAGCAAGTGGTGACTTTTCTGGCAAGCGAGGTCATTTCTTTTACATGCAGTGACACACATGCCCTTTCCCCTTCAACTAGTGCAGAGTCAATGCTGGCAACTCTTAAGTAATCAACATTCTTTTCCTCTTCTCTTTTCTCCCTAAAGCTTAAAACTAAAAATAATAACCATTTTAAAGCTTTCTCATGGGAAACCTGGGCATGACTGAAAGGAAAATCAGTTGTTCTTGGGACAGCTATTATTGTAAGAATTAATCACCGCTATTTGCAATTACTGTACCATACAATTATCACTAATATTTATGCTGCTCTGACTGCAGCTGGAGATGGAAGAGCTCTGGCTGCTGTTGCCCTGGAACTGAGAAGCAGGATGGGAAAACAAATGAAACCCAAGAGGAGAGATGACAGGGAGAAGGGACCTGGTTCTCCTTCCGTCGGGCCAGGATATACGAGGAGGCCACAGCTTTATGCCTGTCACAGCAGCAACCTGCTGGGTTGGAAGTTTCCCTTGGAAAGAAAAGACAGTCGCTTGAACAGTGAGGGAAGGATGCACATTGAGCCAATCTTGCAGATCAAAATGTTTATGAACTAAGTTTATAAACAACTTAGTTTATATCTAAGTTGTTTCAAAATATATGATTCACTATTTTATATATATAATATATCATAAAATGAATATATAATAAAATTTTTAAAATAAATATTAAATAAAATGTATATAATAAAATATATATAATTTTATTATATATATAAAACCAAACTAAACTAAAAGCTCAAATGGCCACTCCTCAGTTCGAATTGACCTCCATGGTAACTTATCTCTGCCAATATGTCTGACACACTGTAAACAATAAAAACATCAAGCAATATAAAACAAGTCTATTTTTCCTCATCAATTTGTCTAACACAATTTATAAATCGGACATTTAGATTTTCTTATACTTTTATTTCAGAATAATGTTAAGCTCACAGAAAGGTGAAACACTGAACCAAAAGGGAACATTTCTGTAATTTTCACCCAGATTCTTCCAAATCAGAGCAGTTATGAAAATCAGGAAATGGATGTTAAAGTCACCTAATCTATAGCCTTCAAACTTCACTAATTTCCAGTCACTATTTTTGTTTCTGGTTTTGGATTAGATCCAAGACAAAGGATTTGGTTTTGTTGTTGCTGTTTGCTTGTTTTTCTTTCTTAGACAATATGTAATTGCCCTAAACAACCTTAATCTCATTTAGTTCTGCAGTGTCTCGCAACTCCAGGTACCACCACCATGATGCTGGCATCTGATACATCCAAGACACAGCACATTCTGTGAATCCAAACATCCCTGCCTTTGCCCTCTTACACCCATACCATCCCTCCCATCTGCATCTCAACCAACATAAATGCACTTACGGTGTCAATGATATTGTCATCTCAATAATGTTTTCCTAGGCTTTAAAGAATCAAACTGACATGGACATCCTTGTGCAAGCTCTGTTGTATGCATACATTTGTACATGTATGAAATAGGGGCCCCGAAGTGGAAAAGTACTTTTGCCAAACTGCTTCCCAATATGGCTATTGCTTCTCAATAGAGTACCACATTCTGGCATGTATCCTAGGAAAAGAAGCCGTATTTCCTTCTATTCACCAGCATCTTTTATTATTCCCACCATTTTTTTTTTATTTTAGTGACAGACATGTGACGCGACTAATTCAGCTTCACAGCTTTAAGTTGATTTAGGGGATCCATGAGTTGCTATATAAGCCTGGCAACCTAAACCCAATCTCCTCAGAAAAAAGGCCAAAGTGGAAGAAGAGAGCAAGCATCACAAAGCTGTCCTCTAACTTCCATATGTGATGTAGGACACATGCACCCACAATCACGACTAGAAATAAATAAAATCAAACTATACCTGTTGATGATATTCATCTTTTTATGTGTTTTTGTGCTTTTTGTTTGTTTGTTTGTTTTGCATATTGTGGCTCTCACCTACAGCCTTATCCTTGCCAGGAAAATACTCTATGACTGAGCTGTGTACCAAGTCCTCTTGCCCTTATTTGCCATGAGTACATTCCTTTCACTGTAGATTATCAGCATACAAATTACAGACTTAGTTATCAAACATCTCTTTATCAAATGCTCTATGTCTCACATCCTTAATAGGCAACATAGACACAGGATAGCCTTTCCAAAATATGGCAACTTGCTGAAAGGGCATACATCTTTGGGGCAGATTTCCCTCACCTTTGTTGGCATTAAACATTGTCTCCTCGGCTTCTAAAGCTCAGTCATGTATTGTTGTTGCCATCAGTACCCTTACTAATGTGAAGCAATACCTGATGCTATTTGTAATCATGGAGAAATGGGTCATGCTCCTGATGAGTGTATAACTTGAGTAGGGGAATCTGTCTTCTTGAATCTTATTATTTATTTCTTTCTTTTATTTTTTTTCTGTAGCTTTGGAGTCTGTCCTGGAACTAGCTCTTGTAGACCAGGTTGGTTTCGAACTCACGGAGATCCACCTGCCTCTGCCTCCCAAGTGCTGGGATTAAAGGCATGTGTCACCACTGCCCAGCGAATCTTATATTTCTTATTCTGAAACTGATATAAGTTTAACTATGTCAGTAGATTATAAGTATTATTATAACGTGGGTAAAGCACTTGACAACAGGATTTGGTTAAGATAAATAGTTACCCTAACTCACCTAGGCTTATCATTATAGCAACTTTTGGAATGAAAAAATATTCTGTTACCAGAGGCTCAAAAATTATTAAAGATCTCTTCTGTTTTGACATCATAAAGAAATAACCACTTCCGGGAAATTGGGTACCCACTTTCACTACACATGGATACATATGTGTACAGGGTATGTATGTGTGTATGGATTTCTTTCTAAGGCAGACATTTGATCTTTTATTCGGTGACATACAAGCACAGCACTGATTTTCATTGTCTTGATCATATGGCATTCTCTGCTAGGCAATTCAGTGCTAGATACCCTCCGGCCTACACTCAAAGGTACATGAAGCATTTGGTGGACTTTATTCTGGAGGGCAGGGCACACCTTTAGTCTTGAGAACCTCTGGAGTGTGTGATCAGTTCATTTGCACTTTTTGAGTCCTAGAGCCAGCTACTGGTCTTTCTACAGCTGTTATACAGCAAAACATTTCATTGCAGAGGAGTTTGGTTTGCTGCCCCTTTCCGACGGCTCCCTTCTGCAGAGGGTTAATTTTGAGGGAAATAAAGCAAAACTAAATGCTTCTGTTTCCTGAGGAGCTGTGCAGCGCACACCAAACCCTGCTGTCATTGACTGCTTCTCAACAACATGAATTTATCATCGGCTAAATCTGCGCAGAGAATTCCCAATTATGTTTCTTCTTTAGAAATATAAGATTTCTGCATCTGAGGAGTGAATGAGAGGTGGGGGAGGGAAGGAGAGGGGAACTGTACTTGGTATGTAAAATGAATAAAAAAATTACAAAAGCAAATGTGAGCATTCAAGTGCTACATTCCTGTCCCTCCTTCCTTTCATTGAACCCTCTGCCCCCTTGTTCTGTTTGGCTGTACACAGAAAATGTTTCTACTGATCTCACAAAGCTTCTTTATTAATGCTCCTTGACACCCAACAACTTAAAAGCTGGTAGTAAAATGCAAAGACTATTAATGATTTACACTTGAATAATTAATCAGACCAGAATAGGTTGTTTCCCTTTACCTTGTACTCTGTCCTGGCAGCATGGGTGAATTGCCTGTACCAAAAAAAAAAGATGAGACAAGGCTAAAGATAGATCCATGAACCAAGAAAGGGGTCAAGCAGAGCTTTCTGATACCTGCTCTCTAACCAAAGAGAGGAAAAAACTTTTCATAAAGATGGTCCAGAATAGCAAAGGATCTGAAGGACTATCTAACTCCCCTGTTATTCATGTGTGAAAGGTGAGGCTCACTGAAATAAGGTAACACATCCAAGATGACCCATGGGCCAGACAGGTGGTCCAAAGTTTTCCTAAAACAACAACAAAAAGGGGGGTTTTTCAACAAAAGAACTAAGAAATATCATGTTTCTTGAGACTAAGATTTTTGCACAGGTTAATTTTTAGTGGAATTTTCAGGTGTAACGTTTTATCCTGCCAGAGAGGGGAACATGTGCCAAACCACTCATAAATCCTTACACAACACTCCTCTCAAGATTGCAGTAGTTTCCACCTCAACTTTCAGGTGTGTGTGATATATGGATCTCATGGATCTACAGGTTCCCTCAAGCCCACACTGCAGTCCCTTCTTTACTGTGCTTGATTAATGGGACATTTCCTACCCAATATTCTGGAACTTTTCATATACTGACTTAAACAGAATTAACTTACACTTGATTTTCACGAGAATCATCTAAAATGTGACTGGAGAGAGATGCTTCCACAGTTAAGAACACTCGCTGCTCTTCCAGAGGTTCCAGGTTCAATTCCCAGCACCCATGTGGTAGTTCACAACTGTCTATAACACTAGCTTCTGGGGATCTGATACCCTCTTGTGGCCTCCACATGCACAAGGCCCATACACAGTGCACAGATGTCCATGCAGGGAAAAGAGTCATACATACATAGGATAAAGGAACCTCTTAACTAGGCTAAAGCACATTGCCAACTGGCACTACATGTTTTGATGTTGTCTAGACCTCCATAGCCTAATTTTTGTTCATACCCTAATCAATGCTCAGTATGTACATTTTAGTATAGATATTTTCATGAGTATCTGTCATTGATAGGATGATTCTCATTCTGAATTTCTTGGGAAAAAAATGACTCACCCGTCTGAGAAAGCTCAAGAAGTAAACATGCATGAAATCCTTTGGGAATACATGTTTAACCATATTCTTTTGTAGTATTTTTATTTTTTAATTTTCACATGCAATATATTTTAATTATACTCTTTCTTCTCTACCAACTCCTTCCAGAAACTGGCTCTTCACTGTTGCCCAAATTTTTGTTTTCTACCTCTTAAGAACAAAACAACCCATGCCAAAAATAGCAAAAACCATGCAGTCTGTTTTCTGGTCAACTACTCCTGAGCATGAGGTCTGTCCTGGAATGTACCCAGTATCACTCCCTTGGGGGAAAAAGAATGGATTTTCTTTCTCTCAGTAACTATCAGTATGAACAGCTCCTTGGCAAAGGTTGGGGTTTGTGCCTACTTCCCCTTCCCCTCTCGGAACTTGCCTGACTTGGACTTGCGTAGGTTTTAAACATGCTGTCACAGTCTCTATGAGTTCATATATGCATCATCTGTGTGCTGTCTGGAAAAATGTTCTTTCCTTGGGATCATCCACCACCTATTGTGTTGTCAATACTAACATTAGGTTCATTCAAGTTATATATTATCCTCTTAAAAACCCTTGGGTTTCCTCTTGTATTGTTTCCAGATTTGAAAAACTCTTCTAAGCTTACAAGCATGCCTTTTCTCAAATCAGTTACAAGATTGCATGTCAAGATGTAGCTTATTTCATTATCAATTTCGGAAATTTTCATATTCTATTAGAGGAGGCCGCTAACGCGTGGCGTCTGAGTTGCTGAGTAAGTTCATGCCGAGTGACAGATCTGTATTGTGACAGTGGAGCAAATCCTACAATGCATTAAAATGTTTCCAATAAGGGCTAATGAATGCATCACAGTTAAAAATAATTCAATCTGCACGATGATTGATGAGAGCCCAAAGACAGGCACAGGCAGCTCAGGTCCTTTACTCTGTCACCCAAGCGTTTTCTATGTGATGGAGATTAATTTATTTTATTGTGTTGATGAAATAATAATAGAGTCATAAAACAAAATAAACCAAGGGGAAGTTGACAAAGTATGTGTTTGATTAATTGCCTTAATAGAATATACGTGCTGACTGAAGTGCTTTTTGTTTCCCGCTGCTCATTTTTCAAAGTTTTCACACATACACACGCACACTCGACTCTATGAAAGAAAAAAAATCTAAGCTTTAAAGACATGCATTATAATTAATTTTGATTGTCAATTTGAGTGGCTCAAATCCCTCGGGCATTAGTGAGGCCTACTCAGGTGTGGGTATTTCCAGAGAGAACTGGGAAGACAAGCTCCACCCTGAATGTGCACATGGTACCGCACCATGGGCTGAGTTCCCAGACTGAACAAAAAGAGGGAAGAAAGAAAGCTGAGCACCATGGTTCACCCTTCTTTCTGGTCGCTGATCCACCCCTGGTGAGAGTGCAGCCCCAGGCTCCTATGATCATGCCTTTGCCACCGACGTAGACTGACCCCTCCCAAACTTCCTCGCTTTGCCAGGAATTTTGTTACAGCCACAGGAGAAGTAATGAACACTATAAATGATAGAAGTACACAAAGATTTTTCTAAATCTAATTTGCATTTAAAGGCCTTAGGTACAGTATGGAGACTGGGTTGAGTTTTACACTCAAGTGACAGCATTGCAAACACCTGAGGGTCTCCTTGTAGTCCCACCTGGTTTCGAGTTTTGAGGGAAGAAAGTCCAAATTTTGAGGAGAAAAGCACAAGGACTCTTCCAGTGATACTTGTCCATATACTTTCTTTTCCCCTCATGAATTTCACATTTTTATTCTCGCTGAAATTATCTACAATAACAGCCTGTGGTATCTTACGGTGTATTGTTTCTCCCCCATCATACAGGTAGGAAAACCAGGCCTAGGACTGATATACGGATTGACTTGACTTCCCACGGGTGTATCCTCTCCTACCTATTAGTAGGTTAAAGAAACATATTGACATGCTACTTTTGCATATTAAATGCATTAAGTGTTTTCCTATAATTCTTATTGCAAATGTTGCACTTATCTACAAATTTTACAAACAAGGCTGCAATATCAGAGTCCGAAATCAAGGAGCAAATGCAAGGTGGAGTAGAAAAATGTATCTTCCTACATGTGGCAGAGCACCCTGGACACCGACCTCAGTGGGAAAAAGAAAGCACAGAGAATTTGGAACTTTTGCCAATGGAGTTCCAACACAGTAAAAGGGAAGTGGAGTCTCCCAGATCCAGAGGTAACATTCTATAAAGCAAAGCAAGCAGGACTAAGTGTGCTGGCTTCCTGCGGTCAGTCATGGCTGAGAAGGCAAATGCTGAGCATAAGGCAGTAATTAATCTTTAGCCAATTAAGTATTGAACCATCTTTGTTATATCAGACACTTTCTGGCCTGCAGCTTTAACTGCACACATCTCCCCTCTATAGCCATATACACTAAAATAAAATTCAAAAAGATGTTTTGAGTCTATTTTCTGAATGAAAGTCAGTGTCAAAACAAAAGAGATGTAGAGAAGAAAAAACATATTTGGAAATATATGTAAGGCTGGGTAATGAAGAAAATATCCTCTAATTAAGAATGAACAGGAGAAGAAGACCCACATGCCTGCCTGAGGCAGGGCTTCCTACCCTGGGAAGTGAGGAGAAAACAGGGGCCTGCCTGGTGCCTTATGGCACCTGGCAGTCTGGTAATATTATGGTGAGCAATTATATGGTGTGGTATGGCAGGTAGAAAGAGAAACAAAATGGTTCAAGTCCTGTGGAGAGGGGCAGATCTGAAGAGGTGAGGGTGATAAGGAGTGGGCTGAGGTGGGTAGCCTGCTTGCCATCTGGAACCACTGTGATGTTCTGGTCTGGGTGCTGCCAAGGTCCATACCTGGGTCCATGGCCCTGTTGTCCTTAGCTCCTGTTACCACTAAAGGTAAAAGGCCAGAGCTGTACAGAGTTGGCCCTGCTCCTCACTATCTTCAACACTAGGGAGAACTGGTCCTGCCCCTCACTGGTTGCAGCACTCAGGAGAGAGGGTCCTAAGCTTCACCTGGGCAACATGATAGAACTGACCCAACAAACAAGCTGGCCCAGAGAGCATGAGGATGAAAGAGCTGGTCCCATTCGCCTTGTCTACCATGTGGTGGTGTGGGTGAGGGAAAGATGCCCTCCCCCCTCACCACCTGTGTCAAGGGGGAGAACTGACCTAGCCCCTCAATAGCTGCAGCACTAGGAAGGGGGGTCCTGCACCTCACCTGGGCAGCATAGATGAGGTCTGCACAACCTGCCCTGAGAACATGAGCATGGGAAATCTGGCCCCACCCCTCCTCCGCTATATGGTGGCACCTCTCACCACCGGAGGCAGGTAGGAAAACTGGGCTTGAAGTCATGAGAGTGGAAAAGCTGTTTCTGTCCCTCACTGGCTGCAACACTCAGGAGAGTGGGCCCTAAATCTCACAGTAGAGCTGGCCCTGGTAGCATACAGTGTGGGTGAGCTGGCTCAGAGGGCCTGAAAGCAGAAGAATCAGTCCTGCCCCTTGCTCATCACTGCAAGGGCTGAACTAGCTGGGGCAATGCAGAAAAGTTTACCCTGGTGATAAGGACAAAAGAGAGCTGACATGCTGACCAACCCTGCAACCACCCAGGCCCAGAACCAGGGTCATGGGTTGGCCCACCCCAACATTCACCCCATATAAGATCTGCTGGAGCACATGAAGGGGCCAGTCCTGCAGGTCCAAAGCTGCAAGATCTCTATGACACAAGACAACAACAGGATATCCAAGAAGAGTCCCAGGGAGGGCCCACTGCTGTGGGATAATGCTCTTGTACAATGTAAAGACTGTCACTCATATTGGTTTAATAAAATGCTGATTAGCCAGGAGCCAGCAGGAAGTATAGGCAGGGAAACCAGACTAGAAGAAGGCTGGGAAGAGGAAAGACAGTCACCAGGCAGTTGCAGAGGAAGAAAGATGAGAATGCCTTGAGAAAAAAATACCAAGCCATGTGGCTAAACATAGACAAGAATTATGGGCTAATTTTAGTTATAAGAGCTAGTTAATAAGAAGTCTGAACTGATAGGTCAAATAGTTTATAATTAATATAAGTCTCTATGTGTTTCATTGAGAGTGAAGGGCTGAAGGATTGGGTGGGACAGAAGCTTCCATCTACAACACACCTTAAAGAAAGAAAAGACCAATGACTCTATGCAATAAATACTTGCAAGTAAAGATATATGGACTGAAAAATATACTGTCATTCACAATGTTACACTACAGCTTCCATGGCAAGATTTTTTTTTCTCTCTCTCTTTTTCTTTCCTCTTAAATTTTATTTTAATTTGGGTAGGAGTTACAAGGGCAGAGAGATGATACAAAGGGTGGGTGGGGGAAAATGAAGGGGATGCATGAGGTAAAAGTCAAAAAGAGTCATATAATGAGAGAAAGGGAGAGAGGAGGGGAGGGAGGAAGGGAGAGAGAGAGAGACAGAGAGAGAGAGACAGAGAGAGAGAGACAGAGAGAGAGACAGAGAGAATAAACAAAGAAAGAGAAAAGAAAACATCCTTTGTAGAACACATTGGTTTGGGAAAGAAAAGAGAGATGTGTGTAGGCAATGTGAGTGATGGATCTGGCCCACACTACCCCCAAATAAGACACGACCACCATTTCCAATGGTTTAAGCTAAAGGAATCTGAGAAAACAATGGACGCAGACACACCATTTCACCTTCCTCAATGTCTTCTTCCCTGAAGATAGTGTTCAAACCTAGGATTTTTTAGGACCTTCTCTGAAGCAAGTCAAAGTCCCTACATTGAGTATCTACTCCTATTTCTGGAGAAAAGAAGTATTCTACTCTCTAATAACACAGGACAATGAAGAGTCTGAAGAAACAAGCTGTGGTTCCCACACAGCACAGTACCATTGACTTTGTCTGACTGTATTTCTCCATGACTATCTCCTCTTCGCCAAACTTCTCCTGAAAGCACACAATTTTAATTGTTAACTTGGGTGTTCATTTCCTTATGAGATTTTTCTGTCACAAAAAGCATTAAATTGTGAAAATGGGTGGGTTTGTTTGTTTGTTTTGTGGAGGGAATTAGTCTTTTTGTGTGTCCCATCGACGAGCATAAGATGAATGAAGAAAAGATATTCCTCGTCTACATCAGTAATGAAATGAGCAGAGGGAAGACATCAATCTGACCTCGGCCCAGTCAATGCCCTCCTTTCTTTCACTGGCTAAATAACTTAATAACTAAATAACATTACCAAACAAAGAAGTCTTCAAGACCAAAAGGCCTAGGAAGAGGATTTTAAGCTTTGTGTCAACAAACTTGCTCCTTACTGCAGGTACAAGCTAGTAATGTGGACCAGCTGTGCCATGAGACCTGGCACAGAAACAGATGCAATGCCAAGAGAATCCTCACCCTTCCCAGTATGAGTGAAGGGGCCAGTGGAGAAAGTCCTTGCTGAAGCCGTGCTATGCCACTAAACGGGGTTTCCTTTCATTTGATCTGAAATCTATTATGTTGAACGTATTAACCAATTTCCTGGAAGATACTGTCACAACAGTGTCTTTCTTTTCCAGAATCACTCTTGCATACAGAAGCAATTGTCTTTTAACAATGAGAAATTTTTAACGTCATTCTTATCTCTCTTTTCTTATTTATTCGTATTCCCCCCAGGTATTTCAGTGTTAACCAAAAGAAACTGCCTTGGCTTTAGTAATTCTGTTCTATTAATATTATGGAAATTGTCTTTAGGACTCGGTGCTTGAAATGGCAGAAAAGAAAATTTTGCCTTCATTGTCCCCAAATTAAATTAGTTCACTAGAAAGGATTTTTTGTTTGTTTTTCAAGATGAGCAATTACTTCCCTTCCACATCTACCCTTAAAAAGGCCTTAAATCACTGAGCTATTTGAGAGTCTTGTACTCCAGAATTTCCCCTCCTCCAGAAGGGATGCTGTTCACTTTTTTCTTCAACCTAATCCCAGCTATCTTGGTTTCTATCTTACACATCTTCGACGCCACACCCCTGCATCACCATTGCACTGCTATTCGACTGTAGTGATAGAAGCTGCAGACTACAGCCCACCTGGATCCCGGCTAGCTTACCCCCAAAATAATTACACAGAAACTGTATTCATTTAAACATTGCCTGGCCCATTATCTATAGCATCTTATGGGCTAACTCTCTCATATTGATTCAACCCATTTCTACTAATCTGTATCTCACCATGAGGTGGTGGCTTACCGGGAAAATCCTAACCTGTATCCATCTTGGGCAGGAGAAGCATGGTGTCCTGCTCTCTGACTCTCCCTCTTTCTCCCAGCATTCTGCTCTGTCTACTCTGCCTATTTAAGCTGCTATCCTATCAAAGGCCAAGGCAGTTTCTTTATTAACCAATGAAAATAACAAATAGACAGATGACCCTCCTACATCATTTCCCCTTTTTCTGTTTAAACAAAAAGAAAGGCTTTTACCTTAACATAGTAAATTTACATATAACAAAACAGTTATCAAGCAAGAATTACAGTTACAATATTTATATCTATTTTATCTCTTATCGTAACTAAGGAAAACAATAACTATCTACTTATTCTTTAACTCCATCAAAGACTCCAGAAGGATATAATACTACCTAAGTAAACAACTTCCAAAACTCTAGAAATGACAGAGACATCTTGCTGTCTGTACAGTCACCGAAAGCTCCTCTGTACCGTTGGGGCATCCATCTTTGGCCTACAGGCCCATAGTATCCAGTCAAAGACAGTTTAGTTACCATCTGCTGTGTCCTGCAGAATGTCTCGCAGACTCTTTCATGAATCAGGAATCCCAAAGGATCATCTCACCTTTAGGCAAGTTTAGCAGTCCTCTCCCTGCGGGTTCTTTGTGTCCAGTTTATTCAACAGTCCAGGCAAGAGCAGTTTTTTGCACAAATGGCTATCAAACTCCAGAAGGAGCCTCTTTGAAACCCATCATTCTCTAGAAGTAGATTGGTGGTGCCAGGAGTAGACGTGTCTCATTGTCATGAAAAGCCCTAAGTTCTTAAAACATTGAATGCCATATTTTGTGGTCTTTGAAAGATATGAAGAATGCCTTTTTAACTGAAATATATCTCTATATATCTAGGAAATCTAAATAACATGACTACAATCTTAATTATTATTGATGATTATTCATTAACAACCTATATTTTCTAATTATACATTACATTTTTAAATAAACTACACAATCATAATACCTTAATCATGATCAGAACTACATATACATATAACAAAATTGACCTTAAATTTTTATCAAAAAGGCAAAATTTATACCAATGTAAATTATTCATATCTATATCGTATCCCCCTTTAAATGTAAAAGAACATTTATAAGCAACTCTGTAGTGATAGAAGCTGTGGGCTGTGGCCCGCCTGGATCCAGGCTAGCTTACCCCTGAAATATTTACATGAAAACTGTATTCATTTAAACATTGCCTGGCCCATTATCTGTAGCATCTTATGGGCTAACTCTCTCATATTGATTCAACCCATTTCTACTAATCTGTATCTCACCATGAGGTGGTAGCTTACTGGGAAAATCCTAGCCTGTATTCATCTTGGGCAGGAGAAGCATGGTGTCCTGCTCTCTGACTCTTCCTCTTTCTCCCAGAATTCTGCTCTGTCTACTCCACCTGTCTAAGCTGCTGTCCTATCAAAGGCCAAGGCAGTTTCTTTATTAACCAATGAAAGTAACACATTGACAGATGACCCTCCTACATCATTCGACATTGCAGGAATCAACACAGAAACACTTGGTTTTGTTTACTATTTTTATTCAAACAATCAATTAGATTCTCGTTGGAAACCAGATGCAAAGGAAGATCCAAAGAAGCACACTCAGACTGTTTCAGGTGAACAGTCTCATTTAAATGTCTTTGTCTGTCTGTCTGCCCTGCCGAGTGTGTGTGTGTGTGTGTGTGTGTGTGTGTGTGTGTGTGTGTGTGTGTGTGTGTGCTGGGTCTTGTAAATATATGTGGGGAACTAAGGATGTCTCTCTCAAGATTCTACTTATCTTTGAGAATATGGAACTCACGATTTTGACTAGCTTGGCTGGCCACTGAGCCTCTGGAATTGTCCTGTCTCTGTTTCTCCAGCAATGAGGTTATCTGTGTCCACTATACCCTTCCTCCCTGGCATTTGTATGGATACTGGAGAGCCAAATTCAGTCCATCATGTATTGCAGCAAGCACTTTGGTCACTGGGTTATCCTAAGCCCATCCTTATCATTTTAAATCTCACATATTTTTAAGGAACATAAAAAAGAAATGTTCCAGTGGATTTCGGAATAATTGCTTATTGTTATGGTTTGAGTGTGAAATGCCTCTCACAGCTCATGAGTTTTGAACAGTCAGCCCCTAAGTTAGTGGTGCTGTGAAAGCTATGGGAAATGGAACCTCTCAGGGAGGCACCTGTCATCAGGAGGAAACCTTTGATGGTCACACCAGCTTCCATTCTCCCAGGAAAAGGCCTTCCCAACCATCCCCAGGAAATGGCCTTCCCCATCACCCACAGGAAATGGTCTTCCTGACCATCCCCAGGAAATGGTCTTCCTGATCACCCACAGGAAATGGCCTTCCTAATGATCTCCATGTTACTACTCCACCATCCCTTCACACAGTGGACTAAATGTCTGGAATTATGAGAGAGCCACAATCACATTTTCTTCCCATGAGTTGTTTCTGTCTAGTGTTTTTCATATCAGTAGAGTAACTGGCACACTCATATTATCACTAACTGGGAATAGTTAACTTTCTTTAATGCTTCATTTTAAACCTAAGGATTACTTAATCTTATTTCAATTTTAAACTTACTAGACTTTACAACTTACTGATTATTTTAAGCTATCGAATTTTCCTTTGTGTGTCCATATGGCACACACACACACACACACACATATATATATATATATACACACACACACACACACGCACATATAGTTGTACGTGCTGACAGGAAATACTGTCATTATTAAAAACAGATTATTAGTAGTCCCTTAGTCTTCAAACTTTTTTTACTTGGTTAATAATTTAACTCCAGAAGATCTGTGAAGTAGCAGAGTCTATTATCTCTCTGACCACGGCTGCACGTCAGTGTCGGCTGGACCTGTGAGCTGTTTCCTGAGGCCCACAGGCATATGCAGCAGTCTTTTGCAGTTGGTAGAAGAATTTAAATCTTTCAAATAATATCTTTCACAGATATGTGACTATTTCTTAATGCTATTCAGTGAGCTATGATGACAGCTTTTCTGAAGTTTCATTTTCTTGAAAGAGTTCATATCTCTTTATTGCTCAAGTGTTTGGCTGTGTTCTTTTTAATTTCATATTAATCCACTTGTGATTATTCTAATTATTCTAAGGTAGAACTTAGTCCATTATATTATTTTTGCTTTTCCCAACTTTTTCTCATTAACCATATTTTTTGAGCAAAATAAAATGACAAAAACAAAGCAAACACCCAACCTTCATTAAGGAGAAATGTCATTTCCAAAGACTTTTGAAGAGGGAGGAGGAAAAGGATAATTTCAATAGTGAGTGTTCTCAGACACTACCATCTAAATGTCTCAAAAATCAGGCAGAAACTGATTTCTCATTATTGAGAAGTAAACATAGCTGCAAAGAACTCAGCCTGTGGAAATAGGACAAACGGGTAAAATTAAGGATAAATGAGAAGCAAATGTCTTTTTTAAAAAGGTCAGCATTGTTAAAGGAGTCACTATAGACAGATTATTCCATACTACAATGCTGTCAAGGCCAAAGGTCAGAGCTAAGAGTCTGATGGAAGGCGAGGTGTGAATAGAGTTGGGTAAATCAAGCTGTCAAATATTTTCTCTAGCATGAACAATAGATATACAGTTAATCACATTTTTACTCAAAAGAAATGAACAACCAGATTCTGGACTTGTGTTAAATGGATGAAACTTGTCATTTTTATCTGAGGCATGTAGAGAAAGGGGATCTTTGGCATGAGCTATTTCTTGGTCAAATACAATAACAACAGAAAGAAAAAGAAAAGGAGAAAAAGAAAGAAAAGAACGAAGGAAGAATGGAAGGAGGGAAGAAGGGAAGCTTTCTCATTTATTACTATTTTACAGGAATACAGGTCTAAGGGACAGCATGGTAAATCTCCTGATTTTTGCTGGCTATATCATTGTCTTTTGAAAGTTGTTGTTTTGTTTTGGTGTGAGACTATTACATTCTAATATTTGTTAATTTACCTAATGAAGTAAGAATTCATTTCAGAAGTCTAGGCAAAAAGCTGTGAATCAGGACCTGTTGAGATTGTCACTAAAACTAGTAGAAAGGATGTTAGCCATGACTACATATAATCAAATAGATGTTGCTTAGAAACTGAATTAAATTTGAAAAAAGGATTCCTTAGGAGATGATACAGTGTGGTGGTGTGGGAGAATTATCTGTATTCTGTCAATTATATTTTAATAAAACGCTGATTGGCCAGGCAGGCAGTATAGGCGGGAAAGCCAGACAGGAAGTAGGGGTGGAGCAAAGAGACTGGGAGTATTCTGGAAGCAGAAGCTCTCTCTCAGGCATTCCTGTACAGACCACCGAAGAGACAGCATGTAACTTGCCCAGCAGAGAAAGGTACGGAGACATTATGGCTAACATAGATGAGAATAATGGGTTAATATAAGTTACAAGGACTAATAAGGAGCCTGATCTGAGGACCAATCAGTTTATAACCTTATGGAGTCTTGTGTGTGATTTTCTTTGTTGCTTGCCGGCTGTTGGGGTACTGGGAGGGACAGAAACCCCAACAAGCCAGCCCTCATACTACATATGGCGCCCACGTGGATAACTGAATTCACAGAAAGCTTGAGAAAGTTTGGTAAAGAATAGAGTAAAGCATGGCTTCTTGGTAGCAGCAATTTCTCGGGTCTGCTCTGCTTGCTAGAGGCAAGCAAGTGCTCTCATCTAAGAGAGACTTCCTGACTCAGCTTCAGCTGCAAAACCTTGCAGCTCTTTTTAAAGGTCCTGTTACAAAACACTTAAATGATGTTGACGAAAAGCTGAATGCATGCTTTTCAGTTTTTAGCCATAGTAGGAAAAAAGCTGCACCGTTTGAAAATGCTGGCTTTCTGGGCCGTCCTGCCAGGGCAAACTCTGATTCTTTCAGGCAGGCAGTCCAAATGAGTGTGGTCTGTGAGCAGAATGCTGCAGCTTGCTTGCTGGAAAGGACCTTGAAACGCCATAGAATTGTGGCAGTGAACACAGCTCTGGCTGGTATCTCAGCCGTGTGGCTGGAAAGCTAAAAAATGAGCTGGATCTAGCCGTCAAAGCCATGGCTCTCCATATTGATTAGTAAATTAAAGGCTTATGAAGTCAGAAAAAAAGAGATATACAGTAAAGAGAGATTCAAAGATGAAGAAAACCTCTAAATGGTTTACTATGAGTTAAAAATATATGCAGGTTAAAAGGTTAAAGTCATTAAAAATAAAAAAGAAAGGGAGATATAGGGTGTGGTGGTACACACCTTTAATCCCAATGCCTGGGAGGTAGAGGCATATTGACCTCTGTGACTTTAAGGGGCAGAGGTAGTTGACCTCTGTGACTTCAAGGTGTGGTAGCACACACCTTTAATCCCAATGCCTGGGAGGCAGAGACAGACAGATCTCTGAGTTCAAGGTGTGGTAGCAAACACCTTTAATCCCAGCACTGGGGTGGCAGAGACAGGAGGATCTCTGTGAGTTCAAGGACAGCCTGGTCTACAGTGTTATTCCAGGACAAAGATATATACAGAGAACCTGTCTCAAAAAGCCAAAAGATAAAAGAAAAAATAAAATAGAGGTTGAAATAAAGCTGCATAAAGATGGAAAATACACAGAGAATCTTGATACTGTATGCTATTGTGCTCTCTTTGAATTGTTTGATTGCTGAGGAAGGAACAACAGCTGCTAAAAGATATTTGCTTATAAATGCTGTGGAATCAATCCAAGAAAGGTATTTTGAAAATACCTTGGCTTCAAAATTGAAGTTAACAGGTATGCTACTTTGGAGAAGAGATTCTGCTTTTGTTTCCACAGAAAACGAGAGGCTCTGGATTTATTCAGAGTTAAAAAAAATCACCTTTGACCAAGGGAGGCCACCTGAAAAATCTCCGACAGGAATAGATGGCCCAGATGTCTGAGTTCTTCATCCAGAACAGGTTCAAGACTGCTGCCTGAGATGATCAAGACTCACAGGATACTTCAGTCAGGACTTGATTATAACTCTAAATTTTCTTTAGGTCCCCATAAGATTATCAGCGCCCCCAACCAGCAGAAAGTAGACTGAAATACTACGCCCACATTCCCAACAAATGGACTATGGGTATTTTCCTTTGTTTAAAAAAAAAAAAAGAGGGAAATGGTGTGGGAGAATTATCTGTATTCTGTCAATCATATTTTAATAAAACGCTGATTGGCCAGGCAGGCAGTATAGGTGGGAAAGCCAGACAGGAAGTAGGGTGGAGCAAAGAGACTGGGAGTATTCTGGAAGCAGAAGCTCTCTCTCAGCCATTCCTGCGCAGACCACCAAAGAGGCAACATGTAAGCTGTCACACTGAGAAAGGTACTGAGCCCATGTGGCTAACATAGATAAGGATAATGGGGTAATATATGTTATAAGAGTTAACAAGAAGCCTGACCTAATGGGCCAATCAGTTTATAGCCTAATGTAGACTCCGTGTGATTTTCCTTGGGACTTGCTGGCTTGTTGGGGTACTGGGCGGGACAGAAACCCCAACAAGCCGGCCCCTCATGTTACAGTGTGGCAACTTAAATAGGTAATATAGTGTGACTATTTTCATGTGTTCATAAATAAACAAGATTCACTGCCAGGTTAAAAAGGCAAAGAAGGGCTGGGGAGATGGCTCAGCAGTTAAGAGAACTATATGCTCTTCCAGAGGACCTGGGTTTTATTCCTGTACCCACATGGTAGTTTACAGCTCTCAGTAATTCGAGTTCCAGAAGATCTAATGTCCTCTTTTAGCCTTCATTGGTACCAAGTATACAAACAGTACATAGTCATACATGCAGCAAAGATACCCATATGCATAAAAAAATAAAATGTCAAAGGAAAGAAAAGGTTAAATAATTATAAGCCTCCTAATCAGAAAGCACCAAGTCCAAATGGGTATAGGCCAGCACATATCAAACTGCATCAGTTTTCTGTAATCTTTTTCAGACAATAGAAGACAAAAAAACATTATTATCTTTTCTACAAGGTCAGCATCATAATAATACCAAAGTTAGTCAAAGACATTAAGAAATAAGGACACTGCCAATCAATAACTCATAAATACAGATGCAAAAAACTCTTTAACAAAGCAATATGCTAAAAGAATTTTTAAAACAACAAAGTCAATTTTTCCCAGAGATGTAATGCTCACTCAACATTCAAATACTAATGAATGGGGTCAGCAGTCTAAAGAGGAAAACTTACATCATCAAGCCAATTGACATTGAAAATTATTTCACAAAATTCAGTATCCTTAGTGCTTGAAAGCCTTCAGTAAAGCAGGACTCGAGGCGAACTTCATCAGCTGAGAGGCGGCATTTTCTGAACTGCGTGTTAAAATAAACCATTTACCTACCACTAAAGAAAAGTGAACTGACATATAATACAGAATTGCTACAGTATTATTTACCATTCTTAAAAATACATACATGATGTTTTATACATGTCCGTAGAATTGCAAAGAAAGAGAAGTAGAAAGTAAGGAAGATCACGGTAAGTGGATAAGGAGGGGGAGTGTCTTGTGTGGTTCTCTCCATGCTTTATACAACAAAAGCCTTGCTGGTCAACCAACTGGATAATTTAAAACCTATTCTTATGGTTGGCAAGAACCAACTCATGAATGCATTAATAAACTTAGCAACAGCACCTGCTATTGAAACTGATCCGGGCTTTATATTCAACCCTTTTCTATGTTTTCAGAAAGTATGATCAAGCTGAGGAAGATGTTAAGACAGCTTATCAGAACCCACAGTTTCTCTGACAAAATTTAAGCTGCTCATATTTTCGTGTTGTCCTTTTCATATAACTATTTTGATGGGTCCATTTGGATTCAATATTATAGGCCAGGCCCATTTGGATTCAATATCACAGGGCAGGCACATTTGGGTTCAATATCATAGGCCATGAACAAACTCTAAATAGAGGACTCATCTGTTCATAAAATCAGGTTTTCACATGGTCTTTTGCAGTCTACCTTCTAGGACCATATATTTAATTTTGTCAAGAGAATAAAGACCTCCTTCTACCTTGTGATGTGAGTAACTTTGTAGAACTTGGGGTAGTCTTTTAATCAACTGCAAAATTTCCCTAGAATTTACCTATCCTTCCCCAGAACTACCCAAACTTTCAGCATCTCTTATTCATTACCTGTTATCCTACTACTGAATCACAGGAAGAAACATGAATCTATAGAACAAATCAGAAAACATCCTCTTCCTTCTTATGAATCGTCCACGTTCCCCATATGGAGACTCTCTGATAGGAACCTAAACTTACGTTGCCTTTTTTAATACCCACTCCAATCTTCCACCATCACTACCTCAAACATTCCCTGCTTCTTCCTATATATACGTTTTCTTCCCTGCCCATGGTTTGATAAAAACCACTCGGGTTTCAAACAAATCACAAAGGAAGCTAGACTGCACCTCTGACAAGTGCTACCTATATATTCTTCCCCAAATGTTTCAACATAATTTATATTTAATTGTTTGCATCTGTAGAATCAAAACCAATTGACTCTCTGGAAAGATCAAATTAATCATCTATTGCTATGTCTATCCTAATAAGTACTCATTCAATATTTGCTTAATCAATTCACACCGCAGGAAGCGATAATTCAATATATTTACTCCATTGCCATCTCTCTGCTCGCCGTTCTTTCAAAAGATCAATCAACAAATCAATTAGTCACTCTGTTATTGGGTTGTATTATTGAGCTTTCCAAACACATCTTATGTTTTCATTGTCCCTCATGGATTTTAGGAGGCTATTAGAAAAAAAATGTTAATTAATAAATATCTAACTGAATGCCTATATAGTTTCAGCCTTCCCTGCCCTCTTTTCCAGCTGCTGTTACTTTTAGCGCTGGACATCATTTCATATCAATGTTTACTCTACTACAATACCAGATGTAATAAACAGAATTTTAAAGGGTACCACTTTACCCTGTCCATCTAACAGAAAAGGAAGACTAGTTCTGATAAAAAATCTTACTTGGAGATCACGTTTCTTGTTAAGCATTCATTTGAAAAGAACACACGAGTTCCCCAAACACCAACTAACCCTCCCCATACTGTTACCACACATAGCCATTTATCCAATCTGCAGATAATTGCTAGCCTTGGGAATAAAGTGATTGACAAGACAGCCTTGATTACTGACTGCTCTGGGTTCACAGTTTGGCGGTGAAGATACACACTGAACAAGCAATTACCACAAAAGATGGTAGGTGTTAGGACAAAGGTCAGTGAGAGCACAGAGCCGGAGACACAGCTAAAAATAACACTTGGGCCTGTCGCCCCAACAGTCGTCCCCAAAAGAAACTCCTCATAAAAACCTTCTCAATGCACTTAAGCTGTTCCAAATCCTGAAAAAGGAAAGATGATTTTAAAAAATCCTTTAATCGCTTGAAACACCATTTCCACCATCGAATTTTCCCTGGAGCTCCTTGTAATTATAACACATTTTCTCCCTCAGTTGTCAATGAACAAAATCCTTTTGTGGTCCATCACTGTCCTATTGTTAAAGTAGGACTTAAAAAAATCATCCAAAACGAAAGCCTTGATGCAGCCCTGATGACATAGAAGACAGTTGTTCCTGACTCACTAAAGTCAGAGATCCTCCAAATCCACGCCAAAGAACCAAGCTTCATATGGAGGTGGTGAGAACCACTATGGTAGGAAGGACCTCAACCCAGATTGATGGACTTTGAATTATAAAAACATCAAAGAAGGGTAGGCTTATCACTGAATCCCAAGATCAAAGTATAGCTGGTCTTTCATAGTGATAATCCTGCAGATATACATAGTACATGAAAAATACATCTGCAATTTATAATTTCTATTTCATAATGGATACACATGGGGCTTACAGAGACACTAGTAAACACAAGAATTTAGGGGGAAATGCTATATCTTCTTCATATTAGAGGAAATAGACTAAGCTACTTGTAAAAGATGGTGTTTGAACTCTATTTAATGTTATGAAAAAACTTTCAATATTTGATATTGTGTACAAAATGCATTTTAGGTGAAGAGAGTATCAGAAATTAGTCACAGGCAAGAAAGTACAGAGTATGTTTGGAAGCTCCTGGTCTTTAGCAAAGTTGAGTGAAGAATCTTTATTACAATAAATACAAGAGAATGTCAATTGTCAAGTCTCCTACAAAAAGGCCAATCAGGCCCTGTAAATCGAAACGAGTGGGCTCAATGTAGTCTTCACCCACTTTCTGAGCTGCTCTTTCATGACACTTCCCTTCCATCTGAAACTAAAAGGAACTACTTCTATGCTGAAAAGTTAAATTTCTGTGTCAAAATAATTTCTCCGTGAGACCAAGACTTGAATCCTGTCTAGAATTCATTTTGGACGCATGAATGCTAATCTCTTCGGTATGCACAGGAATTTGCCACGTTTATCTCTACTAAACAATCTTTATCAAGTTCATAAGACAGAACCATCTTTAATTCCTCTCTTTGGTCAAAATTGTACTAACTTCAAAGTGTCATTCAGTAGTCAAAAAATGACCAACCCTCAGAAAGAAACTGAACCACAGGGGGAAAAAAAGGAAAAAAGGGAAAAGATATAGAGATGTTAACAAAGATTGAAAGAACATGTAGGGGGGGAAAAGGACCTTGATTCCTCATTTCTTTAGCCATGTTCTGTGGTGGGCTGTTTGCCTTCACACTCTGGAACCATTAATTCAATAAATTATTTTAATTCATAAACGGAACTATATTTCATGACCAATTCTATCTTCATCTCATGTTCTACTCCTTGCTTCAATGATGTTTTAGTTATGTTTATTTTAAATTTCAAATCCAACTTCTTGGAACATTTTGTGTGTGTGTGTGTTTTGATCAGTACAGACTTGAGCATCTCCTTTGACAGAGTACTGAAATTATTCCTCACTCCTGTGAAACTCCTGCTTTCCTACCCAAGTATTGTAATTAGACACTCACTTCTCCTGGTCTTGCTCCGTAAATATGAGGTTTTAAACTGAAAACATACCTATGAGATAATGTGTGTGATCTTAACTTCAAACATATGCAATGTAAGAAAAAAATCCAAATTTATAAAAACTGCTGAGCATGATGCCTGTTGTGATTTAGATGAGAAATGTCCCCATAGGCTCATTATTTGAAAACTTAATCCCCACTTGGTGGTGATGTTTGGGAATATTTTGGAATTTTTAGGATATGAAATCTTGCTGAAGGAACTATACCAATGGGGACAGGCTGAGAGACCTTCCAACTTTGCTCTGCAGATTCCAGTTCACCCTCTCAGCCTTCTTTGTGTGGCTGAGACATAATCTCTGAGCTTCCTGCTGTGCCTGCTGCCACATCTCAGCAGCCATTATGAACGCTCCCTCTAGAATTCTAAGTTTAGTTATACTACCTCTTTCTGACATTCCTTTTAGACTCTAACAGATTTGGAACATTTCTACAAAGAACATGAAAACATTGAGGTTTTTTTTATTGATTTTTGTTGAGCTCTACATTTTTCTCTGCTCCCCTCCCCGCCTTCCCCTCCCCTTCAACCCTCTCCCAAGGTCCCCATGCTCTCAATTTACTCAGGAGATCTTGTCTTTTTCTACTTCCCATATAGATTAGAACTATGTATGATTTTTGCTATTGTTGGCTTGTTTGTTTTTATTTGTTTGGGGTGGCTTTTATTCTAAAGGGTTGTGGAAAACTTTAGAACTTTGGATTAGAAAAGCAGATGGACACTGCAAACCAAGCTTAATTGGCCATAGTGGGCACCTGGAAGACATTAGTGTTAAAAGTAATGTGAACTGCGGAGGCCCATGTCTGACTGAATATTAGAGAAATGCAAAGGATGTATCGGCTTTTGGGATAGAAACAATTCACATGTTATTTTGTCAAAGAATCTGGCTGTTATCTCTCAGTGTCCTGAAAATTGTCTCACAATTAAATTAAAAGGTAATGAACATACGTTTTTGATGAGAGAATAAAGAAACATTGGATTGCATAACATTGACTCTGTGGTGGGGTTACTATTGATAACTCTTACATAGACAAAATGAAGCAAAGCAAATTGAGTAGAACAAACTACAAAATACACAATCTGAAGAGGAAAAGAACATTAGGAAACTTAAAGTGACAGCAAAGGCATGTACTGACATAGAGGCTGTGATTTTTAAGGACATTGGTGACATTAAGGAGAATCCTGCTTTCCACTGGGACACTGGAAAGAATGTCCTTTAGAAAAGTCCCCTCCCAGTCAAGTATCCTGCTTGTGAAAGGATAAAGCCTGATTGTTGCAGAATATTTTACTATATAAAGATATGTTGCATTTGTTTAATTATGTAAGGGTGTGTTGCTGTTTTTACTTTCCCTGCCTAAGGCACCTGGTTGGTCTAATAAAAAAACAGAATGGCCAATAGCACATAAGAAGGTACAGATGAGACTTTGAGGCAGGGAGAGTAAGTAGGAATTTAGGTTGTGGGAGAAGGAGAGACACCAGATAGACAGACATAAAGGAAGCAGGAAGTAGGACATACAAAATGAAAGAAAGATAAAAATCCCCAAGGTAAAATATAGATGAGTAGAAATAGATTAATTCAAATTAAAAGAACTATTAGGACATGCCTAAGCTAAGGCCAAGCACATATAATTAATAATAAGTCTCTGTGTCTTTAATGGGAAGCTGGTTGGTGGCCCAAAGAAAAAGTCAGCTACACCTAATGTATTGCTTGCTCCTAGAAAACAAATTCTTTAACATAGGAAAGCTCCTAACAATGAGGCAAAAGGGGGAAGAAAATGCATCCCAGCTAACAGACAAACTTGGGAGTGTTATGCAGATGGTACTGGCTCTGGAGTTATGAAATATAAGCGTAAAGGCATCATGTTTTCTTTTTCCTTGGTTTCTGAGACTTTATGCAGCCAGGCACTGTGTGGTAGTGTTGGAGTCATTATTAGAAAGTGATGAAATGCTACCATGTGAGCTATGAAAGTGAAGCTTGGGTAACACACAGATCATAGAACGGTGCTGATACTAGATCATGAGTCATATACCAAGGAGAACTGCACATAGATAGTGAAACCAGATTAGGAGACAAAGGTAAAGAGGACTGAGCCATCTAAACCCCTTGAAACTAAAGTCTGAGACAAGGGACATCAAAGCAACAGATCTATTATTTGTCATGCTAGGTTTTAGACTTTCTGTGGTCAATTATTTCTTCACTATACCCACATTCCTCCCTTTTAGAAAGAGAATGAATATTATGTGTCATTGTGTGCCAGAAGTATATGATTAACAGTTAGTAGGTTACCTTAAATTTTAAAAAAGACTGGATTTTGGAACAGCGTTGAATCTGTTAAATGTTGGACTAAGAGGAACTTACATTATGGTGTGGCCATGAGCCTATGGAGGCCTGGGATATATTACTTGCAACTTCAGTTTCCTAGTATGTCTGACTCTGCCTTTCATTTGATAGGTTATAAATGGTTACAAATTAATAAGATGATAATAGGTGTTGACTATTCCTCAGGCATATCCCAGAGCTAAATCTAGTGCTAACATGAGACATTAGCATGAAGAAGGACACAAGGTAATAGGAATAGTGAACTCAGATCTAAGGTTACGGAAAAAGCTGTCCTGACTCCCCATTTTGGCGATGTCAGATACCAAGGAATGTCCTTAGTCTCTTTGAGACTTGGAAGAGAGACCAGCTACAACAAAGATGAAGTAGAAACTGAGGATGACAACTTAGACTGGTAAGGGAAACAGAAAACAAAAGGCAACCTTAATTAGCCAATAGCTCCTCCTCATCTCATCTTCACACTCTTTTCCCTTATCACATCTGATAATACTCTGGGTTTCTCCTACTAAGGATTTAAAGGACATGATGAGGGATACACTTTAGGTAATGACTGTTGAAATTAAAGCAGAAAAAAAAGTAAATGAAGTCCAACAACCAGCTCAGGCTTGTGTTTTCATTTCAACAAGCAAACAAACAGAAACAAGGGGAGAGAGTAAGAAGAGAGAGAAATCAAAGGGGAAAAGAAACAAACAGAGACATAATGTGTGTGGAACTACTTTGGTGAGTTTTGTAGTTCTCAAGATAAAATTTAAATTATCCCCTAGACCTTTTGAGAACTAGGGAGGCAAAACAACACAATGTCAAGAGGATGGAATTGGATTCATAATATGGTAGACATGCTCTAGTTGTCCACACATTAGCTGTGGACAACCAACATTTTTAAGCCCCACTTTCCTCCTGTATATAAAAAAAAAAAAGACTAAGATTATCTGTTTTAAAACCTTTATATGATAAAAAGCAACTCTTTAAGTTTTATTAAAAAGTATTTAACATGCCTGCCCATTTAAAGTATTTGTCCCACAGCTATTATGTATCAGGCATTATCCTTCATCTTAGTCAGAGCATAAACAAAATGCGTGCATGTATACATTTATTTTTATATTTTTGGTTATGAGTCTAGCCTTTAATGGCTGAGCCATCCCTCAAGTCCTATACATACATTCTTCAAAGGTACAATATTTAATATGCTAAATATATACATCCTACCTTGAAAAGTAAAGGACCAGAGAGGAGTCCTATAAGAGAAAGGGACTCTCAAAGAAGAGGGAGTGGAAAAGACCCTCCCAGGGGACAGGAATAGCAAAAGTGGAGCGCATGAGTCCTGATTTAATAGGGCTTCAGGTGTAGCAATAGCTATGAAGCACAAACCCTAAAGGAAAAGAATTATATGCTAAGATGCATGGGTTCATTCTTCTTTCTCCATTTTGCTGGCCCATGAATTGAATCTCAAGCAAGCTGCAAAATTTCCAAAGATGATCAGTTTGGCCCTGGGATTGAACTCCAAACTTCCACCCTATCTTTTAAAAGTAAATGTACGGTGTACGGTCTCATTTTTTGTGCATATGAATCCACAAATGTAGGAAGTAGGTATAATAATGATTGTGCAACCAGGAGCCTGCTGTATGATGGTGCCAACACCACGCAGGAGCCTATCTGCAAAAGTTACACTCCAGCATGAAGCAAACAGCTAAGGGGTTTGTTCTGCCCTGATCATGTTCAGTCACACTATTGAATTCCTCCCAAACTGGCAATCTGGAAATGAACAGCATCTGATTTTGCTGCTCAAGCCTGCATTACAGAAAGGGCAAGCTATTTCTTGGTACTTAAGGCTTAGTATTTCAAATAGTGGTAACTATAGTTTCTTGCACCCTGCAAGGAAGGAATTTCTAAAGTGCCTATCAAAAATACATATTCATTTAGTTACTGGAAATGTAAAAGCAATCCTTTCTCCTACCTGTGGGGAACATCACTTTTGCAGCAGCAATTTGTTCATAAAAGAGCAATATTTGTGCCAAGAATTCAAGTGAAACAAATGCCCTTCTTGATGGGAAGTGTCCACACTAATTTGAGACTGTAAAGTAAGAATTTTAAATTCATCTTTCGGTGACTTGGCATTTGCAACTTCTACATAATTTGACTCATGTCGAGCTACATGAAAGAACTTGGTGCAAAGCACTACATGGCGAAATATCAGGCTGATGCTCTGAAATTTCCTCTGTACCTTTCAAAGGAGCATTTTTTCCATAGTGCGCTGGTAGGCACCCTATCATCATTCTTTCTTTGAAATGTCACCCTTGTTCTGTCGAGGGCTCCTGTCGGTGGGCCTGATGAGCTTTGCAAGGGTCTGACAGGAGGCTGTCAGAAAAAAAACATGATATGGGGAGATGCCTTTTGTCTCTAAGCGGGGAAGATGGTGATTTCTGGACAGCACAGATCAGCTGAACAAATGCTCGGTGAGTTCACCAGCTTCTTGAAAGGCATGAAGAGAATGCCAGGAGGTTGAGCCGTTTCCCTGTCTCGCTGCCCTCTTGTTCTCCTCTCTACACATTCTCCATCAAGTGGAGCTGATAAGCTCTTTAGATCACACTCTGGCTGACAGATTGATGCCCCCCCCCCCCGCCTCAACTATCCATGTGCCTAACCATTCTAACTTCCTTCTCCATGACTATGCAGGGAAACAGGAAAGCAACGCGTGAATGAGGCTGATTCTGAGCACAGAAAGAACTTGATTTTTAATAGAGAAAATGATCCGTTGGACTGTTTTTCATAACTTTCAATAATATGGACTTCCAATTAGGTTGACAATAGGAGGGCGAGATGGAATCAGTCAAAATCCCTGGGTCCTCCATGTGTTTCTTCTCACTAACTCTTGCTAAGTGGAAGTAGGAGAGGGGACAAAGCTTCACAGCCTTCAGGAGGACACAGGGAGAAAGACTCAGTGCTGCAGCTGAGCCATAGTTCTGACCTGGTTGTTCTCAGGTTCTGGTGTTACCCTCTCATCTCTCTGTGTAGCAGTTGTTCTGTTTTTCACACAGAGTAGAAGAAAGGGGCTCAGTTCACATTGGGTCATTGGGTCATGTTGCTATTCACATTAGCCAGAAATTGACTCTTCAACAACTAATTTAAATATCTCAAACTTCCTCAAGGTAAGCCAGTTCTAAGGTGGCCCTGGTATGCCTCTCTTTTCTTGACTTTAGTATGAAGCTCTTGTTAGAGGTTTTCCGTTTGATTTGGGGAGTATGTGGCAGCTATGATTATGTCAATCTTACAGAGAAAAAGCGATTCCACAAATGTACCTGAGCTTACTCGTCAGCTAACATTAAATTAATGAGAAGGGACATATAAAAAATGCTTGCTCTAATATCAAGAGTCCTTTAAGTTAACCTAAATTATTTACATTTGTATCTAGATGCAGAAAACACATAGAACAGACATTTACACTAGAAGCACTATACCCCATACTGACCTTGAAAGTGCCAACTAGCACATTGTGGAGGAAGACCTCCCATAAACCTGTCAGCATCCCCAAGTAGATAACAATGGCCTCCAAATGATAGCCATCAAAATCAGGGAATGTCACCCTTATAGCCCCATGGAACTGAACTCTCCTAACAGTCTAATGAGATATAAATAAAACCCTGGGCTCTTGAGATGGTTCATCAGGTAAACGCATTTGCCATCAAACCTTACAACCTAAGTTTGATCTAAATTCAATATGAGTTCAGTCTCTGGGATCCACCAGGTAGAAAAAGAGAACTGTCTCATAGAAGCCATTGTCTAACCTCCACACAGACTCCATGACACATGTGTGTTCCCCCAGTATAAATGTATAAATGTGACTTTTAAAAAAAGCTATAATACAATCTTATGCCCAAGGTGAGATTGTAGTTACAGCCCCAAACTTGATTTTCGCTGTTATCTTAGATTGGCCCTCTATTGCTGTAATAAAACACTGACCAAAAGCAAATTAGAGGAAGGCAAGGGTTTGTTTCATCTTACAACTCCCAGGTTACAGTCTGCCACTAAGAGAAGTCATACCAGGAGCTGAAGACAAGGCCATTAAGAAACACTGCTTAGGGGCTTGCTCAGTTTGCTTTCGTATACCATCCAGGACCAGGGTAGAAACCACCCACAATGAGTTGGGATCTCCTACATCAAACATTAATAGAAAAAATGCCCCACCCCACAAGCTTGCCTACAAGCCAGTCTGCTGGAAGCACTTTCTCAATTGGAGTTCTTCCTTTTCTGAGATGACTTTAGCTAATATGAAGTCGCATGCCAAGCATGGCTAACTGAGACTCTAAAAAGGGAAACTGAGCTAAACCTTGTCAAAATTTCTGACCTTCAGATATTGTCACATAAAAGTAATTATGTAAAGTCCCTAAACCTGTGACAAATTTATATAGCAATGAAAAATTAATTTCTCCCTTTACTAGACTAGCAGTCAGCCTAAGAGGCATTTGCAGGTTGTGTGATAAGGTCTTGCACTGTTACAGGGAACCAGTAAGAACTTTTTGAAGAGTGTCATGCCTTCTCTAAGAGGGGAATGCCCCAAAGGGTTATTTTATGTGTGGGATGTTGTGGGAGCTCTATCCTTTTAACCAATGACATTTGGAAGTGACTTGCCTTGGGTGTGTGTTTTTCTACATGACCAGATAAGAAATGAGGTCGGGGTGTCAACATGGCTTGAACATGGAAGGCTTGGACATGGAAGGCTTCTTGACATGTTGCTTCGTGACCTGGTTTGGAGCTTTCTCCATCCTTTCCAGTGGACAAAAAGGCAATGGCGTAGCTTCCCACTGTATTCGTATGTGGTTAAATAAGTTTTCTTCCCAAGAATCCATGGATTTCTCGCAATAGTGGGATCCTAAGACTAATTTGAATAGAACTCAAAAAGCAGAAGGAACATTTGAGAATGAAAGGACCACATGCAAGTGAGCCACCACCAAACTGAGGATATAGGTTTCCTTTCCCAACAAATTTTAAGAATGAGTGGACTAGGATTAATAACAACACCAGGAAGGATGCCACTATTGTGCCCTAGAAGTGTTCAAGAGCAGAGAACTAGCCTGACCAGGACAACAGGTAACATGGACATCAATTGATCAGTATAGATAAGACTTTGCTCATCAGACAGCTTCCATGTGATTCGGGACATTTTTATAATAAAGAAATTTGAGGTTCTAAGTGGATGCAGATGGTGCTCTTTAATTGCTGACTTAGTCGTGGGTGTGGGCTTAGATATGAAAAATCACAGTGACTTGGCTCTCAGAGATGTAGCTAGCACTAAGTACAACAGGCAAACCCACATATCCCAGGCTGATCCCAGATACATGTTTCTTCCATCTCAGCATCCTATACTAAATCACAAAATATTGTCACTAAATTTGTACCAAATTTACATAGCAACAAAAAATGCATTTCTTCCTTTTTTAGGTTGATGACTAGTCTAAGATATATGCTTAAAGTTTCACTTTCAAAAGGAGGTTTTTACTTTTTAAAAGCAAAAAATATTCTATCATTTACTAAACTGAGCACATAAAATACATGGTCTCTCTTGATCATTTTCATTTCCAGTTATTCCCTAGTCACTATCCTACTTCTTGTTGTTGTTGCTATTGTTTCTTTTTTCTTAACGATGACCCTAAAAGGAAATGAACAAACTATAATATTCTTTTCTGAAAATAGGAGATTGTAGTTCTTCAGTGACTATCTTTTTCAAAACTAATATTTGTGTATTAATTTAACCAATAGTATTATGCTTTTGAATGAGTTTAACACTGTGCTTATAATTTAGAGAATCTCATTACTAAGAAAATTTCACCTTCTGATTGTTGAAGAGGAGGATGAGCCAACAAAATCGTTCTACTAAAGAACAGGGTTAGAGTGTTGGCCCAGCAGTTGAGGGCATGTATTGCTCTTACAGAGGAGTTCAATTCCCAGAATCCACATGGAGCCTCACAATCATCTGTAACTCCAGTCCCGATGTATCCTTTTCTGGTCTATCCTCGTACCAGGCATCTACATGATGCACACACATACACAAAGGCCAAAAGCACATATGCATAAAATAATAAAATAAATAACTCATTAAAATATTTAAAAAGAAATGCAAAGAAATTACCTGGGTAGACACACCAGGGAAAAGAAGAGCATTTGCAAAGTTTAAATAGCCAGAAATAGATTGCAATTCCATCCTGATTTTAAAGCACAGATATGAGAAAAATGTTATTATTAAATGTGATGTCCTCATCCTTCCACATCAGCAAGACTTCAAATTCAAGACCCAGGGTATGATTTTCCCAGCGATCCAAAGAAACACCTAGCCTTAAGCTTCATCCAGCAACTTTAGAGAAAACAAACAAAAAACCTGCCAGGAGTGATATGTAAATGTGGCATTTTTAACTAAATATAAATAATCCTATTATTGCTGTGGAAGAAAAGGATGTGGGCCAACATCTAACCATTAGGTGGGTATTGCTCTATTACAAATGGCATGGTGGAGAAGGAATCATTTCTTGACCATCTGCCATGTTGACCATTAAATACAAGACGAGAAACAGTTGTGTGTGACGAGGCATGACACAACACTGGTTCATTTACACCTCATGCCTTCTGCCCAAGAAAAGTGATAGTTTCTAGAAAATGGCATCACTCTTGACATACACATGACTTATTTTGTATGAACCCAAGACTAATCAATCCCCTAGGTTAATCTGAAAAGCTAAATCAAATATTACAAGGGACCTTTCGATTAGGAACAAAGTCAGAAGCAAGTACAACACAAAAATACTAAGGAGAGGCAATTAAATACAAGCAAGCACCATTGCAGCTTCCTCCAAAGAAGTATAATTAATTCCAAGTAGATTGCTTTGAGATTATTTGGATTATGTGTGGTGTCCTTGAAAGTTTGGTGACTTTGTGCCATTTTACTCCCCAGGAAACCACAGTTTCTATTGTGAGAGGTTACGCAGATCGTCATAGACGTTTTGGGACATTTTCTCCTACTGTGTTTTGGTGTAAGACTGGGAACCACGGCAGCTGGAAATAAAATGCTGAAAGAATAAGTATTCACGTAGAAGGGATCTGGCTGATTAAGAAAGCCAGCAAAAGAGGAAGTACTTATTCAACTCAAAACGCACACACTGAGCTGCACAGTCAAGCGACATAAGCCTTCATTGTCGCTCACAAAGCAGTTGTGCAAACACAGTAAACAGCCTCTGCAGCAGTTAACTCGGGACCTTTTTCTTTCTAATTTTTGCCCTCTTGCCAGAAATAACCTTTATTTACTGTTGTTAACTTTGCTCAGAGTAGAATGCCACCTCCCAGAAGGAACGCTCCTGAGATTTCACCTGTGTCGTAGTCATAAAATATTCTATTTACAAAAAAGAAACTCAAACACCTAAACAAGGGACCATGCTGCATATAGAATGAGATCAAAATGAAAGGAAGGTAATGATAGTGACTGTCACAGAGATCCATTAGGAAAGCAGAGAATGAGCGACCATTGACTTTCTGGGTGACCTTACTAGCCTTAGCAAACATTTAGAGGCTCAATTACACCAAGAAGTTGACAGAGTTAAGGATCACTTGTCAAACATGTGGACATAGGTCTAGCCTGGGAGCAGACATCCTGACTTAATTGGTCTGATACAAGCTAGAAAATTTTGTTTACAATTCTGAGTCTGACTGGACTGATTTTTGTAGCAGGCATTTTCTATGAAAGAAAATAGTCTCTCATCAGAGCTGGTCTCTCAGTCCATTCTGTGTTGCCGGGACAGCCCTAGGAAGTAAAAGGGCACTGTAGCAAACGTCTCAAGAAAGGCTGAGCCCTCAGGATCACAAAACAGCAGAGAGAAGGGCAAGGGTGAGATAGGAAGGGCGAGGCAGAGCTGGAAGATTGACTGGAGTTATAGCAATCTTGCTTTCAGGATATCTGATTTGCTAATCATAATGGCCTTAATCAATCCACATAGTGAGAAGACACCTACACCCAACTCCATTGTATTGGCAATCACTCTTCAAACGCATGAGTTTTGGAAGCCAACATGCAAAACATAGCAGCCTGTCCTTAGTAAAGTCATGACTCAGGGAAGTAACTTTTCCATAAGGTGGCCACAAGATACAAGTCAATCAGAAATAGGTAGCTCAAGCAAGAAACTGAGACTGAAACTGACCAGCTCATGGTCCTGCATCTCCAATGTCAGTACCTCTTCTGTGTGATTGTTTCAGGCCTGTGCTTAGTACGCAACCCGACTAATTAAATCTAACCACCTTTAACAGGAATATGTAAAACCCAGTCGTTTGTTGGCTTTGTGTAAAGTTTTTCTGGAAGTGTCTCTTAATCTCAGCATGGAGTTTTTAGCTGTAGTTACCAAAAAAAAAAAATGACTGAATTCAAGGGAGAAAAATCTGGCATAAGAGAACTTTGCTTTTTTGAATATTTCTTGTCACCAGCGTGAGGAAGTGGGGACCGTCTAGGACAGAGTTAGCATAATATACTGGTGTATTGAACTTCAAAGTAGCAGTTCACTGACATTTCCTGCAGAACATCAGATAGTGCATAGTTAGGTTCTTCAGGGAATAAAGTAGCAATAAGTGAGAACTTGATTGACAAGTCTCTTGGAACTAAAATTTCTTCCATGTCAACTTGTGCCATGTCAATTTAGCTAAGCCAAAGCCTTATTTCCCAGAATGCCCTTCTTGTCCATTAGTTTAGCATAGGCCACAAAAAATATTTGGTATGAGTTCTGAAGAAAGATGGACCCTTGCACTGACCTACGTTAGTCAACAAACTCTCCAGTTAGTGTGGGGTTTATGTTTGTTGTTATAAGGCAATAGCCAAATCCGTACACTCAGACTGAGCCCTCAAAGTAGACCTCATTCATCGATTTCTCCAAATGCTAAATGCTGGCCAGGCTAGTATGCAGTTCCTGAGTAGAAGGACACCATCTTCTTCTGTAGAAGGTTGTGCATAGCAAAGAAGTAGCAGGCTTAGAGGCAGTGAGTGTGAGATGCAGGCTCTAACTCACTTTACTGGTTCCTCTCATTCTTGTACTTTCCAACATCCACCCATCTCGTTCTTAATGCTCATCAGCACTTGCTCCCCTGACAGGTGTAATGCATAATGCCTTTTTTGGCTGGTTATATAATTAGTCACCCATGTTTCATAGCCAGAACCACCTTGGTTTTCTGATGAAACCTTAACTGGCATACCCCAACGTAAGTAATTTACCATTTAAAGAAGAGATATGGGATTATTAATAATCCAAAAGCTACTAGTATTTTTTAGAGCACCATAATTAGGATGAAACTTATTTTTCCTTTCTGAAGGTCACACAATTTCTCTCAACCCCAGGAATCTGTGAATGCTAGATTCTGTAATGATGATGACCTTTTGCTCACAAGGATGAGACCGGGCTTTGTTTTCCTCGCCTACAGGATCAATGATGCACATTAGTGGGATGGGGAGCTAGGGGACCAGAGTAGCAACCTATCGCTCCCTAACTAAGCAAAACCATCTGGCCTTTAGAGAAATTGAACCCACATTATTGACCTCAATTAACACTGGGCTTTAATCAGTAGAAGACATAAAAGCTGTAATTAATGCAATTGCCACTTCTAGGACCCTACTAACTGAAATATTACAGCCAATATTTAAATATTTAAATTCCAAAGTTCCAAAACTCATTCTTTTAGGTAAGGTGTGATGAACTCCAGGAATCACAGTACCATCACTGTAACCAGAATGATTGGCAGGGATTATATTTTCTAATTCATTGTAGTTCTTTTCTCAAACTTATGTTTGAGAAAAGTAACTTCCAGAGAAATAAGTGGCACAATTGTTTATTAATGAAAATTCATGCCTCCTGCCTCTCATTATAAGCCTCCATGTCCTGTATGCCTTCTGAGCTTCTTTGAAAAGAGGCACATTTTTTTGGTCATAATTTCACATACATGCAATGAATTAAATTCCTCAACTTCATTATAGAATTATGTTGAAATTATATCCCAGTTTTATTCATTTGAGTGACTGGGCAAGTCATGTGGTTTTGTGCTCTATGCCATTCTCAATTTCCACTTTGGAGGCACTTGGAGGACTGAGGGAGCTATCTTCCTGCCAGCAGTAATCTTTTCATCTACCTAATTGCTTTAGCTGGATGTAGCTGTTTGTCTTCAAGACTCAAAGCATTAACTCCAAATGACATTCAACCAATATCCCTCACAATACTTCCTGAAGGATTCATTCATCTGTGTTTGTTCCTACTGCCCTATAGACAACCTCAGACAAGAACTAAATTCTAATGGCTACAAGTCACAGGAGAAAGATGGCATATGGTCTTCCAAGTTCCCTTTTCTGTCTTAGCTCCTATAATGTGTTATGTCTTGATTGAAACCAGAAGGGCTTCTAGTTGAAATGCTTTGTGAGCTCCATTGGTAGATGTAGATAAATGGGAGGCAATCTTCATAGTATGTGCAGTGGTGTGGCTTACCTATCAACTGATGAGATTTTAGAGATGGGTTTTTTCATAGTATGATATTCTGATAATGGCTCCCCTAAAAAGGTGAGACCATAATTACTAAAGCCTGTAAATATGGAAAAGGAGGTCTTTGTAAGTGTTAGGAAGTCCAAGATACTGAAATTTGTAAGCTATACAAGACTATCTCTGTAGACCCAAATGCAATCACGTGTCTTTCTAAGAGAGATACAGAAGGTGAGATGCTCAGACAAGAAAGCACTGTAAAGATAGAGGGAGAGATTTGGAATGATGCAGCCAGAATTCAAGAACTCTCAACAGCCCATTGCTAGAGACAGCACTAACTAGACTCTTCTCTGTGCCTCCAGGAGGGAATACAGTCTTGTCAATACTCTTATTTGGAGCCTATTTTAGCCTCTAGCTGAAACAATAAATCTGTTTGTCATCAAGTTGATAGCAATGTGTTTTTAAATCTACAAGGAATAAATGCACATTATTTTATAGATGATTGAACATCCAAGATGACAGATAGATCCTCCCAACCCCAGAAAAGCAGAACCAAATGAAAAATAAAAATGGACATAGCTGTCATTAGGAAAGATGAAGCAAGAATTTTTTATGTTCACTTTTTGATCAGATCAGAAAGCATCCCAAATGTTCTTGGCTCGAAATTCTCTAGTTCATTAAACACTCTGTGGTCAGGCCTTATTTTAGATGCAAGAACAGTGATGGGCTTCAGATTGAACAACATAATAAACAGATTTGTGCCTTTCTCTTTTCAGGAATAGTTTCCAGCGCTACTTTTGAACCTATAGACACTGGAAAGGACTCTCCAGATACATGGGCATTAATACCAAAAATTAAAAATGGTACTACATGAAACTAAAATGTTCCTATACAGCAAAGATACCACCATTTTATTGAAGAGATAACTTACAGAATGGGAAAATATAATTACTATCAATAGAGGATTACTAGCTAGAATGTACAGAGAACTAAAGAAAGAAAAACTAAGCATCAAGAAAACAAACATTTAAAAAAAATGGGTCAAGTTACTAAGCAAAGAGTTCTCAAAGGATGAATTGCAAATACTTGAAAATTATATTTTTTTCAATGTTCATTATCCTCAGCTACCAGGAAAATACAAATCAGAACTTTTAAGGTTTCATACTACATCTAAGATCAACAATATGAGACAAAAAACAAAACAAAACAAAAAAAGACAACCAATGCTTGCATGGACATAGAACAAGAACAGGTATTCACTGGAGGTGGGAGGGCCCCTGACGCAAAACCATGCCATCACAGAGCAGGAGAAAGGGAACAATCACTGAGCCCCTAGAGGCTTGGAATTCTCAGGCCTCAAAAGCCCCCTTTCACCATAGCAGAAGCCAAACATAAGCGTGGAAGTCTGGAATTTCCCTCACCACACTAGGGGGCATCCATTACAAGCCCAGAGGCTTAGATTTCCCCAGGCCTCTTCCCCTCCGCTCAGGCACCACCCGGGGTCTCTCCTGCACTGTTCCTGTTGCTCTATCTTCATCACCGCTGCTCTTGCTGCTGCGGTCACTTCAGATGGATGGAGGGACCAGAGTTAACTCGCAATGCAGATTCTTCGTTTTCACTTCAGAGTTGGTCTTGTGGCAGTGATTCACATTCTGAATTTTGAGTATAACAAACCATTTTGGACTTTGGTGGTATCCATACTTAGGTCTATTGTCAGTTTTCTATGTGGTATTTCCCCATTTATTCAAGTCTTTCTAGGACACATAATGTCACATAACAGTTCCCAGCACCCAAATGGTGACTTACAACCACCCATAGCTCCAGTTTTAATAGATCTGGCACCCACTTTTGGCTTCCATGGAGATGTAGCTTATACATGGCACACATACCTATATACAGACAAGATATTCATACACATAAAACAAGATGATGTTTAAAAATAAATTAATAAACATAAAATATGATGAAAATACAATGTAAAAAAAATTTTTTTCTGTTTTTAGAGACAGGGTTTCTCTGTAGGTTTTGGAGCCTGTCCTGGAACTCACTCTGTAAACCATGCTGGCCTCGAACTCATAGAGATTCACCTATCTCTGCCTCCCAAGTGTTGGTATTAAAGGCATGTGCCGCCACCACCCAGCTGCAATGTAAAAAATCTTATAAGAGTTAAAAGTCAAAGAAAACAAATGTTAGCTAGAGAGTTATAATGCAATATATCTAATGATAAACATTGCAATCTTAGTCATTTAAATAGTGTTATCATAAGACATACTCACTGTAAGAAGAAACTCGAGTCTTGAGAGGAATCAATTCAAAAAGATAAAAAGACAAAAAGTGAGCTGGTTGAGCTAAAGAATCAAGTACAAGAAAAGAGAAGACTCTGCATATATATCTGTGGCAACCAGAAAGACACTTGTGGAAATAAAACTATGTGTACAGTGGATATAATTGAATTATGTGAGCAAAGGAAATGGGTAATATTGGAAAATATTTCAGAAGAAAATTGGAACATGTGTATGCATGCGAAGATTAATGTTTCTCTATAAATGAGTAAACAAATGAGAAGAGACAGAGTCCCATTCATTATTGAGATTATAAGCAAAAAGACTTGAAGTAGGGAATACTGTGTAGAAGAAAAAATACAAAATGAGCACCATGTTGGCATATGATGACAGAGCTGCTATTTTCAAAGCTAAGTAAACAACGTTGAGTATGAAAACAGAAAGATTGTTCTTTACAGAAGGAAATATAATCACACAGACATAAGCATCAACATATAAAATTAACCAGTCCCCACTAATTCTTCAACGAAATGAAGCTTTAACTGATTACATTATACCCTGCCAAAGGAAAAATATTAATAGACAAGAGTTGGAAAAGTATAATTACATGTGCACTTACTGAAAAACTTCCCAAAGGCCTAACTTAGTGAAGCAAGACGTGAATCTGTGAACTGTTGTTGGAGGACTGGTAACAAGTGATGGGAAGCTATCAAGGAGCAGAGTGTAAGGAACAGAAAAAGCAGTCAGATCTGGACAGGGAAGTACTGACAATGGGAGGAGATTAGAGACACTACGTGCAAAACTTGTAAGTTAAATGTGATAAATTAAGTAACAGACATAAAAGTATATTTCAAGACAGGAAGTCAACCACTATACAGTCTCATATATAAGACAATTAAGCAAGGCAAATTATGTACCATACAGAAAAGGTATTATATAGACTATTACATAATGATAAAGCTAGATTCATGTACCAAAGCAGCACATACAAATGGAGGAACTCATTTGCTTAAAACTTAAAGTCTCTTGCATCTGATTGGTATATATGAAATGTAAAAGTTACAGTAACAAATATATCAATAAAAATGCAAAAACATTTATTGTGAGAAATTTAATTTACATTGTTTGATGAAGGTTCAATGAAGCACAAGGAGTTACTTGTGAATCTACATAATCTGAGTAATATAAAGTGGACATAAACTTTATCGAACCACATTATTTGATAATAAAAATCTTGTCTTCAGTCACTTGGCTTGACCAGATAGGAAGCCTCACAGAAATTCATGATACATTCTCCAATGTAAAAATTATCACAGAACATCCTTTTAGAATACTATTAGATGTAGTATTTAATATTGAAATTCCATCACAAAGATGGTCTTCTAGCTGGAAAATAAAATAATTTCAAGGAAACATCAGGTTACAATGGTAACTAAAGAATTGAATTTCTGCATACCTGCAGAGCGTAATAAGAAAATGCCACAAAGCTTGACTATTTCTCCAAGCTTATGAAGAGGACGAGAAGAGGAAGGGTTAGAGGGTATTGGTGATCTACCGAGAAATCAGCTGAAGAAAAATGAAAGCATCATACCAACTGACAAAGCAAAAGCCCTTGAGAATAGGCAACAACTTCTCACCACTAGAAAGCAATCAAACACACTCTGTCACCAAGGCAGAAGTAAGCCATGACCTTCTTTGGTAATGAGTATGGTAACTTCTTTGGTAATGAGTATGGTAACTTCTTTGGTAATGAGTATGGTAACTAACTTCTTTGGTAATGAGTATGGTAACTTCTTTGGTTACATAAGCGTGACTTTTACACCCACAGATCAGTGCAACTCTCAGTCTTCCTCTGGGGGGCGTTTCTGTCCATGGCAAATGCCTCTCTACAGAGATCCAGCCCTCGTTTGCTTCTCTACTGCTGTGACAGAGACCTGTTTGTGGAGGAAAGGGTTTATTGGGCTTATAGGTTATAATCCATCATCTAGGAAAACTAAGATAGGAAATGAAGGTAGGAACTGAGGCAGAGATCATGGAAAAGAACGCTTACTGGCTTGCTCTCATATTTAGCTTGCTTTCTTGTATCCAAGACAAGATTGCTCAGGGATGGTATTGTTCAGAATACTCTGGGTCCTGCCACATACATAATTAATCAAGGAAATGTCCCAAAGACAAGCCCATAGGCCAGTCTCATGGACTCAGCTTCTCAACTGAAGTCCCCTCTTCCCAGATGACCACAGTCTATGATAAGTTAGGGGGGAAAAAAACCTAGGCAGCATAGATACATAACTTGTGAACATAAAGAAAAATGAGACTGTGAAGTGTTTAGCCTTGTGTGGGACATCAACATCACATCTCCTCTTTCCAAGGATGAGGGACCATCAGAGAAGAGGGGTTATGAAGATTATAAGCGCCAGAAGCAGAGAATGATTACATATAGCAGAACAGTGTTTCCAGACAGGACAGCCTAGCTGCATACAAGAACCCTCAGTATCTGTGACTAAATACCCAAGATCGGCACACAGTCAAGACAAGCAAAATCCCTATTGGCATTTTGTGGATGTTGGGGTTGGTGGGGGTGGTATGGGGTGGGGTGGATATTCTTCAGAGATTCAGTCACTAGGATCCCACGGTCCATCCAGTAGATGGTTCCATACCCACCCAGGTACCAGTCATACTATGTGGACTTACAGGGGTTCTTTGTTTGTTCTTTGCTTGTTTGCTTGTTTGTTTTTTCTTTTTTAATTCATTATATGTATGGGTGCTTTGCTTGCATGTATGTCTATTGCCACCTTCACCCTTGGTGTCTGCAGAAGCCAGAAAATGGTATTGAATAACCTAAGATTGGAGTTAAAGATAATTGTTAGTCATTGTGCAGGTCTTGGGAATTGAACCCTGGACATCTGAAAGAGTTAGCAGTGCTCTTAATCACTGAGCCTTCTGTCCAGCAACTAACAAGGTTCTTCCCCTCCTCATCTTTTCCTCATCTTGTCTTTAGTTTTAGAAGAGCAAATTAAATTGGGAGGGAAAACTGGTGGAGGCATATAGGGCAAGAATTAGAAAAGGAATTAATTTGATCCAAACACATTATATACATTTATAGAATTCTCAATTTCTTAAAAGGCAAGACATTTCCCTACAAGCAGAAGTCTAGGACCTATGGGATCACTGTTGAATTGTGTTGTGTGTGTGTGTGTGTGTGTGTGTGTGTGTGTGTGAGAGAGAAAGAGAGAGAGAGAGAGAGAGAGAGAGAGATTTGATCAAATCCAACTTCAGTCCTTCCAGTTCAATCAGCTTCTTTCGATCCCCCACTGCATCTCCCTTCCCAACTTTATCTACTCTTCGCTTAATCACTGAGTTCAGTTCATATTCACAGTGTGTTCATGGTTATAGAACTGTCTACTGGAGCATGGGAAATTTACTTGGGGCTGCATCCCAGAAGAAGGAAGATCTCACTTCAACAATTGCAAACTGTTTCAATGAAACAGAAAGAAGAAAGATTTACCAAACATTCTAGAAATTCAGTATTACCCTTATTTAAAAAAAAAAGATATAAAATGTTACAGAAGAAATTCGGTTAAATATTGATGTGAAATTTTTCAACAAAATATTTGAGAGGGTATGGAAAAGGAATAATTTTTCACTGCTTGGGGGTACAAATTCATGCAAACCATTATGGAAATCATTTTGGAGGTAGGACAACCATATAACCCAGTTATTTTACTACATCTGAGATATTTGTATCCACATACTTATTGCTGATCGATTCGCTTTAGCAAGGAAATTAAATTAACCTAGCTTTCCATCAACAAATGCATAGATAATTAAAATCTGAGCAGATATAATATGAAATACTATTGAACTCGGAAGAAAAATGGAATCACAAAATTTTCAGGAAAATGAGTGAAGTCAGAATGGATAATTAAGCAAGGTCATCCAACCTCAGAAAAATGTATATGCTTCCCCCTGTGAAAATTCTATTCTATCATGTATACATGTACATAAATAAACCAGTGCACACGTGTGTATAGTGTGGCAGGTAGAAGGGAGAACAAGAAAATAATATTAGGTGATGAGGAAAGGCAAAATGAGGTAAATGACACATGAGTTGTGTAAAAGGGGATAAAGCCAGCTGTTTTACTGGTTTTAACTCTGTCATGGATATTTAACTTGTTATTTATAAATACGTGCCTAAAATGTAAATGATAGTGAATACGTAAAATCCAAAACAAAGATCCACAGCTTCAGAATGGCAGTTCAAATTGCAGAGAAATTTATTGCAACTTTGGGGCTGGGATAGTGCATGTTTTAGTGGTTGTGTTAATCTAGCCATGTAATATTCCTTGTTTGTGAGTTCCTTATAGTAAAATAATTAAAAGTATTCTCAATACAATACCAACAGACAAAAATTCAGGAATACATTTAAAAATATATCTTAAAACAAGGTTACTTTCATTCCAGGGCTGAAAAATTGATTCAGCATACATGAATCAAAAAATAGTATAATCCATCTGGTTATATTTAAACACATACATTATACTATTGACTTGATAAATGAAGAAAAGGTGTTTTACAAAAGTTCAACATGTCAGCATAAAAAAATTCTGAGGAACTTAAAATTTAAAAAAAAAACCTAGTAAAATCTATCAATGACAAACCTATGACCAACATTAAACTAAGTGCAGAAAACTGAAAAATTTCTCTAAAATTTGGGAAAACTCTTGTTAAGTTCTGGGCTCAAACTCATAGTAAAGAAATAAGACAAGAGAAGACTCACAAAAGCTTAGAAATACAAATAAAAATGGAAGGAGAAAAAAACCCTAGTTACAGAAGTAATTCTACTTAAATGATCCCACAAACTTCCCAAGAAAAAATTTAGATCTGAAGCATGTTTTTCGCAAAACATCAGGGTATAAAATCAACAAAGATCAGTTTAACTGAAAAAATAAATTAGGAAATTAGGAAAACTTCCCTATTGACAATAGTTTCAACAAGAGTGCTTAAGAATAAATCCAACCAAGACAGTGAATGACCTCTAAGATGAAAACTTTAAACCCTGAAAAAAAAAAAGTAAACTGACAAGATTATAGATGTTGGAAAGTTTGTCCTTACTCCTAGACTAACAAAATCAATACTGGAGCCAGGTTGTGATAAGACACATAACTCACACATTTAATACCAACACGGGGGATGGAGCAAAGCAAATTTGGAGTTTTACACACACACACACACACACACACACACACACACAAACTCACATACACACACAAATACCTATTTTATTACCCAAAGAATCTACAACTCAATACAATCCCCATCATATTTTCAATGACATTCTTCAATAAACAAGAAATATCCATCTTAAGATTCATAAGGAAACAAAGACCACTCGTAGGCGGGGCATCCTACATGTAAAGACACTGCTGAGGTACCATAGTGCCTAATCTCAAATTATATCGCAGAGTTATAGTGGTAAAGTCATCAGGGTGCTGGTATCAAAAAGCTTTACACATTTGAACAAACAGAACAAAAACAAACACCCAGAAATAAACCCAGATGGCAATGGATTCCTATTTGTTTGCAAAGGCATCAAGAGCACATCCTGGAGGAAAGACAGCCTGTTCCACACATGAGGCTTGCAATGCTGGATATCCATCTTCAGGAAAATGTAATTAGATTCCTACCTCTCATCTACCAAAAATCAGTCTGAAAATGGATCGAAGATTTAATTTAAAACCTGAAACAACAAACCACCTAGAGGAAGGCAGTTTACAATATCAGCATAAGCAGAAACTTTCTGGAGAGGGCTCTAACAACACAGGAAATAACCCAAGGAATTGACAAATGAGATTACATGACACTAAAAAGCTTCTGCGCAGCAAAGGAGAGCAGCAGCGAGTGAGAACGCCTAGAGAATGGAGAAGAATGTCCTTGTCGGGCATACATCAGATAAGATATTAGTATCTACAATATATAAAAAGCTGCAAAACTTAACCATCATAACCCTCCAGGCCAATAAATAAATAGGCTAAGGAACTGAATAGACAGCTCTCAAAAGATGAGACATAGACTACCAATAGATACTTTTAAAGTGTGCACAGCCAGGGAGAGGCTTAGCAGGGAAGGGCACTTAAAGCCAAGCTTGATTACCTGAATTGGATCCACAGAGCCCATTGGAGAACTAAGCTCAATAAACCAGTCCCTACCTCTCTCTCTCTCACACACACATATACATACATTATTTTACACACATACACACACACACACACACACAATCTTTTAAAAGCTATGCAACTTCCCTAGCCCTAAGGGAAATTAAATTACATTGAGATTTCATTGAAAATTAGAACTACATTGAGACTTCATCTTTCTCCAGTCAAAATGGCTGTTATGAAGAAAAAAAAAAAACAACAGATTTCTATCAACAGATGAATGGATAATGAAAATGCAATACACAAACACAACAGAATTTCCTTAGCCTCAGCAAAGAAAAATGAACTGGACATTTAAATTGATGGGTCTGGAAATTAGTATTTTAAATACAATTAACCAAGAACCAAGAAAAAAGATGACAAGTCCTACATGTTTTATTTCATGTGCTGATCCTATTTCTAATTTGTATTTATGTGGGTGCCATGAAGCTCGAAACTGGATCAGAGAAGGAGGGGAATGTGCTAGAATACATGTGACATGAAGTGGAAGGGGACTAGGGCAGAAGGGTATGAATTGAGAAACAAGGAAATGGTGCAGAGAAGCAGAGGAAGGAGAAACCACTGAAGAAAAGCATGCATTAAAAAGTTTCAAGGAAACCAATTGCTTTCATACTCGTTTTGAAGTTGGGGATTCTACAAAATTCCTAAAAATAACCAATTTCTTGTATGCCCTAGGATCAACATACATAAATCAATTACATGTCTGCATTCAAACAATCCAAATATAGATAACAAGATTAAGATTATAATTCTGTTCATAAGCATGCTCTAGGAATTGAAATCACTCAGGAACAAGTTAAGCATGTAAGCAAAGGCTCTGTAGACTGGAAATCAGGAAATGCTGATAAGAATGTGAAACAAAAACAAAACAAGAACAACAAAAAACTCACAAGAGCAAAGACAGAGTTTGTTTGGTTTTTTTTTTTTTTTTATAGTTTTGAAGTTCCTACACGGAAGATCGCCCTAGAGTAGTCTGAAATTGTGCAATGCTATTCTTATCAAAGTCACAGCAAGGTGTTTTGTAGGCATAGGCCATCTTATAATTAAATTTCTAAATTTAGGGACTTAAAATAGCTAAATAACCTTTATAAAGCAGAGTGGAGAGAAATTACTCTACACAGTATTAAAGAAAACTTGATAGTATTAATTTTGGTGGAAAATGAAGTTAATGGAACCAAATATAGAACTTACATACATAAATGTGCTCAACTAATATTTAACAAAATAAATAAATAAAATAAATTAACATAATATTTGCATCACTAAAAACTGTACATGGAGAACGTATGCTATTTAGTTATATGGAAAATGGATGCTATTTAGTTATAAACACATCAGTGGAAACTCAAAACACAATGAAATAACATTACAACTCTCCAAATTGTAAAAAACAAGTTTATACTTATAGGTGCACACATATATGTGTCTATGTAAATCCTGAATGCTCACAAATATGCAAAGAAACTGTGTGCATTGCTAAAATAGTCCAACCACGCTGGAAAGCTGTTTGGCATGCTGTAAAAATATTAAATGTACAAGCACTATGTGGAGCAACAATTAGAGTCTCAGGTACATGTCCTAAAGAAATAAAAACTTAGTCACACAAAAATTTTAAAAAAAAAGGAAGAAAAAGAAAAAAGCACGACAAGAGAAGGCCTGAATGAGAAAATGATAGAAAACACTAAACACACTTTGTGTTCTCCTTGGTGTTTTGTCAAGTTGACACAATTTATTTTGTGATCTGCAAAGCACTAAACCCAGTTTAAAGAGTAACTATGTCTGGGAGAGGGGCATTTTATTGGTTAACGGTTGACGAAGGAGGACCCAGCTCACAGCAGTGATGTCACTCAGGCAGATGGACCTGGGCTGTATAAGAAAGTTGGCTGAGAAGGCCACAGGGAACAATCCAGCAAGCATCTTTCCTCCAAGGTCTCTGCTTCAGTCACTGCCTCCCACTTTTTAACTTTTTAACTCCCACTGCCCTGACTTCCCTCAGTGATGGACTATGATCAAGGTGTGTAAGATATGTAAATCCTTCCCTCCCCAAGTTGCTGTAATTCAGAATATCTGACCACAGCATCAGAAAGCAAACAAAGACACTCCGCATTTAATCAAACTGCTGAAAACAAGCTAAGCAGCCACATGAGTGGGGATTAGTTAAGAAATGTGCCTGTATGTAAAATGACAAATGCTTATAGATTGTTGTTAGGGACTATGCCCATTTAGAAAATTAGTGGTTGTAGATTCTCCCCCAGTAATCATGTCGTCCCTAACACTGAGAGCCAGCTAGGTATCTAGTACCAGGCACGGCTTCCTTCTTGTTGAGTGAGTCTTAGGTCCAATCAGGAAGCTGTTGGTTACTGTACCCTTAGGATTATCATACCATAATTGTCGTTGATGTGATCCCCTTAGGATTATCATACCATGATCGTCATTGACATGGCCATAGTTATCACAGCTCGGTAGCACTATTGGTCACCTCTCTGAAAACTTGCACGGCTCCTTCTGGTACCATGAAAGCTGGTCTTCAGGGAAGGGACATTCCTCCCTGAGTTCCAGCCCACAGATCTCTGGTGACGAACATCTCAAAAGAGAGTATCTCAAGTCTTCTATTGGGGGTTTTGTAAAGTGTTCTTTAGCTCTTGGAAGGAGAGCCATCAGCTGAGATGAAAAAGTTCATTAAAACTAAGGTTGTACATTTACACACAAAATTATGTATATTATAGGAATCTTCAGTAAAATAGTGAATAGTGGGATTCCTTGTGAATTTTTAGACATCCTTGTTATTTTACCCACTTCCCTCCTTCCTCTATATTTATTTCCCTCCCCCTAACAAAAGAACCCTCCCTTTCCATTTCACCAGTCAGATCGCTTATATCCTGCTATTCCTGTTCACCATATTCCTGCCCTCCTGTATTTCCATCCCTCCCTCTCCATAAAGCCCCCCCATTTTCATTTCTTCACTTCACTTGTATACTGTTATGGACTATTATTTTAACTATGTAAAGGTGTGTTGTGTTTGTTTATGCTGCGTTTGTTTAATGATATAAAGAAATGTTAGTTTTACCTTGCCTACTTAAGGCACCTGATTGGTTCAGTAAAAAGCTGAACAGCAGTAGCTAGGTAAGTAGAGGGATAGGCAGGGTTGTTGGGAAAAGGGAAAAGGAGGAGGAGGAATCTAGGCTCACAAAGCAGGAAGAGAGAATGAGGAAGAAAATACAGAGATATTCCTGGGGCCAGCCAGCCAGGTAGCCTCCAGCCAGCCAGGCACAAAATCAGACACACAAATGAAAGAAAGGTTAAAAGGCCCTAGGTAAAACATATATGAAGAGAAACAGGTTATTTTAAGTTATAGGAGCTACTGGGACAAGCCTAAGCTAAGGCCAAACATTTATAACTAATAATGTCTCTGTGTCTTAACTTGGGAGCTGGTTAGTAGCTCAAGGGAAAGCCTGATACAGCATACATTGTTCCACTGTGTATAAAATGATAGTGGTTCTCTTTTTCCCATTATACACAAAATATGCTGAGAAATATTTAAAGCTTATTAGCATATTAAACTTTATACATATACATTTATGTATACTTTTATAAAAATTTTAAAAATAGTCTTAGAGGGTAAAGAGCATTTGAAATGAGTTCCCCAAAATTTTATATATTTTAAGTTGACTTTGATTTTACTTCTACATATTCTAAATCCTTGATACCATGTTAAAATTGATTGATTGTTTTGACCCCTGGTTTCAGATGCTATAGTTAATGTTCAGTTAGTGCTGCTGCTCTTGAGAAAGTGTGAGGAGAAACTCATAGTTAGGGTATGCGGTGATACAAGGTTACTCATGTCAAGGTAGCCAAGAATCAGACAGAAAGTGTCAGAGCTCAATAATCACTCAAAGGCTCAATCCTAGTGACTTACTCTTCCCTTCGGTTCTAAAAATTATACCATCTTCCAGTAGCATCAAGGTTAATGAATGACTAGATCTCCTAACATGTGGTTTTCGGGGGACATTTGAGATTCAAAGAATAATAGCCATTTAGCCATTTTTTCATCCATGGACAGCAGCAATATATATATATATATATTCATAGTAAAACAATACAATCAACTAGGCTCACAAATCTTCACTTTATAAAATACCCTCAAAAATTCTGTCTTGAAAATGCTAATTGAATTACTACTCATAATTTGAGGACCAAAGACATTGTTTCACATGTTCACCATTGTTTCCTGGAACTTAGGAATTTTTTTCCTATAAGAAAGCTCTATTCATAGCTTATCCAGATGTTCATAAGCTGAATAGTTTTAAACCTTCATATCTCAGCACGGCCAGCATAAACTCAGAATATTTAGGAAAAACTTTATCTAAGCTATTATGCCCTATTTTATACCAGAGAGGAAAAATCACTTTCCCAGACTGTATACTAGTGAAAATTTTAGATTTACTCTCCATCCCAATAGCCAACATGGAAAAAATAAATGTGCTAAATACTTTCAAAAGATTAGCATGGATTCCAAAACCACAAAAATGCTGATACCCTGAGGAACTCATTCTTCCTCCCAGGTGATTCATACAACAATATATATGATATATGCTCCCTGTGGCCTCTGAAAACAAAAGCCAGGTGCTATATAAGTCAACCATAAATATACATTACTGAAAATGTTTAATGGACAAGAACAAATAGTCTCTGTTCTCATTAAAGGGCTTTTGTGGTGATGTTCCCAGAATATGCTCATAAATGTCATTTATTCGCTGGCTGCCCAGACTTCATGACTACCCATTCCTTGGCCCCACGACTGACTTGCTCGAGTATTGTTGACTGTCTAGAGCTTTCAGCTGACTCAATGAATGGCTTATAGACTGTGTTTCTCAGATCAATTTGCAAACCTGGATAATACATCAAAAAGACAGAAAATCACACAGATGTGTTAAACTCAGAAATCAGCCCAACCAGTCATCAGAAAACAATGCTATAATTCCCAACATTCATCCCCAAATATTGCCAGACATTTCCTCCCAGTTTCTGATGATGTCCTTAATGCAAGGTTACCATGGTTTTTACAAAGGTCCTGCTCCTCTCACCTGGCCTCATCATAGTATTTGCTAATGAAAGTGCGTTATATTTTGAGCTCCATCACCACTATTTTTGGTGAGACCCTGTCCTCATCCATACTATGGAATTAATAATAGTTTCTATGCCAAGTATTGGTTTATTATTAATTCAGTCCTTATATAGTCTATTGGCAATCAGCAGGTGCTCAATAACTGAACAGTAGCCTTGGGTAAGGCACTTTGCTCTACAGGAGGCTCACAGAGATGGGTCACATGCATTCTTGGTTTTGTGATAGAATGAGAGAGTAGGCAAGGTAACCCAAGTTTATGGAAAAAAAAGATGCGGGCAAAACTCTTCAAGAACTCAGAGTAAAGTACTTATGCGCAATCAAAGGGAAATGGAAATTTCCTGATGATAAGAGAATGGCATAAGATATAAGGTGGGAGCTATTTGGACAAGATAGAATGACGGTACATAGAAAAATACAGCTGAGTACAAATGCATTTTGGAGTAATGGGAAGAGACTTCCATTTCATTTATTTTTTGCTCAAAATCCGCATCCTTAGGATGTTCGCTCTGACTGTCCTACTTACTTTCCATTGTTGTGACAAACAGCATGACCCAAAGCAACCCAAGAAGGAAAAGCAGTATTTCATCTTGTAGTATAGCCCATCTGGGAAGAGGATAATTCAATAGGAAAAATGTCTCCATCCAACTGGCCTGTAGGCAAGTCTCTAATCCTTCTCTTGATGGATGACTGATGTGGAAGGACCCAGCCCACTGAGGGTAGTGATAGTCCCAGCAGGGGGCCCTGTGTTGTATAAGAAAGCAAGCTGAGCACGCCTTGGGAAAAGTCAGTAAAAGCAGCTTCCTCCACAGCCTACCCTTGAATACCTGCCCCGGCTGCTCATCATGATGTTCCATAAAGATTAAATAAACCCTTTCCTCCTCAGTTTGCTATTGGTCATGCTGTTCATCACAACAATGGAAAGTAACTAGGGCAGTCAGAGTCAACATTCTAAGAATATGGATTTTGAGTGGAGAATAAATAAAATGGAAGTCTGAGAAAGAAAGTTTAGACCCTGTTGAAATAGCCAGGCAGCCAGAGTAATGAAACAATGTCCACAGCCTGAGAAAAAGGAAAAAGTAATGGGTGAATAAAGGAGAGGCTCTAGCCTTAATTCATCAGCCACTGTCAGGGAACAGTTTTATTATGCAAGTTTATAGGCATGTTAGACACTGCTGTGTCCTCGAGAGTTATTTGATCTTACTGTTTTATTTTTTAATCTCAATTCCAAAACTCTTATAACCCTTCCTCCAAATACTTTATTCCTGAACACCAAGGTTAGTGAAAATGTTCTGGTTTCGCTCTGTTGCTGAGGAACACACCCTAAAGCAATTTGGAGATATGTTTATTTAGTTTACAGGTTACAGTCCATCATCAAGGGAAAACAAGCCAGCAGATTAATCCATAAACCCTAAAGGCACGCGTCTTACTAGACTGTTCCCTCTAGCTTGCTCTGCTACCTTTCTTATATGGCCACACTCACCTGTATAGGGATTTATACCCAGAGTGGGCTGGGAACTTTTAGATCAATTAGTAATCAGACATGTCCACAGGACAATCCGATGGAGTCAAGTCTTCAATTGATGGTCCCTCTACCCAGTTGTGTCGAGTTGTTAACCAAATTAGACATCACAGAAAGAGGTTATGGTTATATGGAGATGTCTTATTAAAGGTGTTTGTTAGTTTAATCACTAGGGAACTTCAATAAGGTGTAACTTTTATACTGGTTTCCATTTTGTTATGTGCCATTGAGATGTCTTTTTAGTATGACAGCCTGTCTCCCACCTCTATGAGCAATCAGGAAGAATTCTGAACTTGCATGAGTATCAGATACCCCTGATGATTAGGAAGAAAGAAACAAAGCAAAAACAGGTACAGAGGGAAGAAATGAATGAAACCTGGGTTAGTTAGGCCATGCCTATGTGAAAATCATTTCCATTGCCACGCTTGAAACCTCAGTCTAATTGGAAAGAACAAGTATTGTATCTCCCTCCATGGAAGGCCAAATAATCAGAATACACATGTAGTTGGCATCAGAAAACTGAAGCCTTTGGCCATTCTTCACTCTGTCCAGCTCTAGTACTTGAAAGGATAGTAACTGTATACTTTTCTATCCCTGGCATGACCCATGGAGCATCCCTCACACTTCAGAATGAAAAATATTTGTAATTTCACATCATGTCTGTTCATGCTGGATGGAAACTTTTCCTTTTTTTCAGTCAAGAATTGATTGCACAGGCATGTGGTTGTCTGGCAAATAGAACCACAGGTTAAGAGAACCTTTAAACGAGAAACAGAGTCTCCAGTCTCTGAGGCTGCCTCATTCCCAGTTGCAATGGTTTTCAGGAAAGGCGGCAGTCATGCAAGTCTGCACAACTCTCAGGTATGAACTTGCCCTGTAGGTTCGTCTACTCCCACTACCAGCGCCATCAACCAATTTATCAGTGAGTCCACCTGAGAAGATGACTATACAGTATAGTACAGGTCATGCCCCAGGGGACAGAGCAAAAGTGTCATGTGGAACATGCTAGCAAGAAAGGATCACTAATGCAGACTTGAAAGATTCGGTAAATCTTGGGATTTGGGTTCTAGAAAACTGGAGGTTTTAAGTCCTGACAGGCAGAGGTAACCCACATCCCTCAGCACTGCTGTGCGAACTGGCTCTGGAATTGAAGACATAATATTTAATAGATGGAAGTCAACTATGAGTTTCTCAAAAGGAGGAGGTAAGAAACATGGTGGTACTTATATTGAAAAGGTGGAGGGAAAATATCAGAAGAAAGATACCTGTAATTATTTTTTAACTGAACTGTCTTACTTCGAACAGCACAGATATAGACGGCAAAAGTTAGAGTGACCAATAGGCAGAGCCCTCTCCAACTGTTCTATGTTACTGTCAATGAAATCAAGCTCACATTCAAAGGTATCCCAAGCAGAAACAACCTGACTTTCTATTTGCCTCTTTTTAAAAGAAAATTCTACAGGAAATACATGATTTTCTAAGAGAACATTAAAGTGATTGAAAGTCAGAGAAAGGTATGAATGAAATAATGACCTAAAGAGAGAGAAAATGGTGGTTATTGTTTTCAGAAAAGGTGCCACTTGCAGACAGACTGACGCAATATTTCAACTGCTGAGAAACATTCTTCCTCTACTATGTAAAGTCTTTCAGAATATACACAAGGAATCTCAAAATGTAATGAATACCTTAAAAATTCAATTCCAAAGTCTGACAAATATTGAACTTTAAATCATCCATATGTGTATAGATTCCGTTGCTCTAGATTAATCTTGATAAATGAAGCTGAGAAGTTTATTGCAACAATACGTTAAAACCAAGTAAGTTTTATCCCACCTATGCAAAAATCCTATAATAAATCGGTTAATTTGTCAAAATAGAATTAGATCAAATTTGTAAAGCACGACACTACACAATATATGCCTGAAAAAAATAACTTAATAAAACAGTTCTATCTTTCCAAAATTAAAGAAGTAATTCTACATATAAAGGATGGGGATAATGTCTTTTGTTTTCCTTTTCAGCTCTAGGATTCCAACTCAGCCTTGCAATGTCTGTGCTTGCAGGTCAATGCTCAACCACTCAACAACTGCATCCCAGGGCAAAATTTACTTTCTTAAGTATCACATACCTCCGGGAGGTCAATATCAAAAATAACTGTGATATTTTATAACCTAAGATTGAGACAGGCACACATGTTATCTTTGTCATTAGATTGTGCCATTCTGTGCATTTAAACCAACGTAATAATGGAAGGATTCACTAAAGTCTGAGTATTAGAAATGTAAGCACAAGTGCTCATGGTGCTTTCTCATGCCTGTTTCCAACACTAAGCCGTCACTGTCTTATTCAGGGTTACTATTTCTATGATAAAACACCATGACCAACAGCAAGCTGGGAAGGAAAGGACTCATTTCACTTACACTTCCACATTGTTGTCCATCAATGAAGGAAGTCAGGACAGGAACTCAGGAACTGATGCAGAAACCATGGAGGAGTGCTGTTTACTGCCTTTCTTATAGAACCCAGGACCACCAGCCCAGGGAATGCAACACCCACAGTGAGTGGTGCCATCCCACATCAACCACTAATTGAAAAAATGCCCTACAGGCTTGCCTACATCCCAATTTTAAGGATGCATTTTTTTTTTCAATTGAAGCTTCCTCTTCTCCAGTGATTCTAGCTTGTATCAAGTTGACATTTAAAAAAAGCTAGTACGAATGACCCCTTGTCAACTTGACACACAAACACATCACTGTTAAGCCACAATCTTTCCCTTCTTTTTCACCCCCAAGGTATCACATTAAAAACGTAACTCCAAATTTAAGCACATTATTAGTTCAGTTCCTTTAAAATATCCAGTCTCTTTAAAAATCTAAAATCTCTTTTGAAAGTTCAAAATCTCTCATTTGTGAGCTCCTGTAAAAATCAAAATTAAGTTAAGCATTTCCTTATTTTGAGAGGAAAGAACCATGGCAAAGGCACAATCTGAACAAGGCAAAACCAAACTCCAAAAGTGTAAATAACTCAATATCCCCTTATCTGGGATTCACTCCTCGGCTTTTGAGATCCTTCAAAGGGCTTCTGGCCCTTCCCTGGCCCCTTGCAGCACACACAGCTTGTCTTCTGGGCTCTGTCTGGCTCCATGCCACTGCTGCTGTTCCTGGTGGGCATCCCGTGGTGCTGAGCTCTCCAGAAGTCTGAGATCTCCTGCTGCAACTGGGCTGCACTTTCACCAACAGCCTCTCCTGGACCCTCTTCAGGGACTCCAACCCTCCATGGCTCAGCTGCCATCAGGGATCCCTTTTAAAACCAGAACTACCTAGGTGACTTTTACACTACCAAATTCGGCTGCCAGCACAAGATTCAACTTTGGCCATGTCTGGAATACGACTTCTCTGTGTTGATTCTTAGGAAACACTTTTCAGAAGACGTCGCCTCATTGTTGTTGAGCTCTTCTTAAATATTGCTAATTTCTCAGCCCCAGCTCACCAGCATCGAATATCCCAGCAAAGCCAAAGTGTCACGTTAGTAGTTCTGGTGTCTTGTTAATTACAGATGATTCTTCAGTCCCAGTTAACCAGAATCACAAAATCTTCATTCAAAACAAAGCAGATTGTCCCAATAGAGTCTTTAAACTTCCCTCTGAAACCTCACACACCAGGCCTCCATCTTCGGCCTTGCTCTCAACATTCTTATCTTCCAAGCTGCTAAAGAACTTCCCACCAAGTTCCCAACTCTCTTTTCCATCCCAAAGATCCAAAGCCCTTTCACAATCCTCTCCAAAACACGCCGTCAGGTCTGTCATAGCAATACCCTGCTATCCTGATACCAACTTGTCTTAATTGAGATTAGTATTGCTACAATGAAACACCATGACCAGAAGCAAGTTAAGGAAGAAAGGATTTGCTTGGCTTACACTTCCTCATCATAGTCCATAACTGAAGGAAATTAGGATAAGATCTCAAGCAGGGCTGGAACCTAGGGGCAGGAGTTGATGCAGAGACCATGAAGTAGTACTTCTTACCACCATAACCTGCTTTCTTATAGAAGTCAGGACCACTAACCCAGGAATGGCTCCAGCCACAATGGCCTGTGCCCTCCCCATCAATCACTAAATAATAAAATGCCCTGGAGGTTTGCCTACAGAGTGATCTTATCGAGGTATTTTCTCAGCTGAGGGTTCTTCTTCTCCAGTGACTCTAACTGTCAAGTTGACATAAAACTAGCCAGTACAGTCACCTACTATACTACTAGAAATATTCATAATCTAGTAAATCATAAATCTAGTGAATGTAGAAATTCCTTATGTATCAGGTAAAACTTTTTGTAAACAGTGAATCTAGCAGCTAATACAATTTCCCTATTTATTAACAATCATAACTATGCCAGGTAATAGTCTCCATGCTTTTGTAAATATTATCTCACTTAACACACAGTACTCTGCAAGTAACAATAGCATTTATCATAATTCCTCAAGGACAAAATGAACATTCAAAGATTAAAAGATACATCTAAATGTATTAGTGTATAAATATAAATAAATATAATAATAACGTCAGAGCCACATTAAATAGCATAAAAGAAAGCTTAAATAAATTGAGAAATACTCCCTGTCTCTCTGGAAGGGGAGATTTAAATCATAATATATCACTTTTCCCAATATGTTAAATTCTGAGGTTTATTAAAAGTATAAATAAGGGTCCATAAACTCTGAAGAATTATCATAGGAAGATGAAGTTATCTAAGGGGACCCTTGCTGATGAATATGCAGTTGTATGAAATACTCCACAGAAGCTATTCAAGCACAGTGAGTGACTTGAAAAAGCATTTATCACATGCATGTATGTGAAAAAAGCGCAATGCAGTATTTCTGAGATGGTCTTTCCTACAGCATCAGTGTCTGAATGACTGTGCCAAGTGCAACCTTTTCTCTTCGTGGTTTGAACAGCCTATTTGGAGACCATGCCTCTTCCCCATCAAGAAAGGCATTGTTTACATTTTTGATACTTAAAGAGTAAATCATTTTTATACACATGATGGTCCACTCTTAAGTATGAATATGACTTTTCTACTCTGTTTTCCATAAACTTCATTGAATTCATTCATGTATATGTGTGTGTGTGTGCATTCTTAATAGATATCCTACAATCTGAATTTGATACACACACACACACACACACACACACACACACACACACATATATATATATATATAAATTTGGGTCAACTTTATGGTGAATGCTACAGATTTTATAACTTCTGAAGTCAGGTTTCCTCAGTTTATACTTACAGATGGAAATCCAGTATCAAGTACTGACATCTGTGAGGGTTTTCTTGTTGACCATAACACAATGTAGGCCCTTACATGGTGAGACAAAACAACCATGCTGCCATCTCAGATCTCTCTCCATTTTGCCATGAACCCATTGTGGGGACCCCATCTCTACTGGGTCAGGTTTCCCAAATGTCTTGCCTCAAAATGCCATTAACATGAGGTTAAGGCTCCCAGCAGGACTCCTGGGGGCACTGAAACCACAACACTGTGTGTACAGGATGCTCGCTAGAGCTGCAGCTACCCCCAGGCTTGTCTGGTAGCAAGACTCGTCCTGGACCTTTGTGGACACCCATCAACACTGAACATATTCTTTCAATAATAGATGACACAGAAATAGAAATTATACCTTACCATAACAAAGCAGCAATTTGTTACAGATACAAAAAGGAACATTCTCTAGGAAGATGGTCATATATGGGTCATGGAAAGTGTCTCACACATATTACTAGAGAATTAATTACCTTTCTTCAGACATCATTGGTACCGCAAAAGTCAGTGTATGAAAGAAAGAAAAATGCCCAGCTCACTTTAATGGGGCTCCGTGAAATTTGGACAAAAGGATCGATGTAGTCAAATAGAGCACCTGCCACCTGCACTCAGGTGATACCTGCCTCCTGGATGCACTGTTACCTGGCTGACAAACTCAGCATCCCGAGTTCTCTGCACTGAATACAGGTCAGGCAACTGGTGATTCATCCCTGTTTATGAACTGGCCCAAAATTCTGTCTGACTCAAGCATTCCTCCAGATTATTCTTTTGAGATATTTTTTATGTCCTGAGAGCTATGCTAAATTTTCTCACATATCATTACATGCAGTTCTATAGTATAATATCACTACCTTATTACCAAAGAGCAAAGTAACAAAATTGGGGACAAAAATAAGAAATACTAACATTCTTTTCTACTGAGAGAAAAATGCCAGACTAGAGTCTTTGTATTATCCTTATGAATGGCTAATTTGTTTTGTCTTTATTATTACTATTAATTAAATTTGTCATATGATGCTTTCATTATGTTTTATCCCCACCAACTCTTAAATTCTCCCCACATCTCTACTCACTTTTTCTCCACAAAAACAGAAATAAAAACTAACAAGCAAAAGACCAATAAGTCAAACAATGATCCCCCCCCCAAAAAAAAACAGGAAAACAAAGCAAAATGTTCACAAAAAGAAACATTTAGTTAATTTTGTGTTGGACAACTTCTCCTGGGCATGTAGCCTGTCCTGGGCCGTGGCTGCTATAACCTGTGAGGGCATAGTGAAGGAAACTGATCTTCCTTTTATGAATGATTACTAATTACAGACAGTGTCTTGATTTGGGGTGGAGCTCCTCGTCCACTTCTCCCTCTCAGTGCTAGGACCCTGTCAGGCTTGAACCTGTGTAGGACTTGTGTGCTGTCACAGACTCTGAGTTCAGTCTTGTATCTGAAGGACATTCTTTCCTATCTTTTTTCTCTGGCTCTTACAATGTTTTGTTCTCCTCTTATATAAAACTTCCCTGATGTGGGAGTCCCCTCTGTGTGCTGTGATTGCCATTAATGAATAAAGAAACTGCCTTGGCCTGTTGATAGGGCAGAACTTAGGTAGGCAGAGAAAACAGAACTGAATGCTGGGAGAAAGAAGAGCCCAGAGACAGAGAGATGCCATGTTGGAGACATGCTGAAACTTTGCTGGTAGGGCACGACATTGTGGTGACACACAGATTAATAGAAATAGGTTAAATTAAGATGTAAGAGTTAGCCATGAAGAAGTTAGAGCTAATGAGCCAAGCAGTGATTTAATTAATATAGTTTCTGTGTGATAATTTTGGGGCTAAGCTAGCAAGGCGTCCAGAAAGAACAAGCAGCCTCCTCCTACACTTCCGGAATCCTGAGAGGAGGGGTTTGATGAAGACAGCCCACTTAGGACATAGTGCTCCAAAATCTCTCAGCGTCTGCACATTGTCTGTCTGTGGGTCTCTGTGTTAATTCCCATGTACTACAAGAAGTTTCTCTGATGTGGGTTGAGTGAGGCACTGATTTATAGGTACAGCGGGATGTCATCAGTAAGATCAGTGAGAACATGAAGGAAAAAGGAACACTTACTCATTGCTGGTGGGATTACAAACTGGAATAGCCAGTATATAAATCAATGCAGCTATTCCTCAGGAAGGTAGGAATTGCTCTACTTCAAAATCCAGCTTTGCCACTCTTGGACACACACCCAAAGGGAACTGTATCCTGCTACTGAAATACTTGCTCGTTCATGCTCGTTGCTTCTTTAATAGGCTGGAAACAGTCCAGGTATCTATCAACCTGATGAATTGATAATTAAAATGTGATACAGTTATACAATGGAGTACCATGTAGCTGTTAAGAAAATGAAATTCACTGATAAATAGATGGAAATAGAAAGAAAAAAAGTCATCCAAAGTGAGGTAACCCAGACCCCAAACAACAAATATTGTATGCTTTCTCTTATAGATGGATGTTAGTGTTTAAGCTTTAGATATGTGTGCTACCGTCCAAATAACCACACAGTTTAGATACTTAGTAAGAGATGGGTGTATGGGAAAGGATCTCCCAAGGAAGGGGAGATAAGATACAGTGTTGTGGAGAGACAAAGGGGAAACTAGAATAGGGAGATTCAATAGGGAGGGAGAGAAAATGGTAAATGGTAGGGGGGTGCTAAAGGCATTCTGAAAAATTAAATGGAAGCTTACTATTATAGATGTTTTCTAGGATACATACATATATAAAAGTAATATAAATAGAATTACTAAATAATCGAGGACAACGGCCCAAGTAGACACATTATACCACAAAATAAACCTCCAGTGGTAGAAATGAGTGTTTTGCTAAGTCAATGGTCAAAGCCCCCCCACCCCGCAACAGATATCACAAACTATCACCAAGGCTCTCTCAAACCTGATGGTAAAGTCCTGTTGCTAAAGAGAACTCTTATTTACATCATTAGACATGTAGGAGTCAAGCTGGTTCTTAACTAGAAATTTCATCCCTACTAACCCATATTCATGGTATAAAAAGTACTCTGCACACAACAGGGGAAAAAAGACAATTATAAGGGGTCTTCCTTTGGACTGCCAACTCCTGAATCATGACATGACAATAAAAATCATAATTTTCATTACTTATGAAAGCAAACCAAGCCAGGCAGGGTACCTGCTTCAGAAACACATGGACCGCAGATGAGAAATGCCACCAAGGTTGTTCTCTGAGCGATATATGCACTTATTACACACATGTGCACATGCACAAAGTAAACAAAATGGAAATCTGTTCTTCTATTTTGAAAAGGTATTAGTGGGTTTTCAGGGTGTTAAGGAGAAAAAAAGATTGAGGTTTATTCATAACAGGAGCTGACATAAAATCATTCTTAAAAATGAGGTTTATTAGGAAAGAGAATTCTGATACTCCATGGGCTATGATGGGACGACGAGATAGAGGGCATTATGAGGGAAGTATATCATAGTTGAGGCACACGAAGCTCCGCGGTGGAAGAGAATTATAGACACTATTAACTTAGCATGAGAATAGGAGACCTAGCCTCCTGGGGCATCATGACAGAATAGGAGGAAGACTATCAATAGGTATAGGAAGGAGAGAAAGAGGGGGAGAGAAAAAGTGTGGTGTGTGTGTGCATGCGTGCGTGCGTGTGCACATGCATAAGAGTGCATGCACTAGCCAGAGAAATTGAGAGAGAAAGAGAGAGAGAGAGAGAGAGAGAGAGAGAGAGAGAGAGAGAGAGAGAGAGCCCTTTTCCCAGGGGTTATGATGTGCTTGTGTGCTTGGTCTTAATTCAGTGTCAGTTTCCAGGTAGGCTTGCAGTTGCAGAAATAAGGAAGTGAATTTATTTACAAATTGTTATTACATCTTTAGCAAATTAAAAACCAAGCAGCAGGTACTTGTCAATTCTCTGTCTCAAGCTACAGGCAGATCTAGACTTAAAACTGCTAGCCCATGATCCATGAGAGGGTACCAATGAGCCTTGCCAAAGAAATGGTCAGATCATTTTTGATGCATTCAGCCTACGCTGTAAACCTGTTCAGGTCTTCTCAATACTCAGAAATCAAACTTTTCTCATAGCATGCCATAGCTGGAAAGCATGAGGTGGGCTAGAGAATCTGGTGGTTGTGCAACACTGAACCACATATTTCCACTTGGATTATCTTCTTAACCAGCAGATTAACCAGACAGATACCTGACAACTGTGTCCTTTATCATGAAATGGTGGGAAAATCTTGAGAGATCAAGTAAGAGTCTATTAAGGAAGTGGTGACGTACATTTGGGGAGAAGTTCATTGCTCTGAACCAAATTGAATGTAACTAGACAGATGGATTTAACTTCAGTTGTATGATCCATGGTCCACCCTTTATGTGTTCCCACTAAAGCCTCTAAAAGACCAAGTATAACAAGTATCACAAATAGTAGATAGTGCTTGTGGAGAGTTTGCATTTAGCCCACATTGTACTTTCACAGGTCTCTTAATGTGTCAAATTGGCAGAGTAAGTCTTTGAAGTCTTAGAGCTAGGGACGGACAAGAGAAAGTTTAGATGCTGCTGTCATTAATACAACCCACCCACCACCTAACCCCTGTCTTCCATTCCAAACTTTCGTTGCTAAATATAAGTCTCGGTTTAAGCATGAGAAGACTGGATCGAAGCTGCCTGAAGTAGCAACTGTTACAGCTCACACTCAAATGCCATCTGTGTTAATCATCATCAGAAGGCAAGTCTGCATCGTCCCCACTTGTGAGGCAAGAAAGTATTTTTTGGAGTTTTATTTCCCTACATGAGTATTTGTCTAATCACCTCACTTCAAGCACCACAGAACATGAATATTTTTCATACAACAGCCATGCATTGAATGTCATTTGTGGCAGGAATCTTTAAGCAGAAAAATGAATAAAAGATGGATGGATGAAAGATATGTATAAAAACATTTTCCAAGGTAAAGTCAAAGTTAACAGAGAGTAGAATAAATTTTATGCAGAAGTTAGCTTCTAATATCATCTCATAAAATGAATATAACATACATTGTCAGGGGGAGGGGACATCTCATAGACCAAGTTGGGTTCACCAGCACTGAATGGGATGCTTGCATTTCTGTTTGACCATAGATAACAGAGTCAGTTTGATGTTAGGTATGCCTGCTAACATCAGATGGCACTCTTTGTAGCTAGACACTCATTTTCTGTCTCTTCCCCAGCCTCAAATGTTTACTGAGTGGGTCATTCCAGCTCCGCTATCTTTGGTCCTTCTTCTCACGCTTTCTAGCCTTCTCTTGGCTGTCTTCCTTGTTCAAGAGTGTCTAACTGAACTCACAAAAGTAAAAATTACATGTAAGGTAAATTTAGTCTTCCTTAAAAGCTTAGAGCCAAGTGAAAGCCATACTACAGCCTGGACTCGGCAGATGGTCAGATTATAGCTGTACTGGAAAGGGACCAGAACCAGGTTCTGACTTGCGCTCCTATCACATTTGTTTATATCAAGACTCCATCGGCACCCTGCCATTTGAGCCAGAATCATTTTCAAGCAATGGCGAAGCTGACAATGTTGAAGCATATGATAAAAGCAATTATAGCAATAGAGGGATGAGAAGGCTGAAATAATGTAATGTTTACACATCCATACAATATGCTTTAAGAGTTTTATTCAGATTATATTCTATAACAACCATAAGAAGTTGTGCTGGTATTTTTAAGAAGAGGAAACTAGTTGCAACTTGCCTGATGAGAGTGGAAACCGGCAAGTGACACAGCTAATATTGGAATCCATTCCCTTTGATATTAGAGCCTGTCTAATAAATATCACAGTGCGTGCCTGCATCATCTCCATATCCTTCCTCTTCATCAGCTCCTCCTACAATCTAACTGCTAGTCACAAAGTCGGGTGAATTTTGCAGCCCGAAAACGTTACCTTCATCCTTGCCCTCTCCCCCTGAGACTATAGCAACTGATATGTGCCAAACTTGCTTCCTTTTCACTAATCTTATTCTCTTGCATACATTCTTCTTAGAGATGGCAGTCAGACAGTAATGAAAAACAGCTTCTACCTGTACCAGTTCTGTGACTTTAAGCATGCCATTCAACTACTCTTGCACCTCACTTTCTATCTGTAGTATGAGAAGAATGGTGCCTACGTAAATCTTCTGAGAGGATGCTTTTCCATCCGGGTCTTTCCTGTGCTTGCCAGCCAGCCATTACTGCCAGGAAGAAATCCTGACTGTTTGGCTCCAATCAATTTGAACAGCTCTTTTATCTTCTCTGTGCTGCACACATATCTGTTATTTTCTATTATTAAGGCTGCTGCCATTCCTCTAAGATACCACACAGCTTATATTATCAATATGGGAGATCTAGTCAAATTCCATCTGCTGGCATGCTTGGGCATGTGAGAAGAGGCCAGGAGGCAATGCATTGCATAGGCCATAAGCAGCATCATGGGTGACTTCACCTCAACATTCTAGCATTTCCTGTCCTGTCCTTTCAGGGTCAGCAGAGTAGCAGCCATGTCAACATGGCACAAAATATACTGTAAAACATTAGCTGCATGCCAGGATGATACATCTGACCCACAGGAACTATTGACATAATTTTTGGCTGAAATCAACATACAATAACATCTCTGCTATCTTAAAATTTCAGTGGGTGATTGCTGCCCTTGCGGTTCTGATTTTCTTTTTCATGTTCTTCCTCCTTCTGCTCCTCCTTTGGACCTTGTGGGTCTCAGTCCGGTGCTCCAGTGTGGGTCTCTGTCTGCATCGCCATCCATCGCCGGATGAAGGTTCCCTCTGATCTTGCCCTCCCTGCTCACGTTCTTCTTCCTTCTGCTTCTCGGTTGGACCTAGGGAGTTAAGTCCAGTGTTCCAATGTGGGTCCCCGTCTCTATCTCCATCTATTGCCAGATGAAGGATCTATGGTGATAAGCAAAATATTCATCAGTATGGTTATCGGCCAAGGCCAGTTCAGGCACCCTCTCCTCTGTCTAAAGAACAATCATGGGATCTCTCCTTGGATCCCATTTACAGTCAAGTCTCTAGGAACCGCAAGGGGAGTGATCACCCACTGATACAAGGGGACTGATCTAATGAGAGTTCACCAAGGCCAGTTGACTGGGACTGAAGGAGCGCTTGATCCAACCAGATTCTCTGGAGGAGGCTGGATTCCCTGAATGTGGCTGGCCCGAAGTCTTTCTAAAAAGCCATTGACAATGACTCTGGGACTTGTTTCCTCTGCATATTCTGGATTTTTGGAGATCCAGTCTGTTTGGATACTCACCTTCCTGGGGCCTGGAGGGAGCAGGGAGGAACTTGAACTACCCACAGGGCAGGAAACCCTGACTGCTCTTAGGGATGGAGAGGGAAGAGGAGAGGGAGTGGGGGGAGTGGGAGGGTGTTGGGAGGAGGGGCAAAAATGGAAACTTTTATATTTTAATAAAAAAATTTCAATGATGTTTTATTCCATCTCAAGACATTTGCTGACAACAAGTGACATTTCTCAGAAAATTTCCAGAGGACTGGGAGATAAAACCTTAAAACTAATGGGTCAACAGTTTGTTTATTTTTGTCCGAACAGCCTAGGAGTTATTTTAAATGCAATTCTCTGAATCCACAGGGCTCTGGTGTAGTGATACCTCAGAAACTCAGTTAGGGGATTTGAGTTTTGGGCCCCAGGACCACCATACTTATTTAAATCAGAGCAGCTCAGAGCCAAACTACTTTTAATATATTAGAATTATTCATGAGAATAAAAAAAAACTGTTGTGTTACTGAAAAGACGTTTGAACACATCTGAAATGGTGCCGGTGGGGCCTTGTAGAGAGTTTCTAATCCCATCCTAGGGTGGGTGAACTTGTAGTTTTAAAAAAATCCAAAGTTTAAATAGCTACAAAACTTTAAAGGATGGAGAAAGAATCAAAGTAGTGAGCACTGGGAAAGTCTCGCAGACACAAAACTTGTGAAAACCAGAACTGGGCTCCTTCCTATACTTGAATTCCTTATGCAGTTTCTCAAAAATTTCCCCCTCCTCCCTCCAGTCCCTCACTTTGCTTCCATAATTCATCCCATTCTTATCTGACTCATCTACTACATCATCTACTAGTGCCAAATCCACCTTAAGACTACATTAAATATCCACCTGTCCAAAAATTCTCACTTAGCGTCTGCATCCGTGCACAGGGGCAGCCACGTTCTTTCCAAACATGTTGACCTTTGAGGCTGCGGAACTTGGATGTCTGCGGCTGTGCTTCTACACCGCATTTGTCTCCCTTGCGCCATGGTGTCCCAAGTCTATCATCGCTGTCCTAAGATTTCTTGACTTCTTTGGAGAGCTCATTCGCTTCCCTGATTTCAATCCTTTCAAAGTACTAATACCACTTAACTGTTTCAAACCCTGGGCTGTAGATTCACAGTCTAAGTCTGCTGGTATTGATCGCAGACAACTTGAAAAGCATCCAGTGTTATTTCATGTTCTTCCATATAATCTGGCCCTAAATTTTCAGCTACCACAGTCAATGGTGTCGCTCTCTGCTTATTTGCCCAATATGGAAACCTAAGCATTTTTGTGAACTCCAAAACACTCACAACTCTCCTTGCTCCCTTCTCCTCCTCATATTAACCAGTGATAAGGGAACCATACTGGCTTCTAAGCATTTCTCATAGCTTCCTACTTCCTTACCTCCATCTGTATTCTTAATGCTGAGACCTGTCTTAGTATAGCCTACCAAAGTCTGGGTTAAATATTCTTTGTTTCTATGGTCTTACCATGTGCTTCTCCTTCCTTTGACTTGAATGAACATCAGAATTCTGCATAGGTCAATTCCTGGAGAAAGTGTCTTCTCATTCCCCAAGTCCTGGCAAACTTAGCACCTGTGTGCTCCCTGTACCACTGCTTTCTGTGTGTGAGCAACCAGCACACTGTATCATCACTGACAGCTGACTTTTTCTATCTCCAGGCAGACGGTAATCTTTAAGATGACAGACCTCTGTTATATCCCTTAACAGTGCGCTTAGCATTCAGTGACAAATTCCCCAATGAATGAGCAAATGGATCATCTCCAAATAACGAAGGCGAATATGTGTCTTCAAGGAGGGACTCGTGATGGTTGGCATTTGAAATGTATAAAAAGAAATGGGAACAGGAAAACAGTAGGGAATTTGGTCCCCAGAATGAAAGGGATTATTTGCCATCATTTAAAGCACTTGTCACAGAAGTTATATAAAACAAGATAAGATTTAAGCATTTCTCAAATATGCACATAGATATGTAAACAAATGATATTTACATTGGACATCTGGATTCTGTAGGAGAGACTGGCAATAGAAAGGAAATGTGAAACAGTACCCAAGATCTCCAAATGTAAGCCCTAAACATTTGACTGGGAGAGTGCTCAATCAATAAGTATTCAGGAAATATTAATATGTTGCATGGGTAAGGGTTGAGCCAGATCTTAAGGATTCATCATCAATAAACTATAATTTTTTATTTAATAGGCTTATCACATTGAAAGAAAAGTGATCGCTAACAATCATAGCAAGAAATCACCGTACTGATGGTTTGCACGAGTGCTAGGAAGGAAGAAAGCCATGAAATTACATATAGACTAGAACCACGGACACTGATTTCCAGAAAGCTGTCCCAGAAGAGGCAAAAGCAGAGCTGAGTCAAGAGGTGAAGGAGAAACTAAGCAGGAGTTAATCTGACTGAAAAGAAAGAACTTCGGGGGTGCAGCACAGAGGATGCAGCCAAAAGTTACAAGAGTAATGAAGGTCAGACATGAAGCCAGAGCCTAGTTCTTGGAGGAACAGTTACAAGACTCAAACTAAGGCATGAACAACCACACCCAGGGGACTAAAGGCAACAAGAGGTCACCAGCTCTTTAAAAGACATTAGTAGGTCTGGAGAGAAAGCACAGAAGTAAAGTGTATTGGCTGCTGCAGCTTTAGGGAATCTAATGATTCTGACTTCTGTGGGCACCGTCCACACACAGTGCACATAAATACATGCAGGACAAATATCCATATATTAAAAAATGAAAATTTAAGTAATCTTAAAAACAAATTACTAATATAACCAGATATTATGTCACAGAAAATCTACTCAATGTATTGCGAAGTGGAGAGATTAGACATGGTAACAGCCCAGGAGTTTCAGATAACTTTAAGCATAAATGAATGCCTTATATGGATGACACCTCCCTACCACCTCTTACTTTGATGGTAGTGGGTGGCTTGGGGGTGATCTCGGGTTTAAAATTAGAGAGCCAAGGTACCACCTCCAAACCCACAAATGCCGAATTTTCTCCCATCTGGTACCTTAGCAAAATTATCCTTCCACACAGTCTGCAAAGGTCAAGCTTTTGAATTCCTTTCGTGAGGTGAAGGGCAACTCAGACCAAAGATAATGAAGCGTAACGTGGGAATCAAACAAGGTGCCACCAATCTGTAAAATGACTTTGTGCTATCTAAAGTAATCCTTCTGCCAGGTTTCATCCTGTGCCTACGGGGCCCTTACCTCAGTGCAGAGACTATTTCTCCTCTTATTTATGAAACATTTAAACTGAGTAAATTTAGAATGATTAGATCGACGCCTTTGTTAAAATATCAACACAAGAACAGCTGGCTTATCTCCTTTCCTGGGGAGGAAAGGCATTCCTAAATGTTCCTGGCAGATCTGTCATCTCTTCCTCAAGCCTAGTGACAAGTGAGTTATACGGAGGGGCTTCAGAAAGTTCAAACCATATTGCATAGCAGATGCTCTGAAACTATTATTCAGAGAGTCTGCCTGGGCCCCCTATTGCCCTCCCATTCCCTTGAAGCAATTCGTGACCTACTCTCTCTTTGTATCTCTTACGCTGTGGCCACATTAATCCCGAAGACGCATTAACCTCACCTCTGCTTCAGTTTTTCTGAATCCCTCCCCCAGTCCGCTCACCATGCTATTATCTATATGCATTATGCTCTTTTGTATACTGTCTAAAGCAGACATCTGCTAGTGCCAAATGGTCAATTTGATATACACTCAAACTTTTACCTCATCCACTAGTTCTGCTCCCTTCTGCTTTTGTCCCACCATAAATCCTCCAGAAATCTTCATTTTTTAAGGATAATGGATCATTATTATTTCTATTTTATTATACTTCCAAATCTATCTAACCTTAAAACTAACTTAGGTTAACAGTAACACCATGCTCACTCTATATGATATTCTATAGACCATCTTTAGATATCCATTTCAGAAGCACTAATCAGTCTTTATTTAATTCTTCTAACAATGAAATCTCATCTATGATATCGAGACCACAAAGCACTTTGCATTTATACATTGTGTTGAATCCATGGCTATTGCCTTCACTGCAGCAAATTAAGTGAATTAGAGTTAGAAAAAAGTCTTGTTAGAACTGAGAATCCTCCCCCAGGGGCTATGGAAGAATGCTACTTATAATTCAACATTTATTGGGTTTTTGGAATGGACTAGCTTGTTACAGAACTGAGATCCAGGGTTAGTTTGCTGCAAGTTGTTTGCAATGACTCAGCACCATCCTGCCCATTTTTCTCTTTAAAGTACTGCAGAAATGAGGTGTATAGTGTTTTCCCACAAACAAACATTGTATGACTTGATACTTTTCATAAGGGAAATGTTTTCTGGTATCTAACCTATACATTCAGTTGAAAAAAATTAATTTACTTTACTGTAGCAAAAAGAATTGAGGAAAATAATAAATGCCTAATAGATAAACACTGACAACAAATTCTTTCAGAATTCATTCAATTTTCTTTTCTATCTTTAAGTGGTGTGGTATCATACTTTACCATCCTCCTGCCTCACCTCTCAAATACTGGGATCACATATGGATAATACTATATCTGGTGCGTACAAATTTTTGATAGCATGTGCTGGAGATGTACTAGGCTGATCTTTGTATTGTTACACTGAAAGTATACCAGAAACTTGAATACTCGCTATTTTATAGAATTCATAATTCAAATGTACTCTATTCAACAGAACTGTAAAATAATTAGATTTGCAAAGCAGAGAATTTAAATTAGCTGACATTCATATCAGAATTTTGATTACCATAGAAAACTAATTTCAACTAAAGTGTAATGTTGTCTACTGAGTAAGAAGTTTCAAAATAAAATAGGTTCAGCTTCCTGGAGAAGAGTGGTAGGAATGCTCAAGATAGTTTATGTTCTTTTTCTTTTCATTGAATTGAACTTCATAGTTCTGGGTTGCAGACAGGAATATTAGGTAAATAAATGAACAGGTGTTGCAGAAAACAGTAGCCATTCAATAAACTGAATGTATCATTATATCTCAAGCAAAATGAAGTTCCCAGGAATAAAAGGCACACCTGTGTTAGTGCTTCTGCACGGTTGACGAATTAATTAGAATTTTTCTGAGTGTAGAGAGCTGGAACATTGCAGATCCACAGTGAAACTATTTTGGCCCGTCTTTAACTTTCTTAAGAGACATTTATTAGCAACCTCTGTGTTTGACCAACAACCTAGTCTTAAAATGATTAGGAAAAATATTTTGGAACATATAAATACACACTTAGTTTCCACCAGCACAAAACCTAGGAATATCACTAGACAACATCTGAAGCATATAGTAAAATCTCCTTGCTATACTTTATCCACCTTCCAAAGACATTTACCCATATACATTAATGCCTTAATTTATGACTTTCTCTATTTTACCAACATAAAACTTCATGAAACTGCTGCCACCTTAGAACATGGTGTTTTGGGTAAACTGAATCTGTGTTCCTAGGCCATAGTTGTTCATATTTTTGCTCAATAACCTCTTATTCCCTTTGGGGTTTGAGTTGTGGTTTCAAGTCCACATATACCACTTTTTTCAGAACTAGGGTCTAGGCATTAAATATAAATATGTCAAACTGCAGTTTATAAATAATTCTCTTAATTCCAGAAATACTAATAATTTCTCTCAATTCTAAGACTTGAAAAGAAAATCCATAATATTCGCCAAACAATTAATGAAGCATTGATACTCTAGTCTCGTGCTATAGGAAAAATGGACTTTGGGCATTATGTCTTTTCCAGGCATTTTCCTGACCTATCGCATCCTCCTCAAATGCTCCTCTACCCTGGCCCCGGTCAGACAGAGGGACATGTAAAGATGCATCACATGACATTTTCCTTAAAAAAAAAAAAAAACATGCTAAAGACATGGGAAGTGAAGAAATAAGGAGTCCAATCTTGTACAATTAAAACAAAGAGCTGCAGTGAGCTGCTTGAATGGTAGGCAACCGCATGCCTTAATTGCATTGAGGGATGCATTCAGGAATAACTATAAAAGAAAGCTGTGGCCGGGCGGTGGTGGCGCACGCCTTTAATCCCAGCACTCGGGAGGCAGAGGCAGGCGGATCTCTGTGAGTTCGAGGCCAGCCTGGTCTACAAGAGCTAGTTCCAGGACAGGCACCAAAAACTACAGAGAAACCCTGTCTCAAAAATAAAAAAAAAAAGAAAGCTGTGTGCATGATGGAGGTTACAGGACAACTCTTGACTGTTGTTACTCTCTTTCCACCTTTGTGTGGGAACTGAATACAAGCTGTCAAGCTTGCATGCCAATTGCCTTTACCCAGTGAATCATCTTGTCGGATCCCAAAAGAAAATTCTGAGAGCTCGTATCTGCTTGTCAGAAAGCGGGTCTTGGATATGTCACACATAGACCAAACAACTTTTGGAAGCATATATGTAGTAGCATTTCAAATGTATTTTAATAAATAAAGACTGCCTGAAGATCTGAGAGTAAAACAGTCCCACTGACCAGCCTTGCAGACCGGATTATGGTAACACCCACCTTTAATCCCAGTAGCCACCCTAGTTGCCATAGAAATCAGGTGGTGCATGCCTTTAATCCCAGCAGTATACGCCTTTCATCCCAGCCCTAGAGAGAAATATAAGACAGGGTGAGACAGCTCTCAGACGCAGTTTCCTTCTGAGATTCCAGGAGGTAGGATTGCCATTTTTGGTCTGAGGTTGAGGTAAGAGTCAGTGGTTGGCTGTTTTGCTTTTTGGATCTTCAGGTTGAACCCCAATTTCTGACCCTGAGTTTATGTGCTTCACATATATTTCTCTTTCTCCTTCTATTTTATTTTCCAATAAAATAAATAAAAGCATTGAACTAAGTGATTTCTAGGCATTTACTTCTAAAAATATCATTCATCCAAACGTTTATACTACAAAAGTATCATTTACATATCTTAATATGTTTTACAGGATATAATTTGATGCTTGGTATTATAACTACATCCAATAAAAATCTGATGCATTAAACATCCATGATTAATTCTATTTTTTTGCTGAGAAGTATAACTTCATCTTTTTTCCACTCTGCAGATGAGGAAGCTGAAGGTCCAAGAATCTAAAGAGCTCTTTCCACCAAATGATCCAGTGAGGGACAGACAACTCTGCTCTAACTACCCACTGAGATCTGAATAGCATAACAGACACGAAAGTAGCCAATGGAATCATATGAAAACTAAATTTTTAAATTATTATATTACTGAAAAATAATAATAAAAATGATATTAAAGCTTTTGCGTAATGCCGGTCATGGCCTATTACACTCATGATAATACTGAATGCCAAGAGGAAAACGGGACAGAGAGATAAAAGGGATATATCATAAGAGATTATCTTGAATCCCTCTGTGTAATATGGGAGCTTTTGTCCCATAATGCCTCTATGGCTTTATATAGCTGCTATGGCTTCTGTGCTGCTACCACCTCACACAGCCTCGGGACTAATCAGATTTCCATCCTTTGAAAGGAACCTGATTGCCTCAGTAAACTTATGTGTATCATCATCGTAGCAAAGGTGTGCTCCCCCGTAAGTAACCGTATTTCATAAGTGAAATGTAAGTTGGAAATTGCAAATTGAATCACACTTTAATGTATTTTAATGTACAGGAACCACTCAGCAAGTACGCAATGTGTTAAATTAAGACCTTGGTGACCAAGGAATGAGCAAAGTAAAGCATTGATTGAATCATGGCAAATGCTAGTCAGAATAAGGAAGAAGCAGGTTTAGAAACTCCCAGGGCTCAGAGGGATCTAGCACTTGTTCTGGGTCTACAGTGAGTCAGAGCTAAGAATGTTTTCTATTAACTTCTAGAAAGAAAAGCGTTGGAACTACATTGGCTGTGTACAAGTAGGCAGACTATAGGTTGTAGAAAAACCTTTAAGATAAGATGACAATTCATAGCAGGAAATATTTGGGGTGCGCGTGTGTGTGTGTGTGTGTGTGTGTGTGTGTGTGTGTGTGTGTGTGTGTTTATTCTTCTCTCAGAGTTTCCCCTCCCTCCTCTTCTCCGGGTCCCTTCCTCCCACTTCTCGTCCCCAGATCCACTCCTCCTCCATTTCCCTTCAGAAAACAGCGGCCCTCCCAGGGAGAGCAACCAAACACGGCATAATAACATACTTTAAGACTGGGCACATACTCTCATATCAAGGCTGGGCAAGCCAACCCAGTAGAAGAGAAAGGGTTCCCAAAGCAGGCAAGACAGCCCTGCTCCCACTGTAAGGAGTGTCACAAGAATGTCAAGCTACACACCATAACTTCTATGCAGAAGGCCTAAGTCAGACCCATACAGGCTTCCTGATTGTCACTGTAGTCTCTGTGAGCCCCTGTGAGTTCTAGTTAGTTGATTCCGTGGGCCTTGTTCTTGTGGTGTCCTTCATCCCTTTAGCTCCTAAAATCCTTTTATCCCCTCTTCCTCAGCATTCCCCAAAGCTCTGCCTAATGTGTGTTTGAGGGTCTCTGCATCTATTCTTATCAGTTGCTAGCCAGAGCCTCTCTGATGATGATTACCAAAGAAGACTGGAAAAAAAATCAATGAAATGATTCCTAATGGTATCTTGCTATGCTCATACGCCAGCGTAGTTGTGCTTCTTGATTGCTGGAATTAACAGCCCATAAGCTCATGTCTGAACAGGGTATGATGCTGACCCATATGATCAGCAGTGGCAGGATTCAGGGCAAGGGTTAAACACAGGAGCCTTTGGTATTGTCTAACCCCAAGCAGCTATCTACCAGTTCCTACCCCATGCTGCTTCATCTCTTTCCTTCTCCATAGTTCTGCCTCTGCAATTAAATTGAGGATGTGTCAACCATCTGTATTTCATCGTTTCTATAAAGCATTTTGTCCGTTCTCATTTGGATTTTCTGTCTCTTTTCTACATTTATCTTAAAAGACACTTCGCATAGAAGACATTTTAAATGATTTATTCCTAGGCTTATTTTTAATTATTTCCTTCATTTTTAAGATTATGATACAATTATATAATCTGCCCCTTCCCTTTCTTCCCCTCTAGACCCTAACATATTTCCTTCCTCACTCTCTTTCAAATTCTTTTTAATTTTGTTGTTATAGACACATATGTATTATAAATGCAATTATCATTTGTCAACTAAAATAAAGTGAAACAACAGAAAATTTCTTGGATGAAGTGAAGAATATGACTAGCAATTCAAGGAATTTCAGCATATGAATGATTCCTGGTCTTTTTAAATTGTTTTATGACACAAGAAAAGTAAGGTTGCAAGTCTCTCGTTGAGAGTGCACTGTTGAAGATACCAGTATACAATTTCATGACACAAGACTTGCTACTCTGAGTTTCCTATATTTATATATTCATAAATATAACCTTCTCATTCTGTATAATGTTACTTGAATGAACATTTTCAGGCCTAGCCATTTGGTATTGGATAACTAATTGATATAAAAACCCAGCTGAAAATACACTTGGGCTAAGATTTGTATGTATACTAAAAATACTAAGAATATCTTTGATCAATATAATTTTCAGTCTACTATGAACTAGAGATAGCAAATTATTAATTTCTTCAAAGGGGATCTGCTTCTGGCTATGACACATCAAACAGGTATATCATATTTTTGTCAGAAAGTAATATCCCAACTTACACACCAAATATGTCTACAGATTGTAACTGACAATAAAAAATCTAAAATCTACATGGATTCAGCAAAGGTTTCCCTTCACCATCTTCAAACAGACAATTTATTAAAATCATACACTTTCCCAAGTCATTTGTACATCTCAACATAGTTTACAAGATTTGCTTTTAACCTCAAAGAATATTCTAGCCTTTCACAGTAAAGACACTAAATGTCATCCACTCTCCTAACTTCGTTAATGTGGAAACTATTCAAAGCCAATCTTGATGATGTGGGCTTTGAAGTCATAAAAAAGGAATACTTCAACAGCTTGTTTTTACAAGCGCTTCTTTCAGACTGCGACGTTCTAGCTACAGTTGTCTACACAGCTGGCTGTCATTCCTGTTTCACCCTTCTGCACAATTATTACTGTCTTGGTTTCCAACCTGGCTTCTGTGATAAAATGCTCTGACAGGGAGAGAGGGAGAGAGAGGGAGAGGGAGAGAGAGAGAGAGAGAGAGAGAGAGAGAGAGAGAGAGAGAGAGAGAGGTTTTATTTCAACTCACAGATCCAGGTTATGGTCTACCATGGTGGGGGAATTCAGGACATCAGGGACTGAAGTCACCAATCACATAACATGTTCAGTCAAATGAAGAGAACAATAAATACTGGCTTTACTATTGCTTACCTCACTTTGTCTGCTCCTATAGTTCCCAGGATCCCCTGCTTGGAGAATGGCACCACCCAGAGTGGGCAGGTATTGCATTAATACATCAGGCATACTTAGACGCCATCTCTCAGGTGACTCTTAGATTTTGTCAAGTTGACTATTAACAGTCACTATTACAATGACATTGAGCAAGGAAAACATTGACCAGCTCATTTCACAACATCCCTCGAGTCCTTGTTTTCTTCATTTGCTTTTCTCAATAGCAATATTACTTCTGAGTCCTTATTTCCCTAGTTGCCCACCTCTATGAGAATAAGAAGTCTATGAGGACAGGAACTTCCACTGCTTTGTTTATTGTTATATTTCCAGGATCTAGATACCAAAGAACGTGATTATAAATGTGTTTCTAATTACTGAAAGAATAATATTCTCCCCCTAAATACAGATTTGTAACAATATTAGAATATCCTATTACGCTCCGGCTTTATAGGCAAACACCACACCACCACCATACCAAATGAACAAATAGCCTACTCAAGCTACATTTTCCTAATAATAAAGGAAGACTGGTTGAAATATCCAAAGTCTTTCTCCTAAGTTGTCACAAACCTAGGTAACTCAGTGTTTAAGTCTTGCATCATGAAGTTATATACTACCATTTCAAACAGAGCCCTCACAAAGAAGGGTTTGCCACCTTACCCTTCTGGAGGAAAAAAAAATTAAGAAGAAAAAAATATGTGATGTTAAGATCATTCATATGCTGAAATCCTTTGAATTGCCACTCATCTTCTTCCCTTCATCTGAGAAATTTTCCTTTGTTTTGTTTTATTTTATTTGACAAATGATAATTGCATTCATTTGTGGAGTAAAACGTGTTGTTTGATATACTTCAGCATCATGGAGTAAGCAATCCAGGCTAATTAACATATTCATTATTCCTTTGTTGTGAGAATGTTGAAAATCTACTCTGTTAGCAGTTTGGGGACTTATAATACATTCCTCCTAACTATCGTCAGTCTTGCTGTGTACCAGGTTTTAACCCAATCCCATCGAATATTTGAAACATTTCATGTGTATCGACATGTAGTGGTTGATTGAAAAGATCCAGGAAGGTCAAAGATTTAGCATTAACTCTGCAGAGGGAAAATGTAAGAATTTTAGCAGGAAGGTCTGATCTCCATATTTTATATGTAAATTTATGTGGGAATTATTTAAATAGCCGCGTGCTTTGCCTTCCTTGTCATTATCTCCAGCACTGGCAGTTCTGAACCTGTGAATTACACCCTACATAAGCACAGCTCTAAGACTTTCCTTTATCTAGATTACAAAGCCACTGATCTGTCTTTTCATCTCACATGCGCCATTGAGCACACTATACAATTTCTCAACACCATAATTTGATCTGAGAACATCTGCAAGAACTCGAATACATGTTTTCCCCTTCTCAGCACTTGACTTCCAGCCTCGCTTTCCAGACATTCTTTCCACAGTTCCCTTGACATGTCTTTAGCAGTCAGCGCTGCTTCTGCCTTGCAATGTGTCAACGTGAACAGAAAATAATCCTGATGAGAATCAGCATATGAGTATTATTAATAACCTGTTCAACGTATGGGTAAACATGTTCCTTTAGCAATAAGGATCATGTCGTTTTCCCATTATTCTTTGTTTGAAATTGTTTCTTAGATACAGTGGAGAATGCTTCATCCATATATTTATTTTTGCAAATTATTGGAGTTTACAAGTAACTACCATAGTGATCTGCCCTGATTTGAGGTCTGGAAAAGTAGAAGTTCCAAGGCAGGATATTCAGCAAACCAAATTTCACTTCAGTTACATATCAGAAGACCTAGCATTACTTCCTTTTATTGTATCCTTTCATCCTGTGACTACTACCAGCTTGAATACGAGCTGCTCATCACAGGTTCATGAGTGTAAACACGTGGCTCCCAGCTGGAGGTCCTAAACTAGGAAGTTGTAAAGCCTTTGGGAGGTGGCTCCCGGGAGACAGAGGCGGGTCCTGGCGTCAGCTGTTGAGGATTATGAATCAGTCCAGTTATACTACCATGCTCTCCTGATCCGTTGGATATTAGCAAGCTACACTGTAAGCTCCAAATAGCGTAGCCCATCCATTGTGTCTTCTCCACCATGAGAGTATGATAATAACTGATTCAATGCCTATTAGCCAGCCTACTAAGTTCATTTCCTCCTCCCCTCAGAAATTCAACATTATCAAAATTGCTACACTTAATTCCACTCTTGCCAGTTCCCATTCTTTCTTACTTTCATTCTACTCTTTATTCATTTGCATTTGATTTTTATGTTGGATACAATTTATCTGACACTATTCTCCCTTGCTAATTTTTATGTTTAGAATATGTTGATTAGTTTATAATTCTTTGTCCTTGTCCTCCTCATCCCCATCCTCATCTTTCTTCCTCTCCTCCTCCTCTTCCTCTCCTTCTAATGTTTTATGTTGGTATCAGATCCTCCCAATGAACCTTGGGCACAATACCATCCCTATCATATTCCAAGGCCATGACTTCAACTCCAAATCCAAGAAAACCACAGGCCCCTGTAGCCTTTAGTCTTGACGCTAAAGAAAGAGTGCAGATGAGGTGAAAAGTGATGTAAACACTACCCTACCCCAAACTGCAGGACCCCTTCTGAAACCAGTGGGTTGCCACAGCCCCAAATGGGAAAGGAGAGAGAGATCAGACTGATATTTTGGTGTTTTTGTTTTCACGTTTGTTTTCAACGTGAAATTATACTATTCATTGCATCATTTTAAATGTGTTGCTGAACCGCCAGATGTGCTGAGCAGAAACATATCTGCTGTCCTCTAGGCTTACAGTCACTACAAGAGGAAAAGCTACTGACCTTATCAACTCTCTCCCAAAATGTGGCTCAGCAATGACAGCCTTGTACACACAGCACAACCCAGACCTTGAGAAGCTCTCCACCTGTTCCTGCCTGGGAGATCCAGGGCTGCTCAGTCCATACCTGCTGAGTCTTCCTTGCTGTAGGCATTCTGCTCTGTACACATCTTCCCTTCTGATCCCGTGTTTGTTGGATCTAAGTCATCATTCTCCTTCCTAATCCAGGGTAAGACAAGTGTCACTGCTCTGGAGTCGGAGGATGGTGTACTCAGTTAGTTCTGAGTCCCATCAAGCAGACACAACATATACCTCAGGTACCCTGAAGAGCAAGAACATCAAAGGTATTTTTAAGCTGGGTGGTGGCACACAACATTAATCCCAGCACTTGGGAAGCAGAGGCAGGTGAATCTTTGTGAGTTCAAGGCCAGCCTGGTCTACAGAGCTAGTTTCAGGACAGCTAGAACTATTACACAGAGAAACTCTGTCTCAAACGGGAAAAAAAGATATTTTTACACTTTCATGTTTAACATGAAACAAGCCATATTCCTAGGCAAAAACAAACAAAAAAATCATTTTACCCTTTTACTTTATACCAAATCATTACTATTTCATAATTTTCAAGTAAATATGAGTGAGTAGTAGGGACACCATAAGGTATCTAGCGACACTCTAGTATCTCAGTACAGTTTGTTTTATACTTAAGATGGGGTTAGCAATGATAAGCGTGGGGTTGGAGAATACTCAGCGGTTAAAAGCACTTGCTGCTCTTGCAGAGAACCTGGGTTCCATTCCCAGCTCTCACGTGATAACTCACAACTACCTGTAACTACAATTCCAGGGGACTCAATACCCTCTTTTGACTTCCACAGTTACTAGGTATACATACAAGACACACATATACATACAGGCCAAACATCCATACATAAAACAAATAAGCATAAAACAAAGAATTCTGTCTTAGTCAATGTCTTATTGCTATAAAGAGACACCATGGCCAAAACAACTCTTATTAAAAAATTATTTAATTGATGGCTTGTTTAGAGTGTCAGATGTTCCATTATCATTATAACAAGAACCTCGGAATCTCTTGACTGGTGGCAACTATGTATGTTCCTGCTAATTAATGTTAATTAGTGGTAATTAATGCTAATAAAGTTTAGTTTGAGGGAAAGTGTTCTGTACATTGATAATCAGAGTCCTCTGTCCTGAATGAGTATCCACATTACACGGAAATTTGTCTCAGTGAAAATTCTCCAGCCCCTCCCCAGACTCCTTGAATTAGATATTCTGGGGATGAGACCACCTGCCTATGGTTTATCAAGACTTCTTGGTGATTCTGAAGCACTAAAGCTCCAGAAATGCCAATTGATCTACAACAGGACTAACCAACTGCTACTTCCAAGGCAAATTCTCTCTGCCACCTCCTTTTGAAAAGTGGGTTTTTCTGGAACACAGCCATAACAATTCATGTGTGTCTCATGTAAGGCTGTTTGTGCGTGTCATGTACATTTAGTTGGTAGTCAAAGGCCATGTGGATTCCAGAGCCTGCATATATACTTCCTGGTCTTCGCAGGAAAACAACAAACAAACAGAAAAAAAAAAGTTATATCTTAGACCACACCTCAGACAGACTACTACTTTAAAATGATATTCAAATGGTCATCAATAATTGGCAGCCTATACGATCCTCTAGAAAAGGTACATTTTGACAACAGATATAATCAAAGGAATGAGAAATTGATCCAAAAAGTGAGACCCTGGAATGGCTCGTTCTACTAGCATAAGTACATACCCTATGCTTGCCCAACATTCTTCTGCTTTAGAGAAAGTCAGGGGAGACCTGCCCTTGACCTCTTTCTTGTACTGCCTTTGACGCTCTTGCAGGGTTTTTAAAGCCCACGGTGGGCAAGTGTACTGCTGACTCCCACCCATACACTTAAAGCTATCTTTTCTTCAAGCACTTGTCTCAGCAAGACACACCACGCTTTTCTTGTTTGTTTGTTGAAAGCTTCAGAGCTCAGAATTTAAAGTAAATACTAGAATAATTTAAGAACCAATGTTGCCTTTATGAGATTTCTGCTTTGGGTTTATCTAAGTATTTTCCGCACAACTGAACTTTAAATGACTTGTACACAGTGTATGCCCTCACGCCTAGAAAAACCACTAGAATAATGGTGCTATTAATATGCGCAATCACTCCAACGTGTGCCGCGAATATGAATAGACTCTCGCAGAGTGTGCCTACATCTATACTTATTCTCCAAAACAAACGTCTCTCCACATAGCTAGAGTTGTGCAGGCAGGGCCAATAGTAAACAGGAAGCAGCCTGACTGACAGCGGTCCTTGTATTTAACTCCACCGAGAGGGAACATCTTCCTGTGATACCCAAGGTGACGTCTGAGTGTCACATGAAGTGACATTGAGGTGACAGATGAGGAAGCCAAAGCTGAAATGAAGATTCATCAGCCCTCCAGAGGGTAAAACTGTTCTTTAGTTGTAGGTTTTGTTTTACCTCAAAGCCAAACATCAACCATGTAAATAAATTTTTTTTGACATTTAAAACATCAATTTATTCTTTATTGCCAAGATTTATAACAAATTATTTAAAAGTAAAGGCCAATTTTTAGTCCCCATTTAGGTACTTGTTCCATTTCACTCTATGCATACTAAAGTCAGATATGGGAAAATACCTGTTAATGCTCAACATTAATATATCTGATTTATGATGCAGAAATTAAACACTCAGTTGGTACATCAACTGTCACTCTTGTCAAAGCAGCTTATTTGTATAATTCACAAATAGGTTATTAGGACAGTCAAAAGGCAAAATTTAAATTCAGGGGCAGACCATATTTACTTGATTGACCAAAATTTAAAAATCAAACAGCCTTCATTTCTATAATACTTCAAAAAATTTAATGTATCTAAAAGTATCAGATTGTAATGCTGGCAATGTAGGTATCTTTGAAAGTATTTCTCAAAAACCATAAATAAGTTTTTAAAGCAACTTTTTGTAACTCTTATCTACGCCTGAAGAATGACACCTTAGTTGGAAGAACCCCAGTGTCCCACTTTCCTAGAAGAAAGTCCCAGAGGCAAGAGCAATATTAACGAATGGTCTATGCTGCGGGAACTAATTCAGCCAATAACTTTTAAGACACCAGCCCACTTGGGCGTGGTCTAATATTATAAATGCAGCCATAAAGCTTGAGCATGCTCTCTCTCCACTGGTGGGTTTGGTTCCTGTTCCCCATTGAAGGGGATTGTAATCTGTGAATCTACCCCTGAATAAAGAACCCTTTATTATACTCGATTCTGAGCCACTGTGGGATTACTTTACAGCGTCCATCTTCAGTCTTAGAGTACAGCGCTCTCTCTCTCTGGGAACATGACTTTGGCAAATAAGATTTATACATTCATATAAGAGGAAATAGAAACAGGAAACTGGGCACGTTTTCCTCAGATATCTTCATTTTAAAGATGTGTCATATGAGATCTGTAGAAGTGATATGGCTAACACTGGAGACCATGATTAGTGGCTGGACAAGCCAGGACCATGTATAAATCTTTTAATTCCTTACTGTGACTTGTTTGTTCAGCATTTGGGGATGAGGTAAGAACTAAAGAGAGAAAAATTTATGGTCAACATCTGAGGGATTTAAAATAAATCGTATTTATAAAATTCTCTCTTGAACCAACAGGCTAACCTCTGAAAATAAAGCAAATAGTGAGAGTGAGCACTGATATCATCAGTGTTATTAATATGAAAAATCTGGTCTAGTCCACCACTTGAAGAAGCACTGTGTCATCTACTATATAAGGTAAGCAGGGGTCATATTAGTTATTTCTTTTAGTACTCAGATAGAATCTGGTCCTGAAAAAAAAAATGTGTTTTCTCCAAATCTTCATATATCCAAGCTTCTTCGTCTATATATTATAATAAATTAAATATACAAAATTGTATATTATATACATATGTATGTGTAAATATATCCACAATCCTTTAAAATAGTGGTAAATGGTCTCTTACTGGTCACGGTACTATAAGAGCCTGAAATAATCCAAAACCTGCTTGTTGTAATGTCCACCATAGAGTTTTTCCTTGTAATATTGCCGTAAGTGACAGGCAATTCGGCATTTCCAATAGCACTTCCATTGTCAAAAACCTTACTATGTTCTAAGATAATGAGATCAATTATATAGAACTATCAATCTGGAAATGGATGAATGATCTTGCCTAAAAATTTGATCATATAAACTTGTTGAGAGCTATATGAATATTTTTTGCCTTGCAGCAAAAAAACAAATCCTATAGTCTAGTGTCCTGCCACTGAGTATCTACCTAGATGAAGAACTATTGTCTCCTTTGAAATGGCCTCTGCCTCCTAATCCAGATATCAGCAGATATCCTGTTATCGGTTTTGTTGGAAGAAAATTACATCCAGACTTTTACACAGACCTAGTATAAGTCATCCATGAATACAGAGATAAGCATAAATCTTCTAGACATCAAGAACTGAGATGAAAGGGTTACAAGTGTCCTGACATGCACACTCAAACCTGGAGATATTTCTCCAGTATAGCAATTAGAAAAACCCATTCATTGGGCTTATGCCACCAGTAAATTTCTGCATTCCACAAAATCCAGTCACTATGCCTTTTTAAACAAAGGTAAATGAAAAGTAACCAGGGAGTTGAACAAAGGAGAGAGACAAATAAAGAATATGACCCAGGATTCTATACGGTCTCCTAATAATGTAATAGACCAGACACCACAGTCTCGTCTGCCACCCCCCCCTTGTCTTCTACACTGAACCAATATCATCAATGCTCTGCACCTTTCACTATTGCATGAACCAAGCTCTTGGAATACCAGATGTTTCAGCAGAATCTAAAAGCTTGGGTAGGACCAGTCTTGAGCCAGAGTAAGTCCGACTAGTGCTTGAAGAGTTCCACATCTTGCAGTAGCCTCAGCAGAAATTGCAGATCTTATCTTAACTCCAAGTTAGGCTCCTAGACATATGGGAAGTGTCACATATTCCACTAGTCTGGGAGGCACTAAAAACCAGGGTGGGGACTAGATCCGGATAAGGCACATATATGAATAAATAGTTCCATAACTCACAGTGAAAACTGAAGAGCCAAACAGTAGACACTAATTAGTACAGGACAATAACTGATCACTAAGGAAGACTTGATAAAGAGACTTTCATTCTAATTACAGTTGCATAGAGGGAAATGATGACTCAACCCTATTAAGAATTAGTCTTCCATTGTCTGTGAAAACATCACAAACACACACACATACACACACACACACGTGCGCGTGCGCGCGCGCACAAAGGAAAGAAAATTTCAACCAACTGAATCCAGATACTCAAGTCCCAGCACAGAAATAAAAACAATATGAAAACCTAATATATCATGACTCCTTCACTAATCACTAATCCCATAATAATAGCACTTAATGAAAATGACCTGAAAGAAATTCCAGACATAGAGCTCAAAAGCATAATTACTATGTTCAAATAATTCAAAGGAAATAAGGACATATTCCAAGATAGTAAAAATGAAGAGAGGAATTAAATAATGAAATCAATTTAAGTTATGAAAATAAGGATAGAATTATTAAAATGATATGGAAAGTGAAAACCTTTACAAGCCAAATAAAGCCTTCAGTAGGAAGTTTCACTAATAGGATGGATCATGTAAAATAAATAAATAAATAGAGTATTGGAGACGACAAGGTAGAATTACGTCACTCAGTCAAGATCGGTGATAAATTTTAAAAGGCATATGAACAGAAAGTGGTAGAGTTCTGGAAAAGCATAAAGAGATTTAATGTTCAGATGTGGGCATGGAAGGAGAACAATATCACGGTGAAGGCATAAAGATCATTTTCTTTTTTTTTAAGTAAAAATTTAAAAAAATTCCAAACCTAGAGAAATAAATGCCCATCTAAATACAAGTGGCCCACAAGATGCCAAACAGATAGGACCAAGAGAGAAACTCCCCATAATCTAATATTAAGAACACAGAATAAATACAAGTTATTAAAGCTTGTAAGAGATTAAAAACTAAGCCCCTTGTAAATAAGCCTAATTGTTCTATAGACTATATCGAAGTCAGAAAGACATATCCCAAGTTCTGAAAGACCATAGCTGTTGGCCCAAGCTAATGAAATGAAGGAAAACTTTCTACTGACTATCAACTCTAAGGAAGACACTGGAAGAAATATTTCAGTCTGAGGATATGGATAAAGACATTTAAGAAATCATGAGAAATACACGATTTCAGAACAAAAAGAACTCTAAGAAAATATTTAAAAAACCAAATGACAGGAATTAAACATTGTTTAGTAATAATTCTTAATAATAGTGGTTTCAATTCCCAATAAAAAGACACAGAATAACATATTAAATTTGAAACCAGGACCCATCTTTTTGCTACCTATAAGAAACAGGCCTCACCATCCAATGTTAGACACAACCTTATGATAAAAGGATAAATAAATATATTCCAAGTAAATAGAACCAAGAAAGAATTAGGTCTAGCTATTCTAAGCTCTAATAAAATAAACTTAAAACCAAAACTAATTAGAAGAAATAAGGAGAGTCACTTCAGTTTCAAGAAAGAAAAAAATCTACCAAGAAGATAATACAGTTCTAAACATGCATGCATGTGATGGCTCTTCTTGGTTGTAAAATTTAGTACATTTCGAATTAACTAAAACCCAATTGTCTGGTACATTTGCGAGGGATTTTTTTTTTAATAGAATCTCCTATGTTAGGAAAATCCACCTTAATTCTGAGCCATACCTTCTGGCGGTAACTTATTGTGATGGTTTGAATAGGAATGGCCCCCATAGACTCACATGTTTGAATGCTTGGCCCATAAGAGTGGCACTATTAGGTGTGACCTTGGGGTACCTGTGGCCTTGTTGGATGAAGTGTGCTGGTGTGAGGTGGGCTTTGAGGTCTCCTTTGCTCAAAGTACACCCAGTGCAGGACACGGTTGTGTCTGCTGCCTGCAGATGAAGACGTAGGTCTCTCAGCTCCTGCTCTAGCACCATGTCTACCTGTGTGCCGTCATGAAGACAGCAGACTAAACCTCTGAAGCTGTAAGCCAGTCCCAATTAAATGTTTCCTTTATAAGAGTTGCCGTGGTCATGGGGTCTCTCCACAGCAACAGAAACCCTAACTAAAGCACATATATAAAGGGCATGGAAGAAGGAAGCCCTTGATCTTTGCCTTCTTGCCCTTACTCTCACAGAGAAGTTCATTGTTCACTAGTATTACAGCCTACTTCTTTGGAATTCTGGCATATTCCAAATAAAGGCAGAGACACTTAGACTCATGGACTAAACAGCTATTGGATTCTTGGACTTTCTATCAGGAGACATCCACTGTTGGACTAGTTGGACCATATCCTGTAAGCCAACCTAATAAATCATATATCTGCAAGATGTAGAACTCTTCAAGCACTAGCAAGCCTTACTCTGGTTATAAAAATTTAATCTTAAGCATGAGTAGATTCAAGGACAGAAACCATATGATCATTTCTTTAGATTCAGAAGAGGACTTTGAGAAAAATCCAGTGTCCCTTCATAATAAAAGACCCTAAAACTATAAGGGTATATCTCAACACAATATGAACAATAGTGCCCACAGCCACTAACATGCTAAATGAAGAAAAACTCAAAGCACATCTACTAAAATCAATAACACAACAATGTCTATACTTCTGGTTTAGATAAAGTCTTAGATAAAGAAATAAGACAAGAGAAGATAAAGAAAAAATAAGTGGGAAGGGGAAACATAAAAAGAATCCTTATTGGAATGAGCATGAGAGGTCTCCCCATCTTCTGGTGTCTTATCCAATGTCTTCAGAATCTTAAAGTTTTCATTGGACTAGTCTTTCACTTCCTCTATAATACTTATTACAAAATATTTTTGAAGCTATTGTGAGATTTTTTCCTATATTTCTTTCTTGGTAAGTTTGTAACTCACATGAAGTCAGACTATTGATTGTGCGTGTTAATTTCCTGGTACTCTGCTGGATGTGTTTATCAGCTTTAGGGAATGTCTGGTGGAGTCTTTACAGTCTTTTATGTGAAGAATCATATCATTTGCAAATGAGTATACTTTTATGTCTCCCTTTCCCATTTACTTCTCCTTTATCTTCTTCTCTTGTCTTATTCAGCTATAAAGAAAAAATGAAATTATGAAACCTGTATGTAAATGGATGGAGCTGGAATACTCATTCTGAATGAAGTAGCTCAAACCCAGAAAGATGAACACAGAATGCTCCTTCATATGTGGTTGTTTGCTTTGAGTATTTAGATCCTTGCATTTAAATTGGAATAGCAATAGAAGGAAGGAAACTAGTAAGAGACCATTGGAGAGTTTCAAGGAAATGAAGATAGACTACAAAACTGTGAAGGGGGGAAGGGAATTATGGAACAAGATAGCTTATATGGAATAGGGGATGGGAAGACAATGAAGGGGGAAAGATAACAAATATATAAGACCTTTGAAAATCTGCACGGAAACCCACTAATGTAGACACTCCGTAATATATATATATATATGTGTGTGTGTGTGTGTGTGTGTGTGTGTGTGTGTGTGTGTGTGTGTATACATATAAAAATAGTTTAGCCTGTTATGGTGGCACACAATGGTAGGATTTCCTGAATGAGTGGAGGCAGGAGGATCACAAATTTGAGCCCAGCCTGGGCTACACATAAAAACAAAAGCAGTTTAGATATCCTGTGTGATAGTTTGAAAGTAATTGTCCCCATAAGCTCATGGGGAGTGGCACTAATAGAAGGTGTGACTTTGTTGGAGTAGGTATGGTTTTGTTGGAGGAAGTGTGTCACTGTGGGGGCAGACTTTGAGGTCTAATATATGCTCAAGCCACAACCAATGTCAGTTCACTTCCTGTTACCTGCAGGTCGAGATGAGGCCTCTCAGCTCCTTCTCCAGCACTGTGTCTGCTGCACACCACCATATCACCATGATGACAATGGACTAAACCTGTGAAAATGTAAGCCACCCCACTTAAATGCTTTGTTTTGTTTTTACAAGCGTTGCCATAGTCTTGGTATCTCTTCACAGCAATAGAAACCCTAAGGCACCCTGTACTGAGAGGACAATAGCTTCCCAGACATCAAGGACTATCAAATAAAAAACAAATACTTGGTAGGGGCTATCTCTTTTCACGTGGTTGGTCAGTGGTTTCCCATAGACATCCCACAAACATCGTGAACTATTGTCATTGCTTTTGGTTACCCTCCAATACTGTATGGTAATACCCTACTGCTGAAACACCACATACCAGAGTCAGAGGACATGGAAAGCTGGTTCTCAACTGAAACATCACCTATATTGGCTAGCTTGAACCATGCTGGAAGGTTCTCGTCATACTATAAAGAGAGAAAAGTCACCAACAGTTTTGCCTTCCTGGGAACCCTGTGGACCGTAATAAAGTCTTCAGCGATCTGATGAGTTAAACAGAATAATGCATACATTTTAGTATATGGAAGCTGGGTATGGTAGTTTGAATATAATTGGCACCCATAATCTCATCAGGAGTGGCACTATTAGGAGGTGTGGCTTTTGTTGGAGTAGGTATGGCCTTGCTGGAGAAAGTGTGTCACTGTGGGGGTGGGCTTTGAGGTTTCCTATGCTCATGATACCACCCAGTGTCTCAGTTGACTTCCTGTTGCCTCCATGTCAAGATGGAGCCAGCACCATGTCTGCCTGCATGCCACCATGTTCCCCGCCATGATGATAATGGACTGAACCTCTAAAACTGTAAGTGAGCACCCCAATTAGAATGTTTTCTGTATAAGAGTTGCCGTGTCATGGTGTCTCTTCACAGCCATAGAAACCCTAAGACATGGAGCTTGTTTATTGATGGTTTATATTACATTTTCATGATGTGCAAACCTTTGGATCTTATTAATCAGGGAATATGCACATAAGCTTCTACAAGAAAACTGAGAAATCGATGGGGTTAGACTAAATAGAAAATAAATGTGAAAAATAAGGAAAATATGAATTTTATTCTAAATTATGACCCACACACATCTCAAAAAGTACTTGAATTTTTGTGTTTTTAGAAAGTAACTTCCAGTTCTGAAGTTGCCAGTAATCCCAGAGTAGTTGTCTAGGACTTCACACTCAATTCCTGCTGGACATGAGGTGCACAGAGGAGCCAGACGGTGTCCCACGCTTCTCTCCTTCCCCTGTGACTTTAAGTGCCTGCACTATGGAGAAAGCCTGTCCTGAGAATGGTCTAAATATTCTAAATGGTACCGAACACCTGTCTAAATTGCTCTGAGTTTGCTAGGCATTAGGCCCATAACACTCCTCCCACATAATATCAATATTGTGTTATCAGTTCAGCCCACAGGTTTTGATTTAAGTTTTTTCTTCATGAAGGGACTTTATCCTATTTCTCAGACCTCATTTGCATCGCGTTTCTAAATTCTACCTCGTTTAATTTAAAGTCACTCCAAAGAATATCCAAACAGAGCCTCAAAGACATTTTCTAGTTAAGAAAAACAGTCCTCACACACATATATGTCAAAGAACAAATGTGGTCTCATTCAAATCCCTCACAATTATTTGTTAGGCTGAAAGCTATTGATCGTTAGTGACAATTGCTCGATTCCGGAGTCCTGGGATCTGGAATTCAAACCACAGCACTGGCAGGCTTGTCTTCCTCGGCTATTACCTGGAGAAGGAGGCAGAGATGTAAGGCAGGTCAAAGCTCTTCCTCTGGGGGACTCAAAGCAGACAGATGAAATTGCAGGTGGTATTTAACCAAACACCTCGCCTGCCTGGCAGAAGCCACACAGCAACCCAAAAGGAGCAAAAGCTATGCATTTTCAACACACTCCCAGCCTGCTCTGTCGGTAATAAATTAGACTTGTCACTTTCTCCAAGCAGATTTAGTAAGGACATTACCAATGTTAATGATCTGTGCTTCCCACCCGGGGAGGAAGCTGGGAAGTGAGTTGGTTTCATCCAGGGAACACTTTCATTTTCTTTACTTTTGGCTTCTTTGGGCTGTGTGGTCCCAGGATAGATGGGCCTTTCTCAGAGTTCTCTCTCGAATGTCAGAGGATCTGAAATTTCTTATATGCTCTACTCCTCAGTAGACCAACCAACCTACAGTCACCCTAACTTACTGCCATGCAAATACAACTTGAAAAAGTTATGGAGGTGGAGTATGAAGTGGGGTGTGTGTCCGTGTGTGTCTGTGTGCATGTGTATGTGATGTATATATGTGGTGGGTATGGTATTGTGGTGTGTATGTGTACGCATGTGTGTGTGGTATATATATGTGTGGTGTAGTGTGTGTGTGGGTACAACCACTGAAACAGTCTACCTGAGCTAATGGGAGCTCACCAACTCCAGCCGGACTGGGAAGGAACAAGCATAGGACCAAACTAGTCCCTCTGATTGTGGTTGACAGTTGCACGGCTGGGGCAGACTGCAGGGCCACTGGCAGTGTCACCAGGATTTATCCCTACTGCTTGTACTGGCTTTTTGGAAACCTATTCTCTTTGGATGATACCTTGCTCAGCCTAGATATAGTAGGGAGGGCCTTAGGCCTTCCCCAAAGCAATGTGCCTTACCCTCTTTGAGGATTGGATGGGGGTGGAGTGGGAGGGTATGTGGAGGGAATAGGAGAAGAGGAGGGAGTGGGAACTTGGATTGGTATGTATAATGAAAATAGCTTGTTTTCTTTTTAAAAAAAAAAAGGAAATATAAAATGCATATTTAGTAAAAGTAAGAAATAGTAAATAAATAAATAAACAGTGGTCGAATTCACACATGCCTTGTGTCTATTGAATGCCACTGTTTTCTCAAAGAAGCTGCCGGAATGAAAAGAGGAAAAGGACAGACAGAAGCCTGCTGCTGGATTATAACTCTACCGTATGGAACATCTCCACCTCGAGGAACACAGCAGCCCTTGCTTATCTCCCGAGATTAAAGACTTTTCTCTAAGCATCGATGGCATGCCAGTGATAAACACAGTTTATTTTCCTAAGGCATTTGTTTAAATCAAAATTCATTCAGAAAGGCAAACAAAGTTGTCATCATTTACTCTGCAGTAGAGGATAATTCAGGGGCCGATTCCACCTAAACTTGGTAAGCTCCTGCAATTATGTCAGTGACTTCAACTCCAAAAGAGAAAACAACAACAGCAAAAAAAGAAAAAGAAAAAAAAACTAATTTGGAGGCTCAGGTTGAAACTGGCTGAAAATGTAATTCGCCAACACACAGGGAGATTACTAAAAATAAAAACAGCTAAATGCTGCGTTGCATTAAAGGATATAATGGGGTTCAAAGAGAAAACTATTAAGCCGGGTTTATTGAAATTGCACTATTTATAGACTAAGGTCCCTGAGTTTGCCAATAGCTTTGCATTTTCCTTTGAATTCAAGCACCTACTTCACAGGCCTCAGGTCCAGGCCCAGCTACACGCAAACAACTTAATAAAAAAAATGCACAATTAGAGAGAATTAAAAGTAAAATGTATTTCAAGGCTGTAATATCACGGGTCATTTGTTAATTCTTAGGACTGAAGGAGGACAGAAAAGAGCAGGGGCTAAGAGCACCGATTAAAGAAACTTTACTATGCTGACTTCCCTATTAACTTACTAGTCAAATTTACATTCAGGAATGAGTTGGATTTGCACAACAGCTGGGGAAAACCTTTAGCTCGGCACCCCAAACAAGAAATACCAGAGGCATTCTTGGAGTCAACTTGCTTGGGTTTGAGTCTGAAATGTCCCTCACAAGCTCTTGTTTGAATGCTTCCCCCTCAGATGTGGGCACTTTGAAGGCTGTGAAGCATCCATGGGTTAGAGCGCCTGCCAGGAGGTCTCTCCTCAGGATGGGCCTCTGAAGGTCACAGCATGCCCTGGTTTCAGCTTGTGGTCCCTGATTCTTACCTGAGGTGTGTTTTCAGTTGTATTGCCTGCCACAGGCCTGCCTTGCCACCCATGACAACTAAGACCTGAGAAACTGTGGGGGGAACCAACCTTTCTTCCATGAAATTGTTTCTGTCAGGTGTCTGTCACACTGAGGAGGAAATAACTAAAGACATCTCTAGGTCCTTTCTCTCTGCCTTTGACCCAGGCTAGCATCTGCTTGAAATACAGGACTCAGAAGGACTCAGAAGACTTTAACTCATGCTCACATGCGTGCGTGTGCATGCATGCACGCGCACACACACACACACACACCTGCCTTGTCATGTTTGTTTCCTCCCTCTCTCTCTCTCTCTCTCTCTCTCTCTCTCTCTCTCTCTCTCTCTCTCTCTCACTCACACACACACACCTGGTCAACTTCAGGCTCAGCCTGCCTTGGCATAGGTTTCTCAGCTTTGTTTCGCTGTACACATGCACACACCAGTATGGATCTCTACAGGTAGCGAAATCTCTATAGTTGATTTTTGTTTGTTGTGGTTTTCAGATTTAGCGTTCTCGTGGGTTTTGTTTCCTTTCCTGTTACTTTGCATCTTTCCCATATACACTTATTTTCTGCATTTTCTTTACCTCTGTTCCTTTTTAGAGCTACCATTTTTAACAATCCATTCCTTGTCCAAATAAGTCTACCTTCTGTGAGTTATCTTCCATAGGAAATCTGGCCTCAGAGTGAACAGGCTTGAATTTTAGGTTGGCTGAATATTTTGATCAGGTCTGAACATAATATTCTGGGAGCTAGGGGTGATGAAGCCAGTGGCAGTCACTCTGGTTCTCAAGCAGCATAATTATCAGATATAATGGATTTTGCAAAGACCACCATGGATTTTGCCTCACTTATTTATTCTTTTAATTTCCTGGCCTTTGTGGATTTAAAATATCCAAAGTCTATAGGAACAAATCACACTGTATTCTTACTAAATTCGACTTAAGATCCAAGATACAACGAGAGTGTAAATGAATGGTAATTTTGGAATTAAAAACTTGTTTTTTCCTAGCATATTGAACAACTGTGTTCAGAATAAAGGAGAAAGTCACAAATAAACATGAATATACAGCCATGTGTATGTATGTGTGTGTGTGTGTGGTGTGTGTAAATGTTTATGACATGTGTAAGTATATGTTATCTTTTCTGTTGCAGAAAAAAGTAGAAGTTTTAGTTGTTTATAAAATACCTATTTTTTACTCATATCTGTGATTGGTTGTGGCAATTGTTTTGATGTAAAATTCTAGATGATGCAGACTTACCCATTGTGAGGAAAAGATCAATAATCAGGCATGGATGGTAGATAAGGAAGAATTAGAGAGAATATGGACACTCTTAATGGTGAGAAATGTTTCTTATCTTTTTGTAGTTATGGCTTCATGGGTTTATACCTATATCAGAGCTCATTAAACCGTATACTTTTATAGTATAAGCAGTTTAGTGACATTTGAATTATACCATATAAACCATTGTTTAAGTACATCATTTGAAAGACTGCAAAGAAAAGATTATTTCAAACATTAGAAAAGCAGAGCGTCTGACATAAGGTAAGCCCTGAATACCTGCTAAGATCTTTCCAGTGTTCTTCTTACTATTACTGAAACAGCTGTCACTGAGGCATTGATGACATCAGACGTAATCTACAAAGATCTACTTTGTACTCTCTGAGATAATTGCATCCCTGTATCACCCTTCTATCACAGCAGAATTGACAAGTTCTGAAGCAAAGCCACAAGACTAACTGACCAAAGCACATTTTCTCATGTCTTCCTTTAGCAACCAGGAAGATACATTAAGATAGTGAAGTCAATTGTCTCTACTGGGGAAGGCTTTTCATACTCCTTAAAGGACACAGTGACAGACTGACTGAGCTTGAGTTTCAGCCCCAAGTGTTTTGTTGTTGTTGTTTTGTTTTGTTTTGTTTTGTTTCTGTTCACCTTGGTGAATGATGGAACTCAGAAGTTTCTCAAGAGTTGCCCTCTTTCTTGGGGAACAGATATCAGCTTAGTCATCAGAATCTAGCTGCTTTGAAAGGTACATCAGCTTTATGGGCATAAGAGTTGAAATTCTCTTCACCCTTTTCAGGCAGCATTGTGTTCCAATACCATGGCTATGCAGTTTGCCCTTGAGGTATGTAGAATTCAGTCAAGACCTGAAGACCCTCTAGGAAGTAGCTTTGAAACTGTTACAGTGTGGGAGATTCTCTTCAGGTGAGAACTCTAGACAAGATGAACACCAGGAATGCTGGGGATTGGCCACCAGTTAGCAATCATTGCTCTCAACTGTGTTCCAACTACTTGATAAATCTACTCTCCACTCTACCATTCAGTAGTAGGGAAGATGTAGAAGGGGGACTAACACCGCCTTTATCCTCATTAACTAGTATGAATGACACTGTTGTCAACTGCCTTTTAGCAACTTCCTGAATGAAGATTCATAGAGAAATTTTCTTAAGTTAGAACAGATGAGGTCTTTATCTTCATGCTAACAAGCATTCAAGCAAAATCCATCCCTGTTCAGATCATGGAATTTGAGGGTTTTTTTTCCTTTTGTTTTTGCTTTTGTTTTTTGCCATGCAGCTAGAACTTTCTTGATCATTGAACCATGCTGATTAGAAAAAAAGCCAAAAGCAGCCTTTTGTTCTACTATAAGCCAGTTCTTCATTCACCTCTATTTTAAAAATAGGAAAATATGATTAAGAGTATATGTTGTTTTGGGGGATATAAATAAAAAACCTAGCTGAGTCACAGAATTAATCAACCAATTTACATATTTAGAGCCACCCCTGCATCTCTGAGAGGAAGCCTACTTGATCATGATGGATGATCTTTTTGATGTGTTCTTGGATTCGGTTTGCAAGTATTTTATTGAGAATATTTGTATGTATGTTTGTAAGAGAAAATAGGCTGCAATTCTTTCTTCATTGAGCGACTCTATGTAGCTTACCTGTTCTTAGTCGTTTTGCTCTTTTTATTCTTTGGGGGGAGCCTTGCCACCCAGCTGGCAAATAAATCACACATATAGGCTTAATCTTTTTAACAATGCCAGGCCTTTAGCTTGGCTTATTGCTAGCCAGCTTTTAACTTATCCCTACTACCTTTTGCCTCTGGGCTTTTTCTTTTTCTTACTTCTGAATTTCTTACTTTCACTGTGACTCCTTGTCTGACTGGATGGCATCCTCCTCTCTTCGTTCTATCTTGTTCCTCTCCTGAATCCCAGATTTCTCCTTCTACTTATATTCTCTGTCGGCCAACCCTGCCTATCTTTGCTCCTGCCTCTCTATTGGCCATTCAGCTCTTTAATAGGGCCATCAGGTGTTTTAGACAGGCAAAGAATCACAGCCTTTAACAAATACAACATAAACAAAAGTCACACAACTTAAATAATATTTCCTGCCGGATGGTGGTGGCACATGTCTTTAATCTCAGCACTCAGGAGGCAGAGGCAGGTGGATCTCTGTGAATTAGAGGCCAATGTGGTCTACAAGAGCTAGTTCCAGGACAGGCTCCAAAGCTACAGAGAAACCCTGTCTTAATAATAATAATAATAATAATATCCCCCAACATTTTACTATTAGGGTAACTGTGGCCTCAGAAAACAGACTGGGCAGTGTTTTTATCTGTTTCTGTTTTGAGGGGCATAATTTGCAGAGCATTGAACTCTTTTTTGAAAGTCTGACCGAATTCTGTGCTAAAACTATCTGGCCCTGGGCTTTTTTTTTGGTTGGGAAACTTCTAATGAGTACTTCTATTTCATGAGGTGATGCTTATCTTATCTTATTTTGTTTATCTTATCTTGTTTAACTTTGGCAAGTGGTATGTATCAAGAAAATTATCCACTTCTTTTAGATTTTCCCATTAAGTGAAATATAGATTTTTAGAGTATGTCCTTATGATTCTCTGGATTTTCTAGATGTATGCTGTTGTGTCCCCCCTTTTCATCTCTAATTTTATTAATTTGGACATTCTCTTTCTTGCTTTTTATATTCCCACCAGTAGTGAATGAAGACTGCATTTGCCCCATAGACAAGCCAACATTTGAAATTTTCAAACTTTTTATTTTAAACCTTGTTAAACTTTTGTGGTATACATTAGCTCCTTTTTTTTAATTATCTTCACCAATACCTCACATAAAGCACCTGAAGGGGGAATGGGTTAATTCAGATTTACAATGAGGGAGATGATGCCCACCGTGTCCTTAAAGGCATGGAGGGGACAACAGCTTGTCTTTGGCACAAACCTGGGAGCAAAGAGAGTGCTCAGTCCAGCATCTCCTTTTCCAGTTTTATTCAGAATGGGACCTCAACCTGGGGGATGGTGATGCCCACATTCAGGGTGGCGCTTCTTAGGTTAAACCTCTCTATAAATGCCTTCACAGTCCATTGAAGATGCTTCATCAGTGCCGTGGGTGTTTATCATTCCAGCTAATGTGACAGTCAGAAGTGGCCCTTGCTTGGTAGGATGTTTTTGAAGATTGACTCCACAGCCACAGAGAATTGAGACAATGGGCAACTTTGGGTACATTTACTGGCCATATTGAGAGCCTTTTTGTGAACTGTGCTTTCTAAGACCGTGGCCTTTTTCCACCCATTAAATATTTTCAAATTGATTTTGAGTCTGAAATCTCTTAAGAAAGGCATATTGCAAATCTCCTCCTTCATTCTGCAGCTGGACATTAGGTTTTCAAGTAGGGAGTTAATAATAGAATTATTAAAGTGTATAATCTAATAAGTGCTTCTCTTTAAATCCTTTATTTTGCAGCTAGGAATTGTGACAGAAGCCTTATTCATTCTGAAATCATAGTTTTGTGTTTTACCAAATAACCAAAAATGTTGTTCACGATCAAACTTACAGTCTATTTAGAACTGAGTTTGGCATGAAGTGTGCGGTAAGACCCAGGAAACATTTTTCCCCCATTGATTTCTGATTGACTTTAAATGTTTTTCTGAAAATCACTTCTTTGTAACATGAAGGGGCCAGCTTGTTGGGGTATCTGTTCCACCCGGCACCCCAAAACCAGCAATTCCCAAAGAAAATCACACACAAGACTCCATAAGATTATAAACTGATTTGCCCTTAGCTCTGGTTACTTATTAGCTCTTATAACATATATTACCCCATTATCCTTATCTACATTAGGCATATGTCTTGGTACCTTTTTCAGCTGCCAGCTCACATGTTGCTTCTTTGGTCATCTGGGCAGGAATGGCACAGGGAGCTTCCTCCTCCCTAGCCTTCTCCTATTCTCATTGCCCTGCCTCTACTTCTTGTCTGGTTTTCCTGCCTATACTTCCTGCCTGGCCAATCAATGTTTTATTAAAATACATGATTGACAGAATACAGACAATTCTCCCATACCACTTCTTTTTAGTGGTGTTTTTTTCTTTGTCCAGTGAGAATGTGTGTCTCCTGTACTCCCAACCCTCTGTTCTAATTGTTGAAGCCTTATATATCCTGGCACCTGTTGATGTCAGGTTTTGTTTGTTCGTTTTCTTTTTCTCTTTAAGTGTTGTAAATTCTTCTTGGGCCTTATACTTTCTGTATTAATTTACTTTTTATTATTTGTTTGTGTTAGGCCTGCAGGTATGTCCATGTGAGAAAGTCAGATGCCCTAGAATGGAGTTCTAGACGATTGGGAGCTGTCATGTGAGTACTGGGAATTGAACCCAGGTCCTCTGGAACAGCAGTCAGTCTTCTTACCTGCTAAGCCATCTGATTTTAAAGTCAAACGTCGTTTCCAACGACAACAATAAAAGCTCATCTGGAAATTCAAGACAGCTGTGTATTGAAAGGACTAATATGGGGTGAATGAGTTTCTGAAGACATGGAAGCCTTAGTCTGGGGCACAGTCACTTCATTTCCTTATTTCAGTTTAAAAATTTTTCTCTGGAAACAGGTCCCAGTGTAGAGACCACAGCTACGTTGGTTGGAGCCACTCTTAAATCCCTGTGTTGTTTATGCTGAGACACATAGCATTTTTGTAACTTTCAAATCAACCTCATGTAAAGTGATACACAAAAATATGATTAATTAGTGTATATTATCTTGAGTGACATCATTAAATAAATGTATTCCTTTGGATTTTGTGGGGGGTATTTTTGTTTTATTTTTTTATTTTTTTAGATTTCCTTATACTTATTATATAACCACGAAGATTTCTTATAAATAAATATAATTAAGTTCATCTTTTCAAATTTTTAGTGCTTTCATTTCCTGAACTGTATTCATATCTAAGATTTACTATTGATTACAAATAGAAACAGTCCTTCCACCTGTAGGATGCCACTAGGTACATTATTCCTACATGGCTCTCAGATTAAAATATTACCTCCAAGTACTAACTAATACTTATTAAGTATGGTGGTTAGGATTTTCCCTGCATTTTTTGAAGTAAGTCTATTGGTTTTATTTCTGTACTGTCTGTATAAGTCCTATTGATTAACTTTTCAGTGTTAAGCCATGCATTCAATCTTTTTTTAATTTACTTTTTAAAACACTATCTTTTCTCATTTTACATACCAATCCTAGTTCCCACTCCCCTCCTCCTGTTGCCTCTACCTTCCCCTCATCTCACCCCTCATCCACTTTTCAGAAGGGATAAGGTTTCCCATGGTGAGTCAACAAAATCTAACACATTGCTCTGAGGTAAGATCAAGGCCGTCCCCACTATATCTAGAATGAGCAAGATATCCCTCCAAAGAGAATGGATTCCAAAAAGCCAGTACAAGCAGTAGAGATAAATCCTGGTCTTACTACCAGTGGCCCCACAGTCTGCCCCAGTCATACAACTGTCACCCACATTCAGAGGTTTAGTTTGGTCTTATGCTGGTCCCCTCACTGTCAGACCAGAGTTGGTGAGCTCCCATTAGCTCAGGTAGACTGTTTCAGTGGTGTCCCCATCATAGATAGTCTTGACCTCTTTGCTCATATTCTCACTCCTCCCTCTCTTCAACTGGACTTTCTTAGCTCAGTCCAGTGTTCCACTGTGGATCTCTGCCTCTGCTTCATCAGTTGCTGAATGAAGGTTCTATGGTGACATTTAAGATAGTCATCAATCTGACTACAAGGCAATGCCAATTCAGGAACCCTCTCCACTACTGCTTAGGGTCTTAGCTGGGGTCATCCTTGTGGATTCCTGGGAATTTCTCTAGTGCCAGATTGCAATGCCACTCTTGGTCATATACCCAAAGGATGCTCTATCATACAACGAAGACATTTGTTCAACTATGTTCATAGCAGCATTATTTGTAATAGCCAGAACCTGGAAACAACCTAGATTTTTTTAAGCTGAAGAATGGATAAATAAATGTGGTACATTTACACAATGGAGTAGTATTCAGCGGAAAAAAAAATTACATCTTGAAATTTGCATGCAAATTGATGGAACTAGAGAAAAAAGCATCCTGAATGAGATGACCCAGAAAGAAGAGCATGGTATGTACTCACTCATAAGTGGATACCAACTGTAAGGAAAGAGTAACAAGCCTATAGTCCATGACCCCAGAGAAGCTAAGTAACAAGGACAACCTTAAGAGAAATATATAGATCCCCCTGCAAATGTGAAATAGGCAAGATCTCCTGAGAAAATTGGGAGCATCGGGGTGGGGGAAGAAGGGGGGGGCAAAAGGTGAGGAGGATGAGAGAAGGGGAGGGGAAGAGAACTTGAGGGAACAGGATAGTGGAGATGGGGGAAGGACAGAGAGCAAAGAAAGAGATACTTTGATTGAGGAAGCCATTATGGGGCTAGCAAGACACCAAGCATATAATCTTAATTAAAATTAATTTTTTATAAGATATTCAATATGATTGTTTAAAGCTGCTTAATATTTCATTGAAAGGTTTATGTTTATGTTTATAATTTATTAATCTATAATCTTCCATGTGACTACAGAAATTTATGTCAGAAGCCTTAGAATATCACTTGAGTAAAGCCTTCTCTATCTTATTCATTTTTCTTCTTCTCTGAGGAAGTTGGTTTGTTTCCATTTCTTTAAACTATGTGACCATGTAATTGAAATTTTAATTTGTTCACATTATAGTTTTAAAAATATCTGATTTTAAAATAGCTGTGGCTTTTATAATAACCTCAGTTTTTTCACTTCCACCATAAACAATACTTTCTTTCCTCTTAATTGAAGACTGAATGTTCTTTGTTTTTCTGTTGTCGAATTCCTTTCTGTTCAGTTGAGCTCACTCTTATTGTTTGTTTTCCCTTAGCCTTATGGCATTGTCCTTTGTCCTGACACCTTCATTTTGATTCCAAAATAATTAATTTTGTCTTTGTTATATTTTTTAAATTTAATTTTAAAATAAACTTTAATACTTCATGTGTGCATTCATGGTGTATATGTGGGAGTGTATCCCATGGCATTGTGTGAAGTCTTAAGTCTACTCTCTCCTTCCACCTTTATCTGGGATCTGAGGATCAAACCGCGGTATCCAGGCATAGTTGGCAAGCTCCTTCAGTCACTGAGCCATCTTGTCAACCTTAGCCTTTATTTGTTCTTCCAAGTACAGCTTTGGTTTCACTTCATTAACTTGGGCACATTGTACCTTCACTGCCATTCACTTCACAAGATTTAAAGCTGGAATTACTAATATCAATGTATAATTCCTCTGAATAATTGCTTACCCATCATTTATATAAAAAACACTTAGACCAATGGGAATAAAATTACCATTTTTGTTAGTCTGCCTATGCTACCAGTAACTGTGTCCTATTTTTCCTTTCTTTATATTTTTACCTTAATGCAATAGCTTAGGAGTGATGCCTTTTTGCCCTTTCTTTACAAATGAACATAGAGGTCCTGGTTGTGTCCATTTTCCTAGTGGATACAGAGCCGGGATTTGTAAATAAAGTTCCCCAGCCTAAACATCATTGTTGTTTTCATGCTTTCTGTCCTGCCACACCCACAACTCATGCCCTCAAGTCACAGAATTATAGCTAAAGCAAACCATGTGCTTTGTGTTCTTGGGTATCAGAGACAACAGATTCCATGAAAACTTATTTGAGTCCATTTTACTGACAAAAGTTTGAGCCAATAGTGTCTTCATTTCCAGGTCTATGATATCCCTGATTTTAAAAACCCTGACCAGGCACAGACAAACAGTGCCATAAATTAGTGTTGTCTAAGTATCCACCAGGTACTCCTGGCCATGAAACATCAGAGAAGTTAACTTGTCATTATGCCCATGAAGGAGCACAAAATACTGACACTCACCCTCATTAGATCCCCAAAGTCCTTCATGAGCTCAAGATAGTCCATCAAACCAGTTTTCTGTTCCCCCTATAACCGCAGAGAGGAATTACTATGGGTAGGTGAAGACAGCCCCAACTGTGAGTAAGGACATTTCCTGGAAATGTTAAAAATGACTCCTGAGCTCACACTTGAGTTTAGGGATCACAAGATAAGGGTTGACTATAAAACTGGCTCCTTTTCTTATCAATGGCCTTCTGTCATTAAAGTCTACTCAACCTGTTCCCTGGGGCCTTCTTTTAAGAATAACCAAGTCTTTTGATGGAGGGCGGGGGGAGATCCTAAGGAATGTGGCAAAAAATGAGAAGACCACAATGACATAAATTGAACTCCTCTGCCACACAAGCTAAAGGCAGAGATGATGCCACTGAGAAACATCAGAGAGAGCCCACCAGCCAGTGAGGGCCTCTGCACGTTTGCAGAGAGACAATAAGCATTACCACTCTGCAGTAAAGAGAGGGCAAATCCTATTCCCCAAAGAAAGAAATACATCTCTGCATATGACAAGTACTTAGCATTATGGAGAGCATCAGCCTGGGCTCTGATTGTGGTGTAAATTTGTCTTCTATTCACTGACTTGAACAGAAACAAAATAATACAGAAACGTGAATGAGCAGCACACACAAATTTTATTATAAGCTGCATGGTAAGTAGACTCTGCGGTGGGAGAGAGCTTAGGAGTAAGCAAAAAGGAGCACAATTTATCAACTTTATTATTTATAACCCATATTGGAAAGCCTGTTTATTAATAATAAGGGAAATGCTTCTTGGAATGGAAATTTTTTTTAAGCAGTGTGAACATAATCGGAGTTTACATAAAGTTCCTGATATGGTTTGTATGAACTTGTTGACAAGATTGTTTGTCATCCCTTTTGGATGGAACATAAAATGGAATTTTGGTCACCAGGCTCATAAAAACTGTATTACACTGTAGTTTTTTTTTTTCTAGGAGCAGACATACTAGCAGTAATGTTCTGGGTGAATCAACTTCAGATTCATTCTTTATATTAAGCTGCTAAAAGACAAGACTCATATTTCTTAGAAACTTAGTGAGATGTGCAGGCACAGGAGCTATCGAAGGTGTGCCATGACAAAATGATCCTTCAGATAATTATGGGATGCTAAGCTAAGTCCTCCTTGAGGCGAGAGCTGGCATTCCAGGTGGCCACATCCGTTTCATTCATTATCTTTAACTCCTTACATACAGGCTTCTAGATCACTCCCCCAATTCATCACAGGGGGAATGACTCTTCAGAAACAGAGGTGTCTAACTTCAGTGCTAGATTAGATGCTGAAGGTCCCTTATTTGAAGGAGTAAGCATTTGATATGCACTGTAGAGGGCCCTAGATAGGAGCATGAACATTCGGCATTTTACAAGGCTATAACAGAGGAAACATATCCTGTGAAATTGTAAAAAGATGGTTTTACTAGTGAGGGATAAAATAAAATTTGACATTTATTCAATATCATATGGCCAATGGCAAAAAAACCACATATTTTCAAATAATGCTATCTCTAGCATACTAAGTTTAAAAAGAATGAGGCTTAAGTAAAGTTATAAAAAACAAAACAAAAGGAAACACATTAGGAATATCAGTATATCTGTTGAAAAATTTATTTTCTGTTTATAGAAATGGTCTCTCTCCCTCCCTCCCTTTCTCTCCTCTTTTCTGTTTGATTGCTTTTGTTTACTTTTGCTCTCTGGAACAAACCCAGGTTTTCTTACCTACCAGGCAAATGCTCTACCACAGAGCTATAACCATACTCCCAGTTTAGGGGTCTTTCTTAGTATAGGTTTTCTACATGTGGTTTATATTTTTGGCTTGAAGTCACATCTGGAGGTAAAAATGTCCACATTTTCTAATAGCCATCTGAGGACAACTGGCCTTGGCCAGTGTTCCTCAGAGCTCCCTAGGGCCTATATTTTCCTCTTTCCTGACCAAAGGTACAGACAGCTTCATGACAGCTGTAGATCCCTGCAATGACCGGCACAGCAATTCTTCAATTTCCTTAAACATAGGTTTTAGGCTAACGAGGTGCCACATGTATTAACCAGGGTCCATTAGTCTATCCTATAGGAATCGAGTGGCTTACAGGCTTTGGCCTATAGTTTAACAATGGCAGTCATCCTCTGGAAAAGCCAAAGATCTAGTGGCTTTTCAGTGCAGGAGACTGGGTATCTCAGCAATGAAAATCTGGTGCTGAAGTCCCGAAAGATTCCTAAAGAGCTGCTAGTCTTCAGGCTATGCTGGGATCCCAAATTCTCATAAGTGGGTTCTAACGTCAGCAAATGAATGCATCAGCAACAGCATAGATGAACTTGCCTGTAAGAGTAAAGGCAAGCAGGCAAAAAGCAAAAGCTTCCTTCTTCCATGCCCTTCTATGTGATCTGCCACCAGAAGGTGAGATACAATGGGTCTCCTGACCCCAGCTGACTCAATCAACTAAATCCCTCACATGTGTGCCCAGCTGCTTAGGTTTAATCAATTCAACGCATTTTTAAGTTGACAACCAAGATTAGACATCATGCCACCCGTAGTCCCTGTCACCCCACTGCCCCTTCAGTCCTTAATGTTGCCTTTTGTCTCTTGTTTCTTAAGTGTTTTCGCCCAAACAGAAGCAAGTTACTACAAGTTATACATTACGTTTACAAACTTAAAAGGAATAAAACTAGTAATACGATACCATTTTAAGCACAGATAAATGTAGACTACATTAGTCAATACTACTGAAAGTTAATTTTCAAATGATCAGAGCACAACCAGGCGATGGCCGAGCCGGAAATGTCCCCAGCTTCACTGTTCCCATTCCACATGTGAAAGCAGTAGACCCCAAGAGGCTCTGAGCTGCCTCTCTCACATTTAGTGCTGCCCATGTAGAATAGGAGAAAGGGTAGGATTTCAGCCTTTCATCAAGGCTGTGCCTGGGCCGTACTGTTTATGATGCATGCAGCTTCCCTCCGCATGCTGTGCAAGGGTCGAGGGACTGACTGTACCTGAATTGCAGAGAGCAGAGACAAATCAGACCACCTCTAACCTGCAGCACACATTCTGCAAAGCTAAGGAAGAGGTCAATCGATACATGTTACCTCATTCATCCTGGCTGGAACACGATCACAGACAAGCCCTAATTCTGGTTTCTACACTTTGTAGCTGTGAAAGTCTGACAGTCCCTTGTGTCAAGGTCTTATCTGTGACAATCTTTCTCTTGGGGGACAGTATCAGTATTCTGTGTATGGACAAGGATGCACACTTCTAGCACATCTATAAATTGATCTCAAGAGCCAAGTGAGAAACCTCTTAAAGTGACAAGGTCCAATTAGCTTATAATACACATTGGGGATACAGTAACTGGAACAGAAGATGGAGATCCTGTTAAATCCTCTAAATTCCTCATCTACTTTATTTGCAAATAGGTAATTGTGTATCTAAACAGAAATTTGGCTTTTACCTTCTATTCCCGGAGCTGAATGCATTGATAATTATGATCACAGTCATGCATGCCTCTGGTGTTCACCCCAGGAACTAAATCCTGACAATGCCTTAATGTTTTTCACCTCTCTCGCATAAGTTTTCTCTCTATTAGGTCAGGAGAATTTGGTATTGTGATAACTGCTGTGTTCATTCGGTTCTCCTTGTTGGCACCATTTCCATCCGAAACCTCTGGCTGCGCTGATCTATCTCTTTAAAGAAATTGGAGTAGACCTTAGAGAAGAGCTGCACCTAAACTTTGCTTCTTTATGATAGGACCAGCGGCCATCCGCAAAGAATAGTAATGTTTCGATGCAACTAATACAGTTGTAGTCATCTATAGGAGAAGAGGCCCCTACTGACTGATCTTCTTTAAGACTGGCCCTTCTAAGGGAGTAGCACTCAAGCAACATTGGTTTGTACGGAGATAGTCTTGTCCCTGCTCTTGACTTGGGACAAGAGAGTTCCCTTTTCCCTGTATTTGAAGAGACAAATTCCAGAATTCTCTGCAGGATCAGCTGAGTCCTTACTGCCTTTGAAAGTGGTTGTTAATTGGTTGTGGGGCTTCTTTTTCTGTCTCTTTTCACTTCCTGAAAACATCAATTTTCAAATTACCAGTAGTTAGGTAGCAAGCCACTTGTCTGCCTCCTGACATCTCTCACTAGCTGAAAATACTACCTATGGATAGTTTTTGTCTCCTACGTATTTAAACTAAGCCTAAGAAAGTTTTTAGAACTTCCTCTTAAGAAAATAAGTAGTAGAGGATTACATTCAACAATATAAGGAAAGAATCAGACAGATACAGAAATTCTAATCATCCTAAATAATGACATTAATTTTTCTAAAATAAAACTTTTTAGAACATATTTTAACTTAAAGAAAATTGGCCAAGGCAATTCAGAAAGCTCTCTCCCCCTCATGCCAGGGTTCTCAATTACTTTAGTGTTATGTTTGTTTTACCGATGAACCAATACTGATGTATCGCTTAACAAAAATCTCTACCAAATCAAGTTTTTCAAAAATTTTATTCCAACGTTCTTTCTCCATACCAAGTTGCCATCTGGAAACTTCAATTATTCCATACATTCTTTAAAGACATATTGGCTGAGTTTTAGGGAAGAATGTCACCGAGGTATAAGAGTGTATATTGCCACACATGTCAATAACCGTGTTATTGAGCCCTCCCCTCTGGGCTAGAGTACCTGCTTACCAGTTTTCTTCACTACAACACTGTTCCTTTCTCTTCTCCACACCATCCTTCTTTGAAGGAAGGACCATGTGCAGCCCATGCTGAGGGGCATGAGGCTATTTTCTACCCCGCAAAGGACCGGGAGAGTCAACACAAGCCATGATAGGTTCTGCACAAGGAAACTTGTTTCCTCTACCACATTTGTTCACTCAAATATTTATATGAATATGACTTTATAAATATTAATTTCTGTTGTGTTTCATTGTTCAGCACTACAGTCATTTTGCTGCTCAAATTGTTCCAGCTTTGCTCACTAGAAAGTCGTTCATTTCGTCACTGCGAATTCCTGCCTGTGTTTACTGGAGGCTCGTGCATTTGGACTCTGTAACCCTTTGACATGTCTACATCAATGTGGAATTTTCTTTCTTGCCCTATTATTTGTGACACTTCAGGAATCTCTGTGTCATCTTGTACATTGTACGTTTTCTGATATAATCAGAATCAACCATTTTCCGGAATGAACACACTAAGAAAGAAACCATGAACAGACTCCATTCACAATAATTTAAAGCAACTAGAAATAAACCTAGCCAAGGAAGTAAAAGAACTCTATAGTGAAAACTTCAAATCTCAGAGAGAGAGAAAAAGAGATTAAAGAAGACACTACAAAATAGAAAATACATCAAACCTCTCCCCTCAGGGTTCATGGAACTATGTGAAAGAGGAGGCAGAGAAAGATTGTAAGAGCTAAAGGGGACAGCTGACATCAAGGAAACAGTGTCTTCCATACACAAGAGAACTGACCACAAGTGAACTCACAGAGACTGGGGCAGCATGCACAGGTTCAAGCCGAATGGGGTCCGAACGCTGAGAGGTATGACCCGCGTTAGCTTCTTCTAACCAAGAAGCTATCAATTAACAACTGCTTGCAAAAGAGAAATTATTTTCTCCAGTGGATTCTTACTGGGTATACAAAATCATACTTAAGAGCAGGTCTCATGCACAGCAGTAGATGGCCAAGACAAAATAAACTCAACAGTGTTTTTGAAGGACTTTGGTCAATTTTGTTGTTGTTGTTGTTGTTGTCTTATTTGCTTGTATAGTATGGCTTCTGATTTTTTGCGTTTATGGATTTGGGTTTTTGATTTTTTTGTTGTGTGTATATGTGTGTCTCCCATGCTCTTTCTTAGTTTATTATAATTTGCTAATCATTTGCTTGTTTTCTAAAGAGAGAAAGAAGGTGTGGAGTTGGATGGGTGGGGAGGTGGGGAGGATCAGGGGGATGAGGGAGGAGAAACCATGATCACAATATATTGTATAAAAAAGAAATATGTTCTCAGTTAAAAATGAAGAGCAAAACTCAACCTTTTAATCTTTTCTATGCGAGTTAATGTTTTAAGTAAAAATCTCACCATCAAACTCAAGGTCACCAAAAGGAGCTGAGTCGTGGGACTCACAATACACAATTTCAAGGCAACGATAGTTAGGACACTCTGCCACTGGTAAACTACATTGAACTTTGGAGCAAAATACTGCTCTTACTAGAACTCCAAAAACACAGCTAAGTGGTATTTAAAAAGGAAAAAAAAAGCAATTTAATGAGGAAACAAAAGCTTTTTCAGTAAGTGACCAAAAATAGCAGCATGTCTTTCACAGAACTTAAAGTGGCTATTCCACCTTTATTTATGTTGATGCTAACATGGTATATCTTTTCTCCTCTTTTGCATTTAACTTATCTGACTCATCATACCTCAAAGAGGTTTGTCAGATAGGGCATATACAGAGTATCTTGTCAATACACTCTGAATATCTTGTCTATTAATTGCTACATTTAGGTTATTCAGGTATAAAATGTTCGTTATAATTTTCTCAATACTATATTTACAAATGTTTTAGATTTATTTCACTCACTTTTCTTCTTTTTTCCTTTCCCAACACTCATTTTCATGAGATTATATGATTCTCTTTTTCTCTTTAGCATACCTACAAAAATTTTTTGTTGCTGCCATTGTACTTATAACATATACCAACTAATCAATACTAACCTCGCAAAACACAACAGAAAACAGCATGGCAATGCTCACTGATTAATAGCCCCAGATTGCAAGAGTAGCAAATTCTTACAATTCATAAATTACAAAAAGAAGCCATAAAATGCCTTGTTAAACTGAAAGGTAAAAGTACAATAATATATTGAGAGAGAAAATACATAATTTTTATGGAAATGATTTTTTAACTTATATTTTGTTAAATGTTATAGTTTTAATCTCCTATGGATTCTACTTTATTATTTATTCACATGTACATGTATGTATGTCTGTATATGTGCATGTGCCTGAGGTTAGGATCATGCCCAGGAACTGGAATTACACACGGCTGTAAGTTGTCTGATGTGGGTGCTGGAAAATTGAACTCAGATCCTCTGCAAGAATAATACATGTTTTCAACCACTGAACCATCTCTCCAGCCCTGAGCCTACTCTTTAAGTTTCATCATAGATTGTTGTGCATAAGACAAAATTCTTTTGTCCTATCTACAATTTCGGGCTCCCAGTTTGCATGTGTGTGTTGGGATGTTTCCTCTCAGAAGAGCAGTGTTGTTCTGTTTTGTGTGTCGTGCAAGCATCGATTCACAGAACTGTGGAAATTATTTCTCCAGCTACTGTGGTCACCCTCCAAACTACTGTGGTCACCCTCCAAATTGTTACTTTCAGTATTCTAAACAAATGGTTACAAACTGAAAGTAAAAAGAGAAAGTGATTTATTTTACATTCACCTAACTCTTCTCCATTGTTTTTTTTTTTCACGTGGATTTAACTGTGTAGTCTGTATAGTTTTCATTCAGCCTGAAGCTGTTAACTTTTTAAAGTAATTTATTCATTGACAATTTCACTGTCATATATGTCATATGCCAAATGTCAGTTTTACATACTACATTCTGATCACACTCAGCATTATTCTGCAAGCTGGACAGCTAGTGAACACTCCTCCCCAGATCCCCAAGTTTTCATTTGTCTAAGAAAAATATTGGGATATCTTGCTTTTTTCCTGTGTTGGTTTGATTTGGTTTTGTGGTGATTGAAAGAAACCCAGGACTTTGGGGCATGCTAGGTAAGCACTCTACCGCTGAGCTACACCCCCAGCTCCGAGACAGCCTTCTTTATCTCTTCTGAAGGATACATTTTTGCTGAAAATGTAATTCAAGATTGATAGCAATGTTCGCCTCAACACTTCAGGTATTCAGCATTCTGACAAGCCCACTGCAATTCCCATTCGTAGTCTGCAATAGAATGCTTTATTTATCTGTGGTTTGAACATTTTCCCAATAAATCTCCTCCCTCCTTTCTCTCCCTCCTGAATATGACACACCTGCAGGTACATTTCCTTTGGTGCTATCTGGTATGATCTTCTCTGAGCTTCTTAGATGTGTGATGTTGTCTGTCACTGGGTTTGAACAATGTTCCCTTCCTTCATTCATGTCCTTCCGCTGCATTGTACACTTACGTGTTGGTTATACCTTTCATTTGTCCTGTACCTCGGGGACATTCTGTAGTTGGCTTTCTCATTCCTCTTTCCTTTGTATTTTTGTTTGATGAGTTTCTGTTGACATAACTAAGCTTAGGGACTCTTTTTCATTGAATTAAAACATTCTTTTCTGACATAGGATTGTTTGATGTTTGATTTCTAGGATTTAACTTTTCCTTGGCATGCAAATTTCTTCACTTACATTCTCATAAGCTTTTAAAGACCACTTGACAATTCTATAGCATATATCTTACTGGAATCAGGTTCTGATGCTTAATTTGCCCCTTCAGATTACGTTTTTACATATTAGTGTGTGTGTGTATTTAAAACAAAAAACCTGGCTTAATTAGGCTGCACTTAGTGTTTACTGTATTGGAAAATTTCCAAAGCTTCCAGATGCTTCCAATTCTTTTTTTTTTTTTTTTGTCTACTAAACCATCTACAAATTATTAAAAGTCTTCATTTTGCAGCTTTTCAACTCTCGTACAACTTTAGGAGTCAATAATGGTGTGTGTGTGTGTGTGTGTGTGTGTGTGTGTGTTTGAGGTACAACTGAGACCATTTTAGTGTGAATTGGTATTGATTTACATTAAACTAGTAATTTGCAACAATAGTATTGTGAAGTTACTTTGGAAATTTTACTTCTTAGAAATGTTTTCTGAGGAGATCAAGGGTTAAATGTCATGTTAGATGTCATAATTTTCTTGAAAACCCTAGGTTAAGGCAAAATAAGTGGTAAAATATTAAAAAATTATTAAGCCAAGCCTACATGTATTTGCCATGTTCGTTACACTGTTCTATTTTTCTAGGCATTGAAATTCTTCCTTAATAAGATATAAATTGAAATGAACTTTTCCATCTTCCTGAATCCGTACAAAGGAATAGGGGCTAGCACAGCTGAAAGACAGTGCATGGTGCTGGAAGGTTCACAAGAGCTATGCAATTCCCCAAAGTGGGAATTTTCTATTCCTAGAAGCAGATTGTCTATCCACCCAGAATAAATAATGTGGCACTCTGCAATCAGTTTCACTTCACCTCACACTCATCTTCTTAGAGTAGTGAAGGATTAAATCAATGTCACTGTCAAAACTCCTATAATTAGCACCAACACAGCGTATGTTAATATTGTTGCCCTTAATGATGAGTGATCAATAGTGAGGCATACAGATGCCAATGACACCATCCCTGCTGTGGACTTCCTGATACTTGGTCCACACTCATCCAGTGAATTGTGATTATTGAAGGATTAATGCTTCATGAGGAATAAGCAATTGCTTGATTTTCTGTGGTTCAGAGAAAGTTTCAGCCTATGAACTGATTCACTGAGAAGGTTAACATGCATTTAGCATGTAAACAGTTTGCGAACATGAGGTTATATTTCTTCTTCATACTTGATTAGGACAGTTAAAAGCCCTACAGCTTATGAGCTATAAATTGCTTTCAAAGTTTATGAGATTTCAAACTGCTGCACCAATCCCCGAAGTTCAAAGAAAATGAAATTGATGGCCAGAAAAATTAAGAAACCTGACGAGAAAATATGAATTTCTCTGTTCATTTCTGTGTCTTGGTAGATATAGATGATACACGTGTATAGATGAAAATACATGGATTATAGAGTTACATATATCCATATAAACATAATCACATGAATACTGGGATTTTCATTTGTTTGTTTTTCTATTGATTTTTACTTTGAATATAATGATAACTTGGGCAAGACTGCAATTTTTCTTGAAATTTTCTGTTTCAATTAAACATTTATTTACTAATTGCTTACTACATACCAAGTGATCAATATGTAAAAAGAAATGAGCTGTTTCTTCCTCTCGGCAAACTCATCGTCTACTAGGAAATGAACAAGAGTGACCTTCACCCAGGTAAGCATCAAATGCAGAGGAATGAACTCTGTTTGAGTTGGTTGTGAGAAGACATCGCTGTCACAGAGACAGGATGTCACCTCTAGGTCCTAACGAGGATTAGCTGTCTTTCATTTACATTAGTCTCCAAAAATTATTGCTATGACTCTGCCATTTCTGTAAAACTTTTCCCAATGCCTCCTCCTGAATTTATTCCCATGCTGAGGCCTTTCCTATTACATCCTTTCTATGATACAGTGTTGTGTTACTGAAATAGGACATACTTCCTCTTTATATTAAAACACAGAATAAAACACTAACTGCTTACATTGACTGTAGTCCCACCCGACGTGACATATTCTTAGTCAGCTTCATTAGCCTCTCTGTTACTGAAACAGACTTCTGCATCTCCACCTGAAACGTCTCTCTTCACTCTGTATGCTTCACCAGAAAGGCCCCAGTATGCTTGCTTAGCATCTGCTATTGTTTGGTGATTATTTTTCTCTAATTATCCCTCATGTTATTATTTTCACCCACATTAAACTCTGCTTAAGGTTCTGAGGGATTGGGGTTGTGTTTCATAAATGAATGCTTCATTCATCGCATCTGGAACTTAGGATAATTGAAAGTGATTTGGGTCTAGAATCCAATAGACCTTTTCAAGGCTGTAATTGCCAAAGTGAGAGTCTCGGGGCTCACCAATCAGATATCATGCAACACAGATCAACCGGTAGCACTTAAAACAACTGAAACACTGAGTCTATTAAATTTTCAACAAGAGAATAAATCAGTGAAAAAAAATCACTGCATTATGTACCAGGTAGAAAAACATACCAGGAGATTCTAAGTTTGGGAAAGAAGTATCAATGGTGATTACGCTATTTAAGCACTGAGGCTCAGCATGAAGGACAGAAAAGATCGAAGCTGTATGTCTAGAATAATTTTCTAAATAAGCCCTATTAATGACACATTATGACACTGCTTTCAGTTAGGTCCTGCTCTGTGACACGATTCCTGGAAATATATGAACAAATGTCTACTCACTCCAAATAGTTACTTGACAACAAACCAAATTAAAAATACCAACCAAATCCAACTTGATGAACCACTAAGTTTTACTGGAGTTACTTAAGAATGGGAGGGGTTACTTACAGGAGCAGAAAAAACTCAAAGCTCTCGAAAGATGGAAGCCTGGAGCCTACCACACTACTTGCAGGCAGTTTAAACTGTTGGAAACGTCTTTTCTGGGTTGCTTCAGCACTTCTTCCAGGCAACTTGGCTGGTCTCTGTTTCTCCAGGTGGCTTAGCTGGCCTGGGCCTCGTCTAAGGAAATAAGCGTGTCTGAGAGTCACCTAGACAACTAGATACAAGTATGTCTCTAGGCAACCCTTACTGCTTATATATTCTTGGTGAGAGTGGGACATAGTGCATCTGGTCAGTATCAGGACCTCCCTGAGCCTTTGAGTTAAGACTTCCTGAGCTTGAGGAGCTTCCCTTCAGGGTGGATATTTCACATCCTTTTAGAGCACCCTGTATCCAATAAGTGGGAATCACCATTTTGGGCTGAAAAGGCAATTGAGCATAGTGAGACTGTAAAAAAAAACCATAAAATCATAATTATCAACATACAAAATACCACTTAGAACACAAACAACACCAAAGGTCAAAAACATGTTGACCACAATTAACATGCACATTTCAATAATAACTAAATATCAGTGTTCTCAGTTCTACAACCAAAAGACATGGGTTGATTGAATGGATCAAGAAACAAAATTCATCTATCTATTGTCTACAAGAAATACATATTAACTTTAAGGGTAGGGGTAGACGAAATGTTTATGTCTTGCTAGACAATTCTGTCCCAGCATTCAAGTTCCAAACAACCACACTGAGACTTATTGTTAAATTATAAATGGTCAGCCAACATCTTAGGCTTATTGCTAACTAGCTCTTACATCTTAAATTAAATCCACATTTCTTATCTAGACTCTACCATGTGGTACTACCTTTTTTCAACACAGCATATTCATCTCCTGCTTCCTTTGTGCCTCTCTGGTGATTTCACCTTTCTTCATCCCTTTGGTCTCTTGTTTGTCCTCAATTTCTACCTAACTTCTTCCTGCCTAGCTATTGGCCACTTAGCAATTTATTAACCAATCAGAAGAAACCTTGGCAAAGATGTATCTTCATAGTGCATAAAAAGGTTTTCCATAACATGCCTTAGAGTAAAAGGATGGACAAAAGTACTCCAGTCAAATGGGAACAGCAAGCAAGCAGCCGTCACTAACAAAATACCTGACAAAATAGATTTCAAATAAAAACTAATTTCATATCTACAGAATATTTAACCAAACACCCAAAAGTACACATTCTGCTCACCAACCCATGGAAGCTTTTCTAAAATAGACCACATCCTGGGATGTAAAACAAATCTTACAAATGCAAAAATATTGAAATTACTTCTTGTATCCTATCTTATCACAGTGCAATACAACTTCAAAGTGATTGCTAAAATAGCACAACACAAACTCATAGGTATTAAACAACACATTACTGCACAATAAGGAAAAAAAAAGTCCAAGGAAGAAACTAAGGAAGAAATAAAAACTTCCTGGAACTAAGGGAAATAAAGGCCACAGCAAAACCTTTATGGTGCATTGCAATCAGTCTGATGATGGAGACTTACAGTTTGAACGGCCTACATTAAAGTCAGAGACAGGGCAAATGAATGGCATAATGATGAACTCAGAAAGTCAGAAAAAACAAGAACTAAGCAATCCATAGTGAACAACAAAGAATAATTTTAAAAAATCAAAGCAAAAATCAGTAAAACAGAAAAAGAAAAGAATACAAAGAATTAACAAAGCTAAGCACTGGTTCTTTGAAAAGATAAATAAGATTGATGTACTTAGGGGCCCAACTAACTAAAAGGAAAAAAGGAACAACCCAAACTAACACAATTAGACACAAACAGAGAGACATTTCAATGGACACTAAAGAAATTCATGATATTATAAAGGAATATTTTAAATTTTTCTACTCCATTAAACTGAAAAACATAAAATAAATGGCTGAATTTTTAGATTTAGCCAAACCACCAAAATTAAAACAAGAATAATTTAACAACCTAAACAGACCCACAGCAAGGAACAGATTGAAATAATAGTAAAAAGACTTCCAACTAAGAAAGTCCAGGATTCGCAGCAAAATTCTCCCAAATATTCAAAGAAAAGATACAGCAAATCATTCTTAAATGATTCAAAAATACGAAAAAGAAATAACTACCAAAACCAGAAGGAGCTGTCTCAAAGTCCTTCTGAGAAGTCAATATGACATTAATAGCCAAACCAAGTAGATGCAATAACAAAAAAAGAAACTACAGGCCAATATGTCTGATGGACATAAACTCAAAAATATTCAATAAGAAACATAATAAAACACCTGCTAACAAAATACAGAAATACATCAATAAGATTTGCATTATGACCAACGTGGCTTTATGCCCGAAGTGCAGAAATGGTTCAACATATACAGGTCAATAAGTGTAACAAGCTGCATAAATAAACTTAAATACAAAAATCATATGATTATCTCAATAAATACAGAAAACAGAGTCTTTGCCAGTTATGCATCTGACAAAGGATTAATATCCAGAATATACAAATAACTCAAAAAAAACGATTGAAGAAAACAAATGACCCACTCAAAAATAAGATCATGCTATTTTAATACAGTCGTGACTGTAGGTTTTTTCCCCAATATCCATTACTTCACTAGCCCTGGGTTTCTTGTACCTGGCATGATTCCCCTCTTGTTGAGTGGTGCGGGAGAATTATCTGTATTCTGTCAATCATATTTTAATAAAACGCTGATTGGCCAGGCAGGCAGTATAGGCGGGAAAGCCAGACAGGAAGTAGGGGTGGAGCAAAGAGCCTGGGAGTATTCTGGGAAAACAGGAAGCTTCCTCAGCGACAGCTGTGCAGACCACCGAAGAGACAGCATGTACCCTGCCCAGCTGAGAAAGGTATGGAGTCATGTGCTAACGTAGGTAAGGATACTGGGGTAACATAAGTTATAAGAGCTAATAAGTAGCCTGACCAAATGGGCCAATCAGTTTATAATCTTATGGAGTCTTGTGTGTGATTTTTCTTTGGGGTTTGCCGGCTGTGGGGTACCGGGCGGGACAGAAACCCCAACAAGCTGGCCCTTCATGTTACAGTTGAGCAGTGTCTAAGTACAATTAAAGAGCTATTGGTTATTGGTTACAGTCAACATATACGTGCATAATCCCTAACAACAATCTAAATATTTGTCCATATACCCATAAATACATATAGTCTCCACCCCTCACCAGGAAACGGTTTTGCAACAGACGGAGACCACTACAGAAAATCACCACAAGCTCAAAATGCAAAGTCATGGAGCCGAGTCCCAGTGGTATCTACAAAGTATTCCTGCACCTAACACTTAGGGAGCATTGAGGAAGAATGAGTAGAAAGACTGTGAGAGCCAGAAGACCAGGGAGTTTGCCCTGGGAATATGTCTCCTAGTAGCAGCAACGCCTGTAAAGCTTTACCAACAGGACTGCCTGGACACAAGTTGACCAATGAGGATACCTATAGATATACTAAAATGGCATCAATCATACACACACACACACACACACACACACACACACACACACACACACACAACAACTATGGAATGCTGACTTTGGGAGAAATAGCCTTGTCCAGGGAAAAATACATCAATTATCTGTCCAGTACCAAATGCTCAGTCCTGAAAACATACATATAAGTAAAATTATATGGACTGAACAGGTTATGTTTAGGATTCTATATGCATATACATATGCCTATATATATATATATATATATGACATATATATATATGTGTGTGTGTGTGTGTGTCATAAAGAGTAATGAAAAGGAGGCCACAAAAGAACAGAGAGGGATATAAGAGTGTTTGATCTGAGGAAAGGGAAGGAGGGAAAAATGTAATTATGGCATAATCTCAAAAAACTTTTTAAGGTAAAAATAAATGTAAGGTGTTTATTTTTAATTTGTCCTGTGGATTCAGCATAATCCCAGTTCTTCATCAGCACTCTCTTTTCTTAATATCAATAAAATAATATCATTATGTAGAAAGAAAAAGAAAAGTCAAGGGATTTTAAATTTTCTGTAATTTTACTGTAATTAAGACAGTAGACAAAGTAATAGAAAAGGCATTGGCAAAATAATAGAAACGCTCTTGGTGGAACAGGAAAGAATAAAAAATAATCTCATATTAATGCAGCCAACTAAGCTTCCCAAAGGAGCAAAGGCCATCTCATTTAGAAAATAGAGTTTTTACATTAAAGGAATATTCGCATGGGAAGGAGGAGGAGAAGAGCAGGATGCAGAATCCAGGCACAGCGCTCACAAGTTCTATAGACAGAGACCTAAACTGGCCTCTGTTTAAATGCAAACTATAGCCTTCCTAGACGGTACCACAGGAGAAAACCAGGGTGGCTATGTGCATAGTGATGGTTTCCTTAGCTAAACTACCCAAGGCATAATCTACGATAAAAAAAAAAAAATTACTATGTCAGACTACATAAAACTTTAAAAAGTCACTTAACATACAAAACATTGTCAAGAGGATGACAAGTCATGGACCAGACAAAAAATGTTTATGCAAGATTAATGATTAAAAAAACTATTATCCAAATATGTAGAGAATTCTTAAAATGATCAAAAGACCAGGAGAGTTATCTCACCAAATAAACTATGCAGTATGCACGGAAGTATTGTAAGACTCCTTGGTATCACAGGATGTTATAGAATTACAAATGGAAGTAACAGTGGGATACAACTGCATACTTATCAAAACGACTCAAATGTAGAATGCTGATAACACCAAATATGTGGGTGAATATGGTCCAGTGGAAACTCTCCTTCAACACTGATGGGCATGCAAACTGGTTCCACCACTTCAGAGGACGCAGCGAGTTTATTGAAATACTAAACACGTCTTCAAATGAGTAAACAAAACTATACCCAGACAGAAAGATGTTATTCAGATACACTGCAAGTCAACGGAAATGATATGCCCACCACACTAAGACATGCAGAAACACAAATGTGCAAAAGTAACTGAGTAGTGATGGTGTACACCTTTAATCTCAGCATTCCAGAGACAGAGGCAGACAGATCTCTTTGAGTTTGAGGCCAGCATGGTCTACAGAGAGAGTTCCAGGACAGCCAGAACTACACAGAGAAACACTGTCTCAAAACACACACACACAAACACACATACAAAACCCAGTAAGTGAAGAAGTCAATTTGGAAAGGTTGTGTACACACTGTGCGTTGCTCTGTGAAAAAGGCAGAATTACAAAGATCCTTAAAAGGATCAGGTGTATCCAGGGTGGTGGAGAAAACGAGTGAGTGGAATGTGATTTGAGTTTTAACACAGCGGGACTCCACTGTGTACTGTTACCATGATGGTGGGGCCATATTAGTATTCATTTGTCAAAACTTGCTGGATGTTCACAACCAAGCAGCACTGTGATAATCCGTGGATGTCGGTTGCTAATGATGCACCAATATAGCTTCAACAGTGTAACAAATGTACCGCTCTGGTAGGGGATGCTTATAATGAGAATCCATCCATGCATGATAGAGTGAGGAACAGAAGACAAATGAGAATCCGCACCTTAAATTAACCTTAGATTCAAATCGAAAACTCCTTTAAAAACTCAAAAATCTAGTTCTAAAGTCCTGGCTTTATATATGGGTTTCTCAGACAAAAAGAAATTATGTAGAACCCTTGTTGCTGCTTCCTCAGGTCTTCACTCAGATCTGACTTCATCTCTTGCTACCTTGGATAACACGCAGCTACGTTGTTTGTTGTTGTTGTTGTTGTTGTTGTTGTTGTTGTTGTTGTTGCAGCATTGGTAGAAACACAGTAGTAAATTTCTAGGAAAATGTTCTGTCCTGCTTTTCTGAGAGAACAGCCCTTCTCAATGGGCTTGTCTTTCTTCCTACACTAGTACCAGCCACTTTGTAACTTTGTCATTTCAATGTACTAATTATAAATCCGAGAACACACAGTGCCATCCCTCTGGCCCTGCAATCCTGGCTGGTCTGCCTTCTAACTATCATTACAGAAAGGAGGAGGGATGAAGAAAAATATTAATACTTCTTCTGCCCATGAGCAAGAATCCCAAGGCAATATTTGAAAAGTAAAAATTAATGTAAAACCAATACAGAACTTTCAAAATTTAAATACATACAGAGTCAGTATTGGAGGTCACCTTGGTTACCAATGTTGCAATGCGGCCTTGCACAACTGTTACTGCTCTTGTATATATCTAAAATTAGGGATTTGTACTCATATAAAAATAAGAGTAAACCAGAGACTTAGACAGAGGCTCAGCAGTTAATGTGCATCGCTCTTCCAGGACCCACACCAAGCAACGAACAACCACCTAGAAAGTCAGCTCAGAGGACCCAAACCCTATTTAGGTCACTGCAGGCAGCCAAACATACATGGCAGACACTCACACAGACACATTTTTTTCATTTTTTAAATATACAAGTGTGTAGTATAAGCCAAAATAAAGAACTGTTTTTATTTCTTTCTTGTGTAAAAGAAATCCTGACTTAGCATCTCTGAGTTGATTCAGCTTCACCTTCTCTCTCCCACCATCTTCAGCCTGACTTTCTTTCAAGGTCACCCCTGGAGGGGCTAAATTTCCTTGAAACCAGAAGAAGGAATATGGCCAACAGTGCAGATAAATCCTCTCTCATCTGAGACAGCTCTAGACTAGCAACGGTACCACACAGCTCCACTTGTATCCTCCTGATGAAGATCTACCTGTTCGTCATTCTTCTGTAGAGGAAGTTTAGAAATTTTATTCTGTGAATGTGGAGATGTGGACTATTTCCCACAATCTCACAAGTCTTGGCCCTTGATCCACACATGGTGGTGCTATTTGGGGAGATAGAGGAGACTTTGGGATTATGGCCTATCAATGGAAAGTTCTGGAAAATGCGGTTCGAAGGAGGATGACTGCTTTCTGGTTCTGACTCCAATTCCCATTTAATCTAGCAAGCATTGAGAAGAGTTCACCTCACACTCCTGCTGTTCCACATCCTCCATGACCTCCTCACATCAAAGAGTTGATATTGCACACCATAATAAGTTTCTCCTGCCTTAACCTGTTTCTGTCAGCTTTTGGTTATATTGATTAAAAACATATACTAATGTAGATACAGTGTTGTACATTTTAGGTTTTAATGTCCTCTTTGCTGCTATGATGTATACTCTTTATTTTCCACCTTTGCCCCTACTACTCTGGCCTTTTAGAAAGAGCAGATCAGTCTTTAGATTGGACTTGATAACATATTCACATTCCAGCTCTGTCCACCCTCAATTTCTACTACTACTGACAGCGTAAAGGGGCTCTTTCAGGTTGCTAAGTTTTCTAGAGCAGCATATTTGAAGACAAGGCATAAAGTGCTTTGTTAAAACACTTTTCTCTGAGACCAAGAGTTTTTGTATTTATTTTGTATTGGGTATGACTAAGACCCAAAGTAACACAGTAAGAGGAATAGAGATGCAAGCCCTGGGCTGAAAGGCAGGCTTCATTTAAGTTTTCGTGAAAGAGTAATAATAGGCTGTGGACATGCTCAGAGGATAAGAGCAACTGTTAATTCATTCGTGAGGACCAGAGTTCAGATCTCAGAACCTACAACAGATGGCTCACAAACATCTGTAACTCCAGCTCCAATAGTAAATGAAAAATGTAAAACACACAGGTGTTTTTGGTTTACATAATTTTATAAATGTATATATGCATGTGTTATATGAGTCTTAAGCTATGTATAGATGTTTGATTGTCATAATTTGTCTATTTCCATGTAATATACCTTAATTCAACACAAATTCAGAAAATATTTTTGTCTAGGGGAAATCACCAATTAAAATAGGCTTCTCAATGGGGAAACACTACCTAGCTACTGAAACAGGTTCTAGTATCACATTAACTCATGATCTATGCATCTTTTACTATTTCTCAAGGATAAAGAAACATGTTTCTAAAATCACACATCTGGAAGGAATCAAAATCCAGACTTCATCATATTTGCCATTGTTCACCATCAGAAAGCATGCTACTGGTCAGCTGTGGACTCTGGAAGTCATGAAGAACACAGAGGCAAACAGCAGTAGTCTGGCTACCACTGGAAGGCAGCTGAGGAACAGCAATGGCCTTGGCTCAGGCTTCCTAAAAGGTTTCTTGCCTTTGAAAAATGGCATGTCAGTTACATCAGGCCTTAGCCAAAGTTGGTTGACTCAACATTGCATAAGAGACTTTGGGTGATTGCCCAGGTATTCAGTTGTCTCTTCCATTCGTTGCACATTTCGGAAGTTTCCCGCTTGTACTTCCGGGCTGCTTGAGTAAAATTATTTTCCTTCTCAGATCTTTGATGGAGTTGAAGATTAGATAGCTGTAGTTACCATCTACATTATCTAGACTCCCTGAAATAAAATGTTTAGTAAAACTTTTGTTATATGTTTCTTGCTTAACATTGTTTGTTGTTTGTAACTTTATATTTATTATTTGCTTCTATTGTATATAGTTGTATTTGGTTTGGTTCTGTCTTATTTTAGAAAAAAGGGGGAGATGATAGGGGAGTTCAGCCAATCACTTTCTGTTTGTGGGGTGTGTCGCCCTTAGGCTAAAGTTTACCTATCTATAAACCTACAAGCGTGCTCCCATTAGCCCTCTCGCCTGGCTCCTGCATCCAGACAGATCGTTTGGATTCTGGTGTAAGCTGGTGTAAGTCTTACTTTTGTTTATTAAAGCTGTATATTTTGTATTAAGATAGTCTGGGGACTTTTCATTACCAATCGTCCTGTGGCTTCAACAAATGATTGACATTACACTCTACCATACACTCAAGCTACAGACTATTCGATCCTCTCTGTTCCCGCAGGCTTCTGAAATAAGAGTTCCTATTCTTTAATTCTTTTCTACCCCTTAACCACATAAAATGGCCACAGTGATGAGTTAAGAAGCAATTGTATAGGCTAGGGTTGTAGTTCAGCACAACAGCTGCCTAGTAAGCAGGAGTCTGTGGGGTCAATCCCAATACTGGAAAAAATAAAAATGAAAAGGAGAAATGTGGGTATAGAGTGAAGCAAAAATGACCACATCCTCCAACTTGGAAAAAAATAAAATGACTAGAGGTATTTTCCTTCCCTAGGTTTGCATTCCCAAATTAATGTGTGGAGTGGTATGAAAAAACTATTCTGTACCGAAATATTTTATCCATAACATGACTACCTGCAGCTGCGTGGACGTGGTCTTAACTATCCAGTGTGTCCTGCTCATATTTTTGAGCTTTCATAGAAGAATGTATACAGTTGTAGCTGCAGCCTCTTGGATTCTAGGAGTTCTGTATTTCTCCTTCCATTTCAAGCATGATTAGATAGTAAAGATCTTATGTAGCACATCAGAGACATGAAGTAATGTTTAAAACAGTTATATCCTGTTGTATATATTGCATGTGTGATATATCCACATGCAATGCTGGAATGATTGTTTTTCCTTTGTCTAACTTAGCCTAAGAGTTCTTCTTCTGCATCCTTAAAAGGTTTTTAAAACAAAGAAATTAGTTTTCTATGCTAAAGAGAAGTAAAACTTGGTAAGAAATGTTAATAATAGTGGGTTGAAATACTGACTATCGTGCCTTTCATAGACAGCTGAAAGGCTGTAAGTCATCACCAATGTGTTCTTATCTCCTTAAAGAAGTTCCCGGGGAGAAATGTGTTCTCTACTTTTCACATGCTTTGAATGACTTCAATCTTCCCCTTCATTACGACACTCTTCTTAAGCAACAAACAACAACAACAACAAAAGGAGGTAAGGGTGCGTCTCAAATAGTTTCTGTTTTGGTTTGCTCTTTATCAGGACTGTATCTAATTCAGCCAAATAAAAAGTCATTTGTGGCTTCCCCTGTCACCTGCCGTGTCTGGAGCTCCATTTTTGTCTAGACTCAAAGCTCATTCTAGTGGTTCTTAGATTGGTGGGATCTCCACGCAGACAGAACCACACACCCAGCCTCAACAACGTCTTCTTCCCAACAGGAGAAGCATATTCACCATCCCTAACTATTGGAAGAATCAGAAACCACTAAACACAGACTAAATATTCTGCAGTGAAAAGCAGACAAAAGGATGCTCCCCAAAGAGCATTTTCCTTAAGATAGTCTCTGGTTAATAATGTATTAAATATTTATAATTTAAATATGAACTTGATTTTTAAAAGCCAAGGACTATACTCTTTGTACCCTTCTAGTTCCCTGGGATGACCCAGAGGTCACCACTGTCTCCCATTAGAATTACTAATTAGCCTTGCTCGACCTTGATTCAAGGAAAGGAGCGTGGTCCTGCCTCAATTTGATATGCCAGGCATTGTTGACTCCCATGAGAGGCCTTACCCTTTCTGAGGAGTGGATGGGGAAGGGGGCAAAATAGAAAGGAGATGGGGGAGGGAATTGGAGGAGAGAAGGGAAGAGAAACTGTAGTTGGTATGTAAAGTACATTTTAAAAATGTTAAAAAATAAAGGAAGGAAGGAAGGAAGGAAGGAAGGAAGGAAGGAAGGAAGGAAGGAAGGAAGGAAGGGTTGAAACAGCTACCTGGCTAAAAAGCAACATCCTCTTTGCTAAAGAAGGAATGTCCTGATGACTACCCATACAATCTGCTTCTGAGACCATGACAGACTCTTGCATCCCCTGGGACATAGGCCTCCTGGAGTGCCTATGAGGGGTTATCTTGATTGCATTTACTGAAGTAGGCAGATCTGGTTTCTATACAATTTTCCGGCTGGGATCCTGGATGTTCAATGGTGAAAGAAAACTTTCACTGTTCTCTGCTTCTGGGCTGTAGATGCAATGTGACTACCTGCTTTAGCTCCTGCTGCCTCAATGTCCCCACCTTGAACTCTAGTCAAAACAAGCACTCTCCGCTAGGTTGCTCTTGTCACATTTTACCCCAGCATGAGGAAAAGAAACTAAGACACCATGATATCCTAAAGTAAGTGTTCTGTTTTAATAAATTAGGTATGAGTGGATTATAATGAGCCTTGTGCTCCTCACAATGGAACTAGAATGAGAATTACATCATTCAACACAATGAATAAGGAGACATACAGAGATCTAATCTACATGGGAAATAGAGAAGTAGACAAGATTTTCTGAGTAAATTGGGAGCATGGGGAACTTGAGAGGAGGTTAAAAGGGAGAGGACAGGCAGGGAGGGGAGCAGAGAAAAATATAGAGCTCAATAAAAATCAATTTAAAAAAAAGAAGGCAAATCAAACCGTAAAAGCATGGTTGAAAGATAAAATTCCACTCTCTCTTACACAAAAAGATATTCTGAAGAATATCTGGAAGTCTTCCAGAAGAAGACTTCTGGAAGGAAATGACTAGGTGTGTCTGACTGTGTTAAGATGGTCTGGTCCCTTCCTGCTGAGAACCATGGAAGACTATAGGATGAAGTCCTAGATGCTGGGAGTCCAGACTTCAGATGGTCACCTAGAGGTGCATCCTGCTCATTGTTACAAAATAGTTAACACATTGCACAGAGCAAGCCCTTCTTTTTCTTCGTGCTCTTGAAACTTTCCAGTACAAATTCACTTTGGCGAATGGAACATTTTAAAGATTTTTCTCCAGATATCAGCTTACCAATTGTTCACAACTCCTGAGTAGTAAATAAATCTCAATTAGAATTCACACAGTAAATACTATCGTGTCTTACCAGAATTCCCATGTGCCATTGTGAGCAAGTCCTTATGAATCTATTTTCTTTTCCAAAAATAATTTATTTTTGTTGTACGTGCATTGGTGTTGTGCCTGTGTGTGTCTGTGTGAGAGTGCCTCTCAAGTTGTCCACCATTCTTTCCTTACCACTACCTCTCAGCTTCATTGGCCAGACTCCCTGACTTGGCTTTGGTAAACATTTTCCATTCTGGCCCTTCCCACTTCTGTCACCTCACTCTTGTGATCATTGGAGAGAAGGATTTGAACAGCATAAATTTAACATCAATTTTCAGCTCAAGATGCTTCCAAAAGGGTCCCTGTACTGCTAATCAAATGCACAGGATAAAAATCTTGATCCCAGGGTTTGGCCTGGTTCTTCCTGGCATGAGTCCAGCCACATCTTACAGTCTTGCTTCTGATGCTCACAGAAAACAAACTGTTCTCAAACACACCTGACTGGTTATTGTATCACCATTGGAATGGAACCTAGGTCTAAGGAAAGAGGGATTAGGGTCATGGGAAGGGGTGTGTTTAAGTGTGTCTGTGTGTGTGTGTGTGTATGTGTGTGTGTCATAGGGAATTCTTACAGGCAGAGTTGAGTACCACACCTCCAAAACAGTTTAGAGAAGGTTACTTTGTTGTGGATACTTTTTTATTTCTATTTGCATTCTATACAAATATAATTATATTTTTATGCTGCATAATATGGTGTTACGCATATGCACTTTGAGATGATCAAATCCAAACAATTAGTATGCCCATCACTTTAAATATTTATGAGTTATTTGTGGTGAGAACATTCAATATGCTCTCCTCCAGCTATCTAGAAATATATAATGGATACCATTAACTGTTCAGATCCTACAGAACTTTCGCTTCCCGTCAAACTGTGCCAGTATATCCCTCAGGCAGTCTGTGTCCTGCTTCTCTTCCCCATACCTTCTCTAGACTATCCTTAGCTGTACTCTATTCTATGTTTTTGAATTCCCAGAGAAACTTCTTATTCTTATTCACATCACTTGTTTCGATTTGTAATTTTGTACTCGGTTATTCATTTGAAAGATCCTTAGGAGCCACGACTATGCTCTCCCTAGTGACCACACAGTAGCTTCTCAGCAATTATTTCTTTTGTGAATCAATAAATGAAGGAAACTACAGCCCCACGGTTATTCTAGTGAAAACATTCACTTTAAGGTAGCATGTATTGTTATAGACTGTGAAGAATAAAATAAGCTTACGGCTTCTAGTAATTTTGTAAACGAGGTTTATCTTTGCATCTCAGAAGTTTTCTTATTTGTAAGGAATGCTTGCAGCTTTCAGCAGTTTGCAGGTATAAGTGGCTTTGGCTTTAAGATGTTCTTAGAATGTGGAGACTTAGACAGTAAACATGTAAGAGCAGGGGCTCTCACCCTTCCTAATGCTGCGACCCTTTAATACATTTCCTCATGTTGTGCTGACCCCAATCATAAAACTATTTTTGTTGCTACTTCATAACTTGTAATTTTTCTACTGCTATGAACTGTAATTCAAATATCTGATATGCAGGATAATTGAGACCCGAAAAGCGGCCATAAGCCACAAACTGAGAACCACTGGTAGATTAGAGAATAAACTTTTGAGTTCTTGGGATAGACCTACATTCATGCTGAGAAGGAGTCGGCAAACATTAGAACACATCGCATCCTGGAAAAGCTCATCTATTTGTACAGTTTAACTTCTTTGATTTCAGTGCACCCTCTATGACCTCCATGTTATAGAATTTAGCTGAAAAAGTAAGCTATGAGTCTTATAACTCCCATAACTTTTAACGGTGCACTCTTCTTGTTGTGCCTTGTCAATAGTCTATTTGTATGGCAATTTTTAAAGCTTGGGCTGGCAACAATTGTTCCTTTGGCTTCAGGACATTTCCATAAACACTACACAAGTTTATTTAATAAATGTCCTGAATATTTTGCTTAAAGCAGGGAATGAAACCTCAACATTAGAAACAGCTTGACCTATTATATCAAGAGTTACTGCAGGTGTCTCCAATGGTTGTTGGCTATCACTTAAGTAGGGCTTTCAAGAAGACACCTTAGCGGCTTCACTCTTCTTCAAGGCTGAGCTTCATTAGAGCTCAGCCCCCATCACCCTTTGCAGTTATTTCCTCTTTTAAGATGACTCAAAGCCCCATTTATAGAACTTTAATGAGAGCAGTTCTCTGCCAGTACTACTCTTCTTTGCCGTGACTCTGACAAGCACTGCCACTTCAGACTCTTCTTTTCTTTTTTTAATATACAGACTGATGTTATTTCAGATGACATGTTATCCTCAGCCTAGGAAACATCCCCAGAGTTAAGGAGAGCAGTGGAGGTTGTAAATTTCACGATAGGGCTTCTCTAACTAGACTTTGGGAATGTCTGGTTTTTATTCCTGATGTTAAAAACTCCAAAGCTCCGGACTTAAGAGGTTACTTGACATGTCTGGTATCTCACTGTATCCATTTGTACATTTCTTCTAATGTCTGAATCAAATTAAATGATGCAGTGCGTACTTTATAAAATCTAATTTTAGGATTACTAAGTAACCTTAAATTATAGTTAACTTAATCATAGACATGCCATCATAATCTCAATCATATACATGCCATCATAAACTTAATAATATACATGCCATCATAAACTTAATCATATACATGCCATCATAGACTTAATCATATACATGTCTTCATAAACTTAATATTAAATGTGCCATTTTTACATTTTAACTTTCATAACTCTTTCTGTGACTTAATCAGACTTCTTAACATACTTGAATTTATGAATTGTCTCCACTTTTTCCATTTACTTCCCAAGAAAATTACCCTTTCTCCTTTAGAACATTTTCCCTTCCTATTTAACTTTTTCTTTATCAAAAATGGACTCCATGAGCTTCTTCTTCCTTAAGATTTTAAGTGAATTCCAATGAAAACACAAGAAGCTACATCTGAAACACAGGCACAATATGTTAACGGGCCTCAGGTTACTTCCTCCTCCACAAAGACAAGATAAAAGTCTAGCATTTTCTGCTTTGATTTTCTACTATCCCCTTTCTTAGCGTTACCTGATTTCCTCTGAGCACAATCACATTACAGTGTAGAGATAGTCATTGTCTTTTGCAGGACTCATCGCAGGCTGAGAAGGAAGCAAGAGCTTGGTGTAAAGGATCATTTATTCCCTGCTGTCACAAATTGACCAAAGACTTTGGGGGGAAAAAAGTCTGATTTTTTTTTTTTTTGAGGAAAGGACAGAGAGCCAAAGAATAGCTCTCATACTTTAAAATCGCAATTACAAGTTAAAAGTCATCCCCAAGTGTGGTATATATAAACAGTGGTTCTCCACCTTCCTCACACTGCAACCCTTTAATACAGTTCCTCATGTTGTGCTGATCCCCAACCATGACATTATTTTGTTGCTACTTCATAACTGTAATTTTGCAACTGTTATAAATCGTAACATAAATGTCTGAGATGCAGGATATCTCATATGTGATCCCCAAAGGAGTCGTGACCTACAGGTAAACAGCTGATAAACATGGATATCACATCCTAAATCATGCATGCCAAGAACAGTAAGTTTTTTATGAAATAAGTGGTCTCGGATTTTGTTACTCAATTCTTATTTGGGGATTCTAGGGGATAGACTGAATTTGCCCCATGCTGTTTAAACACAAAATGACATTTTAAGAAATGGTGTAAAAAGCAATGGTCATAAATACACAGAACACAATTGCAGTTAATTAGACTATACTTCTATTTTAAAAACTAGTGGAGAGACCACACCCTGGTCACAGGGCTACCACATCAGTTCAGCCCAAGGCCAGCTAATATGTGTGATGTGACCAGATACACATGTCACATCACAAAATCAAGAACAATAGGGCCAGACAGTGTTCTCTCCTTAAACCCACCAGTCTCATGACAATTACATAGATGCACTTCAGGACAAACAACTTAAAAGAATAATTGTAAACTTCATCAAAGAGTTTGAAGTGTGTAAAGAAGACATGAACAAGGCTAAATGAACTTAAAAGAGCAGCAAATGTCTGAATCAGGTCCAATAAAACACAGCCATACAACTGAATGAAATGAAGACAGTTCAGAATGTGAAAATTCAGTAAAAAGGTAGAAATATTGACTAAAATTCAAGATGAAACTGAAAAATTCAATAGCCCAATTGTAAAAATTAAGGGAAGACTTTATAAGTGGAACGGATAACATGGAAGAGTGTCGACATTTGGGGGAAGAAAGTGGAGGAATTAGATGACCCAAGCATAGAAGATTTTAAAACATATGAAAAGAACATACAAGAACTGTGGAGCACCACACAAACACACACACACTCACACCACAGATATTTTTATTACAGGCATAGATGAAGGAAAAAAATCACAGGTCAATGGCATAAACCAGACCTTAAACAAAATCAAAAAATAAAACTTCCCCAAATAAAAGAAAGACACATTCATACAGGAACAAGAAACAGACAGAATACCAAATACACAGGACACAAAAATAAATTTTCTGTGACATATTATAGTTAAAATATTAAATATATAGCCCAAAGAAAGGACTTTGAAAGATGCGATAGAAAAAAAAAAACACACAGTTCACATGTAAAGGAAAACCCATGAGAATAATGGCCGATTTAGCAAGTGAAACTCTAAGAGCCAGGGAAGCCTGGAGCAATACACTTCAAGTTCTAAAGGACCATAGATGTCAAACTAGACTACAGTGTCCAGCAAAACTATCTGCCAGATTTGAAGGAGAAAGAAAATCATTTCATGATATAAACATCCTAAGGGTTTCATGCCCACCAAACCAGCCCTCCAGAGAATACTAAAAGCAATACTTTGGCTGAAAGGAGGCGTAAGCACAGTCAACAGACTATAGCTAGGAAACAACTGAAGCTATTGTAATGAGAACGTAATACAGCCAGAAGAACACAAATAAAAAAAGGCAACAATCAACAGCCCTTTCAATAACAAAGTTAAATACTAATGATCTCAAACTCTCAATCAAAGAACCTAGGTTAGTTCCATGGATTAGGAAATAAAACCCATATGTATGTCTGTTGTCTACAAAAAAACGAGATGTCTTCTAAGCAAATGGAAGCAGAAAGCAAGCAGATGTCTCCATCCCAACAGCAGACTAAATTAAATGGCAAATTAAAGCAAATAAGAAGATAGAAAGGACAATTCCTTCTAGTTAAATGAAGAATTAAGAAAAAGGTATCATAAACATAAGTACACCAAACCTGGATATAGCCAGTTTCATAAAAAAAAAAAAGTGTACTATAATACCCAAAGACACGGATACCACCAACTCAGTAATAGGAAGTTATCTTGTAACTCTCTTTATCCAATATATAGGTCATCTGACTAAAATTAAACCCAGAAATACCAGAATTAGCTGACATCATACATCAAATGGACCTAATATATCTATAGAACATTCCATCCAAGCACCAATATACACTCTATTCAGAAGCCCTTTGGAGCTTCTCTAAACTGGTCCACAAAGCAAATCTTAATAAAATCAGGAACTGGAAATAACTTCACATAAGCACCTGTGATGGCTAGTTTTTATGTCAACTTGACACAAGCTAGAATAATCCTGGAAGAAAGAACCTCAATTAAGTAAATGCTCTCATCTAATTGGCCTGCAGGCAATTCTATGGGGGGTATTTTCTAAATTGATAATTAACATGAAAGGGTACAGCACCCTGGGGGTGGTGCCATGCCTGGACAAGTGGCCCAGGGTTTATAAGAAAGCAACATCAACAAGACAGGAGAAATGAGTTGGTAAGAAACATTCTTCCATTGACTCTGTTCCAGTTTCTGTCTCCAAGTTCCTGCCTTGAGTTCCTGTCTTGACTCTACTTCATGATGGACTTTAACTGTAATATAAACTAAACCCTAGATACCATATTAACATAAATGCAAAAATCCTCAATAAAATGCTTGCATTATCCATCCCCTGAAATCAAGTTGAATGTGTCCTGTAGGTACAGGTATGGTTCAAAAAAATTCTTCAACAAAATCCAACATGCTTTCATGATAAAAGTTCTAGAAATAACAGGACTTGAGAGAATGTACTGAAACATAATAAAGACTATATATCACAGACATAGAGCCAGCATTAACCTAAACAAAGAAAATCTTGTAGCAAAGCCATTAAAATTAGAAACCAGGCAGGGATGTTCACAAGTCCCACTCTTTTTTAACCCAGTGAAAACTAGAAATGATCTCCATTATTAGTGAGGTAGAAGGGTACTGTCTTAGTTAGGGTTACTATTGCTGTGATGAAACACCATGACCAAAGGCAATGTTGGAGAAAATGGTTTATTTCACCCATGGTTCCATATAACAATTTATCATCAAGCAGTGAGATCAGGAACTTGGAGGCAGGAGCTGATGCAGAAGCCATGGAGGGGTGCTGCTTACTGGCTTGCTCTCCACAGTTTGCTCTGTCTGCTTTCTTACAGAACCCAGAACCACCTGCCCCACTCACAGTGGGCTGGGCCCTCCCACATCAATCACTAATTAAGAAAATGCCCTACAGACTTGCCTATAGCTCAGGCTTGTTGAAACGTTTTCTTAATTGAGGCTCCCTCCTCTCCAGTGACTCGAACTTGTGTCAAGTTGACATCAGTAGTCAACATAACTGACCCCTCGTCAACTTGATAAACAAGCACACCACTATTAAGTCACAACCCTTCCTTTTCTTAGTCCTCTCCAAGATCACACATTAATGTAAATATCACAATATAAAAATAGTCCAAATTTTTAAAGTCCCACAGTCTTTAAAAATTCAATCTCTTTTAAAATTCAAACTCAACTGTGGGCTCCTGTCAAACCAAAAGTAAATTAAGTATTTCCTCACTTCAAGAGAGAAGAACCAGGGCACAGTCACAATCTGAACAAAGCAAAACCAAACTCCAAACGTTTAAGTAACTCAGTGTCCAGTTATCTTGGATTCATTCACAATCTTTTGAACTGCTCCGAAGGACTCACTTCCCTGGCACTGCCCTCTGTATGTTGTCGTCTATGCTTGGGCCAGCTCTACTCCATCACCACTGCTATTCTTGGTGGTCATCCCACAGAACCGGAATCTCCAAAATACTAGGGTCTTCTGCCGCAACTGGGATGCACTTTCACCAACAGCCTCTCATAGTCTCTCTACTTGGTACCAAGCCTCAACTTCCTTCCATGTACCCTTCCATTCTAAGCCTTCAGCAGCTACTGAGACTCCACCTTCTCCAGTGGTCTATACTGGCCTCTAATAGTGCCCAGCATCGGCAACTTTTCACGATCTCTTTCTGCCTTCAAAACCAGGACCACCTGGGTGACTCTTGTGCTACCAAGTTCATCGGTCAGTTCCCAAATTTCACCTTGGTGATGCTGGTCAGTCTCTTAATCACCACTAATTTCTTAGCTCCAGATGACCAGTATCGATTGTTCCAGTAAAGCAAAGGTTTTCCTTCATTGATTCTGGTCTTTGTTAATCACAGCTGATGTTTCAGCCCCAGATAATCAGAACCAAAGATTCTTAACTCAAAAGGTGCAGCAGAGTCTGTTTCCCTTTGAAACTTTCCAAGCCAGGCCTCTGTCCTTTGCACTGTTCTCAACATTTTTCTCTCCTAAGCTCCTACAGAACACCCTAATGATCTCGTAACACTCAATGGATTTTCTAGCCCAAAGTTTCAAAGTTCTTCCCTAATCCTCCCCAAAGACATCCTCATGTCTGTCACAGGAACACCCCACTAGGCTGGGTGGTCTCAGCTGGCATCCAGTCTACCTTGGAGTCCTGAAGAAATGGGCTCTTTTTTTTAATTTTATTAATTTTTATTGAGCTCTGCATTTTCATTTTTCTCTGCTTCCCTCCTTACCTCTCCCCTCCCCTTCAATCATCTTCCAAGGTCCCCATGCTCCAAATTTACTCAGGAGATCTTGTCTTTTCCTATGTACCATGTAGATTAGATCTATGTATTTCTCTCTTTGGGTCCTCACTGTTGTCTAGGTTCTCTGGGGTTGTGATTTGTAAGCTGATTTTCTTTGCTTTATGTTTAAAAACCACTTACGAATGAGTACATGTGATAATTGTCTTTCTGGGTCTAGGTTACCTCACTAAAAATGATGTTTTCTAGCTCCATTCATTTGCCTGCAAAATTCAAAATGTCGTTATTTTTTTTTCTGCTTTGCAGTACTCCATCGCGTGAATATACCACATTTTCCTTATTCATTCTTTAGTCGAGGGGCATTTAGGTTGTTTCCAGGTTATGACTATGACAAACAATGCTGCTATGAACATATTGAGCACATGTCCTTTTGGCAAGACTGAGCACCCTTTGGATATAAACCCAAAAGGGGTATTACTGGGTCTTGAGAAAGGTGGTTTCCTAATTTTCTGACAAATTTCCATACTGATATCAAAAGGAGCTGTACCAGTTTGCACACCCACCAGCAATGCAGAAGTGTTCTCTTTACCCCACAACCTCTCCAGCATCAGTGTTTCTGATCATAGACATTCTTACAGGTGTAAGATGGAATCTCAGAGTTGTTTTGATTTGCATTTCTCTGATGACTAAGGATGTTGAGCAAAGAAATGGCTTCTTATACAAGCAAAGGAATGCCTTGACCGCAGGGTAGATGAACTTGCTAGGAAGAGTGAGAACAAGCAGGTAAAATGCAAAAGCTTCCTTCTTCCAAGTCCATCTATGTAGGCTACCACCAGAAAGTGTAGCCTAGCTATTGCTGTGGGTCTTCTCTGACTTCAAATGATCCAGTCAAGCAAATCCCTCAGAGGATGTCTAGCTGCTTCTGTTCTAGTTGAGTCCAGATGTATTCAACTTGGCAACGAAGACGGGATATTACAGTACTCACACATCAGATAAATACATAAAATAAGATTTTAAAAGATATGCAATGCAAAAGAAGTAGAAAAGTTAACCCTTTAGCTTTAAGATGTAATGGGAAAGAACACAGAGTGAAGGAGTAACATAAATGTAAGATAACATCTTTTCTCATTTGGCGAGACAAGCGGCAGGTGCCTGTTTCTACATGTGGCAGGATTTTCTTCTCTCCTTGGTAACCTCTTACCATAGTCAACAGGTTTCTTTACTCATTCTAGTCCCTGTGAGGAGGCTCTCTGCCACCAATCAATATTCATCAGTCCTTGGTGAAGTGTTATAATCCTAAGCAGCGAGTTCCTGAGCTGAGCATCTCTGTGCTCCAGGCAGAGGCTCAGTGGGATTTTGAATAATCCCTTTTGCATGTGTTGAGACCCCCTGCTCTAAGCTACTCCATATTCTATGAAACAGTGCTCACTGGGCTGGCCTCTGCTCCAAGTAACTCAGCTTTCAAACAGCCATTGGTTTTCTTTTGAGTGCAAACACAGAGGCACCATGTCTCTGCCTCTTGTGCATGTGTCCAGCCCCCATTTGTCCTGCACTAATGAGATACAGACTAACAGACAACTTACTCCTAAAACTAAATAGGATACTACTATGCATGTTTATGAAAGTGAACTGGGCATATGGACATATTAAAGGCATATCTGATAAATCAGGCCCAAGGACTTACAAACACATAAGAACAAGGAAGGGAGGAGCATCCTCACCAGGACCCTTGAAAGCCTCCTCAGATGCGCTGTGAAGGCAATGGGCTCCACCAGCCTATCATCTGGCTACCAGATATGTGTGACGTGGTGTTGGAAACAGAGGTAGCCCCACACTGTTGAGCTCTGCTGTTTCAAGAGTTCCTTAATTAATTTTAGATACTTCAATGAGGGTAAAATCTGGTTCTTAGATTAGACACAGAAAAGAACATCAGATGAGTCAGTACAAAACAGAGTTGGAATTCATTAAAACAAGAGAGAAAAGTGCTCAGGAAAAGAATCAAGAGAGCCCAGGGAGGCAGAGGAACATGGCTGAGTTAGTGTCCCGCTCAAATCTGCGAAACCCTACTCTCCAATACGGGGCGCGCCTCCCTTATCGAATCGCCAGACTGGATCAATATCCTAGGAGTTGAAAACAGACACACACAGAGACCAGGATCATTTGCCCAAAGGGTAAATGTCGACTTTATTCAGCACATGTCGGGTTTAAATACTTGGGGGCAAAAGGATGAGAGCCCCCTCCCATCCGAGAGTGAGATTGGGGTGTTGGCCGCCTGGCGCCAGTGGCCGGAACTTTCATGCAGTGGGTATCGAGCTGGGAACCCTGACAGACAGATGGGAGGAGATTCAGGGCGCTTGTGAGGACCCTCCTTAGTAGGTGAAATTACCATAGCAATGACAGAAACAAGGCTCTGAACTAATCCCCTCCTGCTGGCAGAATGAAGCAGGGGAAGCTAAGCTGGTTAACAAACATTTCTTGCATCCTGTGCTTTGGCCTCTAGGAACAGGGAACACAGGGCCCTACAAGTTAGTAGTGAGGTATACTCTGGACATGGACACACCACACCATAGATATTACCAGATCATATGTCTGCACATGTGTCAGCATTCCTATATTCCAATGCCACACTACCCAGGCTGCCATCTGAACGCTTGTCATCCAAACAATGCTAGGTACCCAGCGGGCCCCTGTCCCACTATGTCTCCAAGCTTGGCATTCCCACAGAACTCAGGAGAAATGAAAGGGATGAAGAAAGAAAGACAAAAAGGAAGAGAGGGAAGAGAAAAGGGAAGGAGGGAAGGAGGGACGGAGGGAGAACAGACTGTTAAGAAAGGCAGATCTCTTAGAGGAGGGAGAAAAGGAAAATATTCTGGGCTCCTCTGAGGTCAATCTTTGCCAGGCAGCATGGTGCATGATTTTGCAGTGTGTATTATCAGACAATACCTGTGATTTGGAATGGCTCCTCTCAGGCAGGCCCAAAGGAACAGAAAGTTTAAGAGATTAGAGACAGAAATCCTACTTCCTGGATGGCTGGCTCAACCCCTGATACCAACAGATCTTCTAGTTCGAGAGGCACCTGCAGGATTTCTTGGTTCCTCTATCCTGGAACAGTGAATTCAACAGAGATGCATGGGTAGTAGTAAAAGCGGAGATTGTTTATCAAGAGAAAATAGATTTCCAAGGAAGGACGTGAGCCAAAGTTCGGAGGCATGTGGAAGCACAACAGCTCAAAACGTTGGGAACTGATGGGCCATTTGTCTAGCAAGGGCTTCTTGAGGTATCCTTGTAGCAAGAGTGCATGCTCTTAGAGTTGGAAGGCCAGGCACTTTCCAGCCTTCCTCCTTGCCAGCAGGTGTCTTATGGTAATTGTGCAGCCTTGTGTAAGGCCTTTTGGACTCTCCTCGGCTGCCTCGTTCTGTTCTCAGTGTATCTCAGAACTGTAGCTATAGAGGTCAGAGGTCGTACTGAAGTAGTTATAATAGATGAAGTTGGCGCTGCCTTTCAGACTCCGCACCTGACTGTCTTCTAGGGGAGAGCAACCCCTGGAAGCAGCTGCTTCCTTCCAGTTAGGCTGCCCCTTAGGAGAACTTCCCTGCGTGCAGGCTGAAAAATGCTGTTAATTATGGGTGGTGGCTGGCCTTATCCTCTCCGTGTGCTCGGCCTCCCTTTTTCTCCATCCCACCCCCTTTTGCCTTGTTAAACTGAAGAGGTCCCCTTAGATACAACACGATTTCCAAATCAGAGCAGTGGAAGCAATCAGGATCGTTACATAAGGCCATTAAAGATCCTTCATTAGCATCGAGTGCCCCTTGGTAATGAGCCATGTGGCCTGGAAGGAGGAAGGAGGCTTAGCTTCTCCGCAGGGAGGCAGCCTCAGATGTTGAGTTCCCTGGCCAAGGAAGAGGCAGCAATTTGCAAAGGATCCATTGGTGAAGTGTGATTTAGGATTAAGACACCAGGGGAACCTGCAAGGCAGGCGGGGCTGTGCCTCAAAATCACTCCTCAGTAGCCCAGAGGTGTGGGAATCTCCTGAATTTCTCTGGGCCTCGCAGTTTTAATCTCAAAAGAGAGATTTGTGTCCTCTGTGCAGGTTTCCTCAGGCTGACTTACCAAGGGGCTTTCCTGTTGCGCTGCATTTGACGAGCTGTGAACCGGATACACACCGGGAGGCGCGGCGTATTTCCCTTTTGTTTTCTGGGTTTTTTTTTTCCACTCTCTTTATCAGCTGTTTAGTTTTTTGGGTTTGGTGAGTGGCAAATCAGAGGTCCTGATTCTTTGTGAAGAATGGGTTTTTAAATGACCTGCAATGGTTTGTTTGAGTTGTTTCTTCCCCGACAGCATTAAAGCCATCCCGGGCTGTCAATTTTCTTAATGATCTTTTAAGGAGAAGGTGATTTCTGTTGGGATACAAAGGATAGATGGCCCATTAGCTGGAAACTCGTGATTTTCAAACCGTAGCCTCTCAGCAAACAGGAAAGCAGAGGTGGTACAGCTGATTCCTCAGGCACTATTGTGTCCACTCTAGTCCCAGCAGGGAAGCCTATGAGGGTGGTCACTGGGTTCTGAATGTGCCCACTGCCAGAGGCTGCCCCACCCCAACGATGAGGGGAAGATAAGCAAGGGAAAAGACAACCAGTTGTGCCAAGTGTACAAAGAAGGGTCTGAGGGCTTGGGGTATGTCTGAGGGTTAGCGTTCTTGCGTAGTTTAAAGATGGCCTTGAGTTAAATAGATAGGTAGGTAGGTAGTATTGTTCTTTTTTAAAGAATATGATGATGGAATGCCCCAGGCGGCTCGCGGAGTCCAACAAGGATGGCCGTGAGTCCCTGCAGCGCCATGCGGCCAGGGAGTCAGGTGGGCGGTTACAGCGGTAAAAGGCTCATAGGACATAGTATTATTTAAAGAAGAGGGAGACATTTATTGCTTAAAGGAGAGAAAACAGAGAGAAAACAAAGACACACGTACATACGAGACGAAACAAACACACACACGCATACGCACGCATCCACACACACACACACACACACACACCAGAGAGAGAGAGAGAGAGAGAGAGAGGATGGCGGGGGGAGGAGGGGTCAAAAGTGGCTGGGATGGGCGTGGTTAGTTCTTAAAGTGTCCCAATGGAATAACAGGTAGGTAGGTAGGTAGGTAGGTAGGTAGGTAGGTAGGTAGGTAAGTGGATAGGTAGGAAGATAGATAGATAGATAGATAGATAGATAGATAGATAGATAGATAGATAGATAGATAGATAGATATAGATAGGTAGATGATAGATGGATAGATACATACATACATACATACATACATAGATGGATAATAGAGATTCTAGACACATAGACACTTGTTCTCTGGCTGGAGAAAGGGAAGACAGCCTAAGACCATTCTAATAATAGGGGCTTGAAATTTCTGGGGGAAGGTAATTGCATGTCTTAGACTTTCTACTCTTTGTCTTTAAGGAGAAAAAGTATCAACGATGTTCTTGCTGTCTGTCAGACCTTCTGTGTCTGGGTCTAGCTTGTCCTTCAGGTGGACCTTTCTGCAGGACAAGCTGATGATGCTGCCTTTCTTAACAGTCTGTTCTCCCTCCGTCCCTCCTTCCCTCCCTCCCTTTTCTCTTCCCTCTCTTCCTTTTTGTCTTTCTTTCTTCATCCCTTTCATTTCTCCTGAGTTCTGTGGGAATGCCAAGCTTGGAGACATAGTGAGACAGGGGCCCACTGGGTACCTAGCATTATTTGGATGACAAGCATTCAGATGGCAGCCTGGGTAGTGTGGCATTGGAATATAGGAATACTGACACATGTGCAGACATATGATCTGGTAATATCTATGGTGTGGTGTGTCCATGTCCAGAGTATACCTCACTACTAACTTGTAGGGCCCTGTCTTCCCTATTCCTCCCCGTAACAAGTTTGTTTCCGGTTTTTTGTTTCATTTTTTCTTCACTGTTTTGGCTCTTTCATTACATTTCCTAGTGAAAAGATGGTGATCCCGGGCAATGATCAACTTCAGGAGCCAACAGTACAAGTTCCTGGCATGTGGGACTTGAGGGTCTTGGTGGAAGAGCTGAGAGAGCAATTGCTCTTTTTATCTCATTACAAAAGACTGTTTTTCTCCCAGGAGCTGAAAAATATGTGGCTTTTAGAGGTAAAAACACCGAAACCAACCAAACAACCAAAACCTCCAGGGCAAAGAAGAGCAACTTCTTTAAAACAAATTAGGGTGGGGCATGGAGATGCCTGAGTGGTGGTGGGCAGGGCAGGAGTGTTCTCAAGTTAGTCAATATTGCCCTCTGGTGGCAAGAAATCCAAAGCGCAGGCTTTGTTCTGCGGCAGAAGATGCAGTGTCCCTGATTGGTCAGAGACCTTTGGTTCTGATCAGAGACAGCAACAGTAGGAGAGGAGGGGGTTAGTCGCTCACAGGATGCCACTCCATATCCTTAGGTGTTCTTGTCAAGCAAGCAACATCTTGTCACCAAGCTGTTCTGCTTTTTCCTTTCATTATCTCTCGTGGCCAGGTAGGATTTGGTTTTTATCTTCCTTGCCGTCAGCTCAGTGCTTGCTAGAAGATTGGAAGATGTTTGAAAAGCACGGAGAAGAAAAAGTTTTAGCAAACATGCCTACTATTAGTCCCAGTCCTTGATGGTTTGACACCATAGGGTATTTTTTTTTAATTTCCTCCTTCTCCAGAATGTTATGTATTTGAATGGGCTGAGATGTGCAACTCCAATTAGGTTTTCGAGGTGGAAGAACAAATCTCTTTCCTGGGATCTGTTTCCTCCTTTTTCAGAGGAACAAGAGGATCTGGGGCTGAGCAGATGAATGCCCGGTGATTTTATGCACCATTGCTTCTCCCCACAGCACTTGCAAGTTCTGTCCCAGAGATCTTTGCTTCAAGGACTTGATGGAAAATAAATTAAATATATCAATGCACAGAACTCTACATGAAGGGCATTCCACCAAAAAAAAAAAAAAAAAGGCAGTTTTTGACAAGCACAATTAAAATTCCAGGACTGATGAAGAAAGTCAGAAATAGCAATAAAGAGGGCTGCTTTGCCCTTCGCTGGAGAAAAAGGCAGAGCTGTTGAGAAAATGGAGATCTGTCTTAGGAGATCTTAAGCAATTTTCATGGCATTTCACTTGTCATATGCGGGCGCCTTAGATCATTGTTGGGGTTTTAAGATGTGTAGATAGAACTAAATTTTAATTTGCGGAATTATTCCGTATCTTTGAGACTCTGGGCTTTTTCTTTTCCTCTCATGAAATAATTTAAAAAGTGATCTGCCTTTCTCATCCCAAAGCCAAAGATTGCAAGAGAAGTGGGCTGAGGATGGGGTAGGGTGGGAGGAATGAGGCCTTCAAGAGGACTGCTTCCGTGGTCATGAACTCAAGGGGATGACACAGAAAACATGACTTTCATGCTACTATGGCAACTGCTTTTTTTCACCCAAACTTCCTGTTGAGATTCAAGCAAATACAATCCATTGTAATTGGGATTTTGAAATAGGCTCACACAGCACCTGTGTGAATGATGCCACCGGTCTCTGGGACAAAGTGAAGTGATCTGTGCTGGATGTTGAAGGGTGGACCCCCACGCCCACCCCACAACAGCACAGGAGCCATGGCCAGAATATGTGCCAAATGAGAGCTGCCTACAGCGTGCCCCTGGTACTCTCTCCCTCACCCACTATTCCTGGAGGGCAATAAGCATTCGTATCGTCACCAGTTTGATGTTAAGCTGCCCTGATTGCTGAAGAGACTGATTGCATTATTCATTCTCATGAAAAGATTCTGAAGACTGGCAAAAATACATAGAGATTAAATATATATAAATCTATATGTGTATGCGTATGTGTGTGTGTCCTTGTGTGTGTCCCTGTGTGTGTGTGTGTGTGTGTGTGTGTGTGTGTGTCAGAAGACATAAGTAGAAAACCAAAGCAGAACAAGTGTAGGGTAAGGTGAAAGATCTTGGAAGCCCTGCATGTTGTAAGATTGACTCCATCTTTCTTCATCTCTTCGCTTTCGGTTTCTCACTTCCACTTTCCAGGTGGGTAATCGCATCCTATTTCACTATTATTACAAAGATAAACAAAAATAGCAATAGAGCCCAAACTTGAACCAAAACCAAATCGCTGGCTTTTTGCTAATTCCCTATGAAATACTTCCATCTACTGGCCAAATGAAGAAAACTCATACATTAACTTTTACAATACTAATTTTTAAAAATTTGTGTGCAGTTCCTATATAGGCCAGAAGAGGGAGTTAGATCTTAGGGGACCCGAGTTTTGTTTTGTGGCTATATGGATGCTTGATAACAAATTCAGGTCCTCTGGAACAACAACTAATGCTTTTTAAGACCAGATCCATCTCACTAGCCCTTCACACATTAACTTTTGCTTTACTTGTGTCTCATGAGAAGACACACTCCAGACAATTAGGGACTAAAATATGGGAGTGATAGAGGAAAGACTTCATTTTACACTTAATGATCCATCCAGTGAAGACTTCCACATACTTCATATACATTGTGGACACAGACGGTTTGCAACTGCTCAAAAGGAATGATTCAGCATTGCTGAAGATTGCGAATCAGCGAGAAAAATGCATGCGTGGAAGGCAGAGGGAGAAAAGAGAGATGTGGGGCATCACATCCCTGACCAATGGTTAGTTCATGTGTGGTCAGAACTCATGGGAAAGGAGGCTCCGTAGTCAGCATTGGAGAGCATGATCACAATGGCCATCTGGTCTCTGTAGAAAAGCCAGTCCATGACATCTGAACAGATATCAAACCGGGTCCAAAAATGATTTATTAAAAATAATACTTCCTTCATCATAAACCACTGAGAAATTAGGCAGCTTCCTTTCTTTGTCCGTTTTATTTAAAAGAAAATCTGTTTGGGTTTTCATGAGGTTTAATGAGGTCAGGCACTAAACATGGTCGGATGCTCACAATCTCTGATGTTTGCAGGATGAAGATGCTGTGAGAGGTTTCGATCCCTAATCTTCTATTCATTAATAAGAAAGCAAGGATTGAGGAAACCTCAGATACTTGCCCAAAGGTTTGTATTTCAGAACTACGCCAACAAAATGAACAGAAAAAAAAATCTCAAGATTTTCATACAGTTTCTAAGCATAATTATATTGATCATCATACCAGCCTTTTGGGGGAAGTTAGCCCCCCCCTTTTTTTGAGTTTGACAGTCCATCACACCAATCAGTCATGTAAAGAATTATTTTTGTAGAAGTTCAACTCTGGGATTCAAACACAGAAGTGACTTTCTTTTGTCTGTCCACTTAGAATAAACAAAGAACAGAGTTGGGGTGGAGAGAGGTAGCCTTTCGTATTACATTTTTGGATTTTGTTTACATGTGTATATATGTATGTGTGCAATGTATCCGTGGATGTCTTCCTGTATGTGGGTGCATATGAATGTTCATGCAAGAGAGTGTACATGGGTTTGGAGTTCACTCTATTTATTGAGTAAGGATCTTTCACGAGTAGCTCTAGCCAGTCTAACAAGCCACCCTGAACTGGAAGTCCACTGTGTTTGGTTATGAGGCTGCCCCCCGCTTAGCTTTTATGTGGGTTCTGGAAAATCTAAAATTATGTCCTCACACTGTTATTGCAAGGACTTTATCCATGGAGTCATCTCTGAAACTGTGGTGGATATTTTAAAAGTCTGTGTTCTAATAGACCATAGATGTCAATAAATATGAATTACATCATATTTCTTCTAAATGGAGCTATGACATTATCGCTCAGCTTCCTGAAAATTGAACAAGGAGTTTAAAGCAAATGTTAATGGCACTGGGAATGTGGTTCATTGGTAGAACACTTGCTTAGCCAGCGTGAAACCCTAGCATACCCATCATTGAAAAGAAAAATAGAAGGTGGCATAAGGTAGACACATCTTGAGACACTGGCGTTGTGTGTTTAGCGACATTTCCTAAGTGATGGGTACATCTCATCAACAAAGAGATGTTTACCCAAAAGCACAGCATGTGTGAAGCACATTATATCACAACCGTCCTCAGTCTTGACTTCAGAAAGAACCCGTCTTTTAAAAATGTTTACATCTGTGTGTATTTAACTGGTGTTTGAATTATGGATGTCAGTGTTCACTGGGACAGTGAGAGTACCCTGTGATTGTAGCAGTACCATGCACACTAGACAACCCTTCCACATCTTTAGTTAGACACCAGTTGAGCTTCTCTGTGTTCGTGAGATATGGAAGTGCTGTCTTCAGCAATAGGACCTTATCGTTAGTTTATGAAGAGCAACCAACAGCCTGAGTAATAGCCTGAGTTGTTTGGGGTTTGCATGAGACAGCTTTGACCAACAGCTCAATTAGATGGCACCCGACACTGGAAGTTTCGCTTGGTGGCAATAATTGTCCACCTGGGGCATTCTCCCCCATCCCCCATGATTAAGTGGCTCTATTTATGTTTCTTTCATTTGTGTATATTTTAAGAAGCTTCTACTTATAGTAGGTTTTAATATGACCCTTCAAATGGCCTTTAGTATTAGTGATCCCTCCCCATATCCCCTCACTTACCATTCTGTTCCCTCCTCTTCCCACTTAATCCTACCGTTCCATTCCCCTCCTGCTCCATCTCTCTAAAACTATATATTCTGGAGCCCTGTCCTTAGAAGATCATCCCTTTACCCCTAGTCACTCACTCTCTACCTAACCTCTCTGATTATTTGGATTGCAGCATTCCTATCAAAGACTTAAAAGCTAATATCTATGTATAACGTAATACATATGATATTTGTCTTTTTGAGTTTGGAATGCCACACTTGGGATGATTTCCTTCTAGCTCCACCTGTTTACCTGTGGATTTCATGGCTTTATTTTTTTAACAGCTGAACAATAGTCCATTGTGTAAAGGTACCACATTTTCATTATCCATTCTTCTGTTGATAGACATCAAGCTGTTTCCAATTTCTGGCTATTAGGAATAGAGCAGCAATGAAAATGCAGGAGCAAGTGCCTCTGCTGTAGGATGCAGAGCCCTTTGCTCATATGATCTTAAGGTGGGTTAATTCCCAACCACCCTGATTTCCTTAGACTATACAAGTTTACCCTCCCACCAGCAGTGGATAAATGTTTCCCTTTTCCCAAATCCTTGCCATCATGAGCCCTCATTTATTGACTGATCTTAGTCATTCTGAATCATGTAAGAAGAAATCTCAAAGTAGCTTGGATTTGATTTCTTTGGTGACTAAGGATGTTGAACATTTAAGTGTTTCTGAGTATTTTGTGTTTCATCTTGTGAGAACTCTGTTTAGTTCTGTATCCAAATTTGAATGAGGTTGTTTTCTTGATTCAGTATTTTTATTCCTTTAAGTATTTTAGATATTAAACTTCTATTGGATGTGTAGTTGGTAAAGATCTCCTCATAGGATGGCCATTTTTTCTATATTAATCCTACTAATCCATGAGTAGGGGAGATTTTTCCATCTTCTGGCTTCTTCAATTTCTTTCTTTGACATATTAAAGCATTTTATTGTACAAGGTTTTTACTTCCTTGGTTAGAGTTATTCCTTGGTTAGGTTAAAGTCTCAAGATTTTTTGAGACTGTTTTGAAAACTGATATTTTCCTGATTTCTTTATTAGTCTGATTATCATTTTATATAGCAAGAATTTCTGGGTGTTGATTTTGCATCCAGCTACTTTACAGAAAGTGTTTATCAGCTGTAGAAGTTTCTTGGTGTCATTTTAGGTCTTTTTATGTATAAAATCATATTGCAAATAAAGATACTTGAACTTCTTCCTTTCCTATTTGTATTCCTTTGATCTCATTAATTTGTCTTATTCTTCTAGCTAAGACTTCAAATACTATATTAAATAGGTGTATAGAGAGTGACATCCTTGTCTTATTCCTGATTTTAGTGACAATAACTTGGGTTTCTATCAGTTCACAATGATGTTGGCTGTGGACTAATCTATATTGTCTTTATTATGCTGAGATATGCCCCTTGTATCCATAGTCCCTCCAGGATTTTTATTGTGAATGGATGTTGGATTTTGTCAAGGCTTTTTCAGCAAAAAACAAATGAGATAACCACGTTATTTTGTCTTTTGGGCTGTTTATGTGATAGATTGTGTCTACCAATTTTTATATGATGAAATATCCCTGCATCTTTATAATGAAGCCTCCTTGGTCATAGTAGAAAATCTTTTTGGTGTGTTCTTGGGTTTCATTTTCAAGCAATTTATTGAGAATTTTAACATCTGTGCTCATAAGTGAAGTTGGTTTAAACTTTTGTTTCCTTAATTTAAGACTACTGGTAAAGCTTTTATTTGAATATATATGTTGAATATATAGCTCCCCAAACATTATTACTTTTCCTTTTCCTACTCTTGCCTCCTGTTAGTTTGTTAATTTCCCTAAATACTTTAATTGCTATTTTGACATAGTATATACATACATGACTTTCTGTATCTACATAAAAACCAGGAATCACAATGGAAAGAAAACCTAATCTGTGCTTCTTCTATTGGCTTACCTCTCTTAACATTACAGTCTCCAGCTGCATCCAATTTCCTGCAAAGGACATGACTTCTTTCTTCTATACAATGAAGAAATGTCTTCGGGTATATAAACCATGTTTCCTTTATCCTGTTTTTGAAATCCTAGGTGTTTCCATAGCTTAGCTACCATGACTAGTTCTCCAGTAAATTCTGTGCGGTCATGTCTGTGGCAGGCTGATTTGCGGTAAATACCCGAAGAGTGGTATACCTACATCATACCCAAGAGTAGTGTATCTGTACCATGAAGAGAAATCTCAACATGGTTTCACAGAAGCTGGACTAGTTACATTCCAACTCACAGCTGGGGTTAGCTCCTGTTCATACCTTTGTCATCATTCATTAGCATTATCTCCATGACTACCATTCTGACTGGGGTATGGTGGAGTTTTGATGAAGCAGTGATTTTAATTCCTCTAATGGTGAGATTGAACATTTTTCACATGTTTATCGACCATTTTCGTTTCATCTTTACAGAACTATGTCTAATGTTATTAGCCCGTTGCAGACTGGATTGTTTTATTTCTTGTTGTTTATTTTTTGAGTTCTTTGTATATTGTAGTCATTAGTCATCTGTCAGATAACTACCTAAAATGTTCTACTATTCTGCAGGATGGTTCCTCGCTCAAGTCATGGTTTTCCTATGCTATGCAGAATATTTTTAATTTCATAAGGTTTCATTTGTCACTGTTAGCTTCATTTCTCAACTAGATTCCCATGTACAAAGTCCTTACCTATGTCTATATCTTGAAGTGTTTCTCCAACTCTTTTCTGTAGAAGTTTAAGGTTTTACATTCAGGTCTTTGGTCCTTTGGCAGTTGATCTATGTGCAGAGTGAGAGTCTTGTGCTGGTTTTATCCTACACCCAGCTATCCAGTTTTTCCAGCAGCAGTTGTTGAAGGTGCTTTTCTCAAATATTTATATTTGACTCCTCCCCCTATGCCGTCCCCCCCCCCCCAAAATCAGTGTCTGTAGCTGTGTGGGTTTCTATCTTCTTCTAGTCTATTACACTAACACATGTGTCTACTTTTTAATGCTAGGTCCATGCTGCTCTTTTATCGAAGACTCTGCATTATAAATTTAAATCAGATGTGACTGGATTTCAGCATTGTTATTCTTGCTCAGAATTGCCTTGGTTACCTGGGATCTTTGTGATTCCACACAAATTTTAAGACTTTGTGTTACTGTGAAGAGTATCAGGGGGATTTTTAAAAGGCATATTGAATTAGTCCATTATTTTTGATAAGAGGGCCATTTCTGGCATCTTTGTTGCTGTTGTTATAAACATCTGTGTATGTGTGTATTCCTAAATACAGCTTGCTAAGTGTATATAATGTCACTTGTATGTACACGTTTGCAGGACTATTTTGTATTGGACAACCATTTCATATACTCTTCCCTGGGGAAGATACAAAATAAAAAAGAATTTAAAAGAGAGGAAAAGAGATGCACAGGAATGTTTAGAAAGTGAAAAGGACTGGGGTAATGGTGCAACTATATTGTAATATTGAAAGACAACACAAAAGTTTTTTAATGCCACCACTGAGCCATTTCTTCCAATCAAAAATCTTGGGATTTTTTTTTCCATCCTCTGGTGTCTTTATTCTTCTTTCCATATCTTCAGGTTTTCATTGTAGAGGTCTTTGGTTTTCTTGGTCAGGTTTATTCTATGGTTTATTCTGATTGGATCTCTTTTGCTTCTTTCTCTTTTCCTATTACTTTAGCTCAAACTTCAAGAACTACACTAGAGAAGAATAGAAAGAGTGGACAGTCTTGTCTGGTTCCTGCTTTAAGTAGAAATGCTTAGAGTTTTGTTTTGTTTTTAGCATTTAGTACAACATTGGATGCATGACTGCTGTATATAGCCTTTCCTATGCCAAGATATGTTTCTTCTATTCTTAGGCTCTTCTTGGCTCTTCCCAGGAAAAACTGCTGGATTTGATCGAAAGTTTTTTCTGTATCTACTGAAATAAACATGTAACTTCTATCCTTGAGTCCACTTATAGTATGTATTGCATTTATTGATTTGATTATGCTGATCTATCCCTGAGTCTCTGCAATGAAGTTAACTTGATCAATATGAATAATCTTTTAATGTGTTTTTGAATACACTATGCAAATACCTTATTGAGAATTCTGCATCTATATTCATCAGGGAAATTGGACCATAATTTCCTTTGCTCTTCTATCTCTGTCTGATTTTGGCATTAGGGTAATAGTGGCTTTATTTATGTATGTATTTATTAAAAGGAGTCTGGTAACATTCTTTCCTTTTCTATTTTAAGAAATGGTTTGAGAAGAATAGCATTAGTTCTTCTTTAAGGTATAACAGGATTCAGAAATTCATCCAGTTAGAACTGGATCTTTACCAGTTTGGGGATTTTTATTACTGATTTAATACCATTATTTTTTTCAATCTGTTTAAATTTTCTTTATTTCATCTTGGTTTAATTTTTTAGGTCTATGAATCCAGAAGTTAATTTCTTTTAGATTTTCCTATTTGGTGACAAATACTTTTCTAAAATAGGTTCTAATGATTCTCTGAATTGAATTGGGATCTCATGTTAAAAATTTGGGGTGTGTGTGTGTGTGTGTGTGTTAATTTTACTAAAACTTCATCAGTCATGTTCATCTCTCAAACAACCTGTTTTTGGTTCATTGATTCTTTGTATTTCTAGTTCATTAATTTATGTTCTGATCTTAATTATTTTTCCATCTACTGTTTTTATGTTTGGCTTTTTCTTGTATTTCCAAGGCACTCAGATATGTTTTAAAGTTATTTATTTTAGTTTTTCTGATATCTTGGTACAGGCATTTATAGCTATAAATTGATCTGCTAAGGCTGCATTCATTATATCTCATAGATTTGGGTATTATATGTGTTCATTTTCACTTGTTTTTAGAATTTTTTTAAATTTCCTCCTTTATTTCTTCCATGAATCAAATAAATGTCTATACCACTGTAAAAGGAACGGCAGGCTGCGTCCTGCCACTCACCCAGCTAGCTTTACCCGAAATAATTACACAGAAACTGTATTCTTTTAAACACTGTCTGGCCCATTATTTTCAGCTTCTTATTGGCTAATTTTTACATATTGCTTTAACCCATATTTAGTAATCTGTGTAGCACCATGAGGTGGTGGCTTACCAGGAAAGATCCTAGCCTGCGTCTGTCTCGGAGAGGAGAGTCATGGTGACTGCCTCATTGCCTTCTTCCCAGCATTCTGTTCTGTCTACTCCACCCACCTATGTTCTGACCTATCAGGCCAAGCAGTTTCTTTATTAATTAACCAATAAAAGCAACAGAAATACAAAAGACTCTCCTACATCATACCACAGTTACTTATGTCATTGATTTCTAGCTTTGTTCCATCATTACCAGATAAAAAGCTTTAATTTTCCTATATTTGCAAAGTCTTTCCTTGTATTCTATTACATCATTTGTTTTAGAGAAAGTTTCATGAGATATTGAAAAGAATGTGCATTCTGCAGTATTTGATTAGAATATACTGTAGGTATCTATTAGGTTCATTATTATCTATATCATTTAACTTATATGTTTCTCTATTCTTGGTTAAGATAATTCGTCTATTTATAAGATTTAAGTATTGAAGTTACATACTATGATTTTGTTTAGCTTAATCTGTGACTGTACATCTAGTACTATTTGTTTTATGAAATTAGGCACATTCGTATTTAGTATACACATATTTAGAATTGTACTATCATCTTGATGGATTGTTTCCATTATGAGTGACATTTCTAAAAAGTTACATTTATGGTTGCTGGAGAAATAGCTCAGCAGTTAAGAACACCTGTTGCTCTCATCGAGGCTGAGTTCAATTCCCAGTACTCACTTGGTGGCTCACACCATCCTTAACTCCAGTTCCACTGTACATCACATGATAGCTCAACAAAAGGGTCCGAGATGGTACTAAGGGGAGTCAAATACTGGAATTCATTAGAATGCTACCGTTGTAGGAATAGCATTGTAGAAATGACAAGGAAGCTAAGATGAAGAAAGCAGAATACCTCAATTGTCTCCTGAGACTAGTGTGACACAGGGAGAATAATATAGGGTCCTGAGGCTCACATAATTCCCTAGGGATAATTACCTTCTTTATGCCATGTCATCTTCGTAAGACCCAGAGTGCTCTAGGCCCCCCATGGAGCACTGGCATTTACCAGCCATTCACACACACTGGGAAGGCATGATGCTTTTTAACACCTTTAAAACGATGAAGAAAACAAATATCTCATATTCTGAATCTTAACTGCTGTTGATTAGAAGTAGCTGTTTCCTCCAAATTGAGACAGTACCTCATGGAAGGAGGAAGAAGGGACTTTAAGGTGTAGAAGTTCACTGAACTTTTAAGACTCAGGAAGTTCTTGAAACTTAAAAGACTCAGGAAACCTATGACGTTTACAAGATTTGAAATTGACCCTCTCACACATCATACAAGCAGTAAGTAATTGCAAGGAAAGAGGAGAGTGCCTCTAAGTTACTCGGGTAACTGGGAATTTAGATTCTATAAATCCTCACCCATATCGGGGTGACATTTTGCAGGGATGTGGCTGCCAGATAGTCACCATATTCTGGTGTTATCCTTCACCCAAGAGCCTATAAATAATACCAAAATCTTATAGGCTTTCTAAGATAGAACTGAGTGGAATAATTTTTTAATCTAAGTCTGTCATTGGTATTCTATTTGGCCTGTGTAGATGTTTACCCACAGCACCCCAAGAAATGTCATGTGATGCAGCTGGTACCTAAATTGGGGCCAACAGAACCAGCGATAAATTGTAAAGGGAGAGCTTACAATCTGAAAGTGGATGTCTACACAGAAAACTACCTTTGTCTACCTTTTTTCACGGTGGGATGAGATAGAGGACTTTGTTGCTCTAAAGGCAACTGTGTGGCCTTTTTATGGGCAGTAAGATATATGTAACTAAGCGAAAGTCCTCTGAGTACTCAGGAGTTTCCATGAGAATAATCTTAGGTTGGCTATTTTCCTTGCATACTATTAAAGGCATGCCTTCTTAATGAATGAAAACTGCCAGCTCCCATGACTGAAATTACCACGCAGTTGCACTATCTGGCCTGGAGACCCAGATCCAGTCTGCATGATGACCAGAGGGAACTTCTAAGCTCCTTGTCTAAACCACTCAAGGCATCAGGACCATAGCTAACAGGCAGAAAACCTGGAACAGATGCTGTAACTCCAAGTTTCAAACAAATAGAGAAACCAATATCCCAATAGTGCTATAAATTGACCCTCTTCTTGAACATTGTAAACATTCCTGATAAAACAAGAAATCTGACTTATGCAAAATTGAAATAAAAACTAAACCGCAAACTCCAGATGTTCAAATCCCCACATAGAAATAACAAAATACAAATAGATGAATAAACAAACAAATAAGTGAATAAAATAATGTATCTCCTCCCACAAACGCAAATCTTATATTAATGGGCCCTATTGAAAAATAACAGGAGAAATTACTAGGCAAAGAATTCAAATGAGTGATAATAACTATGGCCAAAAGACTCAAAAAAAGGAAGAAAAATGAAAAAAGAAAAAGATAAAGAGATGATAAAATAAGGAAGTTAATTCAAGAAATGAAAATAAAGTTTTATTTTTTAAGGAAATCCAAATGAAATAACACTCAGCTTAAACTTCTTATGTTAACAACTAGATTTAGAAGAATGAGAAAATTAATAAACTCTATTGGATCCTGGAACTATTAGTTAGGATCAAGGAATATTAGGTTACATTCATATTATCCTCATATAATCAAGATTAGTTATGTCTCAATAAAATACAAACCAAATTCAAAAACATATAAAAAATTATGCACCATGGTAAAGCCATCTTCAACCCAGGGATGTAGGGATAATTTATCATATATGAATCAGAAATTTAATCCACCACATGAATAGAACCAAAGACATAAACCATGTGATCATTCTATTGGGTGCAAAATCCAATGTCCCTTCATGATAAAAAAAAAAAAATCCCAGAGAATTTGGAACAGAGAGGCTAAAACTTAACACAAATGGGTAATATATAATAAGACTGTAGCCAATGTCTTGAAAAACGAGAAAAACTCTAAACATTACCTCTGAAATAAGGATTAATACAAAAATGTCCATTCTCTGTACTTAAGTCCAATATAGTGTTTTAAGTCCTAGATAGAACAATAAGACAATCGAATGAGATAAGTAGGGTATAAAAAAGTAAGACATCAAATATTCTTATTTGCAGATGGTGTGATTCTATACACAGAAGACCCTAATGACTCCACCAGAAATCTCCTACAGCAGATAAACACAGTCAGCAAAGTAGTAAGATACAAAATTCACACACACAAAAAATAGTAGCCTTCCTACATACAAATGATAGACACACAAAAAAGAAATTAGGGAGATGATTCTATGCACAATAGTTTCAAGGGAAATGAAATATCTTGGAATAACCCTAACCAAGGATATGAAAAACATGCACACTGAAAATTTTAAGACACTGAAGAAAGAAACTGAAGCTGCTAGAAGATGGAAGACCTCTCATGCTCATGGACTAGGAAGATTAATATTATAGAATGGCCATCCTACCAAAAGTAATCTAAGACTCAACACAATCTTTATCAAAATTCCAATGTAATTCTTCATAAAATTGAAAAAAATCTTAGATTTAATACAAAATGCAAAAGACCCAGTATAACCAAAACAATCCTGAACAGTTTAAAAATAAGTCTGCTAGAGGCATCACCATCTAAGAGCTCAAGCTATACTACGGAGCTATAGTAATAAAAACAGCATGGCATTGGCATAAAAACTAAAATCAACTCCAAATGGATTAAGGACCTCAATATAAGACCTGATATACTAAATCTGTTAGAAATGAAAGAAGAGATCATGTTCAGACTCATGGACACAGGAAAGGACTTTCTAAACAGGATCCTGGTAGTTCAGGTGCTAAGAGCCATTAATAAATGGGACCTCATAAAACTAAACACTTTTGTACAGGAAAAGAGACCATCACTCAAGTAACATATCATCCTACAGAATAAAAAAATCTTTACCAACTATACAGCTGATAAAGTTTGGTGTCTAGAATATACTTCCAGAACTTGAGGGTAAAACCCTATCATTGAAGATACCGTATACTTGAGTGAGGCAGTAAGGAGAAATAAGACTGGTACTGAGCTAGAAGCTTCATGGCTGGCCTGGCATGACCTGCCCCATAGCATAATAATGGCATGGATGTTAAAGGAGGAACCAATCATTTCTTTTCTTTTTATTTAAGCAGCACTCCATTAAAAAAGAAAAATAACCACCAAGTCTGGCAACATTTTTTTGACCAAGAACCTTTAATTAGATAGATAATAGGCCTTATGGAAAACCCTACTATAAATATTCTACAAAATTTACATAGTATTAAACCTACTCTCACTGACTATCTTTATATCCACAGATTAATATAATGTATCCCTTCACCTTCATCTGAGAAGATTATACTTGAAATAGGTAGGAATAAATCCACAACTAGACAAATTATAGAGAAAAAGAGACTGTGAAATGTTCAGCCCTAAATTGGACATCAGATTCCCTTCCAAATAGGCTCAGAGATAATTGTGGAACACGGGTAGAAAGAGTGTGAAAGCCAGACAGAGGCGGTGGCTGGCTACAAAGAAATGGTGTTTTCTAGGCACAACAAGGTAATTAGTTGCACAAATGAACTCAAAGCAGTGTGGCAGAATACACAAGATTTGAACAAGCTTAAACTGGACAAAACTCAGCATGAAGAAATGTAGGAAGCACAATTTAGAGCAAGCATTGGAGGAGCCAGAATTGTTAATCATGTGGGCCTGCTTTCTTCAGTGTGAGGATGCTGCCTGGTCCTCTGGAATGCTGGACTCAAAGTGGTCAAACAAACTGGTGGTCCTTTGCAATTCTAGGAGCCAGCCTGAATTTCTCCCAAATCCTGAGAATTGTTTAGACTCTAATCCTGGGCTTTGTCTCTCAGGGAACAGAGCTCATCCCTATGAAAGAGGCTCCAGGTGTTTTGTATCCTCCAACAATAGACTCCCTCCTTCTGCTTGTTACAAGTCAGTCCTCCCTAGGCCAAGTGCAGAGCACTGTTTCCCAGGCAGTAGAACTCATTCTTATGATAAAGGTCTCGGGCACTTTGCTGTAGCATATTTTACAAGGGAACATCTTTGCAGCCACCCATGAAGCTTTGTTATGAGAACTGTCACACGGAAACATTTCCCCCAAAAGTTGTTCTGTGTTTAAATGTGTAAGAAAACTAAACCACCAAGGGATCAAATTTTCTAGAAGTTTTAATACAGTCTGACTAACCAAGTCCGGCTGTCCCAAGTTTTCATTCTCAGCTCTTCATGGTTCCTTTCCAGACCAGCAGTGATTCCTTCAGGGAACCTCCCAACAAAGAGAAAAGGTGGGCACAAAGTCCAACAGTTGGCTGAGGATTGATAGCTGCTAGGAGGGGGAGATTTGGTTGTCCTTAAGAGTATAGACCCCAGCAGGTTGGAAGGACACACATCCAATAATATATGAACAGCACAAATCAGACCAGATAGATTTGAAACATAAACAAACTTTTGAAAAAGAGGACACAAATTTGCATATGTAGTAAGGCAGGAGTGGATCTAGAAGGAGATACAGGGAGGGGGGAAATATGATCAAATATATTGTACAAAATTCTCAAAGAACTAATAAAACGACAAGAAAATAAAATTAAATGAGCCCTGTCTGTGTTACTGAAAAGCAAGTGTGACAAGATTTTAATGGAGCCAGAAGTCCTGTGGGAAAACTTATTCAAAAGCCCATCTTGCTGTCTGTCAATTTTTGGAAGATTTTACTGTCTAGGCAGAAAGGTGAAAACGGGTTTCTTTGGAAGAACTGTCACTAACAGCCCTTCTTGGTTATGGAGCTTGTGTGCTATAGGAACGAATTGCTGTTGTCAGAGTAGCATGGCTGTTACTGAGACAACCAACTACTTCCCAGGTATATTTAAAGCCACTCCACATGTGGGAACAGGTTTGGTACTATATGACTGTGCCAAAACTTGCTAGGAAAAAATAGATTGCCTTACAATATAGGCATAGAACTCCCACATGTTTCAGGGATGGCAAAGAGCACAATTCAACGCATCACCCTAGTAAGGCTGTGCATAAGATATGGTAATATGAGTATGTATTGCTGCACCAAAACAGATCTTTAAAATAATTAATAAATAACCCCCTCAAAAGAAAGAAAAACTGGCTAAGTGGTCCACACTTGTAAGCCTGATATTTGAGTCTAAAAAGCATGCCAAGAGTTCTATGCCACCAGCCTGGGTTACAGAATCAGTTCCTGCCTCATATTAAGCAAAGGAAAAGAAAAATAAAAGAATGAAATTAAAGAGTTTGTGTGTACATACATACATGCACACACACACACACACACATTGGTTATATTAAGGATTTAATTCACCTGATTCACATTATGGTGAAATAATAGTTATTATCAGCTTAAAAAGATTAAAATAGCCTAAATAATAACAGGGAACTGATTGAGATGATTAGACTCCACACTTTGAAAACGTAATTTAAACTTACAATAGTTTATGCTTCATTTGTAAACATTTCACATGCATAATAAACACTCAAATTTTCAGAAGACAAGCAGGCAGCATTCACTGAGTACCAAGCAATGGATGGTGAAGTAAAGATACCCAAACAAGAAGACCTGCTGCTCAATGGTCTTCAATCTCCCTCTCCCTGCCTTCCCCCAGCCTGGCATCTTCCTTGAGAAACTGAAGGTGTATTTATAATATAAACATAATGAAAACATCACATACCCTGTTCTCGTGAGACAATGTAGAAGTTGGTCGAGTCAATGCTAAATGTTTAATATCTATTTGAGTGCAAAGTGAAGAAAATAATTGAATTAAATATTATGCTTAAATGTTAAGAAAGATAGATGAAGCCTAAGCAGAACATACTAAAACAATATACTAAAAATAAGTTAATTTTAAACACTTGATTATTTGAAATATAAAATTAAATGTCAAACCCAACCATAACCTAAGAAACTATTATAAACATATAAAACTAGATATTAAAATAAAAATATAAATACAGATTAAAAATTTAATTAAAATACATGTTCAATTTAATTCGACTGGACTTTTTATGATAAAACAAATTATCAAAACTATTTGTAAAAGGAAGTTAGATTAAATTTCTGAACAAAGGTGTCCAATACGTTTATAGTCATTATCTGCAGTTGTCATGGTGTGTGTATGATGTGTCCCTCATAAAGGTTCTCACAGTGAAGGCTTGGTCCCTGTGCCTGGTCCTATTCTGGAGACTTCAGGAGAAAGGGATTACCTGAAAGAGGTCACGAGGTGTGTTTCCAAGGACCATTTCTTGTTCCAAATTCTGTGAGTGTCTTCCTCCAGAAATCTCTTTGGCCAAAGTGCTGTCCTTTTCTTCAGACCCAAAGTAATGGAGCCAATTGGCCACCAATTGAAATTCCTCCTTCCTCACTTGCTTGTGCCTGGTGTTTTGCCCCAGCAGCAGAAATCTGACTAATACTCCACCTCCTCTTGCAGACTGTGACCATTTTCAAGACCTTCTACATCAAGGGAGTTAGAACTCTTCCTCACAGCCAAGCCCACAGGCCAGCCTCATCTAGACAAGTACTCATTGAGACTTCCTTCCTGGGAGACTCTACCTTGTGTAGTTGTTGATCTTTCCATCTTCTACTCTTTGCTCTTTTTTGGCTCTTTTGTGGGGCCTACCACACAGTCCCCAAATTAATCACACACAGAGGCTTATTCTTGCTTATGAACAGCCGACCTTAGCTTGGCTTGTTTCTAGCCAGCTTTTCTTAACTAATTATCCACACCTACCTTTTGCCTCTGGGCTTTTTCTCTCTTCTGTGTGTCTTACGTTCACTCTTACTCCATGCTTTGCTGTGTGGCTGGGTGGCTGAGCCCTGATATCCACCTCTCCTTGTTCTCTCGTTCTCCCTTCTTCTCTTTTATTCCCAGAGTTCTCCTCCTATTTATTCTCTCTCCTGCCAGCCCTCCTAGCCTTTTTCCTGTCTTGCTTTTGACCATTCGGCGCTGTACTAAAACATCAGGTGTTTTAGACCGGCAAAGAAGCACAGCTTCATGGAGTTGAACAAATGCAACATAAACAAAAGGAACACATCTTTACATCATTAAACAAATGATCCACAACATAAATAAATGTAACACAACTTGAAATAATATTCCACAGCAACCTTGTATATTCTTGGTCTCTGTCTAAAAATCATGTGGCTCTAGGAGTGTGAATTTATTTGTAGATAATTAGTTCTGAGCATCTCAAGTGCCTTCCAGAGATGCATCCAGAGTAAAGCATTGGGGATACTGCGAGTCTGCAGCCGCTACAGGGTCTGCGCTTCTGTGCATTTGTTTTAATGTCCATAACCTATGGAAGAAATTTTGTTTGCGCTCTAAGTCTAAATACTGTCCTCTTCTACAGAACGATTCTGTTCCTTCGAAGGTTTGTTTATGTGTTGCCTGACTGTAGTCATTTTTGTAACTGGCTTTGTTTTCTGGTTGCTTTACAGCTAGAGTTTTTAAGATAAATCATAGCTAAGTTTTGGCAAAAGTGTTTAATCGCATAATTTCAAACACAAGTTGTGTCTCTATCTTTTTGAGCTTCTGTCTTTGCAGGGAACCCGGGCTTTTGTGTGTTTCTATTCTACCCCACTCCTTACTGCAGACATGTAATCTTTTCTGTGAATGTATGATCCTCTCAGGTGATGACTAAGCCCTTACCAACAGCAACTGAACCAGTTGCTAACCTTGGTATACAGAACAACGGACTCAGCAAATGGTGCACTTGAAATGGTTCATTCAGAAATGAGAAAAAAAAAATGGTTCCAAAAAGTCACTGGGAAAATAGACTGAACAAAACTTTGTTTTCTGATTTTCCAAATACAAACTTCTGGGGAAAGAAAATAATTTAAAATATCCTGAAAACTACTTGGCCCCTCACTGCCCAACTTGACTCCTTCTGTTCAAGATGCTACATCATCATTGCCAAACTGATGTGACATTATGTGCTGTAACTTGGGTAGCCATACAGTCAATGTGCTGCTGCTGCTTCTGGTGCAGTTGTTAATGGAATCTCACTCTTGAAGGTTTAGGTGTTTGGAAAATTCATAAGATAACTACCTTAGATTTAAATGGGAGTTTTGACATTCAAGGGCACAGGCATTGTTCAAAGCAGAGGAACCAGTAAAGGTAACACTACTGTCACTTCTGCCTCACTGTGACTGAGCACCTGTCTGGAGTAGCCTAAAAAAGACGGGATTTGTTTTGGTGCATGATTAAGTGAATACAGTTCATGCAATACAGATAGGGAGGCAGGGCTGGGAAAATGGTTTGAGGTAATAATGTCAGGAGTGTGATGTGAGTCGATCACACTGTGGTGGATGACCGGGAAAAAGACTTGCTAGTCCACAAGAGTGGTCAAGAATTAACCACAAAAGACCTGCTCTGATAGCCAATGCCATCTGGCAAGGTCCTACAAATCAAAGGATGTGCAGCCTCCACAAGTAGTACCATCAGTTGGGAACCAAGTGTGTTTATATGTGAGCCTGTGAAGAACATTTCACATTAAAAAGTATAACAGCAACTTTGAGGGGTTCCTTATTGGTTAAGATAGTTTACTCACCTTCCTCTCCCTCCCTCATCCCCTACCATACATACTCCAAGGCTCACCCCCAAGCTAAAAAAAAAGGATAAATGGACTTTGTGTTTCTTAAGGCAGTCCCAAAATGTATACATTTCCTCTCAGCAAGAAGAGGTCTAGAGTCAAGGAAGAAAACGTGAATGTGAAAAACGTGCAACTCAGTCCCTGGGTAGCTTGCTCCTACAAAGTTATAGGCATGTTGTTTCTAGAAGCATGGGATGGCAGGTTCCTCTGGAAGACACGCAGGGGAACAGAGCATGATTGCTCTTATTCATCTTGTGCACTCTCTGATTTATTTTGTTCAAAGATGCTGGTGAGGGACAGCTCAATGAACAACGTTCTGTATGGTTTCCTCCATGTGCTCAATCATCACCTACCTCAAGGCCAGAAAGTAGTCTATAAGAGACTGGAGAAAACCCAATCCCTGAAGATGGATAGGTAAGCCAGAACGGACTGGTATCCAGAAGGAAGTTTTCAATACTTGATGGGATGTGATATAGTCTTTGCATTCTCTGAATGCTCATTCTTCAGCAGAAACAACATGGTGCCTTCCGTACTGTTGCTTCTGTTGTCTGTGTGTGCATGGATCTGTACTGGACTTTGTGTGCGCCTTCTTTTTCTGTTCATTTTGGTGAACTGGCCGTTCACTAGATCTTCAAAAGGAGTCTGCTAGGGCAGACCTTTCATCAACTATCTTCTCTCCCCTTCCCACTCCACTCCCCACTTCTCATCTTTGGTCAACTCTACCAAGAGCTTGGTCTAATACCCTGGTTAGTGTAGGGATCCCGGTATTCAGAGCCGCTGTGATTTTACCTCAAACTTAGCCCCATAGATGTGGGGCATCGTACATATCTACCATCCGTGTTATCTTAAATTCCGGACTGACCTAGGCTCCCCAGCTTGAGTTTATTTTCATTGTAAGATGTAACATGAGGGCCAGCTCGTTGGGGTTTCTGTCCCGCCCAGTACCCCACGTCCGGCAAGCCCAAAGAGAAATCACACACAGGACTCCATAAGATTATAAACTGATTGGCTCATTTGGTCAGGCTTCTTGTTAACTCTTATAACATATATTACCCCATTATCCTTATCTATGTTAGCCACATGGGCTCAGTACCTTTCTCAGTGTGACAGCTTACATGTTGCCTCTTCGGTGGTCTGCGCAGGAGTGGCTGAGAGAGAGCTTCTGCTTCCAGAATACTCCCAGTCTCTTTGCTCCACCCCTACTTCCTGTCTGGCTTTCCCGCCTATACTGCCTGCCTGGCCAATCAGCATTTTATTAAAATATGATTGACAGAATACAGATAATTCTCCCGCACCATTTCCCTCTCTCTTTTTTTTTTAAAAACAAAGGAAAATACCCATAATCCATTTGTTGGGAATGTGGGCGTAGTATTTCAGGCTACTTCCTGCTGGTTGGGGGCGCTGATAGTCTTAAGGGGACCTAAAGAAAATTTAGAGTTATAATCAAGTCATGACTGGAGTATCCTGTGAGTCTTGATCATCTCAGGCAGTAGTCTTGAACCTGTTCTGGATGTAGAACTCAGACATCTGGGCCATCTGTTCCTATCGGAGATTTTTCAGGTGGCCTCCCTTGGTCAAAGGTGATTATTCTTAACTCTGAATAAATCCAGAGTCTCTCGTTTTCTGTGGAAACAAAAGCAGAATCTCTTCTCCAAAGTAGCATACCTTTTGACTTCAATTTTGAAGCCAAGGTATTTTCAAAATACCTATCTTGGGTTAGTTCAGCAGTATTTATAAACAACAGTCCTTTAGCAGCTGTTGCTCCTTCCTCAGCATTCAAACAATTCAAAGAGAGCATAATAGCATACAGTATCAAGATTCTCTGTGTATTTTCCATCTTTATGTAGCTTTATTTTAACCTCTATTTCTTTTATTTTTACTTTTACTTTTTGAGACTGGTTCTCTGTATATCTTTGTCCTGGAATAACTCTGTAGACCAGGCTGTCCTTGAACTCACAGAGATTCCTCTGTCTCTGCCTCCCCAGTGCTGGGTAAAGGTGTATGCTACCACACCTTGAAGTCACAGAGATCTGTCTGTCTCTGTCTCCCAGGCATTGGGATTAAAGGCGTGTGCTACCACACCTTGAAGTCACAGAGGTCAATCTCTACCTCTGTTCCTTGAAGTCACAGAGGTCAATATGCCTCTGCCTGCCAGGCATTGGGATTAAAGGTGTGTACCACCACACCCAACTACTCTCTTTCTTTCCTTTTAACTTTAAGAACTTTAACTTTTAGCCTGCATATACACACTGTAAACCATTTAGAGGTTTTCTTCCTCTTTGAATCTCTCTTTACTGTATATTTTTCTTTTTCTGACCACATGAGCCATTAATTTACTAAGCAATATGGAGAGCCGTGGCTTTGACAGCTAGATCCAGCTCATTCCTTAGCATTTCAGCCTCAAGGCTGAGGTACCAGCCAGAGCTGTGTTCACTGCCACAACTCTATGGCGTTTCAAAGTCCTTGCCAGCAAGCAAGCTGCAGCATTCTGCTCACAGACCACACTCAGTCGGACTGCCTGCCTGAAAGAGTCAGAGTTTGCTCTGGCAGGACAGCCCAGAAAGCCGGCATTTTAAAACAGCACAGCTTTTTTCCTGCTACGACTGAAAACCAAAAAGCATGTGTTCAGCTTTTCACCAACAGCATTTAAGTGTTTCGTGGCAGGACCTCTTAATGAGCTGCAAGGTTTTGCAGTTAAGGCTGAGTCAGGAAGCCTCCCTTAGATGAGAGCGCTTGCTTGCTCTAGCAAACAGAGCAGACCTGAGAAATTGCTGCTACCAACAAGACATGCTTTACTCTATTTGTTCCCAAGCTTTCTCAAGCTTTTTGTGGATTCAGTTATCCACGTTGGCGCCATCTGTAACATGAGGGCCAGCTCGTTGGGGTTTCTGTCCCGCCCAGTACCCCACGTCCGGCAAGCCCAAAGAGAAATCACACACAGGACTCCATAAGATTATAAACTGATTGGCTCATTTGGTCAGGCTTCTTGTTAACTCTTATAACATATATTACCCCATTATCCTTATCTATGTTAGCCACATGGGCTCAGTACCTTTCTCAGTGTGACAGCTTACATGTTGCCTCTTCGGTGGTCTGCGCAGGAGTGGCTGAGAGAGAGCTTCTGCTTCCAGAATACTCCCAGTCTCTTTGCTCCACCCCTACTTCCTGTCTGGCTTTCCCGCCTATACTGCCTGCCTGGCCAATCAGCATTTTATTAAAATATGATTGACAGAATACAGATAATTCTCCCGCACCAGTAAGACATTACCCTCAGATTAATTTCTTGGTTATGTTTTATCTATTTGTTTTTACTAATATTTCATGGCCTTTACTACTGTCTAATTTATTCTTTAAGTTGTTGCAGATGTTACAAATGCTGTTAATGTTCAATTTAGAGGATTATTGTGTACTTTTATTTTCCTGAACACAGGCTACATATGAGTTTCTGTCATTATAATTCAATATAAAGAAACGTATGGCACATTGACTTTTGCATTTCCTCATTGTAGATTTTATGGTTAATGCTCTGTTGCCTGGAACATGAGTGACCATCACAGCTATGAGTGGACTTGAAGAGAGTGTGTTATATGATTCAATACCAGTACCAGTTGTATTATATGCATTTTCTATATGCTTAATTATTTTCTGGATGATGTAAGGGGGCAAACCATACAATTAGGGATTTATTTTAGCTTTATTGGAAGCCTTATACTTTCAAACCTCTGAATGATGCCAGTTACAACACAATGTTCCCTATTATGTGCCCTTTCTAACACATTTAGTCAACAGAAAATAACTTTTTTTTAGTGCTTAGTGGTGGTGTTTCTTCTGATTATTTTATAATACAACATCAGCATGAACCATGAACTCCCCTCCTTTCACACACTCTTGACTTGAACACTATTTTTTCATCACTTTCTTTTTCTCTTAGTTACTTTTATCTGTGCCTCTGATACATATTACATAGCTCAATTTTTGTTATTGGGTTGATATAAGAATATAATAGTTTTTAATTAACCAGGAGAGTTTAATCATTCTCCTTTATGGTGTTTTGCTTTATTGGTTTTCAAATTATGTTAGTGGTTAAAAATTCTGCTTAGTAGAATAAATATCAGTGGCTTTAACAAGCCAATTAAAGATATGACAGAGAATAATATGTCCAATATGCAACTTAGTAGCTTTGTCACCACCTTAGCTTCTCAGGTTCTTGGAGGGGGCAGGTATCTTGGTGATTTTGGTGATTTAGCACTTTGAGGTATATTGGCTCAAACATTAAGCTCCTTTACTCCCTAGTAAATAATCTTGAGCAAGATGGTTTTTTTACAAATTAGATTCCATTCACATAATATTAATATAAAGAAAATAGTTTTAACCGCCTTAGTGTATCACAGAGAATTATTTGATAATATATGTAAACCACTCAGGGTAGAGTAATCACCAAAAACTAGCAGATATTCACATTTGTGAGTTATCATTTCCTTTTGCTTTTATTTATTTGAGGCAGCTCCTAATGTAACTTTCTTTCAATGGAATAATATAAAATACTAGCTAAATCAGACATACCCCGTTTTTTCTACTCATCTGTGCCTTGTAGTTTTATTACTTCTTTTCATAATGCCTTCAGTATGATTCTTCTCCATGCCGCTCTTCCCATAAATTGCTGCGATGACTTGAATATTAATTTCCTCATTGTGGCGATGTTTGTGTATGATGGCTGAACAGGTGCTAAGAGTAGGTAGCGCTATCTGTCCCACAAGATGTCTTCTTAACATTTGAGGCATGGAAAGTTCCATTAACCCCTAATCAGTTTCTCTTACATCCCGTGCCTTACCTTCTGAATTTTTCCTTTCCTTTCTTTCTTCTTATGTGCTCCCTACAGTAACTTGCCAGAAGGAATATGAGCAGTATACTTTCAGAATAACAATGTCCAATTGTTACATGTTTTCCTTGCTTACACAAGTGAGTGGTGATTTCATCGGGTTTAGAGTTCTCATTTGGTACACATTTGCATTTCTGATTCCTTTACCAGATTTCCTTATTACTTGATTCTTAACATACTGAGTGATTAGTGTCAGCTTATTATTATTGTGTACATTGTGAGTTCCACAAAGATGAATTTGGGGCGTGTATTCTCTCATAAACTGAAGAGTTCTTAGGCCTTGAGAGGACCTAAAGACATATTCATTTAATCTGAGTAGTGCTGGCATTGAGAACTCAAAACGGCAGTGGAACCATCCACTCAAACACTAAGTCAAACACTAAGCACCTTTTGTGTCCAAAGAGGAGAAGGCAGAGGAGTCAGTAGAGCATTCGCTATAAGATCGCTTTAGCAGCCCCTTTCTTCATTGACCACACACCCTACACTTCAGAAAAGGCCAGAGCAGCCTACTTACTGAGTGCAGACAGACTCTTTTCTTGATATGGAAAGGAGTGAAGAATTCATCCTTAAGGGAAATTGGTACAAGACTGCTTTGAACACAGTGGAAATACTAGAACACAGTGGTTTGGATACTAGAAACAATTGGAGTAATTCTTAATTACTTAAAACATCACAGAGGTTATCAAAAATTTCATTTTGCACCACCGGGCCTGAGGATGGGGAGCTTCCTGGCTGCTTCCGTCAGCCAGGCATGTTTTACAGGCTGGATGTGCTGCACACTAAACCATGTATTTCAGTTTCTCAACCGTGATTCTTCTCCTGAGAAAGTTCAAGCGTCCATCAGGGTGCATGTATGTGGAGGCTTTTCTCCACCATGGGCAGTTCAAGTCCTTCCATTCAGGCGTGTGATAAAGCCCTTCAGGAATGCTTGGTAAGGGGAGGCAGGAAGAGCAATTTCCTTTTTCTGAACTACGTGACCCTAAAATTCAGTTAAGTCAATGGGGTCCACACTGACCACCGGAAGCTCCATCTGCTTTTCCTGTGTGGGCCAATGTGAGAATAAACATTGCACGTCGCTGGTAAGGAAAAACACTTTTCCTTCCCTCTCCTTGGCCTCGGTAACATATAATTGTGTATGTGATTTTATTTATTTATATACAATATTTATTCATCTATATAGGTATTTATGTCAATTTGTTTAGACTAGAAGCCACGGTGTTGGTTGTTTACTCGCGACACATCAGTAAAATGGCTTTGCACATTTGTTCCTGCCTTTGGTTTAAGTTTGGTGCTAGATTGTGCTTGTTTTCTATGCTCAGCATCAGGTTTTGTAATCGAGTCCATCAATTCTTCCGAGAGAGCAAAGCCCCAGTCATTCCTGTCTGCTTTTATCAGTAACTTCCCCAGCCACTCTGAAATTTTCTTTTCAGGGACAATGTTCAACGCACCCCCTCCTCAGATACACACACGTACACACACACACACACACACACACACACACACACACACAAACAATGATAACCATGTAGCTGCCCCTCAGTAAGAACCAACCCCACTTCTGTGACAAACAAATGAGGCTGTCCCATAGGCTGCCACCTCCAAGCTAATGTTGTGATGGGATGCACAGCTGCACCTCAGAGTTTCTGAGACTCCAACCCTCCTTCTGCTGTTGGCTCCTAGAGGACAGCTGTGAAGGTTTGGGACTCATCCAAGCAGGGCATGAAAAAGGCCTAGAGTCTGTCTTAGGTATGGTCGCTATTGCTGTGATGGAACACCAATGTTAGGGCTGTGGACCTCTGGACCCCTGACTTTCTTTGCCTCCCTCAGACCCTTTGCCTGGTGGAGTGAACTGTGCAAAACAACTTGTTTACCTGTGCTGCAGCTGCTCTGAGCACGGGACCCTGATGGCAGGAGAGTGGTTTCTGGTGGGCCTGTGACTGAAAGATCCCGAGAGCTGAGGCGTGGCTATCAGTTCAGGATCCCTATATAAGCTTCCCTGGAGCACAATAAACTTGTCATTCTTGTATCAAGAATGACTTGTGTCCTCGTGTCTCTGTCTGTCTGTGTGCACGCATGTGTAAGTTTCCAGCTTAGTTCCCAGTTCACATACCATTCCATAATGCAGGCGCTACACACCATGATCTAAGCAACTTCTTGGGGGAAAGGGTCTATTTGGCTGACATATCTTGAGTCAAAGTACAATGAGGAAGCCAAGGCAGGAACTCAAACCCCTCAGGAAGCTGGAGGCAGGAGCTGTATAGACACTCTGGAGGAATGCTGCCTATTTGAGTGCCTCCTATTCATTACAATATCTTCATAAGTGTGATCCTGAATAATTTAATGACATAGTCAATACTAGACTGTCTTGAAAATTCCTCTGCCAATGCCATTTATCCAGAACTCTTCCATTTAACATCCAGCAAATTTTTAAGACAAGGGCAAAAAGCAGCCATTCTTTACCAAAATATCACAAGAATGGTCTCTAGAAACATATACTTATAAATTACATTTTAGTATAAATATAGCACACATGTGGAATATAAAATATATGATAATATATTCTATAAAATATATACAATGTGTTATATACATAGTATACATTTAATAGTATACATTATAATACATTTATGTGTAAATATAAATATTGCATCTTAAATTTAATATTAGAAATAATATAACTTTAGTTTCTTTAAAATGAAGACTCATAAAAACTAGAGAAAACTTTTTTCATCCTTTTATTTTGTTTAATTACTGAAGCTATTTCTGCATGGAAGAAGAATTAATTTTTTAAAGTTTATTTTTCCTTAGATACAAATATACCTATGCTTGAGCTGGATGAAGCATAATGCCTAGTGTCCTTTCTTAGGGATTATCCTGTTACAGCTAGAAAATTAAAACAAAGAATATTCCTTGGGAAAAGAGAAATGGGGGCTCCCACCCCCACTCCCTGTGGAGAGTTCCCAATATTAGGCACAGGCTACCTGCCCTCTCAGGTTGCAATGATAATACAATTCTTTCCAATCACCTTCCGCAATTTTCAGAACCTTCACAGAAATCTTAGGGTCAGTTTGCTTTTCATATGAATTAAATTCAGGAGATTCATCCAATGTTTGTATACTCCCTTCCTTGTACTCCATTTAGAGACTTTTCTATTGTCTTCTGGTAACCTCAACGGTACAAATGCATAAACTATGGTTCTGTGTGTGTGTGTGTGTGTGTGTGTGTGTGTGTATGTGTTTGTGTGTGCGTGTGTCTGCATCTTTGAATGTGTACTCATAGCCACATGTCACAGCATGTGTGAAAGCCAGAGGACAGTTTTTGAGAGGCAATCTCCATGTCATTTCTGTCACCCACGTTGTTCCTGCTACTGTCCCTAAGCTTCCAGGCAAGTCTCCCAACTCTGACTGGCATCTCAGCATAGAAGCAGTGTGGCCCTGGGTCCTAAGGATTGAACTAAGGCTGTCATGTTGGCACAACTAAAGCATTGACCCACTGAGCTAGCTCCCAATGTATCTTACATATATTTGGTCATGGTATTAATGTCAATGCATTGGGAAGTTGGCCAAGTATTTCCCAAAGACAACTGAGTATCATTTACCTTAATGAACTCTGCTACAAGAAAACTGATATAAATGAGAGGTAGTTTTCAAGTAGACTCAAGAAATTTAAAAGGTCCAGAATATTCTCTCTAGCTTATCTGAAAACAATATAAAGAGTAAAATCAGGGAGGAAAAAACTCAAATGCAACCCTATAACATATGACCTTGTATGGAGAGGGTTCAAGCTGCAGCCAAGGATGCAGCTGTAAGCCTAGATCTTAAGAAGATTTACAGTACTGACCTGCAGATGCTCTCGGTCAAGCAAAGGAGCTCAGGTTAAACACACTCTTCACAGAAGCCTGGCACTCTTTAAGCAAGTATTCCTTGGAATACACCTCCAAGGAATCAAGGATGTGACTTTGAGGTATGATATAAATCTGAATAAGGCTTAAAAGAAAGGCCAAGCATCTTAAACAAAATTTTACCAATAACAGTCTTTCCAGCTTAGAGTAAAATGGATAGGAAGAGATGAAAATGAAAAGTTAAGAAAATTGACATCTCTAAGTCCCCAGTCTAGCAAAGATGGGCATCAGATAGAGGAAGCTACTATTTATCAGGGGGGGGGGGGAGAAAGGATGAAGGCTTGGAGGACCAAATGGTAGGGGCAAGGATCAAGAGGAACAGTGGATTAGTTTGTGAGGACAGAGATGGGTCATAATCAAAGAGCATTCTCTCCCTCCTTCCCTGGAGTAGGGGCCCTAATAATATGTGCTCAGAAATAGTGCTGAAAGACAGGCTTTGGTTTCCATCACTGAAGACAACTCACGCCTGGGAGTGGCCATGGCAATTCTCTTTTTCCAGCCTCATGACTGTACACTGGCTGGAAGGATGGAATGAATTGCTCATTCAGGTCACAGACCTAGAGTTACGAGGGACTATGTTGAGGAACCCCATACATATCTAGCCCTGACTTGGAAAACAAGACACAGGACTTTGAGTCAATGCTATAAAGAGATTGAACGCTAGAGTAGAAGGAGTGTGAGTATTTTGTATGGGGAAAGTATGAATTCTTGTCGTCAAAGGGCAGACTGTAACCTTTGAAGGACAGTTAGTTACTAATAATTTCTCTCCACTGTTTGTACATTTTCTTGCCCTTCTATCAAACATAGAATCAATCTGCCCTCCTTTCTACTGAATCTAGACTGGCCTTTAGATTTATCTAAATATTGAAGAAGTGTATGAGTAACCAATGTGTCCCTGTGGCAAGTGTCTCAGAACCTGAAAACTTCTTCTACTTTCAATAGAGCCAACACTTCGTAAGAGAATCAATTATTCAAATGAAGAATAACTCCCATCCAGCTGCCAGCTGTTTGGGCTAGCCCCATTGAGAGAAGAGACATGTAATGATTACCATTTTGTGTGCTGTATCCCAGTAAAATTCTCAGCCAAATACAGTGATGTGGGCTAATCCAAGAAATAGCAAGAACAGGGGAAACAAACAAACAAACAAACAAACAAACAAGAAACCTAGAAGTCAAACCAAAGAATAAGCAATAAAAACCTACTCTGTATCAAAAATCTTGTGAAAAATTATGGAAAATGGATAATTGAAACAAAACTTATCGCATTTCTTTTTTCTTGATATTCATTAATTACTTGAACAAAAGGTGTTTAAAACGTGTTGAAACTTTGTGCTGGCTCGTTTTTGTCAATTTGACACAAACTAGAGTTATCTGGGGAAAGAGAAGTTCCATTGAGGAATTGCCTCCACTGGTCTGTGGGTTTGTCTGTGGGGTAGCATTTTCTTGATTGCTGATTCATTCAGGAGGGTGCAATCCACAGTGAGCCGTGCCATTGTGGGGAAGGTGATCCTGAGATGTATAAAAAAGCAGTCTGGGCAAATCATGGTAGCTTGCCAGTAATCAGTGTTCCTCTATGTTCCTTTTCTCTCTCTCTCTCTCTCTCTCTCTCTCTCTCTCTCTCTCTCTCTCAGTTTCTGCCTCCAGATTCCTACTAGAGTTCCAACTTGACTTCCCTCAGGGATGGAGTGTAATTGGGATTTGTAAACCAAATGTACGGTTTCCTCACCAAGTTGCTTTTGGTCATGGTATTTATCACAGCATCAGAAACCTAACTAGGGAAGCTGCATAAAGGTAAACCACAAATTTATTTTTATACGTCAGGAACTAGTTGCATGCCACAAGATTAACCATCATGAAAATTAGCAAAGTATTATATAAAAATAGAGATCATGTGGTCCCCAAGGCCTCTAGAAGAGCCAAGTAATTAGACTTAGAGACTAATCAACAGAGGACCATGACATCATGACTCTGAGAAACCTTAATTATTGCGGCACATGAGTGGGTATATGAAAGTTGAATTTATTACCATGCTTCACGCTGAATGCACATCTTACAGATTTTGTATGTGTGCCATTTTTCATAGTGATTTTTCAAAATATGAGGACTTTCTAGAGTTGACAAAGAAGATCATCTCCCAGACTGGAAAAGCACAATATTGATCAAGATGAATAAGAATCACACACACCTGCAATTAACTGAAATCTGAAAACAAAACACATCCATGTGAAGGTTGTGAGGACTTAGAAGGAATACCTAAGCCAAAATCACAGGGAACGGGGTAGATCAAAGTAGGTCAGAAAGAAGTTACCATTACAGAAAATAATGCACGCACATAGAGTACTCATCAAAGAAGAGTCTATGCTTGCCATAGAGTATGTTTCCATTTTCTTTGTCCTCAAACCCATTGCTCAGACACACAACTGTCCTTGCTTCTATCAGATCAAATAGTCTTTGAAGTTTTAAGCTGTTGTTTTCCCATTGTTTTGAGCTCTCAGCTGTAGACAGTGCAGGTGGGCTTTTGGGACTCCACTTCTTATACTGGGTTGCCTTGCACAGCTTTAATATATAGGGAGGTGCTTAGTCTTATTGTAACTTGATATGCCCTGTTTTATTGACACTCATAGGAGACCTGCCCTCTCCTAGATGAAGGGGGAAGAGGAGGAAATTTGTGGGGGTGTGGAGGAATGAGGGAGAGAGACTGGGATGGGAGGATGGGGGGAGGCCGTGGGTAGGATGTAAAATAAATAGATGATTATTTTTAAAAAGTCATATGAATTTATTTTCTTTAAAGAGATTTCAACTAAGAAGGACAAATTTTATTTAGTATAAATCTTTGTCAAGTTTTACTCTGCCATGCATGGATTTGAACTCAATTCATTGTTCTTAGGACTCAGAAATCTTTCTGACTCTCTAGAGTGATATCTCTTACCTTTTCTAGAAAATTTTCCAATATTTTTTCCGATATCACAGTTTCATTCTCCTAGGACCCCAACTATAAGTCTCTTCTCCTTGTCTTAATAGTCTAACTACATTCTTCTTTTGTTTGTTTGTTTGTTTGTTTGTTTGTTTGTTTTCGAGACAGGGTTTCTCTGTGGCTTTGGAGCCTGTCCTGGAACTAGCTCTTGTAGACCGGGCTGGCCTCGAACTCACAAAGATCCGCCTGCCTCTGCTTCCCGAATGCTGGGATTAAAGGCGTGCGCCACCACCGCCCGGCTCTGTGTTACATTCTTGATAGCTTATATTGACCTCTGTCCCAGATCACTGTTCCTTTTTTTAAAAAAAATAATCTATGTTCAACCTTATGTAAAGGCTAACAAATGAATTCTAAACTTGTTATTGTGTCATATAATTATAGGACATATTTTTTCATTCTTTAGCAAATCGGCTGCTTTTATGGCTCCTTCCCCTCCCCGACCAGCTTCCATTTTCCTTCGGCTGCGTATGGGATAGTATCCTTTTGTAGCTCACAGGCTTACGTTATGTGCTAATTCTTGTGTCACAAACACAAAACCTGAAGAAATGATTTCTAGCCCTAATAAAGGTGTTTCCTCTTTGCATGTACTGCATGTCTGTGAAGTGGCAATGCAATGTGACATTTTAACCCAGTTCAGTACAACCAGGCTAAGATGCTAAACACTTGAATGTCACGCATTTCAACTCCACCCCTCTGTGCTTCCCATCAGTTCAGAGTTTGTAATGGTTATCAAGCCTCCATCTGTTGAATGAGGGGGAAAGGATTTTCGATTCAGTTTGTCATCAAGTATCATACACACACCAACTCACACCACACCACACACATGCACACGCACACAACATACACATACATACCAAAACACCCCCTACACACAAAACACACATATACACACAAACTCACATCACACACCGCACATTACAGACACACCACATACAACACACATACACACATAAAATCATATCACATACTACATACACATACCACACTCACACACATCATACCATACCACACACACACACACACACACACAGCAGTTATCTTGCAAAATATAAATGAAGTATGAGATGGACACTCACACCTATTCCCTTTATAGATGACTTAAATTCAGCTTTACTGCAAACACATATTTCAAACCAGGAAGTAGCACTAGTAACTCGATGAAAAGTTTTTTTTTTCCTAAAACTGTATTTTGCTGACTGATTTGTAAATGTGCCAAGCATCAGCCATTTCTAAGATATACTAAGACTCTAAGGAACACACTAGAAGAGTGTTCAACACATGCTCTAATCTCTTAGCGTCAAGGTGCCGTCAGACTCCTCAACAGCTCTCATCTCTCGCCCAGCAGAGCCCTTTTCTTTTCTCACATTCCTGTCCTGAAGTGTCCGCTACAGTCCAGCCTATGGCGCCACCCTCTGAGAGTGCAGAGGTGGGGCTGTCGTGACAGTCGGCTGCTGGAAACGTAAACTTGCCAGAGGATGGCAGCAGAGCGCTGGGAAATGCTCACAGGTGCAGCTAGTGGAGACCGATGGTGTGTGAATTTGAAGCGGTTTGTAGCCAAGTTTGCCCCAGAGGAAGATCAGAATCTGGAGCTCCTTCAGCCTGTTCTTCTTGACCCGGAGAGATGGGAGAGCTGGCCCTTGTTAAGCAAGTGCCACGCCCTTCACGTGGGTTATTTCATAGAATTGAATACTCTCACCAGCTCTGCCTGGCAGGCATCTTCATTAAGGAAGTGAAACTTGTTAAGATGCTGACATTTGAAAAGGTGCACTCGTTTATCCAGACACGACTAGGAACCGAGCCTGTCTTTGGGCCTAGATTGAAGCTTCTCTCAAGCTCTGAGGACCCAAATTTTGCTGTTTCAAATCTATGGTTTTTCTCCCCACTTACCTTCATTTCTTACTCCTTTTCTTCCTTCTTACCTTTTTGAGAAGCCAAGTAATTTATTCCACCTGAAGTAATACAAATCCTAAATGTATACATTGAAAACAGCAAGAACAGAGATGTTTTGCTTGATTCGTGATTTTCAAAAATTGAATGACTTTAAATGATCACCAACAAATGCATAAAACATTGTGACATATCCATACAGCGCAATACATCTCACAAAAAAAAGTATGAAAGACTGGAGTTCTAACACCATGCAGACTCTTGGTGAATCCCAAAATAATTATGCCAAGCAAAAAAGAAGCCAGACACGAAACACATGCACTGCATAATCCCAAACCTTGTAGAAGGGAAAACAAACAAGCAAAAACCAACCTGCTCATTTTTAAACCAAAGAGCTTCCACATTCTTTCAGCAGATGCAGCAATAAGCGCATGGCAAGAAGAGATGTCCGCTCGGGTTTAGAAGTATGATACAGTGTTAGGAACTGACAGCTGAAACGGGAAGACGTGTGGGTGCAATGGGGTGGGGCTATCAATTTGCTTCACAACACCTGGATGGAGAAAAGGTTGTTTTATTCTTCTAAATTACATGCTGAGTAGCACCCAACCTGCTCTGACTGAAGCATCCAAGATCGATTCCCGTGTGGGGCAGGAGCCTGAGGTAAGTTTCAGATGAAGGAATGTGCGATGCTTAACCTCTTGTCTACTTGATGCGACTTAGAATCACCACGGAAACATACTTCTGTGTTGGTCTATGAAGGTGGTTCCTGAGAGATTTAATGGAGGAGAGAACTACTCTGAATGTGGATTGCTTCATCATCTGGGCTGAGGTCCTGGACCGCATAAAAAGGAGAAGGTGAGTCAAGAACCAGCATCTTTATTTCTCTGTGTCCTGATTGTAGATGCAATCCAATTAGTCTTCTCTAGAACCTACCACGATGACTCCTTACCATGATAGACTGTCCCTCAAACTGGGAGGAAAATAAGTCCCTCCTTCCTTCCTTGAGTCGCTTTGGTCAGGTTCTTTGTTCCAGCACTTGGAGAAAATGGAACAATACCAGGTATGAGGAAGCATGTCAGTCATTGAGTCTGTCTTGGTTACAACTAGGTGTCTATTTCCCGAGTCTTAGTAATCCATTCCAAAATCCTAGTGAAAAAAGAGGGAGCCACACCATTGTCAGCACTCACAGCTTGAGTGGCAAGAACGTTAGTTTGCCTGGCCTTTTCTCTGCAAAGGTGAGAGACAATCACCTCTTTGTGGTTGTAAGGTTTTCCACTGCATGTCCTAAAAGTATCTGGTATCTTGTTAGTGCTAGACTACTGTCAAAGAAAGGATCTGTGGATTTTCTGATGGAAACAGGTCATTCACCTGGTGCTCAAGTTGAGCTTGATACCAACTAGTTTGGTGAATTATCAAATAATATGTACTCAAAATTTTCGTGTTTGAACTAATTATGGACTTCCAAGGAGTCTACACAATAGCACATGGCAGCCGTGGCATTTCTCATCACTGTGGTGTAAGGTCAAGAGTAGGAACTGGTATTGGTATACTACGGCTACCTGTGCCACAGGTGGCCATTTTCAAATCCTAATTCACCCATAGGTAAGAGTACCTGAGCACAATTTAAGATGGGTAATAGAGAGATGCCAAAATTATAAAGACTGAAATTAGTGCATAAAAAGAGAAAAATCACAGTTTTAAATGAAAACAGGGTCATTCAAATCTCCTTGCTAACCACACTGGAGCCAGAGACAACAGCAGTATCAATAGCATTTTGTGCGTCGTTGGATTTTCTTTCTCCCAGGACTTGGACCTGGTTGCTGAGGAGAGCATCCTCTTGCTCTTGTGTTGGAATACCAGTGCTGGCAGGATGTGCTTCTAAGCTGCCTCGCAAACTCTTGTGTAAAAGTCTGCAAGCATCCCAAGAGAATAAAGCCAACAAACCCTGGGGGAGCCAAGGCAAGCCTGGATCTATTCCATCCTCTACACGGACCAATAACCTTGACCTTGCTGAGTGAATTAAAGCTATGTTCCTGTCTCTTGCAGTATCAAGTCTTATCAAGTTACCTAAGTCCTTATGTAATAAGGTCCTTAACTATGTATATCTGTGTATGATATTAAAAGATTGTCACATGCTGCGATTTTACACTCTAAAAGGATGGCTCTGGAGTTGTGAGTTGGCCTTCTCTAGGCCCAATTGTGTTTGTTTAAATGCTCCCCCTAAAGCCTCTGTCAGGGTCAGGGTGGCTCAGTGACAGGCAGAAGGAGAACAACTAGGAGGTGAATGTTTTTGAATAGACGTTATTAATGGTTAAATGTAACTGCAGACTTTCTGCTCTCTGAATACTTCCCCCTTTTCCCCATGGTTTTGCTATATTTGTAGGTTTTATTGAAATGCAAATGATCTCAGGATTTGTAAGATGATTTGGGTGTGGTTTGAAAAACAAATCAGTGACATCCCTAGTGGTAGGAGTTACCTTAAAATTTATAACAAAATGGTTGATGGTTTAAAATCTATATATAGCTAATCTTAATTTGTTGCAGCATATCATGTGTGTAAGTTGGATTCAAGTCCTATTTAGGAAACTAGAATGTTTCACTAGACTAAAGAGGTAAGACCAGATCTCAAAAAAATGGTTTGTTTTATTTTATTTTCCCTAGACTAAGGAGAAAACACAGGGTCTCTAAGATCATTTTTGTCTGAAGAGTAAAAAAAAATAGATGAGCAAAAATCATGAACAATGTTTATAGAAAATAATATTTATGAACAGCATATATATTTGATGGTTAAGGTTCATAAATTTCTAAGACTATTATAGTCTATTCAGGAAAGCAAAAACTGACATAAAGATGCATATCTAGCCACTTTATGGTTTTTGCTGTCTTTGTTAAGCTTTAGTTGTTTAGAGAAGCTGAGTCATATAAAAACAGATATTTTGTAAAAGTACACTATATAGAGATCTGGAAAATGATGTTTTATGTCTCTCCATGAACTGTATTTGTGGTTTAATGTTTATTTTGATACTAAAATGTCTTCAACTGAAAAATTATACATTTGTTGGCTCAAATTTTAATCTTATAAAAGTCACTAACTTATTATAAACTGATAAAGATAATTAAGACATACAAGTTAATGGTCAGACACCTTATAAATGACCATATGTGCCCAGAACTACACCCGTAATAATGCTAGTGATGAGTGTAATTCATTTATAGGGCCAAGTATTAGCCTTCTGTTTATTTTGTCAAAGATAAGTCTGAAGCAAGTGAATAAAAACCATTCATGTTTGTTTAATGTAAAACTATTGTTTTTAAAAAGACATATGAAGAAAGAACAGAAGAGACTAGATGATGGCCATCAAACCCCCTCAAATATATCCATTGAATATGCCATTTAGGGTGTATATTGGAAGGGAGGAACAGGAAGGGACATAAAGATAAACAGAAATGCTAACTTCTGGCTGCAGCCCTGAGACACCTCCAAAGAAGAGGGGGCACCATGAACTCTACCTGGCGCTTGCTTCAAGTGTGACAACACTGCTCACTAGGCAAAGGACTGGCCCACAATGCTCATTACCAGGACCTTACAAAAACTACGGACTTTGGATGAATGTCTACTCTACTCTGTGTTGCTTAGGTAAGTCCATCACCCAATCTCCTCCTCCATCGGAAAATGTCTCCCAGACCTTCTGGGCCTGGCAACCAATGACAGATACTGCCCTGGGACTTCTGCCATCAAGATTACTGTGGGGGAGACCAGACTGACTGCCCAGGAGGTGCATAAGTCTCTGGCATTTTTAACAGATTCAGGAGATATTTGGTCTATACTTCCTGCTTCCTCTGGTAAAACTTGCCCTTTCCAGACATCTGTGATGGGTGTTGGTACTTGCCGCACCAGCCCAAGACTATAGGTCCTCTTCTCTGGGGCCACTTGATCACTCAACTCTTTCCACATTATGCCTAGCTGTCCAACCTCAAAATGGTCAGTAATGTCATAGCTAAATTATACCTTTCCTTTTTAATCAGCTCCTGGAATTTTCCTTCTCCTAGCTTCTGAAGAGCCTCCTTGTCTTTTGGCTGACAATGATGCTTTACCCTTTCCTCCTCTAGACTGCCTTGCTGACTGAGAAGCACAGGACACCTTCAGTCAACCCTGCATTAAGAATAGACTTTGGGACACTACCTTCTACACCTGTCACTCTCAGTACCATTTATCTTTAAAACAAACATATCGTACCTTCCTTCTTATTAAAGATATTCTCACGCCCACTCACTTGTTCTCTAAGACCCCTATCTTGTCTGTCCTACCATTCCAGACACTAAAATGATTTTTATGAATAGTTGACAGCATGCTTCTTGGTGGCGACATAGACCTTAAAACTCTTCATAGAGTTGTGACAATAAACATGGCTCTGGCCAGTACCTCCGCCATGAGGCTAGACTCTCAGAAAGCTAAGGAATGGGCTGGATCTAGCCACCAAAGCCATGGCTTTAATCCTAGCCATATTGCTTAGCAAATGAAAGACTCATGTAGTCAGAAAAAGAGATACAGTAAAGATAGTTTCAGAAGAAAAACCCTCTTAACAGTTTACAGTGTATTGTAAAATATATGTAGGCTTGGAAGAGAAAAGAAAAAAGGACAAAGTCCTTAAAATAAAAAGAAAGAGAGTAGTTGGATGTGGTGGTACACATCTTTAATTAAAATAAAATTAAGGGCAGTGCTTTGTCATCTTTGCTGCTAGGTGGTGCCTAGATCAGGGCCAACTTTCCAAGGATGCATTTAGAAAAGTAAGCTGCTGTTCCATGCAGATGCTGTGGTCCAGGAGATGTTTCTGGAATACATCAAGACTGCCACACTGAGGCCTGTATCCATGGTGGAAGCATGGAGTATCTGCCCACCCAGTCACGTGACAAAGTCTAACCACACTCCTGCAAAAGAGGGAACAGGGAAAACACTGCTGAAAACCAGATTTCAAACAGCAACAAAAACTGCAAAGGAATTATGTATTGTTAGGTTAAGATTGGTGACGTCATTTTTATGAGAAATAGATGAAAAGATTTTCATATAGCATCAGCATTAATGAGCCCTCAGGGAAGAGGAAAGGGGGAACAACAAAAAGAGCCTTAACACACCTAGGACTTGTTAGGTCTCCCTACTTCTCTATGTGTGGTTTCTAAACTTGGACTTTGGAAGGCTGTATCTGTATGCTCAAGCATTGGTAATGACTGTTCATGGGAAACACGTCCAAGAAGAAAAGGATGAACTTCAGACAGTGCATGAATTTCCGATCTTTGTCATATTCATGGTCTTCGTCATGAAACAATAACAAATAACACTTTCGTCTTTTTGAATTTGTTAAAGCCTTGAGCTTGAACACTGGATAACAGCAGAATGTAAAAAAAAAAAAAAAGTCTGTGTTTCTGTTGGAAGACAGTTGGTGTAATTAAGACAGGCCAGATGTGCAGAGCCTTGTACGGCAGTCGTTCTATGGAGTATATTGCTTAAGTGGCTGTCAGTCGTCAGTGGGACAGAGAACCCAGGTTTTAACAAGCACAACCATTACTCTCAGATGCAAGCACTTGTACCTCAGAATTTTTGAATCAAGAAACTTTAGAAAGATACAAGAGATAATTTTGTGAGACTTGTCAAAGCAAACATATTGCTTATGGAGAAGTGAACTTCGGCAACTTCTACTTCAAACTTGCAGCTAGTGCTTTTTGTGTAGTGCAGACTAGACACAAGAAGCTAATTACCTGCACATGTTTCTCAAAAGATTTAGATGTTGGGCGCAATGTTTCACCCTCGTCTGGGTATGAGGTCAGTGTAATCCTCGTGCACAGAGGAGGGAGTGTTCCTTCTGACTGGTGAAAGATTTACAATAAGTTAAATGATGTAAGTTTAACGATGAATACACAGAGTAAGTGGAAGGGAAGTAACTACAACTAGAGATTGGAAAGATCTAGTAGGACCTTTCTACATGCCAAGCATGTAGCCCAAATCCAACCGAGAAATCCACTGTTCTTGAAATACGGACATGCTCACTTTCACGGTAAAAACCTATGAAAAGCCCAGCACAAGAGTTCAAATTCCAGCCTTTGTTCAAGAGCTGGTGGACGGTGATAAATTGGAATATGAAGTGGCTGAGATGCCTTGGTAAGTACAGAAAAAGGAAAAGTAAACTCAGAAGACATTTTTGCTAAAAGTGACCTGCTGGTATAATTTTCCCAGGACCAGAATCTACTATGGAAGCCTCCACGGAAGAGAAACAATGGCCCATCTGTGACACCAATGGACCACACAATGACCAGTACAGCAAGATATCCCTAAGGGGAAACAGTGGCTCTAATACATTGTTAGTAACTAACAATTGTCTCATTGAACTTAAGGCCTGCTCAACAGAAGGGAAATCATGCCTGGCACTAGAAACCTAGTCAATTAACCAGAACTAGTGAGAGGTCATGAATCTTAGGAGAGACCCTACTATGGCCATGTTTCTAGACCAAAATACTTCTTTTTTGTTTGTTTGTATTTTCTTTTTTAAACATAAATTTTATTGATTCTTCAGGAATTTCACATTACCCACCTCAACCCTCCTCACTTCCCAACCACTCCATATTTACCCTTCTCCATTGTAGTGCCCCCCCGCAAAGGAAAATTTTTTAAAAATTAATAAAAATAAAAAATACAAATAAGACTATGAATTTAAAAATAAACAAAAAAATTTTAAAAAACAAACAAAAATGAATGCTTTGCTTTTATTTCTTGTTTTTAAATTTTTGTTTTTAAACAAAATAATTCTTAACTGTATTCTAAAACTTATCCTTATATCTACAAACGTGTAGCTCTCACCCCTAATCCAAGAAACCTCTCTTTACAACAGATAAACACCAAATATAGAGAAACATAAGAGGTAATAATGCAAAGATTAAAGGATCATGTGGAACCCATCCCTGATGGATTCATCCTATAACACAACGCCTTGTCCCCCCAAACTCAGGGAACACCACAGAAGAGGGAGCAGAAAGATTGAAAGAGCCAGATGGTCGGGAATTCTGCTGTGACATTATTGCTTCATTTTTAGGTAGAAAATGAAGCCTTACATTAAATGATTTCAATGGATTAAGAGACTTCTGAATTTGTCCAGAACAACAGCAGCATATGACCTTGTTTTAGTAACTCCCCAGAGGAAAGGTTCTCTTCCCGATTATGTGTCATACTTCATGGTGTAGAAATGTGATAGAGATCCTACAAGACACAGTCCTTTATCACACACCCAAAACACTCTCTTTCTGCTTGCCCATGGGGGACTTACATTTATGCTAGCTTCTGTCACCGCGACAGTTCTAAATGTCTAGTTCTCACTTTCTACCCAAGTGAAAAATAATTCAAAAGCACTTTGCTCTGGTTCATATAGTTAAAATCATAAGAACTGAAGTGGGAGATGTGAACACCTCTGAAACTTTCTCTATGTCTGAACCTATACCACTCCCAGAACAAAGGGAATGCCTGTTGGATGTCTCGGATTTGTTTCCCATTGCTGTGATAAAACAGGCAGACACAAGCAACTTGGGGTGGGGGGGACTATCACCAATCCAAGTTATCATCCACCAGGTCAAAGTGGCAGGAACTTGAGGCAGATTGTCATAGTACAACTACCCCAGAGCAGAGCGTAACAAGCCAACGCTGTTACTCAGCCAATGCTGGTGCTCAGCCACACTCTACACTTAGACAGCCCAGACTCTCTAAGCCTAGAAAATGGTGATGCCCAAATCACAGCCCTTTCCACATCGCTCAGTGTCATCACTCCATCAACCCCCAAGGGTGCCTGCCCCAAGGTCCATCTCCTAAGTAAGCCCTAGTAGTACCAAGTTTACAGTAACTGCTAACAATGAAAGAAATGTACAAGTCTACAAGACAGAGTCAGGAAGAACCTACCAGTGATTCTCTGAATCATGATGAGTTAGTAAGTCATAGTGTCAAAGAACTGGTGGAGGTCAGAGAGAGAAATTCAGGAGAGAGAAATGATAGATGACAGACCAGGGATTCAAGAGGAGAACTAGCCTCTGTCTACATTTAAGCCTGACTGCAAATGATGCTTTTATATCAATAGAGCATAAGCATGGGACATGGGACATGGGTCCCATCAAGGAACCAAAAGCCTCAGCATGAGCCAGGTCACCCACCACATTCTCCACCACAGACTGTATTACTGCAAGATGTCTAGCAGTACATAGCCCTAGGGGTGGGGAGGACTCCAATGTCAAACCTCTAAGCTTTGTTCTGGCTCAGAAATAGACACATGGATCATAATCCTATTAGAGCTGAGGATCGGTTGACTTTCAACATATGTTTTTTTAAAATGAAATGTTAAAAATAGTCTTTAAAAAATGTTGCTTCTGGGAGAACTAAAAAGTCACTTGAAAAAAAAAGTTGGCCTCTCTACAAATACTGTATGAAAATTACATAAATATGGACCCTTAGGTTAGAGAGAAAACTATTTGTTTTGTATGATGGCTGATCTTGTTTGACAAATTGACTACATCTGGAATCATATAAAACCCAAGCAGCTAGCACATCTGTGAGGGATTTTCTTAGATCATTTCAGGTGGGAAGACCCACCCTAATCTGGGCCACCACTGCTGATGGCAGCCTATAGACAAGGACATGGAAGAGGGAATGCCATGCTTTCTGCTTGCCTGCCCACACTCTCTCTTGCAAATCATCTGCCCTGCTGCTTGGGCATTTCTTTCCTGGTATTAGAACCTGCTACTTCTTCAGGATTCTAGAGTAGATGAGAGACCAGCAGTTCTGTACTAATCCTTTGAGACTCCAGCACTAGACTGGGACTGTTGCAGACTCAGCCTTGTGCACTGAACAATTACTGGATTCTTGGTCTTTCCATGGGAGACCGCCATTACAGGGCCACCCAGATCACAGCCTGTAAGTCACTCCAGTGAATTCCCTTTTAATATATAGACATTCCTCCTATCAGTTCTGATCCTTTGGAGAACCCTGACTGATACACCCTGCAAACAAGACCCAAGTCTTACTCCCAAAACCCATGTAACTTTAAAAAAAAAAGGTTGGGTATAGTGATACACACTTGTAATCACAGGGCAGGAGAAGCAAAGGCAGGCCCTTGGTGCTTGCTGGCCAGCAACTATTCTATTTGTGGAATTCCAAACCAGTATAATCAGTAAGATAAAACTGTAAATAAATCACAAAATCAACAACAAAGAAGGTTTGAGTTGTCATCCTGGGTCCTCTTTCCTTTCATGTACAAATAAATGTATGCTCCTGCATACAGACACACACACACACACACACACACACACACATGCACACACAATCAACTACCTATCATCTGTCTATCTCTCTATTTTTCCATCTCATATATACACACATATATATGATAGCTAAATGTTAGAATTAAAAAATAGATATTTTAAAACAAAATACAGCAATAAAACTTGACTAGAGCTGGCAATAACTACTTTGATTGGCCTCAAGAAGAACAAACAAATCAGTGAGACCTCAGGAAATCACGCTGTGGTGCCTGAAAGAAACTCAGCGATGAACTGCAAAGGGCAAGTTATTAAATGAAAAAAATACTTGAAAATCACATATCTTGTAATGGACCAAGATCTAGGATAAATAAAGACAGCATATATAAAGAAATCTTTGTAAATCTTTTAAAATTGAAAAATCGTTTAAACGGAATTTCTCCAACAAGTATATGCAAGTTAGCAATACAATCAAGTGAACAAAACATGTAATCCACCATCATCTCGTTAGTTATTACAGATAAGAACTTTACATCATTAAAATGGCAACTCTTTCAAAACAATGACATCTTGAATTTTGAATGCAAATGGATGGAAATAGAAAACACTTTACTGAGTGAGGTAACCCAGACCCAAAAAGGAATATGGTATGTACTCACTCATAAGTGGATTCTAGCCATAATTAAAGGACATTGAGCCTATAATTCGTGATCCTAGAGAAGCTAAATAAGAAGATCATATAGTTATCCAAAGAAAATCATATAGTTATCCTCCTGGATATTGGAAGTAGACAAGATTGCCAGGCAAAACTTGGGTGCACAGGGGTATGTGGGGGGGTGGATGTAAGGGGAGATGGGTAGAGAGAAGGGAGAAGGGGAGGATTCAGGAGAGCTTGGGGGAATGGGATGGGTGGGATGGAGGAAGGGTGGATATGGGAGCAAGGAAGTGAATATCTTAATTAAGGGAGCCATTTTAGGGTTTGCAAGAGACTCGACTCTAGAGGGGTTCCCAGGTCCAAGGAGAGGTCCCCAGATTGTTCCTTAGGCAGCAGAGGAGAGGGTGCCTGAACTGACCTTGTCCCACAGCCACACTGATGAATATCTTGCATATCACCATAGAACCTTCATCTGGCAATGGATGGAGATAGAGACAGAGACCCACATTGGAGCACTGAACTTAGTTCCCAAGGTCCAAATGAGGAGCAGAAGGAGGGAGAACATGAGCAAAGAAGTCAGGACCACGAGGGGTGCATCCACCCACTGAGACAGTGGGACTGATCTAATGGGAGCTCACCAAGGCCAGATGGACTGGGAGTGATGGAGCATGGGATCAAACTAGACACTCTGAATGTGGCTGGCAATGAAGTCTGACTGAGAAACCAAGGACAAAGGCACTGGGTTTTGATTCTACTGCATGGACTGGCTTTGTGGGAGCCTGGTTTGTTTGGATGCTCATCTTTGTAGACCTGGATGGAGGTGGGAGGACCTTGGACTTACCACGGGGCAGGGAGCCCTGACTGCCCTTAGGACTAAAGAAGGAGGGGGAGGTGGGGAGGGGGAGGGAAAAGGGAGGCAGGGAGGAGGTGGAAATTTTTAATAAATAAATAAATAAATAAATAAATAAATAAATAAATAAATAAAATTACAAACTGACAGAAAACAAGTGTTGGCAAAGATGGAGTGAAGTGATTCCCCCCCACACACACGTCCTGCTGGTGCAGACAGTATGGAAAGCAGCATGCTATGGTCAGCAACTCCAAAATCAAAGCAAAGGGCCACGTGACTCAGCAACTTCACCCACAAATACTCATCCAAGAGAAAGAAAAATATGCAGCTATGCTCCATAGCAGGCTGATTGCAGCATGGGGTAAGTACAATCATGGCGGGCCTCCACACCTAACAGTCAGCTACAGTAGTAACAGCCAAGCGCTGAACACTGCTACGGCAGGAAGGGGTCTTGACAGAAGCCAGACCACTTATTGTGAGAGTCCATTCCTTTGAAATGCCCAGAAAAGTGTATAGGAAGAAATGTCAAAGTAGTTTCCCAAGGTTGAGGAAGGAAGTGCGTATAAGACGGCTACCAAGTATGAAGTTTCTTTTTAGGGTGACAGAAATGCTCTAAAGTTGAATTTCAAAGGACATCAACTGTGGCTCAATAGATCTATTCCAAAATACTGACTTTATGCTCATGTCTTGGGGTTCTGTCCCTCGGTAAAGTTTCAGGACATAAGGGGGTTGACAGCAGACATTCTTAATAGAAAAAGATGAGTTTGGTCCATACATTCAGTCTGCAATGGTCTTACAAATAGCTGTTTCATTTGTGAAGCATTGAGCAAAAATTTTTTCCCAAAAAAAAAGAAAGAAAGAAAGGAAGGAAAGAAGAAAGAAAAGGAAGGAAGGAAAGAAAGAAAAGGAAAAGAAAAGTGAGCTTTAGTTTTTAAACTCACCTCATATCTCAAAAATGACCAGTTTTTTAATTTCCAGGAGAACTACTTTTTCCAATTTCATGCTCAATTTTTGCCATTTTCAAGAGTTTTTTATTTCTATAAGAATGTAACAAATAGTATATTTTATCAGCACAGATTTAATAATTTCTTAAGCATGTTCTGAGCATATAAAATAAATGTATCTATAAATTATGACCTAAATTTAATCTAGCTTTTCTTGAAAGAATTTTATTTAATTATCTTAGGTAAAGAGTATAAAGACAATTAATATAATATATACAGCAGTCAAATAACTGACTATATATATACATATATATATACAGAATTCTTATAAATAATATTGTCAATTTCCATATACTTATACAAAACATCAACTTATTATGAGCTTTAACCCAAAGTTCACCTAAAGAAATGATAAAACATACTTTATAAAATTCCTTATTCATTTATGTTTGTGTGTGTATGTTTGAAATTGAATAACACACACCTTTTGGGCACATGGGGGATACCTATGAAAAAGGAGTTTATAACATGCTGTATTTTATAATAAAAAGGAAAATATAAACTAAATCCAGATATTTTTATTATTAAAGGTAGTCAGAAGGCTTTGTATTCTAAACTTGTTTAAAGAAAAGTAAAAAGAAATAACTTTCAAATAAAACATCATGGTCAAAGAAGTCGACTGAGAAGCCATCACACACCAAAGATGGTGTTGTACTAGTTTTCCAAACCCTGGAGAATATTATGTTTCATCATATAAGCATTCGGGCTAAGTATGATGACACACACTTGAGATTGCCGTATTTGGGGAACTGGGACAATAGAATCATGGGCTATATAAATGAGACCCCGCCTCAACAAGGGAAGAAAGAAGGTTCAGATTGTGTCACTTTCTAAAGTAAAACTTAAATGCAGTTGTTTTGTTGTTATTTCACCGTGAGTGTGTGTGTGTGTGTGTGTGTGTGTGTGTGTGTGTGTGTCAAGATGTGACTCGGCTTGTTGTGTCTGGCAATAAACCCCTCTAAGCGTTGAGCCATCTTGTAGACTTAGAAACAGTTCTGAAAAAACATAAATAAATTGAATTTAGATTTAGATTTTATTTCACATATAGCTAATATGAGCGGTTGACAATATTTGAAATACTAAAATCTTACCTAGTTATCTCTTTTTCTAGTTCATTATTTGTCTTCTGCTGCTGATACAAATTATATTCCAAAGATCCCTTTAATTTGATAAGGACTTTGATCAATTTTTCCTCATCTTCCATCTTCAAGAAATCATACAAAATAGCTTTAAAACCCTGGAGACTTACTCTTCTTTCTTAAAACTATGATGAAGCTGGGCGGTGGTGGCTCACACCTTTAATCCCAGCACTAGGGAGGCAAAGGCGACGGATCTCTGTGAGCTCAGCGCCAGCCTGGTCTACGGTGGGAGTTACAGGACAGGCTCCAAAGGTACAGAGAAACCCTGTCTCAAAAACAACCAAACAACCAAACAAACTATGATGAATGTGCATAGAAAAACTTAATAAGTGTGATAAACCTAACACAACCAAGAAAAAATGTAAAATAAGTGATTTTTTTCTTATTTATCAACAGAGCTATTTTTCAAATGTGTTTATTATTATGTGTATGGATGTTTTGAAAGCAAGTTTGTCTGTGCACTGTGTGTGCAGTTCCCGTGAAGGCCACAAGAAGGTACTAGATTCCCAGAGAATGGATTTACCAAACCTGAGTTCTTGGGAAGAGCAGTCAGTACTCTTAACTACTGAGCTCTCTCTCTGGCCTCCTACTTAATTAGTTTAATTAAAACTTTATTATAAAGAACTTGCAAGTGAAACAAACACAGCACAATTAGCCAGGCCCAAAGTGTGCCCATCGCAGGAAATACAGTTAGAACAGCCATTCTGCAACTCGGGACCCTCACACTGGATTTTATACTTTCACTGTTGAGTTAGGTTTTTATGCACTTAATCCAGTACTAAAAAAATTAATAAAACATGAAAACTCCATGATATATTTGAAACAAGAAAAACAATTAGCTTTATAACCTCTTTAATGACTTTTCTAAGAGTTAACTATTACCATGAATTTTTTGGTTTGGATGGTGGATACATGCATAAAAATTTATTTGCTTCAATGAGATGCAAAGATTGGCCCAGTCAATTTCAATGTGTGATGGTTTTCTATAATAAAATTTATATACTCAGAATCATTTATATTTTTCATTTTTCCTGTTCTTTATGTTGCTAAAACGTATTGGATAAAATGCAAGACTTCACGAATAAGGATTGCTAAAAATTAAAGTATGGTTGTATTTATACCCTAGTAAAAACATACCATAAAAGCATTTTAATAGTTGCAGGTAGTCCAGGTTTATTTAAGTCATAATTTACTAAGTTTTTTTTTAAAACGATTGTTTTATTCTCAATGTATCTTTTTATCCTCGTATGACTTCTGAATGAGATAAGTACACTCATTCTCTATAAGCATTCTCTGGGAGTGGTAGTTTTCACCTGTGCCTAGTAAGTTTTGCCACAAGCCTCATCCTCTCTATAGCGCATGAAAGCATAACAGTGCCTGATTCACATGGTCCCATCATCCTTCTCTCACATCCCACTCAGCTAATGTTTGTTAGGATGCCCTGTCAATCACAAACCCATTTTTCATTACCTAATGATACCAGCTTTTACACTAACATCAGATCCTCAATCGTAACAACTGCAATGAAAGATTTTGAAAGTCAAGGACGCTTCAAGTTCTTCTGTTTCCTTTACTTTTCTTTTTCTTTTTCTTTCTTTTTGCCATAACTTTTGCTTTACCATATCAACCTGACTCTTCAGTGTGTGTGTGTGTGTGTAGGCTGAAGATTGGTGTCCAGTGTCTTCCCCGTTCACCTTTCCACCTTATTTTTTGAGGCATGGTCTCTCACTGAACCTGCATCTCAGTAATTGCCAGACTGACTGCCAGCAACCTCTAGGAATCCACCTACCTCTGCCTCCTCAGCACTGGAACTAAATACACTACTACGGCAGAGATAAGAACTGTATCTACCGAGGCATCTCCCCAATACCCCTCACCTCATTCCTACATAAAGCAGCTCTTAACGCCTAGTTAAGTTCTTCTCTATTTCTCTTCTTAAATTCTGTGAGTCCCTTAATTCTTAAAGCTTGGCGCAGATTCCCTAACATACATCTGCAACCTGTACTGTCATTTATGTTTGTTTCTCCCAGAGTCTTCCTCCATTAAACTGGTCAAGCTCATCCCTTTTGTGTTGATTCTCACTGGTGTAACTCCGAATGTAGTGGCTTTCTAGGGATGAAGGTAGAAACTCGGCATTGAAGTGTTGACCAGCAGGCTAAGTCTTCTTTGCTTTCTGGTAAGCAGATTATCAATTGTTGACTTTTTGAATAGCCTTCTTTTCCATATAAGATTATGTAGATGGCTTGTTTTGTTTGTCTGTTCTGATGCACACTCAATGATATCTATCTCTTATCCCAAAGCCACACCCTTTACCTCAATACCTACTATTTCCTATCATTTTACAGAACGTTCTGTTATATCTTCAGCTATTGTTTTCTTGATAGAAATATCCAAATTGTTAGCAGTTACAGAAGGTGATCTAGCTCAAAGAATTGATAAATGGTGAGTATGTAATAGCACTTCAAAGGGACTCTGGTGACTATTATAGTCACTACACAGTGACTTCCTGTGCAGATAAAATAATTGCTTTTAATCTCTCATGAAATGTAGTATGATCGGATTAACTAATACTCTGCAAGAAAACCTATCAGGTAGAGTTTAAGGTAAACTAATCATCAGTTTATCCAAAAACAAACTACTTAACAATAGTTAGTCTTCTATCCCAAAAATCACTTTCAGGGGAAGTAGCACCCCAAACCTTCCTAGTACCATGTCACCATTTACACACTCAGTTGTCATGCTTGGAAAACAACGTTCCTTACATTTTCTAATTAATACCAAGGACTTTTTTATGTTTAGGCTACTCTTAATAAAGAAGTATGTGGATAAAGAGATGGTTCAGTAGTTTAGACCACTTGTTTTTGCGGAGGACCCAGTTCCAATTCTCTGTACCCACGTGGTAGCCCACAAGCATTCCCGACTCCAGTTCCAGGAGACTCACCTTCTTCTGGTGTCCAGGGCCACCAGACATGTATTGTGTGGTACAAATGCATACATGCAGGTGACGCGCTCATACATATAAAATAAAATATTTTTAATTTACTAAAGCACTTAATATGTGATACCTAACAAAATAATTTCAAAATCAACTATTTAAGGTCTTATAATTTGTATATTTAACTAACCATTGTGTTTTTTTTCCTTTTAGGTATTTGACTGTAATGTTGTCTGAGAAACATGAAATTTGTTTATCTGAAGCATGTAAAAAGTGTTAGGTGCCGTTAGATGTGGACTTAAATGTCTTCCCCGTGCATGAAGATGCTGAAAACACACCATCAAAGCTATGAACTGGTGTGCACCGGCTGAAACAGTGTTCTAATTACAGTGGCACCTGATAAAAACTACCCACAGTTGGTTCGTATTTCGTTAAAATGGGTATTCTATTTATGCAAACTTAGGCATACATTACATACTGGGACAAGGATACTTGAACTTTTCTTTTGCCTATTCAGACACGTGGGAGTCATTCTTAGATCCACAGAAATGGACACTGGCTAGGAGCGCAATCATACAGCTGGTGAGTAGGGCAGAGGTGAAGCAGTGTCCACTTTTACATAATAACTGGACCTAGAGCCTACGAAGAGTTCTTAATGACAGTTGTTTTCATTTAAAGGCTATTGGTACCGCTGCCATCTTTGCCACCAGTCATTCAAAAGGGGGTGACATACAGAGGCAGGTGTGACCTTTCCTTGCTCATGTGAACAGTGGATCAATACACATATGTTTTAAAATTGATACAGATATGCTTCAAGGTAAATCACAATTAAGGATATCTTCTTGTTTAAGAAGACGGAAAAACCTAGTTCTTTTGGTTTTGTTTCATCTAGTTCACGCATTACTTCTGGTTACTTTGGATTATTCACATCCATAGGTGGTGAAGTGTTTGTATACCGGTGACACACTCATGAAAAGTGTGCAGATCCAGGAATCTGCGGCGAAACACTCGAGCACTGTAAAGACCAGCCAAGCTGTAACCCTCCAGAAACATCCGCCGATGCCACAAAGTCTACCCACAGTTGCAGTCACTGTGAAACTGCGTGATTATAACTTTAAACCGCGGTTAAAGCCTTGCTATTGTATCACAGTTATTGACTCTACTGGGGAAAGACAGACTCTTTATACTTCAGAAAAATGCATGTTTTGCTTTCTATTGTAATTAATATGTATTGTAAGCAATTTGGTGATGCACGAAATTTGGGATAAAAAGTTTTCTATTGCAAGTCTGAAAACAGAGGAAATGACAATACCGTCACTGGGTAGCTTCGCATGCAGTCATTAGAAGACCGTGGGTTTCCTGGAGGAACCATGTTTCCACATGGGAAGAAGTGTCTGCGAGGGCAACTGTTCGCCACGCAAGGGTTCTCGAGAGAAAACCTTGCTTCTGATGTGTGCAGATGAGACATGTCCTGCTCCACTGTGATGTGAACTTGTGTGCGGGACTTATCTAGTCTCCTGGTCCTGTAAAGACCAAAAGGGTGTACACTATAACATGGATCTTATCTATCCATAAATGTCTCCTTGTATTTTAAAAGCAGTGTAAGAATGCACAGAATTTCCCCATTAAACAGAATCTTAGCACTGAAAGGTGTGTAGAAGCATGCCTGCCATGCAGACAATTACAGGTTTCAAATCACTCCAAAGGATTACTTATAAAATTAGGAAAATTCTGAGGTAACAAATACCCCCAAACAATATCAGAAGTAAAGACAAGGCTATCAAAGACTTATGATTTTACAGGTAAAAATGCTGCCCTCTGGGAGGACCCCACACCTATGATCCTTAAGGCTCAAGCAGAGATATTTTAATACAAAAGACAGTGACATGAGATTACGGATATGGTAACTATATGGTCATACTGGCAAGTTCACTAATATTTACTCATTAAATATTATATTGTACTCCTTAACTGCTTCTGAGTAAGATGGCAAAGATTTTTATGGATACTTGCATTTATTAAACAAGTTTAGGGGGTTAAAAGAAAATCTCCTCGAGGACATTTCCAAGCTTCTGGTTTTAACACTTTGTACAGAATATGGGTGAAATGAAGAACTGGACGATGGTAGCACCAAAGGGAACAGTCGAGGAAAGCTAGTTTAGGAAGCGCCAGACCGTGTACAAGGAAAGTCGCTAGCCCTCGGCTTTCCTTACAACCTTCCAAACAGTGCCCAGACTTTTACTATTTCTACTTATTGGCTAGCAGACAAGCAAACCTATCGCAAGCAACCACGTGAGAATATTAATGAAGAAAATCACATGTCTAATCAAAGTCGGGGGGTGTATAGTCTACACTGGAACATAATTTTGAAGGCCAGTCTTGTGCTATCTAAGATTATTCTCCCAAACTATCTTGGTTAGCTCACTTTTGCACCCGCTAATCTCGTGCCTGTTTCCCTGTAAGTTCGGTCCTATAGGAAAGCTGGGGTTGCTCTATTTTCTGCACTTCTTTGGTTTTACTCACTTGTGTGACAATGCATTGCTAATCCTTAATTCTTCTATACGTTGTTTCTCATAACTTTTCTGGGCACTTGTATTTGAGTCTTTTCCGGTTTTTGTTTTGGAGGATTCAGACCACAGACTCTGGATTCTGATTCCTGTCTGATTCATCAGGGAAATGTTCTCACATAATTCCTCCAAAGTTTCTTGAGTACCTGCCTTTGTCTAAAGCAAATTGAAATGATATATTTAGAGAAAAAAAATATTCAAATAGTCACTTAAAATTTCTTAGGTTTACTTTTGAGTAAATTATTCAAAGAACATTTTTAAACTCTTTTTTAAAATATGTATCATCGGGTACTGGAAAGATGACTCAGATATTAAGACCATATGCTGCTCCTGCAAAGGAGTGGGTTTGGTGCCCAGGACCCACATGGTGACTCACAACCATCCCTTACTCCAGTTGCAGGGGATCCAATGTCTTCTTATGAATTCTGTGGAAATCAGGCATGCATATGGTACTCATTCATACACACAGGCAAACACTCATAAACATAAAAGATAAAAATTAAATTTAAAAAATATTATCAATCATAATAAGTCTGAATTTTAACTATTTTTATTCGTTTTGTGCATTTCTGTGTATGTGGCTGGGGATTAAAACCATCTTCTTGGGAAAATTATTACCAGTGAGCTAAGTGATCCTCCTGGAATCGTTCTTACATAACTGCTCATGTAATTAGATATTCACATACTTGTGAATTCAGCTCAAAACTTCTAATAATGGAGATTCTAAAGAGAATTTGAGAACATGAAGCAATAAACGCTAGAATTGAAAGAAGAATGGGCTGTGGAAGTAATGTTTACTGAAAGATTCACGTCTTTCAAAGAGATTGGCCAGAAAAGAATTATTGTTGCATCGCAGCCAAAAGCAAAACTGAGAAAGGAGCTACAGAAAAGGTTGTCAAATATGAAAGAACTATGATCTGCTGTGTAAACGTATGTATTTCTAATGTGTTGAGTTTCCACATGCCAAATTACCAAATAATGCTAACATAAATGCCTCCTAAGATAAGACCAAATAAAAGGTACCATGGAGAACACAAGGTCTAAAGAGCAAACCGAGACCACAAATGCAAGGCCCTTTGCTATGCCTTCATAAAGCTTCACATTTCCTAGTTGGTTTTTAAGGTTTATTTGAATACAGCTTCATTTGCCGCCCTCGATGAGGAGCTAATCCTAAAGATTTGTGGGATTGGAGAAATGGCCGAACCATGGAGAGTGTATTCTGCTCCTGCAGCAGAGGGAGCCATTATGGGGTTAGCGAGAAACCTGGCACTAACGAAACTCCAGGAATCCACAAAGATGACCCTAGCTAAGAATCTAAGCAATAGTGGAGAAGGTACCTGAACTGCCCTTCTTCTGTAATCAGATTGATGATTATTTTAATTGTCAACATAGAATCTCATCTAGTAACTGATGGAAGCAGATGAAGAGATCCACATCTAAGTTCTGGGCTGAACTCCTGAAGTCCAGTCATAGAGAGGGAGAAGCGATAATATGAGCAAAGGGGTCAAGACCATGCTGGGGATTCCCTTGAAACAGCTGAATTCGCTTGAAACCGGAGCTAGTGGGAGCTCACTGATTCCAGACTGACAACTAGGGAATCTGTAAAGGATTGAATTAGGCCCTCTGAAAGTGGGCCCTCTGACAGTTGTGTGGCTTGGGCAGTTAGTGGGACCACTGGCAGTGGAGCAAGAGCATGAACTGATTTTTGGAGCCTGGTCCTATGGAGGGATACTTTGCTTAGTCTAGATAGATGAGAGAGGGCCTTGACCCTGCCTTAAGTGATATGAGGGACTTTATTGACTCCTCTTGGGAGGCCTCACCCTCTGAAGAGTTGTTTGTTGGGAGTGGGATGGAGGAAGGTGGGGGTTAGCAGGAGGACAGGAGGGAGAGGGAACTGGGACTGGTGTGTAAAATAGTTTTTTTTAAAAAATAAGATAAATTATGAAAGTGCCTCTTAGAATGACTAAAATCCCAATAAAATCCACAGTTGACTCAAAATTCTAAAGAGAAATGTATTCAAAATACCACTTGCTAGTTTCTGCTTACATGAAGGGGATGCTAAAACAGAATGCAGGTTTAGGCTGTGCCTTGGGAATCCTGCAGAGCAAAAGCTTAAGGTGTTAAACACCCAGCTGCAAACACAGTCTGTCTGTTTCTCAGGAAAGGGAGAACCCACCATAACAGAGAACTGGCCAGGGACCAGTCTCAGAACTTTCAAACCTGCATGAGTGTCTCCCTCAGTGCCTTGAATTCTCCGTCCTACTCTGGACTTGGGGGTCAGGGGTGGGAGGTTAGGACTCCAGCAGAGAGTTGGTTATGTGGGCTATAAATGACTTATTCAAAGGAGGTGTGTTTTGTAGGCCCTAGTCTACTATTAGGGTCTAGTTACTGCGTCCCCATCTGGACCCGAGAATGATGGTAAAGAAATGATTTTAAGTTGTGACTCTGTGGACGGTTTGTCAGAGAAAAGGGGGTGCCTTAAATGATCCAGAAACAAGGTGCATGCAGCAGGCAGTGTCCTTTGGAGTCAGATGCAGCAAGTACAGACATTAGCTTATTGAAGACAGGCACTGTTAGTAAGATGTTGAGTAATAGAAAACAAGACATTAGAATAACAGAAGGGGGGTTGCAAGTCTTCCCATGAGAGCAATTTTCCCCAAGCAGGGAAATGCGCATAATAAAATATTCCCTGAGTTAAGAACAGTGAGTGAAGGGATTTATTCCTTCAAGATTAGGACTGGAAACACTTGGTCTACAAAAAGCAGATCTTTTATCTGACTTCAGTGATTTGATTTTTAAAGGGAGATGGCAACTTTGAGCTTACTGGTTTTTTTTTTCAGTGTGGAGAGGGTGGGGCCATTGAACACAAGGCCTGGTATCTACTAAACAAGTCCTTGATGACTGAGGCACATGCCGAGCCTGTTTTAGATATTCTAACAAGTCTTTATTTTCCCTACCTCCAAGAAGAAATAAAGAATTTTAAAATCATTTAAAACAATTCTTAATAAAACAAACATACTGCTCTTTGAATGAAATGCCTGGGGCATGATTTTTTCTGACCTTCCAAGCTCGCTTCTATGGAGAAGAACCCCATGTTTTCGTCCTTTCCACATCTACATACAAACAGATCGTGTTGAGTTTTAGAAAGCCAAATTACTCCTTTGAGTAAGGTGTTTCTTTAAAATAAGCTGCCAGGACACAATGTAATTTTAAGCACTTTAGGATGTTGACCAGTACACTTCATTTCATCTCATTTTCTTTTGTAATAGTGGAATTGTCCATGAAGAACAGATTATCAATTGTTTTCTTCTGAATACTTTCTATATGTGTGTATGTATATGTATGTGTGTATGTATGTATGTATATATATATATATATATATATATATATATCTTCATGAAAGCATTGTTCCAAAGATCTTTCCTGCAACCCTGCAACATTATCGACTGCCACCAAAGTCATCGGTTCTATTAAATCAGCTTCTTGAGTAAAGTCTTACTGGTTTAAGCATTAGCAGTGGCAAGCAGTAGCAATAAGAATACAATAAATATCTTTTCAGTGAGATACTTAATATATTCCCTGAAATATTGGCATATATTTTTAGGAAAGAAAATGCCTTTTGGCATGACAAAAATGAATGAGAGTGACCTACCAATGTTCTATTTTGTTCCAATTTTAAAGGTGAGTTTTGCAGACACTCACGAAGCTCTTCAATTTTCTTAGTTTGCTCTTTTACTTCAACTTTTAACTCAAAATTTTCTTGCTCAATCCTAAAAATGCATGTTTTAAAATAGTTACTCTCATAGACTAATTTTTAGTACCACATATTAAATTTTTTTTATTTAGCCCACAAGATAATGGATTTTATGGCACTTTAGACATGCATATCATTAAACATTGTTCCTTCTTGTCCCTTGCCACCCTCCCCATCCCCTCTCTCTGCCCGCCCTACTTCCTCCCCATACCCGCTATCCTGCTCTCCTGCCACAGCCACTTGCTCCCCTCTGCCTTGCCCTGAGACCCCTTGCTCTCGTTCATTGCTCCTCTTTCATTATCCTATATTTCTATACAATATTACAACACTTTTGAAAAATTATCTGAAATAGAAATTGCATAAATTATGATATATTTGAAAAGTATACGATTTAGAAATTGTATCATTTTCCAGTCCTACTTTGTAAGAATATGCAAAGTTTAGGTATGATATGAAAAGTTCTATAATTCTTCATTTTTTTATCTATTTATAGTGTTTGGAGAATAACCCAGGCTGACATTCATGTGAGTATATATTCTATCACTGAGATACTTTGTAAACCCTAAATTGTGTTTCACGTGACTCAAGCACGTATTCCAGGCTTCACACCAATATACTAGCTCATAACTAATGTACCTTCCCATAATACATCTTACTTGTTATATAAACACTCAAGACACATCAAATGCTACTTCAAAGGATACCTTTGTAAGTGATCTTTCATCTTCTGAACAATTTTTAGAGTTTCTATGTGTTGACTTTTTGCTTCTTGCAACTAAATAAAAGATTGAAAATGATTTTACTAACATTCAGTCATAAATCTATCCATTAATTGATAATCTGCTAAAATCTTTTGGAACCCATCTAGAACTCTCCCTGAACATTGTCTGTGGCAACCTGGCTTTTGAAATTTCCCACATAGCTGAGTATTGCAGCTCACAAAGTCTGAAGTAATAATGTCTCTCTTGTCAACAAAACATGTCTTGACATTTCTATCAGACCAAAATACGTTCTTCTTAAACAGTGTATTATCTGACAGAGATAAAGAAAGGCCTGAGAAATGGGAAAAAAGAATACCCTCATGGTATGTACGTATGTATGTATGTACATATGTATGTATGTTTATTGAATTCCAAACGCTACATTATCACTGTTGTACGAAGAGTTTCTAGACATGTAAATGGTCACAATTCGGCCAGTGATATGGCATAGTGACCTCACATCTCATCTTTTAGTTCTCTGAAGAGTGTATGAAATGGCAATATCTGCACTCATGCCCCTACATCTGCTTCTTAATTCAAGTGCCACCAGTGGCTCCATGTTTCTTCCCCGTAAGCATGTTAGCATCCTGTATTCCAGTCTTTTCATCTGTGAGATTGACATTATCACAATATCTACCTCGTGGGTTACTAGGCAGATTCAAATAGCAAATGCACACAGGTGATGGTTATGTGCCCCGTGGTGATGCATCCCTGATGGTAGCTTTAATATTATGGTGGTATTTTGTTTTGCAATAAAATTTGATCTCTTAAGGTGCAGCATTTCCCCAGGATAGGGACAAGAGCCCCAGAATATGATTCTAGGATTTTGTAAAGCTTTCACTCATTTCACTGACAATAACATTATTCATTTCTAATAATTTATGGCTTAAAAAGCTGTCAAGATTGTTCATGAAGCAAGAATAATATAGCACAATGTAAGCAGCATGCTTTGGTCAAGTCACTGAGTAACAATATGCAATACTACCCTAAAAGGCTAGCTGACATATCTGATCTGATTTATTGGATTATACTATAACATAAAGATTCTCTACATGTTGAAAGAAGAAAAAATATGTGATGTTTGCTGTCATTTGATACCACACTAACCTTTCCTGTTCTACCTCCACCCTTTCAGGTATATTTCACCCCATATATGCATAGCTGAACTGGGCTTACACTTAGTATGATGACCTCAAATTTTATTAATTTTCTTGGGAATGGTACAATTTTATTCTTTTTTAATGTGCATTGGTGTTTTGTGCCTGGATGCATATCTGTGTGAGGATGTTAGATCCTGTGGAGCTGGAGTTACAGACTCCAGTTGTGAGGTGCCGTGTGGGTGCAGGGATTTGAACCAGAGTCCTCTGGAAGAGCACTCAGTGCTCTCAATCCCTGAGCTGTCTCTTCATCAGTTCTAGTCTTCACAGCCCAATAAAACTCTATTGTTTGTATGTACCACATTTTCTTTACCCATTCAACTGTTTACTGACATCTAGGCTGGTTCCATGTCTGAGCTATTGTGAATGAGTGTCATAACAAACATGAATTTGCGAGTATCTCTGTGGTTTTCATATATCCCTTTACAGGAAGGCACGCCCAATAAGAATGCAGAGTTGTGGAGCCAGTCCCAGTAGAGACAGCTATCTACAAAGAGCCTCTCTCACCTAAGTCTCGGGAGAACACTGAAGACAAGTGAGCAGAAAGATTGTCAGAGCCAGAGGATCGGTGAGTTTATTAGCTTGTATCTCCTGATAATGTCAGAAAGTCTCACCAACATGAATGCCTGTGAGCTGAACAGTGACTACAACAATGGACAGAGGAAAGTCTGGGAGGCTTCAACCCCACACAAAGAACTGCAGGGAGCTAAGGAATGCTGAGCATTGCAGGAATAGTCTTCCCCAGGGAAGAGCACACAAATTGGGTACCCAACACCCAATAGTCAGCTCTAGAAACATACATAAGTAGCATTATACAGACTAAGCAGTCTTATTTAGGGATATACATGAATATATGTGCGTATATTTAATATTTGTGGAATATTTTTAGCTATGTAGAGATGTGTTAGATTTGCTTATGTTGTGGAATATTTGTTTAATTATATAAAGATATGTTTCATTTATTTAATTATGTAAAGACTTGAGACTGTTGCACCTTGCCTGTCTAAGACACCTGATAGGTCTGATAAAAAGTTGAATAGCTAATAGCAAGGGAGGAGGTATAGGTGGAACTTCCAGACAGGGAGAGTAAATAGGAGGAATTTAGGTTCAAGAGAGTAAGAGAAAAGGAGATGACAGGGAGACACCAGGGACCAGCAGACAGACACATAGGAAGCAGGAAAGTGGGACATACAGAACAAAAAGAAAAAGTAAAAAGCCCCAAGGTAAAACATAGATGACTAGAAACAAGTTAAACTAAGTTAAAAGAGCTAGTGGAACAAGCTTAAGCAAAGGCCAAACATTCACAATTAGTAAGTTTCCGTGTCTTTATTTGGGAGCTTGTTGATGGCCCAAAGAAAATTTCAACTCTGTGTGTGTGTGTGTGTGTGTGTGTGTGTGTGTGTGTGTGTAACAACAAGTAATGAAAACTGAGTCCATTAGTTTGAAAGGCAGTGGGGAAAGGTATATGGGAGAGGTTGGAGAAAGAAAAGGGAAGGGAGTAGTTATCTGATTAGATTATAAACTTGAAAATAAAAGAAATACTCTTTAAAATAAGAGCGAAAATGATATAAATTAAAAACATATGAATAGGATAGATATGTGATGATATTATCTTGCCTACTGATATGTGAGGTGTGTTAAGTTTCTGTAAGCCAATAACTGTGAGACGTTGGCTGGTAATATAAACTGAAAAAGATGTTTAATAGATCATATTCCCGTCATTAAATACAACAAACACAGTAATTCACCAAAGGGGAAGCCTGAGTAGCATGGGGAAAGCTGAGAAAACGTGAAGGCTTTACTTGAGGCGGGTTTACCTCCTTCAGGATGGCTCTTGCTCTCCTCAGTTCCATGTCTTGTTCTCCCAGGTGTCTTTCAAGCTCTGTCATGGCGACTCTTTCATTCAACTGCTTTTGTTTTTCATGTAAATATTTCTTAATATTTTTATGAATAATTCTTGTCTCCTTGAATTCTTCACATAAAGTAAACCTGAGGTTAAAGTGCTTACCGTGAAATTAAATTTGTCAGAAAAGGCCATGTTCATGCTGATCTTTATAGGTTAATTATTATTATAATAAATTGTATGAAAAATGTAAGACAAAAACAATAAAGTTACACTGTCAAATATTTTTACTTTCTAGGCTTATATTTCAAATTTTATAACTTAAGACTAGGTTAAACATTATATAGACTGAGCAGGTAATATTTAATAATATAGGTATATTATTAATTATGATGTCTTGTTAAATGTATGTATTAATTATGTATATATAGATGTAATAACAGTTAATATAAAAAGAGACCATGAAGCTGAAAGAGAGCAAGCAATGGTATATGGGAGGGCTTAGAGGAAGGAAAGGAAATGGAGAAATGTAATTATAAGCCAAACAATTTTAAGGTAAAAGAAAAGACTAGAATAAAGAATGTAACCTCACTTATGCTTTTTACGATTGCTTGGGGTTTTTTGCAATGATTTCACCTTACTTTGCTGATCGCTATGTCTTTTGTGATAAACTTCAGAGTCCCACTTGGAACAAGACAATAACAAATAATTAAACTACTATTAAACATCATGTTCTTTCATGATAGAGAGCAGCCACGCGGGCATGTTGGCATGTGTCAGGTCCAATAGAAACCTGGGGCAAATGGTTAACTGTGGTGTCTATGAGCAAACCCAAGCCTGTGATGACCTCTAGGCTCATTCCACCTGTGGCTCCTCTTCTCAACGCTTCTCATCCCGCCTGCTACCTTAAACTCCTTCAGCTCATGGGCTTCTCTTCCCCCAGCTTCTTCTTCCCATATAATCCTGTCATCTTGACCATGTGCTCTAGCTCTAATGACCCCTCTTCCACCTTCTCCCCCTCTCTCTTGGTTCCTTCTCTCTCTTTGCCCCTTCCTCTTGGCCCCTTCTCCCTTGGTCCTGTCCCTCCTCTTGAGACACAGTGTACCACTTTCTCTCTGTGTTCTGGCCTCTTCCAGATGTCTCTGGCTATACTCTCTCTTCTCGATAATAAAACCTTCTCTTCAGCCATACCTTGGAGTGGTCATGCCCCCACCTTATACAGCATGTGTTTTTAATCCCAGTGTTCTGAAGGCAGAGGCAGGTGGATTTCTGTGATCTGGGCCAACAAGGAATATGCATTGTAAGCCTGTCTTGAAAAATAAAAATTTCTTTTCTTATCTATATATGAAAGTGATGCTGAAGAATTAGTAATTGTTTCCCATTTTACTCTTTATTCAATGTGTGGTGATGGAGAATAAGCTCGATATTTGTGTGACCTTCAGTCCTGGTTAGCATGCACAAGGACCCCAGTTTCATCTTCAGCACACCAATTAAAAAGTGCAATCTTTACCAGGTGGTGGTGGCTCACACCTTTAATCCCAGCACTCAGGAGGCAGAGACAGCCGGATCTCTGTGAGTTTGAGGCCAGACTGGTCTACACAAGCTAGTTTCAGGACAGCTAGGACTGTAACACAGAGAAACCCTGTTTTGAAAAAAAAAAATAGTGGAGCTCCTGCTACAGGGTCTTCTGTGTTCCTCTTGACCAGTCGCCCTTTTGTCTCCTGTGTCCTTGGAATACCAACTATCCCTATTTCAGTGCTGAGGAGTTCCATCCAGAGGGGTGAGTGTGTGCTATCCCAGGCAGACTGTCCTGGAAGAGAGCACAGTCCCCCCACCCAGCTCCTGCTGCAGGATCTTCTGTGTTCCACTCGACCCTGCCCTGCCCCCACGTTTGCCCTTTTGTCTGCGGTGTCCTTGGAATACAAGCTATCCCTGTGTCTGTGCTGAGGAGTTCCATCCAGAGGGTGCTGAGGAGTAAGTACCATCTAGAGGGATAGGAACATTTCCTGCTCCTGTACTGAAGAGATCCACCCAGAGAGTCAGTCACAGCAAAAGCTGAACCAAGACACCAAGACTCTCCTGGCTCCATTTGAAGGAAGAGATGGGCAGGCGCCAAGGCAAGAATTCCTCCAACAACCTGAAGGGCAACATGACATCACCAGAATTCAAGGATCACGAAACTAGAAGAATTGAACACCCTACTCCAGAAGAAATAGAAGAAATCGACTCTAAGTGCAACTATATGAAAATAATAGAGGAACTTAAACAGGAGGTGAAAATATGCCATAAAGAAATGGAGATAACAAACAAAAAAGTAGATGAAATGAATAAATCTCTCAAAGATACCCAAGAAAAACAAGAAATCTAGGAAAAAGCAATCAAACAGATAAGGGAAATAGTTCAAGACTTGAAAAATGAAATGGAGGTAATGAAGAAAACACAAACCAAGGGAAGGCTGGATATGGAAAATCTGGGTAAATGAATAGGAACTGCAGAGACAAGTATTACCAACAGAATACAAGAGATAGAAGAAAGAATCTCAAACACTGAAGATACTGTAGAGGAAATAAACTCACTGATTAAAGAACAAAACAAATCCAACAAATTCTTAACACAAAACATCCGGGAAGCCTCGACAATCTGGTCACCAGGCAGAGGCGACACCTCCCTGCGGAGCTCTCCTGAATCCCATCCCAGCCTTTATCCAGCTCAATCACATTCCTGGCCAGCAAGAGAGAGTGAACTTCTAGCACACTTCCATTGGAGGAGTGGTGAGTTTTCTCCTGGCCAGAGGGCTTCTGCTAGGAGGAATTCAGCCTTTCCCCGCCCCCCTCGACAATCTGGTCACCAGGCAGAGGCGACTCCTCCCTGCGGAGCTCTCCTGAATCCTGTCCCAGCCTTTATCCAGGAGAGAGTGAACTTCTAGCAGACTTCCATTGGAGGAGGGGTGAGTTTTCTCCTGGCTAGAGGGCTTCCTCTAGGAGGAATTCAGCCTTTCCCCGCCCTCCTCAACAATCTGGTCACCAGGCAGAGGCAACTCCTCCCTGTGGAGCTCTCCTGAATCCCATCCCAGCCTTTATCCAGGAGAGAGTGAACTTCTAGCAGACTCCCATTGGAGGAGGGGTGAGTTTTCTCCTGGCCAGAGGGCTTCCCCTAGGAGGAATTCAGCCTTTCCCCGCCCCCCTCGACAATCTGGTCACCAGGCAGAGGCAACTCCTCCCTGCTGAGCTCTCCTGAATCCCATCCCAGCCTTTATCCAGCTCAATCACATTCCTGGCCAGCAAGAGAGAGTGAACTTCTAGCAGACTCCCATTGGAGGAGTGGTGAGTTTTCTCCTGGCCAGAGAGCTTCTGCTAGGAGGAATTCAGCCTTTCCCCGCCCCCCTCGACAATCTGGTCACCAGGCAGAGGCGACTCCTCCCTGCGGAGCTCTCCTGAATCCCGTCCCAGCCTTTATCCAGACTGCCTGAGGAAAGGTAGGCCTTCTGTCAGTGAATTCCCTGCCCAACAAGGGAACCTGACCTGGTACTAGAAGATCTAGTAGAGAGCATTTGGAGGAAGAGATGGGCAGACGCCAAGGCAAGAACTCCTCCAACAATCTAAAAAGCAACATGAAAACACCAGAACCCAATGACCCTACAATAGAAGGACTTGAACCTCTTAATTCCGAAGAAGCGGGAAAAAATGCCCTTATGAAAGCAATAGAGTCCCTTAAACAGGATATGAATAAATCCCTTAAAGAACTGGATGAGAAGTATAACAATAAGATTGAAGAAATGAGTAAAGAAATGGATGAAAAATATAAAAAAAAACATCGAAGAAATGAGTAAATCCATGAATGATATACTGGGAAACCAAGAAAAAACAATCAAACAGGTAATGGAAACAGTTCAAGAATTGAAAACTGAAATGGAGGCAATGAAGAAATCACAAAACGAGGGCCGGCTGGATATGGAAAATCTAGGTAAACGAACAGAGACTACAGAATCAAGCATAACCAACAGGATACAAGAGATGGAAGAACGAATCTCAGAGTCTGAAGATACCATAGAGAAAATAAATGCTCTGATCAAAGAAAATAGCAAATCCAACAAATTCTCTCAACAAAACATTCAAGAAATCTGGGACACAATAAAAAAACCAAATCTAAGAATAATAGGGATTGAAGAAGGAGAAGAACTGGAGATCAAAGGACCAGAAAATATATTCAACAAAATTATAGAAGAAAACTTTCCCAATCTAAAAAATGATATCCCTATGAAGGTTCAAGAAGCATACAGAACACCGAATAGGCTTGATCAAAAAAAACATCCCCTCGCCATATAATAATCAAAACACAAAACATACAGATTAAAGAAAGAATATTAAGAGCTGCAAAGGAAAAAGGGCAAGTAACTTATAAAGGTAAACCTATCAGACTTACACCAGACTTCTCTATGGAAACCATGAAAGCCAGAAGGTCCTGGATAGAGGTACTGCAGAAACTAAGAGACCATGGATGCAAGCCCAGACTAATATACCCAGCCAAGCTATCATTCACGATCAATGGAGAAAACAAAATATTCCAGGATAAGAACAAATTTAAACAATTCGCAGCCACAAACCCAGCCTTACAGAAAGTAATAGAAGGAAAATCACAACCCAAGGAGTCCAACATTGCCAGCACTGCTTACAATAACTCAGACATCTAGCGACCCTTCACGAGCTTAACTCAAAGAAGGGACACATACAAATTCTATTAATCAAACAAACAAAAAGTAATAATAACCGGAGTCAACAACCACTGGTCATTAATATCACTTAATATTAATGGACTCAATTCACCTATAAAAAGGCACAGACTAAGAGACTGGATACGAAAACAGGATCCAACATTCTGCTGTTTACAAGAAACACACCTCAACCACAAAGACAGACATTTACTCAGAGTAAAGGGTTGGGAAAAAGTTTTTCAAGCAAACGGACCTAAGAAACAAGCAGGGGTGGCCATTCTAATCTCCAACAAAATTGACTTCAAACTAAAATCAGTCAGAAGAGATGGAGATGGACATTTTATACTCATAACAGGAACAATTCATCAGGAGGAAGTCTCAATCCTGAATATCTATGCCCCTAATATAAAGCCTCCTACTTATGTAAAAGAAACACTTCTAGAACTCAAGGCAGTCATCAAACCACACACACTAATAGTAGGAGACTTCAACACTCCTCTCTCACCAATGGACAGGTAAATCAGACAGAAACCTAACAGAGAAATAAGAGAATTATTGGAGGTATTGAATCAAATTGACTTAACAGACATCTATAGAACATTCCACCCAAATAGGAAAGAATATACCTTCTTCTCTGCAGCTCATGGAACCTTCTCGAAGATTGACCACATACTGGGTAACAAAGCAAACTTCCACAGATACAAAAAAATATTAGTAACCACCTGTGTCTTGTCAGACCACCATGGATTAAAGTTAGAATTCAAGAACAGTGCTACCCCCAGGAAGCCATCAAATTCATGGAAGTTGAACAGTCAACTACTGAATCACCCCTGGGTCAAGGAAGAAATAAAGAAAGAAATTAAAGTCTTTCTTGAATTTAATGAAAATAAAGACACAACATACTCAAACCTATGGGACACTATGAAAGCAGTGCTAAGAGGAAAGTTCATAGCACTAAGTGCCCAATTAAAGAAAACGGAGAAAGCACACATTGGAGACTTAACAGCACACTTGAAAGCTCTCGAAAAAAAAGAAGCTGATTCACCCAGGAGGAGTAGAAGACTGGAAATAATCAAACTGAGGGCTGAAATCAACAAAATAGAAACACAGAAAACAATCCAAAGAATCAATGAATCAAAAAGCTGGTTCTTGGAGAAAATCAACAAGATCGACAAACCCCTATCCAAATTAATCAAACGGCAGAGAGAGAACATGCAAATTAATAAGATCAGAAATGAAAAGGGGGACATAACCACAGACACAGAGGAAATCCAGAGAATCATTAGATCTTACTACGAAAATTTATATGCCACAAAGTTGGAAAATGTAAAAGAAATGGACATTTTTTTAGATAAGTACCATATACCAAAGTTGAACCAAGAACAGGTGAGCAATCTAAATAGACCTGTCAGTCGTGAGGAATTAGAAGCTGTTATTAAAAATCTCCCGACCAAAAAAAGCCCAGCACCAGATGGTTTCAATGCAGAATTCTACCAGAACTTCCAGGAAGAGCTAATACCTATACTCCTTAATGTATTTCACAATATAGAAACAGAAGAATCACTGCCAAACTCTTTTTATGAAGCTACAGTTACCCTGATACCAAAACCACACAAAGACACAACCAGGAAAGAGAATTACAGACCAATATCACTCATGAACATTGACGCAAAAATACTCAATAAAATACTGGCAAACCGAATCCAAGAATACATTAGAAAAATTATCCATTATGATCAAGTGGGCTTCATCCCAGAGATGCAGGGTTGGTTCAACATACGCAAATCTATCAATGTAATCCATCATATAAAAAAACTGACCCCTCATCAGACAAAGGTCTGATCTCCAAAATATACAAAGAACTCAAGAAACTAGGCACTAAAACTCTAATTAACCCAATTAAAAAATGGGGTACTGAACTTAACAGAGAATTCACAACAGATTAACTTAACAGAATGGCCAGAAGACACTTAAGGTCATGCTCAACCTCCTTAGCGATCAGGGAAATGCAAATTAAAACCACTTTGAGATACCATCTTACACCTGTCAGAATAGCTAAAGTCAAAAACACCAACGATAGCCTATGCTGGAGAGGATGTGGGGTGAGGGGAACACTCATCCATTGTTGGTGGGAATGCAAACTCGTGCAGCCACTTTGGAAATCAGTGTGGCGGTTTCTCAGGAAACTGGGAGTCAACCTCCCTCAGGACCCAGCAATTCCACTCTTGGGAATATACCCTAAAGATTCCCTAACATACTACAAAAGCATTTGTTCAACTATGTTCATAGCTGCACTATTTGTAATAGCCAGAACATGGAAACAGCCTAGGTGCCCCTCAATAGAAGAATGGTTAAAAAAGGTGTGGAACATATACACATTAGAGTTTTACTCGGCAGTTAAAAACAATGACATCTTGAATTTTGCATGCAAATGGATGGAAATAGAAAACGCTTTACTGAGTGAGGTAAGCCAGACCCAAAAAGAGGAACACGGTATGTATTCACTCATAAGTGGATTCTAGCCATAATTGGAGGTCTTTGAGCCTATTATTCGTGATCCTAGAGAAGCTAAATAAGAAGATGAACCTGATGAAGATTATTTAGCTATCCACCAGGAGGTAGGAAATAGACAAGAGTCCCAGGTAACCTCGGGTGCATGGGGGGGTGGGAGGGTCGATGGAGGGGGAGAGTGCTAGAGAGAAGGGAGTAGGGGAGGAACGGGGAAAGCTTGGTGGCCGGGGATTCGGGGGGAGAGAGGTAGGATGAATATGGGATCAGGGAACAATATATTTCAACTAAGGGAGCCATTTTAGGGTTTATAGGAGACTTGATTATATATGGGATCCCAGGTCCAAGGAGAAATCCCCCAGATTGCTCTCTGGACAGAGGAGAGGGTGCCTGAATCGGCCGTGGCCCATGACCATACTGATGTATATTTTGCTTATCACCATAGATCCTTCCTCTGGCTAAGGACGGCTATGCAGTCGGAGGCCCACATTGGAGCAACGGATTGAGCCCCCCGAGGTCCGGAGGGGGAGCGGAAGGAGGAGGAACATGAAAGATGAAATCAGTACTGCGAGGGATGCTATCACCCACTGATACAAGGGAACGGATCTGATGAGAATTTACCAGGGCCAGTCGGACTGGGACTGAACGAGGACGTGATCTAGCCAGATTCTCGGAATTTGGCCGGATTCTCTGACTGTGGCTGGCCCGGGGTCTTTCTGAAAAGCCATTGACTATGACACTGGGACCTGTTTCCTCTGCATATGCTGGATTTTGGGGATCCAGTCTGTTTGGACGCTCGCCTTCCTGGACCTGGAGGGAGGGGGAGGGAGCTGCAGCTTCCCACAGGGCAGGAAACCCTGACTGCCCTGGGGGACGGAGGGGAAGGAGGGGGGGAGTGGGGGGAGTGGGAGGGTGTTGGGAGGGTGGGCGGAAATGTAAACTTTTATAATTTAATAAAATTTACTAAAAAAAAAAACTGAAAGATAAAAACCATATGATCATTGCATTGGATGCGGAAAAAGCATTTGACAAAATTCAACACCCATTTATGATAAAGGTGTTGGAGAGACTGGGGATACAAGGATCATACCAAAATATAATAAAAGCAATATACAGCAAGCCGTCAGCTAACATCAAATTGAATGGAGAGAAACTCAAAGCCTTTCCACTAAAATCAGGAACACGACAAGGCTGTCCACTCTCACCATTCCTCTTCAATATAGTGCTTGAAGTTCTAGCAATAGCAATAAGACAACATAAGGGGATCAAGGGGATTTGAATTGGAAAAGATGAAGTTAAACTTTCGTTATTTGCAGACGATATGATAGTGTACATCAGCGACCCCAAAGACTCTACCAAAGATCTCCTACAGTTGATAAACACCTTTAGTAATGTGGCAGGATACAAGATCAACTCCAAAAAATCAGTAGCCCTCCTATACACAAAGGATAAAGAAGCAGAGAGGGAAATCAGAGAAACATCACCTTTCATGATAGCCACAAATAGCATAAAATATCTTGGGGTAACTCTAACCAAGGAAGTGAAAGACCTATTTGACAAGAACTTTAAGTCTTTGAAGAAAGAAACTGAGGAGGATACCAGAAAATGGAAAGACCTCCCCTGCTCTTGGATTGGGAGAATCAACATAGTAAAAATGGCAATTCTACCAAAAGCAGTCTATAGATTCAATGCAATCCCCATCAAAATCCCATCAAACTTCTTCACAGACCTTGAGAGAACAATAATCAAGTTTATATGGCAAAACAAAAAACCCAGGATAGCCAAAACAATCTTATACAATAAAGGAACCTCTGGAGGCATTACCATCCCTGACTTCAAACTCTATTACAGAGCAACAGTATTGAAAACAGCTTGGTATTGGCATAACAACAGAGAAGTCGACCTATGGAATCGAATAGAAGACCCGGGTATTAACCCACAAACTTATGAACACCTGATTTTTGACAAGGGAGCTAAAGCTATACAATGGAAGAAAGATAGCATCTTTAACAAATGGTGCTGGCATAACTGGATGTCAACCTGTAGAAGAATGAAAATAGATCCATATCTATCACCATGCATAAAACTCAGGTCCAAATGGATAAAAGACATCAACATTAATCCGACCACTTTGAACCTGATATAAGAGAAAGTGGGAAGTAGTCTACAAGATATAGGCACAGGAGACCACTTCCTAAGCAGAACCCCAGGAGCGCAGACAATAAGAGAAACAATAAATAAATGGGACCTCCTGAAACTGAGAAGCTTCTGTAAAGCAAAGGACACTGTCAGTAAGACAAAAAGGCTGCCTTCTGACTGGGAAAAGATCTTCACAAACCCTTCAACAGATAAAGGTCTGATCTCCAAAATATACAAAGAACTCAAGAAACTAGACACTAAAACTCTAATTAACCCAATTAAAAAATGGGGTACTGAACTTAACAGAGAATTCACAACAGATGAACTTCGAATGGCCAAAAGGCACGTAAGGTCATGCTCAACCTCCTTAGCGATCAGGGAAATGCAAATCAAAACCACTTTGAGATACCATCTTACACCTGTCAGAATAGCCAAACTCAAAAACACCAATGATAGCCTATGCTGGAGAGGATGTGGAATGAGGGGAACACTCATCCATTGTTGGTGGGAATGCAAACTTGTGCAGCCACTGTGGAAATCAGTGTGGCGGTTTCTCAGGAAACTGGGAGTCAACCTCCCTCAGGACCCAGCAATTCCACTCTTGGGAATATACCCTAAAGATTCCCAAACATACTACAAAAGCATTTGTTCTACTATGTTCATAGCAGCACTATTTGTAATAGCCAGAACCTGGAAACAGCCTAGGTGCCCCTCAATAGAAGAATGGTTAAAAAAGGTGTGGAACATATACACATTAGAGTTTTACTCAGCGGTAAAAAACAATGACATCTTGAATTTTGTATGCCCAGACGGTTTCAATGCAGAATTCTATCAGATCTTCCAAGAGGAGTTAATACCTATACTCCTTAATGTGTTTCACAAAATAGAAACAGAAGAGTCATTGCCTAACTCCTTTTATGAAGCTACAGTCACCCTGATACCCAAACCACACAAAGACTTAATCAAGAATGAGAATTACAGACCATTCTCACTCATGAACATTTATGCAAAAATTCTCAATAAAATACTCTCAAGCAGAATCCAAGAACACATCCAAAAAATTATACATTATGATCAAGTAGGCTTTATCCCAGAGAGGCAGGGCTGGTTCAACATATGAAAATCTATCAACGTAATCCATCATATAAATAAACTGAAAGAAAAAACCATATGATCATTTCATTAGAAACTGAAAAAGCATTTGACAAAATTCAACACCCCTTTATGATAAAGGTCTTGGAGAGATCAGGAATACAAGGTTCATTCCTAAATATAATAAAGGCAATATACAGCAAGCCGACAGCTAACATTAAATTAAATGGAGAGAAACTCAAAGCCATCCCATTAAAATCTGGAACAAGACAAGGCTGTCCACTCTCTCCATACCTCTTCAATATAGTGCTTGAAGTTCTAGCAATAAGACAGCATAAAGAGATCAAGGGGATTCGAATTGGAAAGGAAGAAGTCAAAATTTCATTATTTGCAGATGATATGATAGTGTACATAAGCGACCCCAAAAACTCTACCAAAGAACTCCTACAGCTGATCAACACCTTTAGTAATGTGGCAGGATACAAGATCAACTCCAAAAAATCAGTTGCCCTCCTATACACAAAGAACAAAGATACAGAGACGGAAATCAGAGAAACTTCACCTTTCACGATAGCCACAAATAGCATAAAATATCTTGGGGTAACTCTAACCAAGGAAGTGAAAGATCTATTTGACAAGGACTTTAAAGTCTTGAAGAAAGAAATTGAAGAGGATACCAGAAAATGGAAAAATCTCTCATGCTCTTGGATCGGGAGGATCAACATAGTAAAAATGGCAATTTTACCAAAAGCAGTCTATAGATTCAATGCAATCCCCATTAAAATCCCAGAGAAATTCTTCACAGACCTTGAGAGAACAATAATCAAGTTTATATGGCAAAACAAAAAACCCAGGATAGCCAAAACAATCCTATACAATAAAAGAACTTCTGGAGGCATTACCATCCCTGATTTCAAGCTCTATTACAGAGCGACAGTAATGAAAACAGCTTGGTACTGGCACAAAAACAGAGATGTTGACTGATGGAATCGAATCAAAGACACAGATCTTAATCCACAACCCTATGAACACCTGGTTTTTGACAAAGGAGCTAAAACTATACAATGGAAGAAAGAAAACATCTTTAACAAATGGTGCTGGCATAACTGAATGTCAACCTGTATAAGAATGAAAATAGATTCATATCTATCACCATGCACAAAACTCAAGTCCAAATGGATTAAAGACCTCAACAGTAATCTGACCACATTGAGCCTGATAGAAGAGAAAGTGGGAAGTAGTCTACAAGACATGGGCACAGGAGAGGACTTCCTAGGTAGAACCCTAGCAGCACAGACAATAAGAGCAACAATGAATAAGTGAGACCTCCTGAAACTGAGAAGCTTCTGTAAAGCAAAGGACACTGTCATTAAGACCAAAAGGCAACCTACTGATTGGGAGAAGATCTTCACCAACTCCTCATCAGACAAAGGTCTGATCTCCAAAATATACAAAGAACTCATGAAACTAGACACTAAAACTCTAATTAACCCAATTAAAAAATGGGATACTGAACTGAACAGAGAATTCTCAGCAGAAGAAGTTTGAATGGCCAAAAGACACTTAAGGTCATGCTCAACCTCCTTAGTGATCAGGGAAATGCAAATCAAAACAACTTTGAGATACCATCTTACACCTGTCAGAATAGCTAAACTCAAAAACACCCATGATAGCCTATGCTGGAGAGGATGTAGAGTGAGGGAAACACTCATCCATTGTTGGTGGGAATGCAAACCAGGAGGCAGACTCAGAATCCAGTGAGTGTGGTGAGTGTGGGGGCGGGCAATTTACCCCATTTCTAAAGACTGCTGTTAGATCAGTCCCACTGTCTCAGTGGGTGGACGCACCCCTGGCTGTCCTGACTTCTTTGCTCATGTTCTCCCTCCTTCCTCATTGGAGTCCAGTGCTCCAATGTGGGTCTCTGTCTCTATCTCCACCCATCGCCAGATGAAGTTTCTATGGTGATATGCAAGATATTCATCAGTGTGGCTATGGAACAAGCCAGTTCAGGCACCTTTTCCTCTGCTGCCCAAGAAACAATCTGGGGACCTCTCCTTGGACCTGAGAACCCCTCTAGAATCAAGTCTCTTGCAAACCCTAAAATGGCTCCCTTAATTGCTCACCAAGACCAGCTGGACTGGGAGTGATGAAGCATGTGATCAAACCGGACACTCTGAATGTAGCTGGCAATGAAGGCTGACTGAGAAGCCAAGGACAATGGCACTGGATTTTTATTCTACTGCATGGACTGACTTTGTGGGAGCCTGGTTTGTTTGGATGCTCACCTTTATAGACCTGGATGGAGGGGGAAGGACCTTGGACTTACCACGGGTTAGGGAACCCTGACTGCTCTTAAGGCTAGAGAGGGAGGGGGAGGTGGGGAGCGGGAGGGAAAAGAGAGGCGGGGAGGAGGTGGGAATTTTTAATAAATAAATAAAAATAAATAAAAAAATAGTGTATTCTTTAAAGAAAATGTTCTCAGGCTATTAATAAGACCATTTTATGTTCTGTGGGAAGAATTATGAATGGATATAAACTTACTTGAAAAAAGCTAGGAATATTAACCAAAGACATTTTAAATTTCCTATATTTTAAATATATGATTTTATATTGATGAACTCACTAAAAGTTAATAATTAAGATTGTAAAAGATTGCTTATCTAAATGATAATACTTGCTGAATTATTTTTATGTCAATACAATAAAAACTCCACACAGTATCATGTGGTAAATAGTGACCTTTCAATATAGATGATGTCTATCATGCACACATTAAAATTGGTATTTTAAAGATGATATATTTAATTATTAGTGATATCTATGATTACCAATTTGTTTTATTATTCTCAACAATTTCTTGATTCATAAGACACAGAATTTTTTTCCTGCGAAAATCTAAGATGAAAACCAGTAGTTACAATACTCTCTCTCCATATCTCTGACATAGAGTTCTCAACGTAGGGTGTCATACCTCAGTGTCCGGAATTCTTCATCCTGTTCCATTATTTCATCCTCCAACTTTAATTTCTCCTCTCTTCTTTCTATTAGCTCCTTCTGTAGAGCAATAATTTCATTTTCTAGTTTTTGATTTTTTTTCCTAAATAGTTCATGAATTTTTTTAAGCTCTAATAATGCACTGTAGGAATTGGGTGAATCCTGTATTTTTAATGATCCTCCAGAATCTGGATGAAGGAAAGAAGAGACAAAATAAAATACATTAATTAGTGTCTCATCTGTGTAAAAAACTGTACATTTTTACCTCCTTTCATTTATGCTCTAGACAGATATAGACTGGACGCCAATGATGAAAATTACATTAAACTAAATTCTGTAACAAGAACAGACTAGATCTATGTTCTTAGTTTAAAGTTCAATAGGAAAAAAACAGATTAATGACCATTTGGATGATGAAAATTACATTAAACTAAATTCTGTAACAAGAACAGACTAGATCTATGTTCTTAGTTTAAAGTTCAATAGGAAAAAAACCAGATTAACGACCATTTGGATACTTGTGGTTAAAAAACCACAAGAGTTCTGTGATCGCATAAGGTTATCTGCAGCGTGAACAAGAAGATATCTCAGAGGAAAAGATGATGACGTAGGAAAATAATGAATGTGCCTGAAGCTGCTAGGCAGATGGTACAAAGGATTCTAGACTGTCTCCAAATGTGGAAAACGTTAGTAGTTAGTATACGAAACAAACAAACATAGAATAAAATGCTTTAAGCAATTTTCAAGACAATGGACTTCAGGTAGTGAAAACAACGGATTCCTAAAGTCCCAGCTCCCTGCTGCAAGAGGGATTTTAAGCCAAAACACGGAAAGAATTGAAGATGCCAATCAAGGTGAGATTGCTTAAGCATGTTTAAGAATTGAAAGCAGAATGATCCTAGGTTTGAGGCCGGCGAAGTGCTGTCTCTGAAACCAAAGAGAACTTCCGGCACTGAGGTTGTAGCTCAGTGAGAGGGAGAGACTGTCCAGGACTCTGGGTTTACTAAAAAAGTATCTACTGGGCTACTGAGGTTAGGTAACAAACCCAAGGATAACAGGAAATCAGTGTCAGAGAGATGGCTCGGCGGGTGAGGGCTCCTGGGTAACCTGAGTTCAGGCCCTGGGACAGACGTAGCAGAGGAGATCAGCTCCTTCACATTGTCCTCTCACCTCTGTATGTCTGTATGCACGGGCATACAGTAAACACATCGAACAGCAACAAAAACGCTGCAGATTCAAGTAATGTGATCGGACCCTGGGCAGGACACAGAACAGTGCAGCTCAGTAGAGAACCCCTGTGTGGGTGACCACGTGTTAGCAAACGACCCAGGCTGAAAGGAAAGCATCTGAAAAAGTTTAAAGAAGCTGTGACTGGTGCCTACTCAGTACCAAGGAGAGTGTCCACACCCATTCGCCAGGCAAAAGATTTTCCTTTAACCTATTAAACACCCCAAACCCCAAGTTTTAGATTCCCATATTAGATGGCTGACATCTGCCTGTAACTCCAACTCCAGGGCATCAGACTCTCTCCTGGCCTCTGTGGGCACCTGCACACACAAGGCAGACACTCATAAATACAGATAAATAAAAATCAAGAAGAAGGTAGTTTTTTTGTTTGTTTGTTTGTTTTTCAAAATATTTGTTTGTTTGTTTGTTTATTATGTATACAATATTCTTTCTGTGTGTATGTCCGCAGGCCAGAAGAGGGCACCAGATCCCATTACAGATGGTTGTGAGCCACCATGTTGTTGCTGGGAATTGAACTCAGGACCTTTGGAAGAGCAGGCAATGCTCTTAACCTCTGAGCCATCTCTCCAGCCCAAGAAGGTAGTTTTTAAAGTTTCACATCAATAGCCTTATTTCAACTTTAAGAAACATTTTTAAAGAATTAATATTAAATTAAGATTTAAAAAGGAAAAAAAGCAAGCATTCTGCAAAGACTCAATAGTGTTCCTCATAAAGCTTTATTAGGTTTTTTTTTTTCATTATTGGTCTTTTGCTTATATACTATGGTTTCAGACTTGGTGTTTTTATGGGTTTTGCTTGTGTGTGTTTCTTGTGCTTTTTCTTTCTTTTTAAAATTTTTTAAATCTCCATTCATTTGACTGTTGTTGAGAAGAAGAAGACGTGAAGTTGAAATGGTAGAGAGGTGGGGAGAATCTTGGAGAAGATGAGAAGGGGGAAACTATGATCAAAATATATTGCATGAAATAATTTTTTTCAACTATATGACAAATTTACATACACATCTGAAGGCGTAAGTCACAGACAATCCCACACCAGTTTGGAATTATGATTAATAGAATGGTTATTTATTCAAAGGGGAAAAAACTTACAGATTACCGTCCCAGACAACAGCCCCTCCGCGCGAACAGGAAAGGAGTCCAGGGGCCGGAAACGGAGCCGGAAGACAAAAAGAGAGTGGAGGACAGCCGCTGCTTTTTTTAAAGGGAGAGACCACGCCCCAATGGGCTGGTAACTCAGCGGCGATTGGCTGAAGGGGCTGAAGGAACTCCCACAGCATCTCCCCCTTTTGTTTAAGTAAGAGAGTTCTAAGCCTACTACGCAATTATATACAATAAGTACAAACCTACGAAATTATATACAATAAATACAAATATCCTATTCTAACTAGCTTAAGTCTTGTATAACAAATAACTTGGCCAAGTCATGAAAGGAAAGTAACTACATTTATATAATCTTCAATCCCATCGAAGATCTGAGAAGGGAAATAATGTTATCTGAGTAATTAGGAAGTGCAATCAAACAACTTCCAGAACATGTAACAAATCGCAGAGACAACTGGCTACCTGGACAAACACCCAAAGTCACATTTGCAGCGTTGAAGCAACCAACTTTGGCTAAGGCCTGATGTAACTGACATACCATTTTCAAAGGCAAGAAACTTCAAAACTATCTTACCCTGTCTTGGCAGGATATGACAGTCTTGTTTTATCCATTTACGGATATTCTGTAACTCTGTCAGTAGTTGAGGTATGAGCATTTCTTTACCCAAAGGCCAGTTCTGCCAAGAAGAAAGGCTCCAGGTGGAGTGTCTTTGGTGCTCAACATTCTCTCGGGCATAGATCAGTGTTGCCAGGAGTGATTGTGTCTCCCTACCATAGAACTCTGAATTAGATTAAAGGCCATTTTCTACAGCTCTTTGAAGAGGTTGAAGATTATCTATCTATACTGAATATAATCTCTATATATCTAAAGAACCTGATTAGTCTAATTATAAATGACAAACTTAGATGACTGTTGATCTATATAATTCTCAATATCTATCTAACTTAAAGACTGAGATAATAAACAAATGTGCAATAAATGAGGACAATGAGACCTCCAAATATAAACAATGTGCAAGTATACATTGCAATATGGTAAATATATATCAATACATAAACAATATATAAGTATCTTAATCAGAGGTAGAAGTGTACAATGCAATATGGTAAATATACATATATCAATACAATATATATATACAAATACATAAAAATGTTTTAAACAGAGGTAGAAGCATGAAGCATGCATGCATAAAATAGTCAACATAATTTAACTTTGTATCAATATATAAGAATCGATACCAATATGTTTGTCTAAAAGCAATAACTCACAAATACAAATCTATTTATCCCATAATCCAATTATCCCTCCTTTTTTTTTTTTTTTTTTTTAAGATTCCTGTGCTTATAAAATTCCTCCCCCAACCCTCAACCGTATACTAATTATAACCAACCCCTAAATGATGTCCCTAAACCCAAGGACAAACTTTATTGGGAGAGGGGACGTCGTTCTCTAGAATTACTTCCAGCTGTCATGGGGGCGACGTTCTTTCTGGGGGATCCTGTGAAAGTAAAATGATGGTTAAATTTCAAGATCAATGTCTTTTAAAATTGCAAATAGTCTCTGAGTATTTTGTGGAGGTCTGGCCAGAATGTTGTACAAGATGTGCACCATTTCAGCACGTTGGAACCGTCTTGTGCAGCTGGTACCCAAAACAGGTCTTGTAGTAGCGCTATCAGTATCATGACGTCATATCAACCAGGTGGAGTTGTTGTTATGGGGCCCCATCTTCTTCCTGGAAACTTCAAATGTCACTGTAGGAAAAACTCATTGTTCATTGTGGAAAACTTAAACATTAATTATATAGACATATACATGAATACCTATATTCAATGAGAGACATGATAGATATATTTAATGAAGGTATGATAGATATGAAGAAAAGTAAAGATGTTTTCTAAACTCATATTTCTTTCTGTCCCATATCATGGCTCTTGACATGAGACAGAAACTCCAGAAACTCTGGGTTTTTCTTTAAACAACAGGCTTGGAATTAGAGAGGGACTGAGCCAGAGTCCAACTCTAAAACCAGCTCTATAAATTTAGAAATATGATTTAGTATATGGTACTTACAGAACCTATTCAGTTTTCTTGATAGTCCCTATTGGGCCGTTATTTTCCATCTGTCAGTATTCAAATATCCAGGGTCCCTTGAACTTTTCAAAGATCAGTGTTTTCCTGTGGAGATAAGAACAGAACCCTGCCCCCATTCTATATGCTTTTCTTACCACCTGTATGGTTATCATCATTGTAGATGCTGTCATTTCTCCTTTCCAAGAGGTTTCTCCTCTTCAAATCGAACCTTTATTAATTTTGATGGTATCCACAATTTTTCTTCTCCTGTGGAAACAAGAGCAAAACCCCTTCCCCAACGTAGCACATCTCCTGGCTTCCATTGAGAGGTCAGCACGTCTTTGAAATAAACAGGTTGGTTTAGTTCAGAAGTTTTTTCCATTATCCAATGCCTCTCTGCTGCTGTTGTTCCTTTCTCATTAGCATTAAGAAAATTCAAGGTTAATAAAGCATTATGCAATCTATTTCTGGGGGTATCTTTCGTCCCTTTCTGTTTGTTTAGCATATCCTTTATAGTACGATTTGATCTTTCTATAACTGCCTGACCTGTAGGATTATTTGGTATACCTGTAACGTGTTTTATATTATAATAAGCAAAGAAGTGTTTCATTTTCTTAGATACATATGCTGGACCATTGTCTGTCTTTATTTGTGCAGGTATACCCATGATGGCCATAACTTCCAATAAATGTGTGATTACCGAATCAGCCTTTTCTGAGCTCAGGGCAGTTGCCCATTGAAAACCTGAATACGTGTCTATGGTGTGGTGTACATATTTTAATTTACCAAATTCCATAAAGTGGAACACATCCATCTGCCAGATTTCATTCCTTTGAGTACCCTTTGGGTTACTCCCTGCAGGCAATGGTGTTTGATTATAGAAAGAACAAGTAGGACATCTCTTTATAATGTCCTTAGCTTGTTGCCATGTAATGGAAAACTCTTTCTTTAAGCCTTTACTATTGACATGATGTTTTTTATGAAATTCTGAGGCCTGCAGAACGCTTCCAATCAATAATTGGTCAATTTCAGCGTTACCTTGTGCTAGAGGCCCAGGCAGACCGGTATGGGACCGGATGTGTGTTATGTACATTGGACAAAGCCTATTCCTAATTATGTCCTGTACCTCGATAAACAATGAAGTCAACTCTGTGTCATCTGGTATGAATTCAGCGGTTTCAATATGCAAGATAACTCTTTCTGCATATTGTGAATCTGTAACTATATTAAGAGGTTCTTTAAAATCCCTTAGCACCATAAGAATGGCATATAATTCTGCCTTCTGGACAGAATTATAAGGGCTTTGTTCCACCTTACTCAATTCTTCCGATTTATAACCTGCTTTCCCTGATTTATTTGCATCGGTATAAAATGTCCGAGCTCCAGTTATTGGAGCATCACGTACAATTCTAGGAAGAATCCAAGAAGTTCTCTTTATGAGGTTAAGTCTATCACTTTTGGGATAGTTGCTGCTAATTTCTCCCAAAAAATTAGCACAAGCTCTTTGCCATGGTTCATTATCTTCCCATAACTTTCTTATTTCCTCAGTAGTAAAAGGCACTATAATTTCTGCTGGGTCTATACCTGCTAGTTGACGAAGTCTCAGTTTACCTTTTATAATTAATTCTGAAACCTTTTCTACATAAGTTTTTAATTTTTTTACTTGGTTTATGAGGTATAAATATCCACTCTAAAATAATATCTTCCCTCTGCATTAAAATCCCTGTAGGAGAAATTCTGGAAGGCAGTATGACTAGGATGGAACTAAGATTCGGGTTGACCCTATCCACATGTGCCTCCTGTAATTTTTCCTCAATCATTGTCAGTTCCTTTTCTGCTTCAACTGTCAATTTTCTGGGACTATTCAAATCCTTATCACCATCTAAGGTTTTGTTTAAATGAACTATTAGATCAGGTGTTATCCCAACAGCTGGTCGTAGACTGGAAATATCTCCTAACAATCTTTGGAAGTCATTAAGAGTCCGTAACCGGTCTCTCCTAATTTGTGCCTTTTGTGTTCGAATTTTCTCTAACCCTATTCTGTAGCCTAGGTAATTAATAGAATCTCCTCTTTGAATCTTTTCAGGGGCAATTTGTAATCCCCACCTAGGCAAAACTTTCTTTACTTCTTCAAATATACTTTCCAAAATATCTTTATTTGAATCAGATAATAAAATGTCATCCATGTAATGATAAATTATGGACTTGGGAAATTGCTTACGAATTATTTCCAGTGGCTTATTAACAAAATATTGACACAATGTGGGACTATTGAGCATCCCCTGTGGGAGGACAGTCCATTGATATCTCCTAGTAGGCTGAGAATTATTATAAGTAGGCACTGTGAAGGCAAATTTTTCTCTATCCTTTTTTTGCAAAGGTATAGTGAAAAAACAATCTTTCAAATCAATAACTATAAGAGGCCATCCTCTTGGTAATAGAGAAGGCAAAGGAATTCCAGATTGTAGCGGACCCATAGGCTGAATTACCTTGTTGACAGCTCTTAGATCTGTCACCATTCTCCATTTACCAGATTTCTTTTTTACAACAAACACAGGAGAATTCCAAGGGCTGGTTGATTCTTCAATATGGTTAGCATCTAGTTGCTCTTGTACCAGCTGTTCCAAAGCCTGTAACTTATCTTCAGCTAGAGGCCACTGCTTGATCCATATTGGCTTCTCAGTTAGCCATTTTAAAGGTAGGGCTGTTGGTACCTCTAAAGGTTTGCTATTGGCTGTGTGTTCTTGTACAGCCTGAATGGCTGGTGACCTTTTTCCATAATACCTCATTATATCCTTCCCAGAATTGTGAGTTCCTGGAACTACAGGAATGTTAATCTGGGTATTCCATTGCTGTAGCAGGTCACGGCCCCATAAATTTATTGCAATATTTGCTATATATGGCCTTAATCTTCCTATTTGCCCTTCAGGCCCTATGCATTCCACCCATCTTGTGCTTTGTTTTACACGAGATAGGGTTCCAATTCCCAGGAACTGAACATCTACCTCATGAAGAGGCCAATTCGGATGCCAGGATTCTGGAGTAATTATACTTACATCCGCACCTGTGTCTAATAAGCCTTCAATAAAAATGCCATTTATACAGACTCTTAGCTTTGGTCTTTGATCGTTAATATACGTTTGCCAAAATATACGTTTACTCTGTCCTCCTGAATTTTTTGACTCATTCTCCACATGTAATTCATCATTTAGACCAGTATTACTTTTTACGGCAGACATTGGAGTTTTTAATTTTCTTGGTGAGACACATTTTCGACTGTAACTGGGAATGACTGGGCCACTTTTGGCTTGGGGGCCTGCGAGAGGCCCCTCAAGGAGTTTCCCGATGGTATCGGGTTGCCTTGTCTGTCTGTTGTTGACCTGCATTCGTTGGACCAATGTCGGCCTTTACCGCATCTTCTGCATATACCTGAAGGCTCAGATCTCCTACTTTTGTCATTCCCAGAGGAGATATTATTCCTAGGATTTCTTTGCCTGCAATCCCTTTTCAGATGTCCTAATTTACCACAATTAAAACACCTGGTAGTTTGATGTCTCCTCATAGCTTTGGAAATCGCTTCTCCTACCCAGGATTCATCGTTATAGCTAAACATCTCAACATTCATTGTATGCTGTATCCATTCTTCCATTGGTGCTGATCTAGATCTTAAAGGCCCAATTATCTTTTTACATTCAGTATTTGCATTTTCAAAAGCTAGAGATTCAAGAAGTATTCGTCTAGCTTCTGGGTCTGTTACCCCTATGTCCAGAGCCTTAATTAATCTTTGCACAAAGTCAGTAAAGGGTTCTCTCTGTCCCTGCCTAACCCTGGTATATGATTCGACCCTTTTTGCTGGATCTTGTATTCTATTCAAAGCATTCAAGGCTGCTTTGTGACATAAGGACAGCACTTCTTCATCATAAAGAGCTTGGACCTGTGGATCAGCATATGCTCCTACACCAAGAATTTGATCTTGGGAAACCTCCACACCTTTTGCTCTTCCTTGCTGTTCCATATGTTTGGATTCTTCTCTGAAATAAATTCCAAACATCAAGGAAGGCCCATCATCTAAAACTGCAGACACTAGCTGAGAGAAATCATGGGGGGTAGCTCTGACATTAGAAGCCCAAGTCCTTATCATTTCCTTAACAAATGCAGAGTGCAAGCCAAAGTTAACGACAGCTTGCTTAATTTCTTTTAAATCATTCATTGCTATTGGTGTCCATCTAGCTTCTTTAACTCCCTTTGAGCCTTTGGAAGTTAACCCTTTGTCAGAATAAATTACAGGGTATGTTGTTAGGACCCTGGGTAAGCCAGTTCTAACAGCTGGTGGTGGCATTGTATCCTGTCCTTGTGCCTTCTTACTCTGTTCACCAGCTCCAATAGTTTCTTCAATCATTTCTAATCTTTTTATCATTGTATCCCTTAAATCCTGAATCTCCTGACCTACCCGTGTTTCTAGTAATTTCACTAAGGTATCAGTTTTTTGGTTCCCATTCTGGAGGTTCATTCTATCTGTTACCTTATCAAAACTTTGTGGTAACATCTGAACGTCAAATTCAACAGCCTGTACCCTTTCAGGTAACTTCCTAGTACCCTTGGACATGGAGTCAATTTTGTCTATCATAGTATCCACTTGTTCAGATAACCCCTGATTTTCAATAATTTTAATCCTTTCAACTAGTTGTTCAATATTAGTCCGTAAAAATCGTATCTTTCTTAATGATAAAATATTGAAAAGAAAACTGAAACCTAGTAACAAGTAAATTAATATATTCCCATAGTCATATAAACCTTGCATGACATAATCCATTGTATTAATAAAGAAAACAGTAAAATTGGCGTTGGAAACAAAAACTGCCATATTACCTCTTGTCTAGTTGGTGGCGCTGTTGCCAAGTTGCGACTAGAACCACTGCAAAGGTGACTTAAACAGGTCCTGTTTCAGTGTCTGCCTTAGTATTTGTTAAAAACTAGGAAATATAAGTTGCTCAAGAAAGAAAGTTTAATTAAATCAATTCCATACACGGAACCAGAAACCCAGAATCCAGGGGTAGAAAAGAGCAACCCGGAAGCCGCGTATGCCTCCACGTGACCGAGTCGTTCTGATTCACGCCACTAAAGCGCCGCACTTACAAGGGAAATTTGAAAACAACTCAGAAAAGAGCAAACCAGGCAGGCAGAGACTGTCCCGAGCCTGTGGAGCTTGGGAGGCGTGGGGTTTAACTGAACTGCTGGCTCCACACACAGGGCACAGGCCGCAGCTGAGGGAGGTCTCGTGACTAGCCGAGCTGGTAGCAAGCAGTTGAGTGGGGGGGAAGGGGGGGTTCTACAACCAAACGTGGGGCGCCAGATGAAGGCGTAAGTCACAGACAATCCCACACCAGTTTGGAATTATGATTAATAGAATGGTTATTTATTCAAAGGGGAAAAAACTTACAGATTACCGTCCCAGACAACAGCCCCTCCGCGCGAACAGGAAAGGAGTCCAGGGGCCGGAAACGGAGCCGGAAGACAAAAAGAGAGTGGAGGACAGCCGCTGCTTTTTTTAAAGGGAGAGACCACGCCCCAATGGGCTGGTAACTCAGCGGCGATTGGCTGAAGGAGCTGAAGGAACTCCCACAGCACACATCTACATACACACACATATATTATATATAATATATATTCATTTACACTAGAGAGACTATCTTAACTTCTATAATGTGAAAAATTAGAAAACTTGGAGATCTGTGCTCTTGTAAGCTAGCAATCAGCTGATACCCAGCAGCTTGGAGTTTCCCAAGACTACAGAAACATAAAAGAAATTTATGACAGTCTCTAACTACTACTCTGTGGACTTCTTCCTCAGTTTATGTCCCTGAACCCTGACTATGGATGGTGTGAAAACAAAAAATAACAGACACACATACAGAGAAGAGCTGGAGTTGAGTGAGCTGGGATTTCTAATGGAGAAGCCTCAGCACTTGGGTAGCTCCATGTGTTTATTGCAGACAGTTAAACAGGGAGATGGGGTTAGTGTATGCAGCTGAATTAGGTGGGTTTGGCTCATCTTGGTAGGCGCAGTCTCTGTAGAGGAGCGACCCTCAGAGAGTAAGCACCAGCAGAGAGAAGGCAATGGTGGACATTTCCTGCACACACTCTCAGCATTCATACCAGAGGGAGACTTTGCTGTCCCTCTGAGCCTCACCTAGGGAAGACTCGGCCACTCAGGGGGCAGAGTCACTGGGTCTTTAACATGGTCCATGTCAAACTATACACATTAACTCAGATTCCCACTAGCTTCCCAAAGCACCCTATGATATTCTCTTAATATACCTTATATGAGAAGGAAGGAAAATTGTGCAATTTTATTAAGATACTTGAAATGCAGATAAATCTGATAAGATATGAAAAACTTATATATAAAAAACCCACAAAATATTTCTAACAAAATGAAATCCAATTTTGTAAATGAAGAGGCAAACTTTGTTGAGGAGTCCAAAGATCCATTATTAAAATTTGAAATCTCCAAGTTCCCAGCAGAATTAATTGGCAAGCTGATTATAAAGTTCACATGGAAGTTAGAGCTGTAGCTCCATGATAGGTGCCTACTGTGCACAGGACCTGGATGAGAGAGAGAGAGAGAGAGAGAGAGAGAGAGAGAAAGAGAGAGAGAGAGAGAGGAAGAAATAGAAGGAGAAGACGGAGAAGAAGAGAAAAAGATTACCAAGGAATATAGAGTCTCTAGAATACTGAAAACCCTGAAAAGTAAATGGGACCAGACAGCTGATTTACATACATATTCTAATAAAATTAACTCCTAAGTATTTTTGTGTTTAAATAACTCACCATCTTCTGAGATTGGTTCAGATGGCTGAGTTACATCGGCCATAGCTCTTCCTTCTTTTGTTACCTAAAAGATAAATACTTTGATATTCATACCACATAATGTATAAAGGTAGTGACTACTACTAATTTTATATAAATAAAGTCAAAGAATCCCCTGAAGAGAAATTTTTTATGTCAATACATTTTATTAGTTCTTTAAGGGTTTCATATGATATGTTTTGATCATATTTACCCCCTCCCCCAATTTTTCCCAGACCCAACCTCCTTCCCTACTCACCCAACTTTGAGTCCTTGTTTTTTAACCCTTCAAGATCAATTTACACTGCCCAAACAGTCTTATATGTGATGCCTCCTCAACCAGGGGCTACCCTCTTAAAGGAAATCGTCTCTCCAAGCAACTAACACTTGCCAGCAGCTTCACAGGTAACGGTGGGATTGTGTACCAAACTCCCCTCTCCATGTTGGGATTTGGTCTGGCTCAGGCTTACACAGGTCTTATACATGCTTCTACCACTACTGTGAGCTCATGTGTAAAGATGCCCTTTTGGGTTTAGAAAATAATGGTTGCTTGTAGTCATCACCTACCTCTGGCTCTAACACCTTTCCTGCCCCTGTTCTGCAATGATTGTGGAGCACTGGGGATGGGATTGAGGTACGTGTATTCTCTGCAGGGTTGAGCATTCTGCAATCTCTTATTCACTGCACAGTAGCCTGGTTTGGGCCTCTGTATTAATTGCTGTCTGTTGCAAACAGAAGCATCTTAGATGAAGGTGAGCATAACAATGAGTTTTTAGAAGTCAGTTTAGTTGTGTATTCATTTAGCAACATGCTAATAAAGGTTTGTCCCTAGAGCCTATGACCCAGTGACCCAACTAGACATACGTTCTCAACTGGTAATTATGCTGGGATGGTCTTCATCTCATGAAGTAAACTTTAAATACAATCACTAAGTAACTGTTTGCTCCTATGATGTTAGAGCCACTATTGCACCAGTGGGCATAGCTTGCTGGGTCAGTCATTACTGTAGCTCACAGGTAGACAATTTCATTTCTCCTGCAGTAACTGGATTAGCACCTCTCATCACTATAAAACTAAACAACTAGGGATGAAGCTCCCATCCATCCCAGTTGGACTGTGTCATGTTCTATGACTCATGGAGGTGGTGTCCGCAGGAAAACCCAAGTCAGAATGGCTAAGGTCAACAAATCAAATGCCTACAAATGGATGTGGGGAGGAACATTTGTTTATTGCAGGTGGGGATACAAACTGGTGCAACAACTATGTATATCAGTGTGGAAGCTTCTCGAGGAGCTAAAAATAGATCTTCCATAAGATCCAACTATATAACTCTGCAATATACACAAAGGCTTCACATCCTACCCTAAAGATACTTGCTCATTTGTGTTCATTGCTGCTTTAATCACAATAGGAGGTAATCATTCTGAGTAAAGTAACCAAGACCCAAAAAGAGAGATATCAGATGTTCTTGCTTCTCTGTGGGTCTTAGCTTTGAATTTCAAGTATGTGTGTTTAATTTATAATACCCAAAGAACTCAGGGAATTTCTAAGGGGCCATAGCCAGGTGCTTTTAAAGGAGAGGAGCTGGAAGGCATGGGTGAAAAGTGTTTACAGGGGATAATTAAACAGGAAGGGTTAAAGTGGGGTTGTGGAGCAAATGGTGGCATAAAGGAGGGGACTTGGGTAGGGATAAATAATACTAAAGACCTTTCATAAAAGGCATATGGAAACCTACTACTGTAGACATTCCCGTACATAGAGTTAAAATGAAGCTACCCAATCACACAGAAACAACCCCTTCTAGATACCAGAAACTAACAACTTCAAAGTCCAGTGCCAGGAATAGGTTTCTTCTTTTGGAATTGTTGGCCCATGAGACCCCATAGAATTCCAAATATCACAGCCTATTGTCATTGCTCTTGGTTACCCTCTAGAATTTAAAAATAAAATGGATAGTTTTCTCAATAGCTACTTTTTCTTAAATATAGATTCTTTTTTAAAAAAATATGGTTTTAGACAAAAATATTCCATATTCTCTTTACTATAGTGATATTTTATATGCAATCTAACAAATAAAGCTTGCCTGAAGATCAGAGTGCAGAGCCAAGCCACTAGTTGGCCATAGAGGCCAGGCAGTGGTAATGTACACCTTTAATCCCAGGGCTCAGAAGAGAGAGGCAGACGGATCACTGTGAGTTCAAGGCCACCCTGGATTACACTAGATAGATCCAGTTTCAAAGAGAAACAGAGCCAGGTGGTTTCTCAGTACTTGAAAGTTTATTCCCAGTTCTTGGTAGCCACACACTTTTAATCTCAGCATACAGGAGGTGGAGACAGGATGAATATGACTGGAAGGAGAAAGGTATATAAAGTGGGAGAAGACAGAAGTTCAGATGCAGTCTGAGGATTCAGTCTGAGCATGCAGTATGAGGTTTCACAGAGACAGCCTTCAGTCTGAGGATTCATAGAGATAGAATCATCCCTTTGGTCTGACGATTTGGTGGAGGTAAAAAGAAATTTCTAGTGGCTGACTGCTCTCTTTCTCTGATCTCTCAGCTTTCACCCTAATAACTAGCTCTGGGTTTTTGTTATTGAGAACAATTGGATTCATGCTACACTTTATCTTTTATTTGCTTTATATTTTGAGATATATTATGAGTCCCACACAGGCCTGGGACTCATATTATATTCACTCAGACCCACACTCATGAATCCCCCCTACCTTGATTTTAAGTGTTGAGATTACTAATATGTATGGGTCTTGGGCTTTTTATACTTTTTCACTTTATGTTTTATGATGTATTTTAACTCAGAGTTTCATAAGGTTTCACTGCCTTTTATGTAACACAGTGAATAAAGAAGTACTTTAGATTCTTTTCACAGTACCTTGTGTTCTTCCTTAGATGTTTTCTTTCGGGGCCTAAAAAAAATACAAATAACTTTTAAGAAAATGATAAGCATGTAAAATAAAAATAAAATATAAAACTATTATTTATATCTTATCAGTTTGATCTATCCTATTTATTAAGTCTACATAGGAAGAGTATAATGTTATCTGCATTTTGATAGTTAGCAATAAACAATATTAATTCTTTTCTAAATTAAACTTTTATAAATACTAAAATCTATTTGAAAAATATTGCTTGATTCCTTACTTGAAGGAAACAATTCAACAACAATGTTTAGAAGTAGATTTTCAGGATCAACTAAGCAATTATAGTGCACTATTCTAATTATTCTTATTACTGTAAATGTGTTGAACTAATTTCAATTTCGTTAGATAGAGGACAGGTTAGGTATTTTATAAAGCAACAATCTAAACAGACAACAACAAGTAATTTGCCCAAATACGAACATCTGTTCAATTAAAGACGAGAATTCATATGTCAGAGTACTGCTGCACAATACTCTAAAAGCTTTATGACAGTCCTAATGAATTCAGAATTAAAAATATTCTCTTACCATGTAAAGATATGAATTGAATCAGTTAGCTCATCAGAAATCCTTAAGGAGAATGTATCTAGATTTCTTGTGCTTGGACAAACAAACGGAGCTGAATAACTGCATTCCTCTCGAATGCTTCCCTTCCAACATCACGCAAACATAATCTAAAAGCTACCAGTGAAAAATCCCATCTAACTCCCATATTCTTCTCTGATTTTTACGTGTTCTCTGCTGCCTTTTGTGATATTTTTCCTCTGGAATCAACTGCACTTCTTTACTACAATTAGGCTTCCATCACGACCACATTCTCAAACTCTTCATTGGTGGCACCTCGTGTCCACATCTTAACTTCTCAACGTGAATACGCTAGCAAGTACTCATCCTTTGCTAAGACTGCACTGTTCTGTTACCAAGAAAGATGACTGCTAATAACCAAGCCTCCCCATGCTACCATGGACGAAGGGAACCCACAAGTTCTCACCCTTTGATCAAGAACCACAGATGATCAATGGCTGATGAGGAAAGAATCAGTTTCATTCAAGGACAAGCTACCACATGGGTTGTCTAGTTCTACATGGGCAGCAGACACAAATACACATCAGCAGTGCTGAATAGACTCAAAAGACTATATACATAAGTATGAATACATGTATAGTATGTGTGTATATATGTATATATCAATGATAATTAACAATAAGATGTCATAAATTGGGACTGTGGAGGGGACATGAGAGGAGATAAAGGCAGGGTTGAGAATAGTGGAGATGCTATACTCATATATAAAGTCTCTAAAATTACATTTAAAAATATCCAATTGTGTAACAGTAGTGAAAATGAAAAGTTCTGGAAATAAAGTGATTCAAAGTTTGTGTTTATATAATATGTACATGGAACTACTGTGGAAAATTCAGTGCAATACATAGCAAAATATCTTATATATAGGTTAAGAGATCATTAAAAATACACTTTATTTAAGTACCACTATTTTACATTTAGTACAGTGTAGCAATTTAGTGCCCAACTCTGTAGGCTACATACAGTCTTCCACTTCTATTTTTGCTGTCCAGTTTTTACATGTGTTATTTATGTACTGAAAAAAGTAGTGTGTGCTAGTTGGTTTTCATCAAGTTGACACAAACCTACAGTTATCTGGAAAGAACCTCAATTTAAAAAATGCCTCTACTGGGGTACCTTTAGGCAACTCTGGGGCATTTTCTAGATTAATGGTTCTTGTGGGAGGTCCCAGTTCACTGTGGATGGTATCAGTCCTAGGCTGGTGGTCCTGGGTTTTGTAAGAAAGCAAACTGAGCAAGCCAGGAGGAGCAAAACACTAAGTAGCTCCCCTCTGTGGCTTCTGCATCAGCCCCCGCCTCCAGGTTCCTGCCCTGCTGGTGCAGGAGAATTGTCTGTATTCTGTCAATCATGTATTTTAATAAAACGCTGATTGGCCAGGCAGGAAGTATAGGTGGATCAACCAGACAGGAAGTAGAGGTGGGGCAATCAGAATAGGAGAAGGCTAAGGAGGAGGAAGCTCCCTCCGCCACTTCTGCCCAGACCACCAAAGAAGCAACATGTTAGCTGACAGCTGGAAAAGGTACTGAGCCACATGGCTAACACAGACAAGAATTGGGTTACCATAAGATGTAAGAATTAGTTAATAAGAAGCCTGAGATAATGGGCCAATCAGTTTATAAACTTATGGAGTCCTATGTGTGATTTTCTTTGGGGCTTGCCGGCTGTGGGGTACTGGGTGGGACAGATACCCCAACAAGCCAGCCATCATGATATACCCTGCTTGAGTTCCTGTCCTCACTGTTTTTGATGATGAACTGTTATATGGAACTATATGAAAGAAAAAAAAAACCTTTCCTCCTAAAGTTGCTTTTGTTCATGGTGTTTTATCATAGCTATAGAATCTAAATAAGACAAGCTATAATCATGGTACCACTGAGTTCTGGTTTAACATGTATAAAATAAAGTTTTACTAAATGAAGCATACTCATTCACATACCACCTGCACCATATAGTCAACAAGTTTTTATACATACTATGAAATTACTCAAGACTTCTTTACCAGTTTTATTTATGAAAAAATTGTACAATCTGTGGGATTGTCTTTTTCTTCTAATTTGACAACTGTCTTATTTAGAGTTTCTGTTGCTGGGATAAAATAAACTATGACCAAAAAAAGGAAACTATGACCAGAAAGGAAAGAGTTTATTTAACTTACACTTCCACATTGTTGTTCATCATTGAGTGAAGTCAGGACAGGTTATTAAACAGGGCAGAATCCAGGAGGCAGGAGCTGATGCAATGGCCATGGAGGGGAAGCTGCTTACTGGTTTGCTCCCCGTGGCTTGCTCAGCCCACCTTCTCATACCACACAGGACCAGCAGCCCAGCAATGGTACCACCCACCATGGGCTGGGCCCTCCCACACTGATCACTAACTGAGAAAAAGACTCACAGCTGGATCTCAAGGAGGAATTTCCTCAACTGATGATTCTGGCTTGTATCAAGTTGACACACAAAACCATCCATCATAACAATACTGATTATTACCTTTTGAATAAAATCCTTAACAATAAATTTTTATGCTCTAGTAAAAGCATAAAATTTATCACATGGAAATTATCTAAGTTGAATTTTTATAGGACAATAGCAATTATCTACTACTAAATATTATGCTCTTACCCATCATGTTTTGCACTCTCCTTAATAAGAAATCTCTGGTCATTGATTTCTCCAGATTTTCTCTGTAGAACTAGTTCATCCATAGTAAAATCAGCAATACCACCAGCAGCAGCATCAGTACCACCACTAACAGCAGCAGCAGCAGCATCACCATCACTAGCAGCAGCAGCAGTATCACCACCATCAGCAGAAGCAGCAGCATCACCACCACTAGCAGGAGAAATAGCAGCATCACCACCAGCAGCAGCAGCAGCATCACCACCACCACCAGCAGCAGCAGCAGCATCACCACCACCACCAGCAGCAGCAGCAGCATCACCACCACTAGCAGCAGCAGCAGTATCACCACCACCAGCAGCAGCAGCAGCAGCAATATCACCACCAGCAGCAATATCACCAGCAGCAGCTGCTGCAGCAGAGACAGTACCAACACCAGCAGCAGCAGCAGCAGCATCACCACCAGCAGCATCAGCAGTATCACCACCACTACCAGCAGCAGCATCACCAGCAGCAGCAGCAGTATCACCATCACCACCACCAGCAGCAGCATCACCACCACCACCACCACCAGCAGCAGCAGCAGGAGTAGCATCACCATCACTAGCAGCAGCAGAAGTACCACCACCATCAGCAGAAGCAGCAGCAGCATCACCACTACCAGCAGCAGCAGTATCACCACCACTATCACCACCACCACCACCACCAGCAGCAGCAGCAGCAGTAGCAGGAGAGGTAAAAACAGCAGCTTCACAGGGGTATTTTGCTATGTCTATTCCATTGCTTGCACACGTCTTTGTTTTTTCAACCTGCAACAAAAAGACACAAGTGAATTTTACTTCCTTACTTATTAGAATTTTTGTTAAAACCCATATTTAGAAACATCAGTTTGGAGCATCAGTAACAAATGAATATTTTCCCATTCTCTACTAAGATATCCTCCCCCATTTTATTTTTGATTATTTTTTCATTTTGAAAGTAAAATGTCAAGAAATAAAATAAAGATGCTCACAAAATTATAGGAGTTGGTTTTCCAAAACTTGTAGACGTTAGACTCAATCTTTTAGGTTAAACTTGGAAAAAGAGAAAGAAAGAAAGAAAGAAAGAAAGGAAGGAAGGAAGGAAGGAAGGAAGGAAGGAAGGAAGGAAGGAAGAAAACAAGTTTACCAGAAGTTGGCATATAAAAAGTACAGTAACTAGTGTTGGCAAATGTTGTAGTTACCACTGCTCTGCAGTGGTGTCAATGCCTTTAATCCATGCACTCAGGAGGCAGAGGCAGGCAGATCTCTGAGTTCAAGACCAGCCTAGAGCAAGATCCAGAACACCCAAGGTTACACAGGGAAACCCTGTCTCAAAACAACAACAACAAAAGTCTATCAAAAACAATACAAAAAGAAAATAATTACATGTTAATTCAAATTAAATGTAGAGGCTCAAAAGTAATTGGCTCCCATAGGCTCATAGGGAGTGACATCAATAGAAGGTGTGACCTTATTGAAAAAAGTCACTGTGGGTGTGGGCTCTATTGCTATGTTCAAGTTGTTCTCAGTATCTCTGACCACTTTCTGATGGTTGAGGGTCAAAATGAGAACTCTCAGCTCCTTCTCCAGCACCATGTGTGCCTGCATGTCACCATGCTGCACCCTGATGACAATGGACTTAACCTCTGAAAATGTAAGCAACCCCAATTATTTTTTTTTTTACTTTTTAAGAGTTTCCATGGTCATGGTATCTCTTTACAGCAATAGAAACCCTAACGAAGACAGTATATTTGGTCATAGTGTTACACATTTATACTAACAATTTGCATTGTGTCCAATTCAGTATATTCATTCTACTGTCTTCTAAAGAGTGGATAAAATGTTAATAATAATTACCATTTTCTTATGCTTGGTTCAAATAAGTTTACTGTTTACACTAAAAGCATCTTTTACAAGATACTAATTTTTTAAGTTCATATTTTTCTATAAAGAAAGTGTGTTTATTATATTTAATGTCCTTCCTCCAAAAATAAAAATAAAACAGGCTAGATGCTTTACCAGATGAATTCTACCAAATATTTAATGGGTTAGCAGATTGGATAATACATAGAAAAGAATGTTGGTCATGTTTGTTTTATTAAAATGAACTAGCTAGTATAATAAGAAACAGAGAAATATATGACATAAGTTATAAAAATAAATGTAAAAATTCTGGACAAGAAGATTCCAGAAGTATATGATTATATATCGTTGAGCAGTTTCTTAAAGATTTATTTTTATGTTTGTGTGTGTGTGTGTGTGTGTGTGTGTGTGTGTGTGTGTGTGTGTGTGTGTGTGTGTACACAGGTGACTGCAGAAGCCAGAAATGTTATCAGACCTCTGGAGCTGAGAAAGTCAGGGTTAGAGAGGAGTTAAAGAGGACTGGGAGACAGACCTTTGAGTTTTCTCATTTCTTGCTCAGAGATTTCAGTGTTGTCAAAGGGATGGCTATGTTGGGTGAAGGCCTTATCTCCTGGTTTGCTAAAATTCTTCTGGTCAATAGTCAAGCCTTCATTCTGGCTGCTAATCAGCTGTCCGTTTGCAAGTACTGGTGGGAGTGGCAGCCGGTGATGATGATAATGCTTCCTTGGAGTATGGTTCTGCTTCTCCAAGTTAAAGTTTTCACTGCTCTGCATTTTTGCACCTTTGACTTCAATTTGAACATAATTTAAGCTCTTCAATCAAAAGATTCAAATTTGATTTTGCCTCCTTTATCATATAAAAAGGTTTTGCAAGTGGAGGCAAAATCATGATTCAGAATTTTTGGCCTCAGGAGCATAAAGTTTGCCTATGTTATTGTAGATTCAAAGGATATCTTAAATCATAAATATTTAAATTACTTAAAATTATCTACTGAATTTTTATATATTTTATACAGAGAAGCTTGCAAAATAAGTCCACTTGTTTTATGATATAATGTTTAAAAGAGACAACAGTATTGAAGAAGTTATTCAGATTTGAAAATCTACATACCAATGATTGATTGCTCTCACTGCTACAACATTTGTTTTGGTCATCCCCTGATGCTGTTTCTGAGTCTGATTCTGTTGACAAAAAGCATAGTTGAAAGATATATATACACACACACACACACACACACACACACACACACACACATACATACATACAGTGAATAAAATGGGAGCTCCTGAACCTGAGAAGCTTCTGTAAAGCAAAGGACATTGTCATTAAGACAAAAAGACAGCCTACTGAATGGGAGAAGATCTTCACCAACCTCGCATCAGACAAAGGTCTAATCTCCTAAATATATAAAGAACTCAAGAAACTGGACATGAAAATTCTAATTAACCCAATTTAAAAAATGGGATACTGAACTGAAAAGAGAATTCTCATCAGACGAAGTTCAAATGACCAAAAGACACTTAAGGTCTTGTTCAGCCTTCTTAGCGATCAGGGAAATGCAAATCAAAACAACTTTGAGATACCATCTTACACCTGTCAGAATGGCTAAAAATCAAAAACACCAATGATAGCCTATGCTGGAGAGGATATGGAGTAATGGGAACACTCATCCATTGTTGGTGAGAATGCAAACCTGTGCAGCCACTGTGGAAATCAGTGTGGCAGTTTCTCAGGAAACTGGGAATCAATCTATCTCAGGATCCAGCAATACTCTTGGGAATATACCCAAGAGATGCCCTATCATACTACAAAAGCATTTGTTCAGCTATGTTCATAGCAGCATTATTTGTCATAGCCAGAAACTGGAAACAACCTAGATGCCCCTCAATGGAAGAATGGATAACGAAAGTATGGAATATATACACATTAGAGTACTACTCAGCGGTAAAAAAAAAAAAAAAAAAAAAAAAATGACATTTTGAATTTTGCATGCAAATGGATGGAAATAGAAAACACTATCCTGAGTGAGATAACCCAGAGCCAAAAAGATGAATATGGTATGTACTCACTCATTAGTAGACTCTAGACATAAACAAAGGACATTAGGTCTATATTCGCAAGCCTAGAGAAGCCAAATAACAAGGTGGACCCAAAGAAAAACATATATAGATCCTCCTGGAAATTGGAAGGAAATGGCCGGGCAAAAGTTGGGAGCATGGGGGTGGGAGTACGGGTGGAGGTAGGGGATGGGAAAGGGGGGAGGGGGGAGAGAGAAGGGAGAAAGGAAAGACTGGAGAGAGTTTGGGGGAGTAGGAGGGTGGAGATGAAGGAAGGGCAGATACAGGAGCAGGGAAGATGTTTACATTAAGGGAGCCATTTTAGGATTGACAAGAGTCTTGACTCTTGAGGGGATCCCAGGTGTCCACGGGAATGTCCTCAGCTAGATTCTTGGGCAGCAGTGCAGAGGGTGCCTGAACTGGCCTTGCCCCACTATCACACTGATGTTTATCTCGATTATCACCATAGAATCTTCATCCGGCTAGGGATGGAGATAGAGACAGAAACCCTCATCAGAGCAAAGGACTGAGTACCCAAGGTCCAGTTGAAGAGCAGAAGGAGGGAGATGATGAGCAAGGAAGTCTGGATCGCGAGGGGCTGGTCCACCCACTGCTGAGACAGTGTGCCTGTTCTAATGGGAGCTCACCAAATCCTTCTGGACCGGGACTGAATGAGCATGTGATCAAACCGAACTCTCTGAATGTGGCTGACAATGGGGGCTAACAGAGAAGCCATTGATAAAGGCACTGGGACTTGTTTCTACTGCTTTTTGGGACCCAGTCTATTTGGATGCAAAGCTTCCTAGTCCTGGATGTAGCAGGGAGGGCCTCGGACTTCCCACAGGCAGGATTCCCTGCCCACTCTTAGGGGGAGGGAGGGGAAGGGAGGAGGGAAAGTGGGGAAGCGGGAGGGGAATGGGAGGAGGGGTGGAAGTGTAAATTTTTGAATGAAAAAAAAAACAAAAAAAAGGAGACAGGCAACAAAAAAAGAGAGAGAAGGAAAGGGGCAAAAAAGGAAAAAGAGAGGATGGTGGGGGATGAAAATAAAGCATACATATGTCAAACTTCTGAAATGATATTCACTAATTTGTATAATTAATTAGTAAAGTTGAATGACTTTTAAAAGGGAAGACTGAGGAGGAGTCGGATATGCAAATTGTGTGTAGAACCTTAAAATGATTAGAAATAAATTAGAGTGGTTACCATTCATTTTTCAATTGAGATGTGTTACTATAAATGTGAAAGAAAAAATAATAGGAGGCTTGATGAAATTGGTGAGGAACAGGTCGATGAAAAAAAAAGTACTATCTAAAAGGAAAACAGTCCTGAACGGAGTATGTTTCCATAGTCTCCCCGAGTATAAAATGACTAAAGATCAGTCCAGAAAACGTTTCACTGAAAGAGTGGAAACATAAATTGTCCTCCCTAGGTGCTGGTATTAGCATTATCATATGAGATATGAAAAAACTGCATGGACAGTGACATTGATTGCATATACTTTGATGTTTTCTTCTGTGTGTGCACTTATGTCAGTAAAATACTTTGAAGATTTCTCAGAGGTGTCTGCGTATTGCACATAACAGGTTCACCAAAACAATATTATCATGGAACAGAGCTTAGTTCACTGTCAGAGAATAAGAAGGGCATAGAAGGGCACTGGGGGGTGGGAGGAACAGGTAGATAAACAAGCGGGCGAATAGAGAACTCTAATCACAAGGAAATCAGAAGAAAAGCAGACAAGCATGGAAAAGGAAAAACGATAAATACACTGTATGAGTATCTGAGTTTAGATTGGCTACTGGCAGTCACTGACGTTTGTAGTATAGAAATTACATAAAGCTTGCCCAGTGTACAGTGTTTCCAGCCTGAATTAAAAAGTACACCAATCTTTTTAAAACATGGTTTCTTTGTGTGTAATTCGGGATCACTCAAAATTCCTATGCATGAGAAATCTTTGCCCCAGTCTACCAAGTAGATGACTGTAAACACATGTAACTAATGTTTGAGGAAACACCATTAATTGCTTTAAAGAGTGGATTTTAAAAGTTAAACTTTCATAGGAGTCGACAAAGCATGGCATATCAAGTTGAGACAATACCAAGCTCCTCCCCTTGCATCAGCTTGATATACTATGCTTTGTTGACTCCCATGGGAAGGCCTTACCTTTTCTGAGGAGTGGATGGGGGGGGCTAGAAAGAAGGTAGGAGGAGGGAATGGAGGGAGAGGAAGTAGGGGAAACTGTGGTTGGTATATATAAAAAAAATTTAATAAAAAATAAAAAAGTTAAACTCCACTAAAACCTAAGAAATACTATGTTTTCAATATAGTATTGTGGATATATTAGTGCATAAAAGTTGAAACACTTGAGTTACAGCTGACAGAAATTCTGTCTTATACTCACAAGTAACTTGTGATGGAACAATGAAGGTCAAAATATTTGAATTATTTACATAAAATGTTTCCATAAAATTGAAGAGCTAAGGAATTTGGATTCAAAGACTGATAATGTCAAATGCCCATAAACATGTGTGAGAAATTCTTAGTTCCAAATTTACCTGCTGTGAATGATATTTCCTGCTTCATTGTCGAATCTTTGGTTGCTACAGAATCCTGATTTTCAATGGTAGCCTGCATGGACTGGAAGGGAGATATTTAATAATGTTTGTGTGTGTCTTATATTGGGGAGCTAACGACACACAATAAAATGGAAACATTATTACCTTCAATTCGGTATATTCATCAGAAGAGCCTGAAAAGAGAGAGGCACGTAACTAGCTATATATTGACATGCCAAAGTCAATCAGAATTACATGCTGAATTAAAGTAGAAAATCATCGGTATAGTTATCACTGGGACTACTTCCCTTAAGAGTGGGATTCAGTTTGTTTTCCCATTGCTTATTCTGTCTGATGAGGACAGAAACAGAAATGAAACCAGTGGGAAAAAGGAATGTTACTAAGAAGAAAAGACAGACGCCAAGGTGGTGTTCAAAATTAATTGGAAGGAGACTGGCCATGATACTAAGGAATTTTATGGTTTTGCCATGTTATTGTAATTTAGGAAGCAAAATCAGTCATAAATGTTCAATAGAATGGATAAATTATTTATCTTCCAAAAATTTGTTAACTTGGATGTTTACTTGTAGAATACTAAAGCATAAAATGTCCCATTTTTGCATGTATTTGGGGAATATTATCAATGCATTTATCTTTTTCAATTAATAGAAAATTTTTAGTAAACATGTTGTAAAAGGTCTATAAACCAAGCTATAACATAAAGCCTATGTTTTTGTCTCTAGTGCACAATTGTCCCAATAAAATATAAGCCAATTTTTCAAAATAATTTGGAAGTCATTAAATTTCTACATTTGAAATCAGGATAACATTTACTAGAAAGTACAAATAAATTAATCGTGTGTAGCTAAGTTTTCCATAATTGCATGGGCTTCACATAATGTGAATTATCTAGCATCTTTACTAAGAATCTAACAATCCTGACAATGACTGAAGCTGGTGTCTTCCCGTCCACAGCCCTGAGTTAAAGGAGTCCCATTTTCATGGTCACATTGAGGAGGACAAGGAGTTCCTGGGGTGTTTTGGTTTGCCTTTCAGACATGATGCAATACTTCCAGTTTCCATTCTCCCCTGCCTGCCTCCACAATAGGCAGTCTTTCCTTCCCTTAACACCTTGTTCCCGTGTGCTCCCCTGTGTACTCCGACCTCAATCTCCTTGCTTTGTTTCTCTATAGTCTCACTCTTTTCTCCTAAGTAGCCCTCGCTTAAAAACCTAGATATGTGAAATAATACTGAGGTTCTCCCAGCGATTCTCTCAATGTAAACAAGGCATCATACACACATTCCACAGGTAGATGCCAACTGTGAGGAGAATTTTAGAATTACCGCTCTTACACGTCGTTTCAGTGGCTTCTGGGTTGTCTCCTTCTTCTGTGTCCACACATACCCGAACACTCCACTTTGGCTGAAATCGCTCTAGGATATGCTGTTGAATTTAGTATCATTGTGAATTAAATTTTTCCTAGTTATTTCCAACTCCCCCCAAAAACATTGTTTACTCTTTCAATAGCAATAATACTTTTAAAATATTGAAAAATAACCAAAACTCAAAGGAAATCCTCATATATACTCTCCAAATCAATTTTACCTTCATCATATTGACTACAAAAATTGACCATAACAGTCAAATGATCCCATACCCATACATATATGAACAGCAATAATTGAACTCACAGCTTTACTAAATGACAGCAACATCAACAGTAGCACATGAAGTTGAGAGAGTTACATGATACAGAGGAGCCAGAGGGAGATGCGGGGTGATCAAAATACACTGTATGTATTTATGAAATCCACAAAGAACAAGTAAAAAAACCATCATATTTTAAATGAGCACTGACGACAGGAGGCAATATGTTTATAAACAGAACAGAATCAATATGCACACTTACATAACAAATTAATTTTATAATTTTTTCTACTGTCCTCATAAAACTCTCAGCATTTTCAAAAATATGTATTTCAATACATTCTCGTACTCCAATTGTTATAAGCCAGAATTACATATTTAGGATTCTAAGCACAGAAACACTTTTTGTGTTGAAAGAAGAAATATGGAATGAAACAAGATTCTACTACACAATGCTAAGTATGAGTTCTCCTTTAAGGATTGAAGTCTGAAATATTTTGGGTGATTTATTAGAAATGCCGGGTTAGTAAAGCAGTAGTAGAAATGTCTCCTCCAAGGCCCAGGACATCAGTAGCCCTAGGAAGTCACCTAGATTTCCAGTACCAAGTATGATTTCCCTCATGGTGAACAGACCTTAAATCCAATTAGATATTAGGCCTTGAGTCCAGTTAGACAGCTGTTGGTTGCGGCCAAGATATGCCACCATTACACCCCTAGGGATATCTTGCTATGTTGGTCATTGTTGTGGATCACAGGCATATGGCTGGGTAGAACTACTGGTTCCTTTCTTACATGTTTACTTCTTGTTTAGTTGGTAGCAAAATAGTGGTATATGTGTGTGTGTGTCTGTGGGTAATAAAAGCCATGAGTTTGAAAGGAAGGAGTTAGGCTGTTATTTTAGGGAGTGAAGAGGGGAAGGTGAGTAGAGGAAATGTTGCTATAATTTAATTTTTAAAACTAAAAGTAAGTGAAAAGAAAATATGAAGCCCAAGCGAGTAAAGGCACATGCCACACAACCTGATCATCTGAGGGCAGTCTCTGAAACTCAAAAGTGGAAGGAAAGAATGAATTCTACATAATTGCTTTATGACCTCCCTACAAATGCCAACACATTCCATGTGCACTAATGTAATAATAATACATTTTTTAATTTAAAAAGGATGTATTTAAAGTTTTGTTAAATCACTGAACCATGACAGTCACTGATTAGGTACATTTTGTTGTCCCATATTTTATAAGAATAAAAATGATGAGTATACAGAAAAACACAAGATACTAAGATACAAATGAACAAATGTGATCCAGAATTCTCTTTGTCCCCATGTCCCTCCCCTATAATTCTCCACGAACTCTTCCTTTGTCACTTGATAACAAAACAGTCATGTTAAAAACGCTCTTCAGGTAACAAAGATATCTAAGTGGACAAAAGTACATACCATGCAAGCATGAGGAGCAGAGTTCAAATCCCCAGAACCCACTTTCAAATACTCAGCTACATAAAAGATCCACATGCAAATGACCTTCACTGAAATCAGATTTCAAATCTCACTCTCATCCCCAGGCTAAAGAGAAATCTCAGCAAATGTGATGTGATGACATCATTTCTGATTTTTATGTGAGAAACAATCACAGAATTTGACACCTATTTTTTTGCTCTTGAATTATATAGCACAATATCCTAATCTCCTCTATTCAATAAATGGAAATGTATCAAAATCATAGCAACCAAACTTTCACATGAAGGAATCAAGCAGTAATTGCTGTGTTCCAATAGCACATTATTATTTGGAAAAAAAAATCAATGAAGACTAGTTCAGGAAAACTTCATTCTAATCCCACTGAGGGGATCTATGTATGACCCCATTGTCTCACAAGATGTATTAAAGACAACCAAGTAAAAGTTTATTTGAGGGCAACAATGTCTGATAGGAAATCTCAAATTTTTGATGAAATGGGAACTACAGATTTTATAATAATCGTGTCCAAGGATGACAAATACACATACTTGTTAATAAGTTAGACATTTTAGTGGCTAATCAAATTTAATCTACCCTAAATGAGGTTATGGGATTGGACAAAAAGAAGGAATGAAACACTGTGGAAAGCTGCTAAGAATAAGGATGAGATCAGTCACTGCTGATGGTTTACTGGGAAGAGTTTTCAAGACACTAAATTACATATTAAATTACCATTTAGTGATTTTTCTACACTACAATATAACTGGACCTGGATTGTGGCCACTTTTTTATCAAAGAAAACAATATAAAAGAATTTTTTTTATATTCACATACCGTCTGTGGCTTCTTCTCGCTGTCAGGGCATCCCGTTTGTTCTTCTGATGTAAGTAGTTTAGGGGACTCTGCTAACAAATTCATACAAAGAGTTAAAATTAACAATGTGAACAGTTAGAAAAAAATGATCTATATAACTAGTCATTTAAAAACCTTTAACACTGAGCCAAAAAATGTGTTTTAATTTAGCAATTAAACATTTCTAATTTCTAATTAAAATAAAATAATTTAATTATTTACTGTTCAGCTGGATATTTATTTACTTGCTTAGAGGGATATGTACAACTGTCAAGAATTTTATATACAAATAGACAGACAGTAGAAGGCACCAGGTTGCAGTTATGCAATATATCAAATATACACACAAATATTCTCAGTAAACAGAAATGAACACACACATAAAAGCAGAATTGATAATTATGTGCAATCATAGAAATCATAGAAATCATACATTGCACACTATTTCTACCTGGGGAGAAAAATATGTCAAAACTCTACTTTCTTATTTGCAATTTCTCATACCTCATTATGCAAACACCTTCTCACTCATATTGCAAATGTATGTCTCTACTACTTTGACACACCTTTTTCTTCTCATAAAACTCAGCAACAGACAGGAAGTCTTCCTGGGCTCTCACTCTCCAGGTCAATGTGTGCTTTTCTCTGAACTACCTTAGAGTTTCATTCTTCTTCAGATGCCTCTTTCCATTTGAACTGATAATTATTTCTTTAGATATCTAACTTTTTGCTTCTTGCCTAAAAGTGATGATGTTTAGACTACTTTCTTACCTATGATGATGATGATGATGATGATGATGATGATGATGATTACTTTATATGTATGGGTGTTTTGTCTGCATGTATATCTGTTATCATGTACATGGCTGGTCGCTATAGAGCCCAGAATCAAGTATCAAATCCCCTGAAATAGGCGTGACAAAGAGCTGTGAGTCTCTAGTGGGTACAGGTAATTGAGTCTGGGTACCTTATCAGAGGCTCCAGTGCTGGTTACCACTGAGCCATCTCTCCAGCACCCGTTAAGGTCATCTTTTGTGTAAGTAGTGTTGTTTTTACTTTGCTCGATAATTATTCACTAAATTCTTACTGGTTCATGACTTGGAATGTGTTGGACACAAGCAAATGTTTCAGTGATTGTCATACATAGGTCCTTCCTGAGGTGATTTCCTGAAGAGTGAGGGCAGTGTGGACATGTGCGCTGATGTGGAAGGCAGGAGAAAGAGACGAGCAAGACAGGCAAAAAAGTGTTGAACTGAAGAAGTCATTGTCTTTGACAATAACTTGAGTACATGTATGGCTTGGCTACAGCCATCTGTCACCATTTACTGTACAGAAAAGTCACCTCTTTAAGACTTTGCATCTCTCTCCTCTACCCACATTGAAGGAAACAAAGCAGCTGCTGGCTCTACTGTTCATTTCTGAGACATTTCGGTGCTTCTATCTTATATTCTTCTACATTTATTGCACAATTGCCCTTTGTTTTGTGAAGGATTTATTTCCAGAATCTCCACTAAAATCACTGGCATGATTTCCCTGTATTTATTTTTTGTAACTTCACCCATTTTAATCTTTGTTCAATCTTCTGTTTCCTAAAATTCTCCTTTTACATAAAAACCTGATGCTCTTTATCCTACATCAGTTTCCCCACCGACATCTGGATGTAAATTCTTTCAGGAGCTCGAGGACACACACACTGCAGTCACTAGAACTTTCTGATTCTTAAGTATTTCTTGGGCAACTTTCTTCAGTAAAAAGACTGTCTCCAACTTCCTTTTTATTTCAGGTCATTCCCTGCAATGACCTTCAGTTAACAGGGGTTTTACCTTTCTCTCCTGTGGCTCCAGTGTTTTCTCTACTTTCTTCAGGACCCACAGACACTCGAGCGCTCCACTTGGGTTGAAATCGCTCAAAGATGGGCTGGTAAAATGAGCATGGGTAAGGAGCTGCTCAGATTTCCTAAGCACGCTCCAAGAAAACAACATTTCCTTTCTCAAAAAGCAAATGTATATATGTATATATAAGTTGCATGTACAGAAAACCAAAAAAAAATGAAAATAAATGTTTATATGCTTTCCAAACACATCCATCTATATTTTCTTTTACTTGATAATTGATCATTGAAGTCCAGAGGAGACATTATAAACGAGTCTACACTATACATCCTTGAATATGAAAGTCAACTTCAGAATGCTGCACTAGTATTTGAAATAATCACAAATCACCAGAATTTTGAAAATGTATGTGAAAGCAAATCTTATTCTCCTCTTGATATTACAGGATGAGACACTAAGATAATTTGAATGGACAGAAATGCTTTTTGTCTCAAAGCAAGACATGCACAAGAAAAAAAACCTTTCTACCATGTGCTCTTTGGTAGATATATAATTTGGTATAATTCTATAACCTGATCATTGTTATAGAATTAAAACTCAAAAGATACTAGCTAAAACTTTTATAAGAAAATACCTGATTGCAGAGAGAGACCAAGTCATATGGAAAACTTCCTTAGTTTACCAGTTAAATAAGAGCATGTGAAAATTACATATCCCATGCGAGTTTTAAATCTTAAGACAGAATAATAAAAATTATATGAAGAATTAATAAGGGATGAAGCATAAAACCTTTTATAAACTAAGCTCCTGAAACGTGCCCCGCACCGAGGGCCAATTTATGTCCATATGCCATAAGAACACAAATGATTGGAGGCAATTGCCCTTCTGGTTAATTTGACCAAACTCCAATTCTCCACTTCATTCCCGGTGTCTTCTGTCTGTGTGCAGTTTGTTACTGGTCTACCTGATGTCTCTCTGTTCTGTGAGTCTGGTCTGTGTCTGTGTCTCTGTGTTTCTGTCCCTAACAAGGATCTTTCCTCTGTATTTGTCATAACAGAACTTTCCATGTTTAAGGTTACTATCAACATCTTGGTTGCTCTCAGCAAGTGAGTATCACAACACACACATCCACATATGTTATTCTGTCCAGGGGAATGGAATGGAATAGTCCAATAGCTTAAAACTGATGGTGTGCTTTAGCTCGGGTTATAAAACTGATTGCATGGGGAATCCAAAGCAGAGCATGCTTGGCTAAATTGTTTTCTTAAAGACAGATTAAGCTTAAACAAGCTGAGCACATAGTAAGATACTAGGCTAAATAGTGGTCATAAATGGTCACAAGGGATATTATTGACTTCTCTGCAAGGTTTAGTCTCTTTGGTGTCAAGAGATATTCTAAGAAATATGTGCCAACATAGATCCCCATATTCATGTATCCTCCAGTTAGAATTTCAGTCATTGGGAATAATCATCCTAGCATTAATCAGTTTCAGGAAGCATTATTCCTCTACTGTACGTATCTTAAACTGCTTAGTCACCAGTTCAAATCTGGTCTATCTCTGTAGAGAAGATATTATAGGACTGGAACTCCTATAATATCAATAAGAAAAGGTCGTAGAAGAAATCCTGGGGTCAGATGGAGGAGGAGTTAGTTACTGCAGATTCTGAAAATATCATGCATTATCCAGTTGACAAAATGTTTTAAAAGTAGCTATTATTTAGTAGATATGATCCCACTGTTCTCTAAAACAGTGTGAATGTAACTGCTTCAGCCTGTGATAAACGTTCACTGGTGGAAAGAACCTTAAAGAAAAATGTCAAGTCTTAAATACCTTCCGTTGCTTCTTATTACAGCCATTACATTTTGTCTGTTCCTCCTCTGGCCTCAGTTGTACTGTTGTGGCTCCTAAAAAATACATTATGTGTAGTCAGACATTGAAATAGTGAAATAAAATCAAGGTCATCTATTTAACCAGTGGCTTTTTAAAAAAAAAAAGTTGAAAAAAGAAATAACAAAGAATTGGAATTTTTTTTCATTTTCCTTTGTATTTTAATTATTGAGACACATGGACAATCACAGGTTTTAGAAGGAGCTAGAGGTACAGTGAGAGGACCATTTATTTTTCTGACATATCTAAGCATAACTTGACATCAGAATGCCCATATCTACTAGACACTTAAGGATATATTTTCTTCAAAAACAGTGATTAGGTTAGGGAAAGAATTGGATTTTTAATTTAACAATTATTCACTTAAATATTCACCAGCTTGGGAAATGTAATTATCTAGAGATTTATACAACAAATAGACACATAGGAGGAGGCATGATATTGAAATTAAGCACACATGTAGGATGCATGCATAAGTGGTTACAGTAAACAGAAACTAGCACAACTTTGGGAACAGAACTTATAGGTACACGGAATCCCATACAAACACTCTATACACTATTTTCAATTTTAAAAATCAACCAGACATTTTCTTTATTACAACCTCTTATACCTCATTAAATTAACACTTGCAACATATCCTAAATGCTTTACTCTACTACTCTGGCAAATGGTTCCCTTCTTAGAAGACTTAGCACAGATCTTTCTTGAGTCTATTTAAACCCAAGGCAGAACACAAATGTCTCTGTATTTTCTTTTCTTCCTTTTTTTTTTTGAGACTGGGTTTCTCTGTGTAATAGCTCTAGTTGTCCTGTAACTAGCTTTTGTAGATCAAGCTGGCCTTGAACTCACAGAGATCTGCCTGCCTCTGCCTCCCAAGTGCTGGGGTTAAAGGCGTGTACCACTATTGCCCAGCTTACAGATTTTAGCTCAGCACGTATGTTTTCCCCTTAGCTACCAAAGAAGAATTATTCTTTTTAAATATTTACTTTATCTTATCTTTGGGGTGTTAATTATTGCTTAAGAAATCTAACTCTCTTTTCTTTTTTATTAAATTATTTTTATTTTATATTCATTTACTATATTTGCATTATTTTCCCCTGTTTACCCTCTCTTTGGGCCCATTCCAGGCCCCCTCAGTATCTTCATCTTAACTTCCTGGCCTCCTTTTCTTTGTTATTGTTACAAATGTGAGTGTGTGTGTGTGTGTGTGTGTGTGTGTGTGTGTGTGTGTGTACAGCAAAAGGTTTCCATTTGACTTTTTAAAAAGTCCTTTAGTATTAGTTGTCCCTCCCTCTTGCAGAATATTTGCTTAACTATGCAAAGACATGTTGCATTTGTTTAACTATGTAAAGATGTGTTGCTTTTGTTTATGTTGCAGAATATTTGTTTAACTATGTAAAGATGTGTTGCGTTTGTTTAATTATGTAAAGATGTTTAATTGCCTTGCCTGCCTAAGTCACCAGATTAGTCTAGTTAAAAAGCTGAATGGTCAATAGCAGTGGAAGAGGTATAGGCAGAACTTCCAGAAAGAGGGAGTAAGTAGGAGGGGGAATTTAGGCTCGAGAGAGAAAAATAGGTAGATGCCACCTTACTAATGATATTATAAACAAGGCAAATGTCATGTGACTTCACCACAATTTTGGTTGATGTTACCACATGGCACAAGTCAAAATGGTGGCATCAGTAAAACTTAATGGTCCCACTCAGCCCTCTGAGACTCATTACACACACTAAGGGGAAAGCATAAAAAATCTAAGGCAATCCAATTTTGTAATTTAAATGTTTTGTTTTGGTACTTTTTACATGATGTATTTACTGGTTTATAAGAACATAAAATTCTCCCACCCACGTTCTCCCAACACTGACATACTAACAAATGGAGCTAACAACTTGAGATTCACAGATTCCCAACAGAGAATCAAAGGATAAATCACCAGGTTCTGTCCAAGCTGTTACCGTTGGGGCACATCTATAATAGGCTTTGCTGCATCTCAGTGCCTCGTTATGAGGGAGAAATTTAACACAGAAATCTTTAATAAATATATTGTTGGGTTTGGCAGAAACAAAAGCAGCTGCATGTAAAACAATGGACTAAGGCAGGGAAAGAACTTTGTTTTTCATAGGAAAATGGGTCTGGAAATATCAGACAGAAAGAGTAGGCTGCCGGAGACTAGGAAGTCATGGATCTTAGAGAAAAATCCCCCGCCACCACTGCACTTTCCCAGCATAATTTCCAGATGAATTTTAAATACTTATCCTTATACACAGTAGCAAATGCAGCTTTCACCCCTCACCTAAGAAGCTTCCCCTTTGTAATGAACAGGAGACTATCTCTGAAAACCACAAATTATCTAAATACAGAGAAAAGAGCTTAGGATAAGAAAATAGAAAATTAAGCATTCAAAGTATAGAATACACCAAAAATTGTTTCTTGAGTTTTTCCTAGGTTCATGCTCTGGAATGCATTGGATATAAACAAACATGTCAGTGATGGTCATACATAGAGCCTTCTGAAACTCGAAGTTGAGGAAGGAAGCAAAGGAGGAATGGGGAAGGCAGGGTAAGAGAGGCAGAGAAGTATTGAATGAAAGGAGCCACACTATCCTTAACAACAATGTCTACATGTACAACTGATCATTGCTGTTTATTTCTATCTATTGTGAAGAAAACCTAGCTCCACAAGACCAGATATTTTCACCCTAATGCTCACCAGTAGTAAGGAGTGTAGGAGGCCTGGCGATTTGATTCTACTCTTAGTCTCTTAGATTAGACTCTTTAATGCTTCTGTCTTATGTTTTTCCTATATTTATAATACAACTGGCTTTCATTTTGTAAAGATGCTTTCAGTTATGGACCGTGACCTTGCTTCCCTTTATTTACTGCTTGTTAATCACTTCTCCTTCAATCTTTATTTTCTCTTCCTAAACATTCTTCCATTTCCTCAAATTTATCATTTTTAACAAAAACTCTGATGATTTTAATCCTGCTTTAGCTCCCTCGCCAACACTTGCAATGTAACCTCCTTTAGAAACTTAGGAAATAAAGATCAATATCATGTACTATTTCCTCCAAGTTAGCATAATTAGAGTCTCCAAGTATAAGCAAAGAAGGTCTCCATCTTCCTGTTTTAATAGGCATTGTTTCAAATGACTTTTTATTAACAGAATTCCCACCTTTCTCTTCAGCAGCTCCTGAGTTTTCTCTGCTTTCTTCAGGATCCATAGACATTTGAGCACACCACTTGGACTGAAGTCGCTTAAAGATGGGCTGATAAAACGAACATCGGTAAGGAATTGCATGGAGGTTGCCTAAAGCCTTCCCAAGATACGGCGTGACTTCATATCAAAAGCAACTAGACATAAATAAAGGATGCATTGTAGAAAACCATATGTAATGAAATCCTAACATATGCTCTCTACATCGCATTGGCATTTCCTTCATATGATAACTGGTCATAGACATCCAAAGGAGATACCATCACAGACAGAAGAGACTGAGCTGTGTGTGTTTAAATAAGAAGTGAGCTTCTTCAGAATACTTGACTAACACATGTGGTCATCACATGACCACCTGGCTTTTAAACAAATCTTCCTCTATTGCTGTGACAGGATGGGACATTGACATTTACATAGACAGAAACATTTTCTGTCAAAGGAAGAAATGTCAAAGGAAGTGAGTTTTTATAAAGTAAGCTGTCGAGAATAAACGGAACACTCTTATACTTGATCCTCTTGGAATTAAAGTACTAAGCACATTGAATACACTTTTAATTAAGAAAAACCTGGCTTCTCAGAGAGACCAGGTCAAGTTGGAAATTCTTCTTTGCCTTACAATTAAATAAGAGCTTGAAAATATTAGATATTTCATATCAGAGTTTCCTATTAAAAGAGAACTATTAAAAGTATATAAAGCATTAAAAAGAAATGATGTGTAAGAACTTTAAAAACTTATTGCATAATATAGGCATTTTGAGCAAATGTAGCCAAATCATATGAACATGTTAATGCCTAGCAAAGTTGTTTAAACACCACACGGGTGACCATTTAGAGAACTGGCTTTGGTAGTGACAGAACAATATTGAGATGTCCCAAACCACCTCTAAATAACTACAGAAGAAATCATTCTAAGTGTGTACAGTGTTATGCCAAAGCAGAGAGGTATAGAGTATAGAACACATTATCTGCCTCCACAGAGTCATAACCAAACTGCGCTGCCCCCTGGCCCCTATCCCTCTGCTTGTGGTCATGGGCAAGGTACCTAAGAAACATTTCATTACTGTGACATTGCTGATGACCTCCAATTTGATCTTCTGTGTGAGGACTATACTTTTTTTCTTAAATATTTTTGTCGTATATAACACATTCATACTTTTCTAAGTATCAGAGGGTGTTTGACAGGGTGACAGGCTGGCTATAGCTCTATCTCCATTCTTCACACCAATTTAATTTTAATCTTTGAGATGATCCTCTTGTTTCAGCTTCTTAAGCACTACAGTCATAGGTGTGCACCAGCTTTCCCATGATTCCTTGTCTCATCCTTACATCTGAATGTCATCTCGATTTAACAGCAAGCAAAGTCAGTTTGTAATACTGCATTATATTTGCTGATGTCCATCATTGAATTAATGGTAACTTTAAAAGTAATTACATGGAGCATAACACTAGAGGGCCTATTCTAGAGCATGGCATTCTATTTAATGCTAGTGGAGTCCAATGTACATACCTGTCCACTCACACTCCTGAGATAGCAAAGGCAGCAAGAGTCCAAAGAAAAATAAACCTTTTACCCTCTGCTATGCTACTATGCTGTTGGTTAGTAGGAAATCAGAGGAATTTCCAGTCGTTGGGAATGATCATCATAGCACTAGTCGGGTTCAAAAAGGAACATAACTCCACTGTTCAAACTTTAAACTGCTTGATCACCAGTTCAAATCTGGTCTTCCTCTGTAGGTCAGATGTTATAGGAATGGAAGTCCAGCAATAAGAAAAGGTTGTGGAAGAAATCCTAATTATCTTTGGAGGCTGAGGAGGAGTTAGCAGCTATAGATTCTGAAAATGTTATGCATGTTATTCATGGCAACATAGACAAAAGGTTCTAAACTTAGATATTAGACATGATTTCATTATTCTCTAGGACAGTGTGACTTGTAACTGACTTAGTTAAACATTCACCAATAAGAAGAATCTTAAAGGAAAACGTAAACTTCTAAGTACCTTCCGCTGCTTCTTGTCACTGCCAAACCTTCCTGTTTGTTCTTTCTTCCGTCTCAGCTGTACTGTTGTGACTCCTGAGAGATACATAGTATAGTTAAAATCAGACAGTAAAACAATATCACAACCATCATCATCATCAACTTAACTGGTGACACAAATGTTGAAAAAGTAAATGAAGAAGAGTTGGGTTTTCAAGTTAACAATTAAAGTGTTAGAGTCACCTTAACATTCAACTAGGTATCTACTGGCTTGAGAAATGAATACGATTATCTAGAGAGTCATACTCCAAATAGACACATATTGCAGAGGCACCGTGTTACAGTTAACTGCACATGCAGAAGATACATGCACAAGTGATTCCAGTAGACCCAAACTAGCCTGACTTTGGAAACAGAATTGGTTGGTGTGGTGCTTTGAAAGAAAATAACCCCCAAAGGGGGAGTGGTACTATTATGAGGTGTGACCTTGTTGGAGGAAGTGTGTCACTGTGTGGGGAGGCTTTCAGGTCTCATTTGCTCAAGTTTCTTTCAGTGTGACAATCAGTCAACTTCTTGTTGCCTGCAAGCTGTAGTAGTCTCTGCTATTCCTCCAGCACTATATCTGCCTATACACTGCCATGTCCCCTGTCATGAAGATAATGGACTGAACCTCTAAAACTGTTTTCTTTAGAAGAGTCGCTGTGGTCATGGTGTCTCTTGACAATAATTAAAAACCCTGAGACAGTTAGCACATGGAATCACTACCACCACCCTGCACACTATTCTCTACCTGGAGAAAGGAATAGGAATATTTCTTAGGCATTTATTTTCTTCTTTTTTTTGAGAAAGGGTTTATTCTGTAGCTTTGGAACCTGTCTTGGAACTAGCTCTTGTAGACCAGGCTGGCCTCGAACTCACAGAGATTCACCTGCCTCTGCCTCCCAAGTGCTGGGATTAAAGGCATGTACCACCACTGCCCAGCTTCTAGACATTTTCTTAACTAAATTACGTCTTACACTTCTTATCTCCTTCCTGTCTGAAATGCTTTGCTCTACTTTTTGAGTAGCCTCTTCCTTCTTATAAAATTTCACTCCTGTATTGTTGGTGGGAGTGCAAACTGATACAGCCCCTTTGGATGTCAGTATGGCAAGTTTTCAGAAAATTAGGAAACGACCTTCCTCAAGACCCAGCAATATCACTTTTGGGTATATACCCAAAGGATGCTCAATCATACCACAAGGACATGTGTTCAACTATGTTCATAGCAGCATTGTTTACCATAGCCAGAACCTGGAAACAACCTAAATGCCCCTCGACTGAAGAATGGATAAAGAAAATATGGTACATTTAAACAATGGAGTACTGCACAGCAAAAAAAAAATAATGATATCTTGAAATTTTCAGGCAAATGGATGAAGCTAGAAAGCATCATACTGAGTGAAGGAACCCAGACCCAGAAAGGCAAACATCATATGTACTCACTCATAAGTGACTTTTAGACACAAAGCAAGGAAAAGCAGCCTATAATTCACAATCCCAGAGAACCTAGACAATAATGAGAACCCTAAGAGAGACATTCATGGATCTAATCTACATGGGATTAGAAAAAGCCAAGATCTCCTGAGTAAATTGGGAGCATGGGGACCATGGGAGAGGGTAGAAGTGGGGGATAAAAAGGAAGGGGAGCAGAGAAAAATGTATAGGTCAATAAATTTTTTTAAAAAAACTTCACAGTATCAGAATTCTTCCTGGATAATAGTTCTTATTCTCCAGGTCAGCATGTATGGTTTCATTTTAACTGCCTTAGAAGTTTTTCCATTTTTCAAACATTTAATTTTCATTGAACTTGACAATTATTTCTTTGGATTGTAAACTCTTTTACTCTTGTCCTACTTGTGGCAATATTAAATCATATTTTGTATAGTTAGTATCATATTTATTTTACTAATAATCATTTCTTGGGGTTTTACTAGGCTGGTGTATGCTCTAGGATTTGGAGAATGTAGAGTAATATGTCAGTGATAATCATACACAGGTATTGTCTGAGGTGACTCATAAACTCTAAGTTATTGAAAGTAGAGACAGAAAAAGCATAAGAGTGTATAAGACATGAGAAAGAGAGGTAGGGATTATTGATGGAGGAGTAACATTACAAGACATTAACGTGTTTACATGTTTAACTGGACGTAACTGTTTATCTATGACAAAGAAAACCTAGATAAATAAGACCAAATACTACAGCCCAATGTCCTCCCATTAATGAGGTAGGCAGGATACATGGTGTCTTCTAATTTCAGGCTCTTATATTCTCTCCCTTATAATAATTCCCCCTATATTTCTAATACAGCCACCCTTCAGTTTGTAAAGAATCTATTCGCACACTCTCCCCTATACACACCGGTGTATATATGACTCCTTTCATTTAATCCCTGTAACTTTGTCTACTTTAATCTCTTTTTTACTTTTTTTTACTTTAATCTTTTTAAACACTATTCTGTTTCTCAACATTTCACATAGTATTTAAAGACATTAGTATTTCTGATCATATATATATCAGCTCTCTCAGGAACACTTTCAATGATGTAACTTTGTCAGAAGCTTAAATATACAGATTTCTGTCATGAAAGTCTAGTTTTTAGTTCATGAATATTGACTGGGCAGTTGTCTTTGGTGAAGAGAGCAGCTCCATCTTCATGTTTTAACAGACATTCCTTGCTATGACTATAAAGTCATATATATTTTGGGGAAGGGAGTTTCAAGACGGTGTTTCTCTATAGCTTTGGAGCCTGTCCTGAAACTTGCTTTGTAGACCAGGCTGGCCTTGAACTCACAGAGATCAGCCTGTTCTGCCTCCTGAGTGCTGGAAATAAAGGCATGCACCATCATTGCCTGGCTCAACTATAGAGTTCTTACCTTTCTCTTCAGCAGCCTTTTTCGCATGTATTTTAGGATTTACAGACACTCGAACATTCCATTTCAGTTGAAGTTGCTCAAAAAAAGACTGTTAAAATTAGAATCAATAAGTACTTGCACAGAGATTTCCTAACTACTCTCCAAGAATATCACAATATCTTTTCTTAAAAGCAAATAGCTATAAATAAAAGATGCATGTTCTGAAAAATAAACAGAGATATGTAGATATATCGATGATAGATAGATAGATAGATAGATAGATAGATAGATAGATAGATCCTTCTATATACTTTCTAAGTAACATCTCTATTTCTTCATACAATGACTGAGCCTACAAGTCCATTGGTTTATGTTTTTACTTTGCAAGTAGTTGTAATTTGGGCAATGATGAACAGATTATGCAAGATAATCTCAAGGATATGGTCCAGGCACTTGATTACTATAGATTCTGAAATCAGCATATATTGTGCACTAAAGAGGGAGAAGGGTACTGAAATTAAATATTAGATGATTGTCTCATTTCTATTTAGGACTGTGCAGTGTAGGACAGCCCCCTTCACCAGTGAGAAGAATCTTAATGTGAAAATTCAAATTGCTGAATACCTTCCACTGCTTCTTGCCACTGCCACACCATCCTGTCTGTTCCTCCTCCGACCTTAGCTGTGCAGTTTTGGCATCTGACAAACACATATGTGAAAAGTCATCCAAGAAAGCGGTGAAATAAATACTACCAGCTACAAAATCAAAGATATAAACATTTCAAAAGTGAACAATAAAATGTTGGATTTTTATTTTGCAACAAAACTTTCAACTAATCTTGATATTCAACCAGATGGTTTCTGATGCAGACCATAAATGTCATAATCAAAGCTTCATAGATATTGCATATAGACAATGGGAGTCAAAACATTTGTCCCTTTATATATGTGTCAAAGACTTATGCACTTGTTATTCCAAAAAAACAGAAATGAACACATCTTCAGTAACAGAATTGTCAATGTGACTCATATTCTCACAGAGATCATTCTTCTCGACTTGCTAAAAGTAACACACTGAAGATCCTCTAGGCATATTTTTATCCCGGTTACCCCTCGTTCCTGCAGTGTTTGTGCCTAAATATTTTATTTTCAATATAGAAGTGATATTTTTTAAGAGTTTGCAAAATTAGTATTTTACTTGTTTTTCTCTGAAATTATTCATTGAATTTGACTGGTTTCTGGCCCTGGAATGTAAAGGGTAAGCAAATATTGCACCAGCATCCTTACACAAGAATTGTTAATTTGTCTATTAATAAGAGGGTAAGTGTATAGTGACCAGAATGGTATGAGAACATGTGAGGCTTTCTAATGGAATCACCCAGTTTCAGCTTGCAGATATGTCTAAAATTATAGGTAAGAATGAGGAAGACATCATCTTATTAGTAGTGCATGAGAAAGTCATAGAAATGGTGAAAGGCTGGAAAGGGAGGGCTGAAAGGAAATAGGTCATTAAGGTTTACTGTATAGCTCTGAGTCAGTGAGCTCCCACTAAGTCAGGTCAGCTGTTTCAGTGTGTGTCTCCATCATGGTCCTTATCCCTTTGTTTATATTATCATTTCTCCCTCTCTTTGACTGGACTTTGGGAGCTCAGGTCAGTGCTTTGCTATGGATCTCTGCATCTGCTTCCATCAGTTGCTGGATGAAGGTTCTATGATGACAATTAATGTAGTCATAAATCTGACTGCAGGGCAAAGCCAGTTCAGACACCTTCTCAACTATTGCTTAGGATCTTGGCTGGGGACATTTTTTGGAGATTCCTGAGAATTTCCCTAGTGCCAGGTTTCTTGCTAGTCCCATAATGGTTGCCTCAATCAAGATACTTCTTTCTTTGTTCTCCCTCTCTGTCCTTCCCCCATCTCGACCTTCCTGTTTCCTCATGTTCTCTTCCTCCCCTCTCTCTTTCTCCCCTCCTCCTTTCCTCTGCCCTCCTTTCTTCCCCACGCCCATGTTTCCAATTTTCTCATGAGTTCTTGTCTATTTACCCTTCCCAGGGGATCCATGTATGTTTCTGTTAGGGTTCTTCTTGTTATTTAGCTTCTCTGTGGACTATAGGTTTGTTAACCTTTGCTTTGCATCTAATATCCACTTATGAGTGAGTACATAAAATGTTCATCTTTCTGGGTATGGGTTACCTCACTCAGGATGTTTTTTTCCAGTTCCATCCATTTGCATGCAAATTTCAAAATGTCATTATTTTTTTAACCACTGAGTAGTACTCCATTTTCTTTATCCATTCTTCAGTTAAGAGGCATCTATGTTGTTTCCAGGTTCTGGTTATTACAACTGATGCTGCTATGAACATAGTTGAGCAAATGCCCTTGTAGTATGCTTGAGCATCTTTTGGGTATATGCCCAAAGTGGTATTGCTGGATCTTAAGGTAAGTTGAGTCCCAATTTTCTGAGAAACCAACATACAGATTTCCAGAATGGCTGTACACATTTGCACTCCCACCAGAAATGGAGTAGTGTTCTCCTTATTCCGCATCCTCTCCAACATAAGCTGTCATTGGTGGTTTTAATCTTGGTCATTCTGACTGGTGTAAGATGGTATCTCAGAGTCATTTTTATTTGCATTTTCCTGATGGCTAAAAATATTGAGCAGTTCCTTAAGTATCATTTGTGATTCTTCTGTTAAGAATTCTCTGTTCAGATCTGTACTCCTTTTTTTCCCCTTTGGATTATTTGGTATTTTGACGTCTAGTTTCTTGAGTTCTTTATATATTTTGGACATCAGTTGTCTATCTGATGTGGGGTTGGTGAAGATTTTTTCCATTCTGTAGGCTACTGTTTTGTCTTATTGACTGTGTCCTTTGCCTTGCAAAAGTTTCTGAGTTCCAGAAGGTCCCATTTATTAACTGTCATTCTCAGTGTTTGTGCTATTGGTGTTATAACTAGGAAGTGGTCTCCTGTGCCTATGAATTCAAGGATATTTTCCACTTTCTTGTCTATGAGGTTCAGTATGGATGATTTAGGTTAAGGTCTTTAATCCATTTGGACTTGAGTTTGTGCATGGGGATAGACATGGATTTATTTGCATTCTTCTACAGGTTGACATCCAGTTATGCCAGCACCATTTGTTGAAGATGTTTTCTATTTTCCATTTTATAACCAGCATAGGATGAAACTAGGTGTGGGTGTCAATTATATGGCTAGGACAGTCTGTGGGGCCACAGGCAGTGAGGCCAGGATTTATCCCAACTGCTTGAATTGGCTTTTTGGAGCCCATTCTCTTTGGAGGGATACCTTGCTCAACATAGTTATAGTGATCTTGGTCATGTATCAAAGCGATGTGCTAGACTTCGTTGACTTCCATAGGAAGGAAGCCTTACCCTCGCTGAGGAATGAATGGGAGTGGGGCAGAGAAGAAGGTGAAGTAAGAGGGAGGAGGGGAGAGAGTGGGAATGGGATTGGTATGTAAATTTTCAATTGAATAATACTAATAAATATTTTTAAAAATTTTTACTGTATAATGTTAATATGCTTGAACACTAACAGTTGAAGGGAAGGTCATTTCTCACTTTTGAAACCAAAACAGATCAACTTAAGATATGAGAAGGACAACATTTTTGAGTGGCATATTAAAAACATAGAGACAAATTATCAAGTAGAATGCAAAACTGGAAACTTATGAAATCCTGAATGTAAGAAAAGATTTCAAAACATTTAACAATACTAACTCAGAAAAAAATATTTAAGAAAAAAATAATTGGAAGAGGGTAAATATAAAGTTGGACCCCTGGGCAGCTCGACATTAAAGCTGCTTTCTCTTGAAACACGGGGAGAATTAAGTGACACCATTGCTGCTTACTTTCCCCTTTCTCCTATCTCCCTGTGTTGGTGACTTTCATTTAACATTTCTCATAAATGTGTGTTTCTTGTAAAAAAAATTATTAATAAACTATATGATGAATAGGTTTCACTTCGTGCCCATTGTACATAAGTGAAGCCTTACCCCAAAACAGTTTATGTTGAAAAAACTATAATTACAGTCAAATCAGAAGAAAAACCATCCAAAAGATATCAATTCAATGAGTACGTGAATTTGGATTTGCTGTTGTCAGTAACTGTGTTTGCATGTAACCGAAACTGTTCTAAAAATGTGAAACTTATTCTTTTAGTTAGGAATAGTAAGACAATGTTTTATTACATTGCAATATGTAAATTCCTGCTGTAAACTGAATATCAAGGTTGACTAGGGCCACTGACTTAAGGAGTACGTTAATCAAAACACAAATTATATAGATAATAACTATAGACTATTTCCACAACCTATTAAAAAATACTATCTATTTTTACTAGAGTAGTTTTTTTTTTTTTACTTTGTCTTTGAGAATTTCATACATTGGGCTCTCATCATCTTCACCCATAGCTCCTTCCAGATCTAGCCCTACACACCTCGCTTTGTGTTCTTTTTTAAAAAATCAAGTCCAATCTGTGCTGCCCATGTATTCTTGGGTATATGGCACTCCACGGGAGTATGGTCAGTATACCTGGGTCTGCACTTTTCCAGAACACGGACACCGCCTCTCTCATAGGGGAAGATAGGGCTTCCTGCCCACCTCCCTTCTGCATGCTAAGATTCATTTGGCCGTGTGTTTTCACATGTTTTGGACATTCTGTCATAACCTCTGTGAAATAATGCATGATACTCATAGGATACTCAGCACTCCTGGTCATGCCTCAGCCTCCCGGTTACCTGGATGTGAATGCACAGATGACTTTGAGGAAATGCTCAAGAAGATGTGCATCCTGGTGTCTAATAACTAAGCTCAACTTATCACTAGGAAATATATGGATTCCAAAACTGGATTGCAACTGAGCTGATACATAAGCACCGAAGTGCCCAAGTGGTAACTCTTCATGTGGAAAACCAAGTCTTAGTCAGCAAATAACTCATTTTTAGATAATGATGGTGAAATGATATTCACATTTCATATATTTAATCCTTCCATTAAATTAGAGAAGTATATTATAGGGAATAAAAGACTGGACATTTTGAATATTCATAAGCACTAGTTTCAGGGAAATAGCTATTGATAAATGTACCTTCTGTAAGTAATTTTTCTTGCTTCATTGTTGAGTCTTCCATTAACACTAAGTCTTGTTTTTCCATGGCATCCTACATGGGTTTGAAACAAGATGTTTGATGGCTCGCCTAAACGTCATATAATAGGAAGTTAAAGATACAGAACAAAATGAGAACATTTTTACCTTTAATTCAGGATATTCAGAAGGAAGATCTGGAAAACCAGACACTTGCAATTAATTGCATGTTAGCATAACAAAGTCAGTCAAAAGTTCATATAGAATCAGTGTGAAAAATAATCACCAGAGGTATCATTGGGACTATTTCTTTTAAGTTCAATGTTTGATTTATCCTCACTTTGCCTGCTCTGTTATACTCTTATTAGGAGATAAATTAAAAGTCAAGTACAAAATGAGGTTTTTAACTTTAATGAAATGAAACTTTTTAAAGTGAGATTACAATTTCAATAAACACAGCTAAATAGAAAAGACTCTGGTATTGATGCCAATGTTTCAGTCATAACTGATGAAGGGAAAGGTGACCTCTTTCATGAAAAGTTATTATCTAACCCAGATGTTAAAATGAACAGTAGCATGCGTGACACTGGAGATATTGCCAGTCGAACTTTCAGAATAAGAATCTGTTTTCTCCACATTATTCATTCAGGAAGGAGAACACAGTCATAAAATCTAGGGAAATACACAAGTCAATGTTTTGTTAAAGAAAGCTTTCCAATTTGATTAACTTCCATATTAATGTTAAAAATAATGATGTAATAAATATTTCTCCTTTGCTGGTAGATATGGATTATCATGAAGGCTAAATTTCCTTTTCCATTCTGGTTACAATACAAATCCCCCCCCCTTTGTGTAGCTCTGGCTTTACTGGAACTTACCGTGTAGACCAGACTGGCCTCAAATTCACAGAGACCCACCTACCTCTGCTTCCCAATGCTGAGATTAAAAGTGCTTTTTTTTAAATACCCTACATTTTAAAATAAATATTTCTCATAATGTCTGAGTATCTAAAATGCAATAAAATCCGTAAGAAGTTTACAGTAATAGAATAGGATTCTCAGATAAAAATAAACTGAATTTTCACAAAGTTAGCATGTACTAACCAACTACCCTAGCAACCAATACAACAGTCAATATAATGTACAATCCTGGTGTGCTTTTTTTTCCAAAATTTTATTGGCTTGTTGTATTGTGTGAGTAATCAATTTGTTTCAAAATTATTTCCTGAGTCTTTGGGATCTGACACCAGAATTAAAAACATATAAGCAAGTGTGTCAGGGATGGATGGTCCTTCAGGAGAAAGTCTGGACTTGACTCCTGGGAAATAAATTCTGAAAGATGGAGGGAATATCCAGGGCATGAAATGCTATAGCAAAGAAGCATTAAATGGCAAAAATGTCAGTCTAAAGATAGTCATAATTAGTAGAATCAGGGTACCTAATAGTAGCTGGAAAAAGCTGAGACTATAGTGTTCAGCAGGAGTCGCATTGTGAAACCTTTATGTGAAGCTTAAAGTTACATGGTGTAATTCTAAGGAGCATAGACAGTGATGTTTGAAGGTGAACTTCGCATGCATCTTTGCCACTAAGATACATCTTCCTACACGGCTAATATCCTTCCATCCTCTAAAATAACTATTTTTGCAGTCTCTACTCAAACAAAACTACCTGATTTTTCTTAATGTTCTGCCTATGCTCTTGAATGTCTTCACTTCTATTTCAACCCCACTACTAATTCTCATTTTTTAATATTCATCAACTGAGAAACACTCAATGATGTAACTCATCTCCAATTGAGAGTGTGACTCTTGATTTAACCTGTTTTTCCAGACTTGGAGAGATATGGCGCTCATATTTCTATAAGTGTATAAGAAATTGAATTGAAACTTTCAGCATCATCTTCAGGAGTACTCTCCACTCCTTTTAAGGCAGAGTCTCTCCTGTCCTGGGGCTCACCAATTAATGTAGACTGGCTGGTGAGGGAGCTCCAGGTAGTCTCTTGATCCTGCTTTCCTATAAGCACATGTGACCAGGCTTGGCATTTCTATGTGAGTCCAGGGGTTCAAACTCATATCCTTACTTAAAATTGAAGAACATTACCAACTGAGTGTTTCTCCACCTCCCTCCATTTAAAAATAATATAACTTAAATATGTAATAGGTTATGTTGGGGTGGGTAGGAAAATATCTCACTCCCTCTGTCTTAAGCATTGTCAGGTAGATTTAAAATTTTTTTCAAGTGTGTGTGTGTGTGTGTTCAGTTAGCACATGTGGAGGTCAGAGGTCCCAGTTGTCTCTCCTCATTGAGCCTTCCACCTCATTGAGCCAAGACCTCTCTTTTTCTTTCAGCTGGACAGCATGCTCGAGGTTAGCTGGCTGGACACTACTGGCTGATTCTCCTACTCCTCCCTCCCATTTGGCTGCAGATATGCACCACCACATTAGGCTCTGTACATGGGTCCTTGGGAATCAGTCTTGGTTTGTCAGGCTTGAGTAACAAATTCTTTTAAGAAAAATCTCCCTGAGCCTCCTGAATGAAATTTTTAATAACATAGAGTTCTTACCTTTCTCCTGGTCACTTACGACATTGACTCCGCTTTCATCTTCAGCCATGGATAAATGTGCAGTGCCCATGGGTTGAGGGTCCTTAAACATATTTTTAAATTAGGGTCAATATTAAGTTGCATAAAGATTTCCTACCCAATTTTCAAGTTCTATTTTAAAATTAATTGTATTGAAAATAAAACAGTCATGGATGGAAACACAATTTAATGAAGATGGAAAGAAAGAAGGAAGAAAACTAAGGAATAAAAGAAGGAGGGAAATGTACTTCACTGGAAAATGTATATTTAAATCAGGAGACCCGAGTTATTCTCGTATGCCTACAACTATCTATTGAATATTCATTAATATTTTATGTGACTGTTTGCTAACTGAAATCGATTCAGTCAGCTGCTGCCTGATTGAAATTTATTCTTTGGAGGATAACACCGAAAGTCACATTCTATAGCTATTATTCTCCTTAGAGGTAATAGGGGGATGACGTGTCTCTCAGATAACAGAGATGATGACAATAAGTAGGGAACTAAATGATGCACTGAAACTTTAAGTTGTGAAATACTTAACAGTAGGTAATACGATTTTGAGTCACTAAGATAATTCCTTAGCGTGAATTAACCGGGGGAAATAGCTCTCACACTGCTCAATTTTAATTTCTGACTCATGGAACCCAAATTTGACTGTCTTTAACATGTGAAGACATTAAAGGACTGAAAACCACCCAAACCTGATCTTTTAATTCAAACAAATCCAAGGATAAGGTTTCTTTTATGCCACTATTGATTCTAAAACTAGTGTGTTGCCTAGTTACATAGTTTGAAATTAAATATTAAATCACAGTCTGTTGATTCTCAATGGAAGTCAAAAAGTAACTACATATGATTCACAAATTCAGCATCTGTCAGTGAAAATCTTAAAACAAGCATCTATTTAAACATGTATGCACCTTTAGATGTTCCCCTGCACTGTCGTCAGGCCTTTCTTGTTCTTCCTCGGATAACGAGTGTACATCTGATTCTGACAAATCCATATAGTTAGTTAAGATAAGCTACAAAGACAATTTGATAGACAATATATAGAGAAAATCTAATAATTAGTGATAATACAAAATAGGCATTCAGTTACTAATTTAGGAACTTTGATTTAGTCACATCACTGGAGGAGAAATATTTTATCAATATCAACCTACAATATTAGCTACAACCCTGCAGCAACAGTGACCTGCCTGCATGATATGCAGGTGCAATAGAGACACAAATATTATGAGAGTAACCTACCACTTTCTGATTGAACTTAAGGCCCACTCTTGGACCCTCACTGAAGAGTCCAAAAATCTGAGATTGGAAGGCCATGGGTCTAATAGAAAACCTACTGGTACTTTTCTAATAAAGGAATATGCAATAAGATGATTTCAAATGACATGATGAGATCACCATAGAACAGTGCTTCACTGAACCCTCATTAGAAATGCTTCTTTTTGTAGTGGGTGAGAACTGACCTAGAAAACCACAACTACACAATGCACAGTGAGTGAAAGACGTTGGAGCCCTCAGCCCTAAATGGGATGTCTTTATCAAACCCCACCCCTCAGGACTCAGGAATCTAAGCACAAGCAGATGTAGATAAAGTATAAGGCTGGAGCAGATGGGTGATTCCAAAGAGAAAGCATCTTCCAGGTCCAGCAGGACTGAAACACAGGTGAGCTCATGGAGATTTTGACAGCATCCATAGACCTGCACGGATTCAAACCAGACAAAATCCCAAAACTACAAAGACAAAGTGGACACAAATTCCCACCCCTAACCAAGAAGCTATTTGCAATTGCTACCTTCTGACAAAGGAGAAATCGGTCATTCAAATGGCATGACACCAGAGTGGCAACCACACTCTAGGGAAAGTCCCATGCCCAGGAGTCAGCACAAAATGAACTCCATAATTTTTTGGTGTGTGTTCTTATTTGGTTTACTTTTATCTCGAAGGATTTTTTGTCTTGTTGATTTTCTTCATTTGTTTATTTTGATTTTCTTTTAATGTTTTTTATATGAAAAAGAGAGAACAAAGTTGGGTAGGTAGAGAGGTGGTGAGGATCTGTGGAGTTGAGGGAAGGGGAAAACACTAAATCTTCACCTGTTCACTTTAAGGTATCATGTACATTTGACGGTAAGATGAGTTTGTTGGAGACAGCAGAAAGACGGATTCTGTTAATTCAGTTAACCTGTGTCTTTTGAAAGGGAAACTGAATCCATTAACTATTTGAAGTTACTTTGGAAGGTGTCTATTGATTGCTGTCATTTGTTGCTGCTGCTGTTATTGTTTGCTATGTTCTTGGTCCTACACTCACTTAGGAAATGGATCAACTATCAGAAGCTCCAATATGTCACTTCCACAATAAATCAGCTCCATGAACAAGGCCTGTCCAGAGCTCAAACACGCTTGCACAAATTATTCTACTAAAGAAAATGGACACACCAATAAGTAGCAAAACTGAGACATAAGAAAGCCGAATGAGATCACACTGGACACTCCTCTCTAAAAGTCCTACTTTACCTTCCAATACTACGATTGAACAAGCTATGGAGGAGGGATCTGTTTCAGCTCATGCGTTCTCCTCTATCACCAAAGCAGGAGCTCACAGCAGGACCTGGGAGCAGGAATTGAAGCAAAGAGACCACAGAGGAAGGCAGCTTACTAGTCTGCTCAGCTTGCTTTCTTATATAGCACAGGACTGCCTGCCCAAGGGTGGCCCCAATGCAGTCATTAATTAAGAGAATGTTTCCACAGACTTGCCAACAGGCCAACCTGATAGAAGCACTTTCTCAACCAAAGTTTACTATTCCCCCAATGAATCCAGCTTGTACAAGTTGATAAACTGATTAACCAAAACAACCATGTTTGTCAATAAACAATATGGAAACCCTGTCTGGAAAAACCAAAATAAAGAAAGAAACAAACAAACAATACAAAGAATTAAACCTTACTAATATGTTATATGAGTGGCATATGTGTGGATTTAGATTCATTCCCTAAACCAATTAAAATAAACAAATGAAGAAAATAGATGTGTCAGTGTTATAAGGATAAGGATTTGGAATTAAAACTGATAGTAACAATTCTTGTAGGTCTCTGGATATTTTCTATACTAAAGAATATTAATACCACAGGTTAAAGTAAAAACTAGAAAGTATAGTATGGTATAATTTATATGCATAGCAATGTACACTTAAACTTCAAATGTACATAGCAAATTCCAATACAGCCAGAGCTACCCAGTGCAACCCTGTCTCAAAAGCAGCTAATAAAGTACTGCTGGCCAATACACGGAGCAAATCGTTCTTCCTATTAACACGTACTGGGAAACAAAATGTTTCTCTGACTGCAAAATAGGAACACAAAAAGAAATTGCCCTGACTTTATCTCTATTGTTCAGTGAAGAGAAAATGGAAGCTTTATTTAGCCAAAATTTAAATCTTTCTCGAATCATCCTAATAAAAGAAGAGGAAACCCCTATTTAAATAGATTCATATTTCTGTATCTGTAGCCAAAAGTTGCATATTTGGGAGCTTTGTTGTACTTTTTATTTCTCAGTTAAAATCTTAGACTGGGTAATTCTATCTTTCCCCAGCAGTGTGGAGGCCAACACAAGTTTACAGTCCTGACCTGACTGAAAGCCATCTTGCTTCTATCTCATCTAAACCCACGGCCCTCACTCCTACCTACCAATCATCACATTATCCAGGGGAAACTAGCAAACTGTGCAACTGAATAGAACCCATTCTTATTTAGATTCTTTCAACTGTACCATATGTAGTAGCCTAATCTTTTCTGCATCTTGATCAAATAAATTTTTCCATAAAGAAGAAATCAAATTGGATTAAAATCACCAAAAGACTATGTATCTAAGCACAATTAATAAAAATACTTTGAATTCTTAGTGTACATAAGTGTACTTAGTGAGCTAGTCAGATAGCTCAGAATACCTCATACATATCAAGAAAACTCTAGTCTCTACACCGTTATTAAGCAGGTACCTCTACAAACAATATTCATCTAAGTGTTTTTAAACTATGCAAAATCCATTGACTTTTGCACATGCGTGTAGGTATTCTGTAGGAAGCGTGCTGATTCAGAAATGGAAGGTTTGGGATACTAAGTTATAGTCAGAAATATGAAGAGAGTATGTTTAGTTACTGAATAACTTTTTGGAAAGATAATGACAACAGTGACACTTCATTTGTACCAAATCCTCACATGAAAGTTGAGGAGCAGGGGAATGAAACTTCAAAGACCATGCGCATTCTATGTTTTGAAGCATTTTCCCAGACAGATGGAAGACTGTACCTGAGCCAAATGCTTTTATTTCTTTCCTTGCTGGTGCTTCACATGGTAGAGGAGTTTTTTTCTTCTGTACAGGCTTTAAAACAAGACATGTAATAGCCGTTGTGGGACTGTATAAACAGCTCAGTGGTTAAGAGAATTTGCTGTTCAAACACTTAACACCAGAGTTGAAAATCCGATACCCAAGTAACAAGCCAAGCATCCACAAAACACATGTAAACTCACCCAGTGCCGTTTTATGGCACAGGCAAATATACAACCACACACATATACACATAACCTCAAGTGGATAGACAAAAATAATACACCTCTTTAAAAGTAACATTTGCATGTTATAAATAGTACAGATTAAATGATGCAAGATAAAAATCTAAAACATTACCTTCAATTGAGTATATTCTTCAAGAGAGTCTAGAGAGTCAGAGACATATTAATTATTTGTGAACATGATAAAGTTAAGTATATCTTCCATATAGAATTACTATCAAAAATATTCCAGGTTGCTAGCTTTCAAAATATTACTAATTTTAGTTTTGGGACACCCCTTTTGTTTTTCTCTTCCAATTGATGGAAAACAACCTACATCAGTATGGCATTCCTAATTGTTGGAAAACAAAATGAAACTGTGATTATGGGATGAATTTGTGACCCAAAATTATTTTTAAGCACTGACTGTAGGAAGAAGCAGAACGGCTCTTTAGCAAGACCAGTGTCATTCATGCCAGTATTGAATGAGAGTTTGCCATGACCTCCATGTATGATAAACTTTGGAAGCTCAAAGACTCAATATTTAGAGAAAGGAGAATCTGTGCTCCTGAAAACATGATAGCACATACAATTGCTCATTTTTGCAAGTATATGAACTATATTTTTGGGCCGTGTTTCTTGGTTGCCCCTAGTTTTCACATCTGAAACATTTTTCAGTGAGCACTTTGGAAATAGTGTGTGAACCTAAGCCACGTGGTAGGAATAAGAAGTTGTTAGTGCTGACTGACTGCCAAAGTTTAAAGACGCCTGAGTTTTACAGGAGAACAGGAGATTACTAAAGTGTTCCATGTGAAATGTAAGCCATGTTTACACAAAACACAGTCCTACTATCCCAGTGAATGGTTATCACTGGATTATATCAAACAACCTGCGCTTCTACGAATTGGCTGCTTCTTTCGCTTTAGATGGGAAATTAACGTAACCAGGGCCTTGGCTACCTCCATGTTCTCCGTGGTCAACGGAGAACTGAGTGCCAGCCACTCACCATGGTTCTCCCCCATCACTCTTCTTCCAATAATCTATGCAGGAAAATATTCTCTACTTGAATTTAGCGGATAGCATGTGAATCTCACGTGAAATAAGCTGACTGCTCTCAAGTGTGACTGACTCCACATGGGTTCTCCAGCCCTTCACTGTCTTTCTCAGTCTTCACCATTCCTTCTTGTTCCCCCAAAATCCTTAGAGGAAAATACCTCATAATTTAAATCATCATTTCACTTTCTCAGTAATATTCTCAATTTAACCTGCTTTGAAAAACTAAGATCTAATTATTGCCACTTAAAATACCCTGAAGCAATTTTCTTTCACTGAAGCTCAATATTCCTTGTAAACAAACGTGTTGTCATGTAATATTTGTAAATAGAATTCTTACCTTGCTCCTCATCAAGTCTTGTGCTTTTGGACCTTTCATCTTCAGTCAAAGATAAATCGTCAATGCCCTTTGGACAAAGTTGTTAAAAGTATAATGTTAAAATTAGTATCAGTAATGAGTTGCACCGATTTAATTATCACATTCTCAGAATTTATCTCAGTTTCCTATTTCAAATGTAATTAAATTGAAAGTACAAGAAGCATAACTGAAAAACTAAATTATAATAGAGTCTCATACATATTTTCTGAGAATCGTTAATCTTATTGGGTCTCTGATTATAAAATTGACAATATAATTTCAGAGGAGACACTTGCATAGATATTAGAGAAGCCAACGTTCATGATTAAAAAAGGAATTAATTTCAGAATATCAGTAATTTTCGTTCCTCATAAATTACAAAGGTTTTCAATTCATATATTATCAAATTATGACACATGTACCAGTCATATAATATTATTACTTATGAACAGTTCCAATGGCATCAATATTTTTAATATCGAAAGAAAAAATACAGAGATGATTCAAACAAAACTTTGTGTTGGTTACTCCATTTTTTATTAAATTAGTAAATGTTTGGGCACATTTTCACTAGTTAGAAAGTTATTTTGTTATGGTCGAATAAAAATATTTAAACATTAGCTATCACCTATAGGTTTTTACAAGCAAAACCAAACTACAGAACTACAACAATCCTTCAGATAATAAAGAGAAAGAGAAACATGCTTTCACTCAGCATGGATAAGATGCAGGTTGCGTATTTATACTCTGTGTTGTCTGCATGATCTGAGCATTTAAAGAACAATCATGAAGGTAATATTCTGTCTTGCTTCGGGCAAACCAGGAAGTTCCAATATAATATATAGATGTGGACCACTGCTTTCTTGGCTCCCTTGTCCCCTTGCTAGAATTTGTCATGGCTCTTGTTTCTGTTTCTTTAGATGGCAACTTAATCCTCACAGTCATAAAGATCATTTCTGAGCAAGCATTTCAGCCCTCACTCTTCTATACACACTGAATACAGTTCTCATTATTCTCCCTCTTCATACCAACTGCTTCTCAGTGAGGAATTTCACATACAACATTCACTAATTATTTAGACACTTGTGCTCATATAAACCTCATTTGCTATGTTCATATTCAACAGTTTAGTGCTTGATATTCAGTAACTGGACATTATTCATCATAAAATGTCTGCTGGGAGCAAAGCACCACCTGCTACATTTCAACAGCATATTCTAATAAAATCCTTACAAATTATACATCCATATGGTGGCATGCATTTATGCAAATATTCAGGGGTAACTACAATCATTATATGTTGTAATGCTGGGTAAAGTTAGTCCACTGCAGTACTATGTTTAATGAATTTCTTTATTAAAAACTTTTTTGATTTGTTTACAGAACACCAAAGTCTCCATTCTGGAAAAAATCACTCTTTATGGATAATGGGATTAACTATACACGTCTATTCTCTTTCATGGCAAAGACAAGTAAAAACACTAGTCATCAAAATAAATAATTCAAGCTTAGTCTTTGGTAGTAGTGATTGGTAATAGGCAACATCAAATTTTGAGTCACTAGAAAAGGTAGCTCTTTAGAATGAATCAAATCCTGGGGTTAGCACTCTGATACTGCTCAAAAATTCTGTCATTTAATCATAAGTCTCAAACCTGGCATGACTTTTAAATACCAAAAGTAATGGAAAACATATTAAGAATCTATAAACATACTTTAACTTACCTTATACCAGTCTGCTTAAATACCCTAGAATGGTGTTAAAATTGAAAATTCAATGATCCTTCGGCTCTCCAGGGCAAGGAAATGGCACTTTCATGTGGCTCCTGGCACATTGTTTACCAATGAAAATGATGATCTTTAAAGGTTTTAATTTTAATATGCATGTACCTGTCTTTGAAAATTTCTGTCACCACACCATTCTTCTCCAGAAACTTTTATAGTTGGCTCTGCTGTAAAATAATTAGTTTAAAAACTATATAGTTAGACAAAAATGACAAAAGCTATATAGTTAGAAAACCCATCCCAATGGGTACATCGAAAAAGCAACCCCATACCTAAGGCTTAGGGAACATTACAGAAGGGGATGGAAAGTTTGAAAGAGCCATATGTCGGGGACAGAATCAATGTTAAAAATTGTTAATGTACAAACAAAATCAACAATATTAGTGGCATGAGTAAGAAATGGAGGGATTTAACTTAGTAGGTAGAAAGGTGCAAATTGATGCAATGTTTATTTGGAGATTTGCTGAATGCATAAAATCATAATCAAATAGCAAAGAAAATTAAGTTTTTGAATGAGTACAAGGATAAACACAAATTTGTGTATGAAAGACTCTGCATATTGGTACCAAATGATATGCAAAATAAATTAAATAAGACTATTAACATTTGGTCTTGCACATCTAATAATCTCCTTGGAATTCATTAGGAATGTGCAGCTTATAGATATTAGGCTCATCTGAAAAAAGAATACACCAAAACGTCATTGAGCTTACAGATATGGTACAAGAATAGAATATGTGAGACCTTAGGGTCCATATAAAATCAAATTTGTATAATAAATGCTGAATCAATGATTCAATAATATGAATAACATGAACAGAGTTTCTAATGACTATTATAGAAGACATTCAGCTATTTTCTCTAACATAGAACTTTAATTCTACATATAGGCAAAAGCTGGCAAAGATATTTCATCATGCTGTTTACATTAGTTCCTGCATCACATCCTGCTGCCACAGTTAAGGGCACTGATGTAGAGAATAAATAAATGAAAATAAAAACTGTTTGAACAAGACAAATAAGCAGGGTGTCAAACTAAAAGAAAGCATAATTTGAATTTGTAATGAGCAATAACTTGTAACTTCACTCATACACCAAAAGTATGCTTGCCAAAGAAAGATTTGTTCAATTTTCCAAGTAGTTAACTTGACAAATATAAACCATTAGAGACAACAGTTCTATGTTTTTAAACTATGCAAAAAAATAATTATTGGACTGTTATACCTAGCATAACTATTCTGCAAAAAAATGATAATGTTAATATATCAAGACACAAAAGAGAAAATACTGTGTTAGAATTAAAACTCTGAAAATATTATTTTGAGCAACTAAATGACTTGTGTAAACAATGGGACTTAACAATGAAAAGTTAATCTTTTAAGGAAAGTCCTCCCATCAAATTTGGAGAGCAGAGAAGTCAAAATCAAGAAGATTGTATAGATTTTGCAGTTTTGAAGTACTTTTCCTACATAAATAAGTAGTGTGGAATTTACCTGAGCAGTATGAGTTTACTTGCTGTGTTGCTGGTGCTTCATAAGAATCTCTTCCTTCAATGGGAAACTGTAGAGATTGTCAAAGAAGATATTTAACTACGTGTGTGTGTGTGTGTGTGTGTGTGTGTGTGTGTGTGTGTGTGTGTGTTTGGATAATACAATTTTAGTAACTCAGGATAAGGTATAAACTTACTACCTTCACTTGAATATATTCGTCAGGAGATTCTTTAAAAAAAGACATAGATAGTTATATGTAAGCATGACAAAGTTTACCATACTTTCAAGAAGAACTGCTATCTATCAAAAACATTTGTTGTGGTTAGCTTTTACAGTGATTATGTTCACTTTGGGGATGTGGGAAATTTTTAGTTTTGTTTTTCAATTGAAGGAAAGACACATAATAGAAATTTACTGGAAAATGAATAAATTCCATAATTTTAATCAAATGCCAATTTTCAGATTAGATAGTGAACCCAGTGAACATTTCTAATAAAAGTTATGTGAGTTGAGTGGTGGTGGTGCATGCCTTTAATCCCAGCACTTGGGAGACAGAGGCAGGCAGATCTTTATGAGTTCGAGGCCAGCCTGGTCTACAAGAGCTAGTTCCAGGACAGGCTTCAAAGTAACAGAGAAACCCTGGCTCAAAAAAAAAAAACTTATGTGCATTCATTAAAGTGGCATTTCTAATGGCTGGAGAGTAAAAGGTATCAGCAATTTTAGGATGAAATCAGGAAATTAAGATGATATTCCAACAGCCAAAACTGATTATAGCATGGGACAGACTATCTTCAGCAATGAGTACTTCCCAGTCATTTATCCGAGTGTTTGTGAGAGCTTACCATGTCCTTTACTTTATATATTAGCAATCACCACCGTTCACTTCTTATTCAAGAATGGTTCTGAATTTATCACCCTGGTTATTTACTTGTAGAATTATAGCACATAAAAACTGTTATTTTTATAAACACACACACATATATTGACTAAATTTAGTATAGCATGTTGGATTTTCCTTACTTTGCAAGTTTTTAATTTTTTGAGAATTCATAGATTTTTAATTTTTGAGAACTCATAAATCATATCCACCCTTTCTTCTCCTGCTTCAACTTCTTATGTGTCTCTACCTACCCCCTCTCAAATTCAAAAATTCTTTAATTATTGATATACACATACACACACACTCATCTGCAAGCATATATGCAACCTACTGTGTCCATTTAGTATTATTTATATGTAGATGTGTTTAGAAATGATAATTTGGGATTGAGTAACACATCAGGGAAACCGATTCACCATCTCTCAATAGTCATTGATTGCCTGTAGCTCTTCCTCTAGGGAGCAGCAGACAAATTACTTTGGGATCTTAAATAATTTTGAAATATTCAACACTAGAAATTATATTGCATTATTTATATCAAATTCTTATATAAAATTTAGAGAACACAGAAGTAAAATTTTGGAAATTTTAAACATTTAAAACATTTATATTTGTTAGCTCATAAATTTTAATATTATTAACTCACCTACTAGAAACCATTTCCCATGCTTTGCGTCACAGACTTCATTTGGAACAGAATCATTTTCTTCAACTGTAGTCTGTATGACATTAGGAAATAAGATACCTAGTAACTCTTGCGCTTTTCATACAAGATGAGATCAAATTTTCAGGAAAAAATAAGAGAGAAAATACCTTTGATAGAGGATAGTCTTTAGGGGTGTCTAAAAATGTCAAAGAGAAGAATAATGAATTCCATGCAAACCTGATATTGACCATGTACATTCATGAAGAATTAAATAGAGAATAACCCTCATGGATGAGAATGAGTACTTTAATGCTAAAGTTTTTACGTGGTTTATTGTGTTTATACAAGCCAAAAAAGATAACAATTGGAAAAAATAACACAGGACCTGAAAATAAATTAGAATTTTCTGAAAAGAAGAGCACAATCCAAAGTAATATAACACTGGTCCATAGTGGCACAAGCATTGTGGTGATAACCAACAACTATCTGAATTTATTTAGCCCACTGCATAAGATGGAAACCACATGCAACACTGCTCAAGTGACCAAGAACCTAAGACTTGATAGGTCATGGACTGAAGGGAAAACCAAGTACTACTGTTCTGCTAAAGAAACATAGCAATAAAATGATTCCTGACACTTACTACACCCATAGATCAGTGTCTTGTCCAACCAACATTGGTGAAGTTTCCTCCTGCAGTAGATAAGAAATACAGAGACCTACAGCTGAACAATGTGTAAGGAGTGAGAAACCTTAGAGCACTCATTCCAAATGGATAATCTTCATCAAACCTCTGCCCTCAAGGTTCAGGTAACTATGTGGATGAGGAGACAGAAAGTTGTGAGATTCAGAGGGGATAGGATAGCAACAAGGAAACAATGTCTTCCAGATACAATAGGGCTAACAGATAAGCTCACAGAGACTGGTAACATGCACAAGGTCTCAGCCAGGTGGTGTTCCAGCACTGAGAGGGGGAAAGGAACATCAGCTTCCCATCCCTAATGAAGAAGTTATCCTCAATTGACAACCACTCACAAAGTATAAGTGTAGTCTTCACCCCTCATTGAGGAAACTTCTTGCAAAAGATGGAGACCACTACAGAAAACCATAGCCAATCAAAATGCAAAGCTGATTGCATCTGAGTTGTTGATCTTACTCAGAGTGGATAAATTGAGAAAAAGTCTCCCTCATTTAAGGCAATATTTCAGAAGAGGTGGAGGAAAGATCTTTCATCTTGTTTGTTTTTCACTGTGATCTTGGCATGTCGACTTGTTCTGTTGCTTGTGTGTCTGATATAAGATTAAAGTCTGCATCATACTGGGCTGGTGTCTGGAGCTAGGCCTCGAAGTGGAGATGGGTTAAATTAAGATGCAAGAGTTAGTCAATAAGAAGCCAGAGCTAATAGACCAAGCAATGATTTAATTAATACAATTTCTGTGTGATTATTTCAGAGCTGAGCAGCTGGGCACCAATAAATAGCCTCCCTACAACAAATTGGCACCCACGAGGACAACTAAAATCCACTAAAAACCTAAAAGAGTTTGGGAAGGAACTCTAGACACACAAAAAAAACAAAGTTTAGTCACATTTTTTTTCAGCTGGTGGCTTGCCACAGCTCGTTTAAGAGAGGTTTTATTGATTAAATGGTAACCTGCACCATTTTGAAATGCTGGTTTTCTGGGCCGTGCTTGCCAGCATGAGCTCTGGCTTTTTCAAGAGACCAAGCATTTAAATGGGGTTTGTAAGCAGAGTATAACAATTTGCTTAATGACAACATAGACCTTCTGTGTGCCTGAAAATGGAGCAATGTACACAGCTTGCAGAGGTGGTGAACAGACTTCCACCATTTGGACTGTGTGGAGCAAGCAGGCAGGACCATATATACCCTAGCGATTCTACAGCTTAAATTTTAAGAAGCGCTTAGCATTTTAAATAAGTGCTTCTTGTCAGAAAATAATTGCAGATACACAATAAAGATATATTCAGATAAAAAGACCTCTAAATGGGTCACAGTGTTGCGTAAATGTATGTAGGATTGGGAGAGAGAACAAAAAGAAGTAAATGGATTTTTTAAAACAAAAAAGGAAAAGTCTTTAAAGAGACAGAGTACAGAAAGTCATAGATTAAAGGAATAAAGATAATTTTAAAAAGTAATAGAGTAAAAAGAATCCACATAAAGACGGATAATGCATATTATTGTGTTTTCTTTGAACTTTTTGACTGTGCAGGAGCTAAGTAAGCAACATATATACTTTAAAGTTATCTTGACTTCAGAATTTGGGTCTAAGGATAAGTTGCTTTGGAAAGGAGGTTCTTCTTTTGTTTCCACAGAAAATGAGAACCTGTGAATTGCTTGATGGACCAAGAGCCCCTGAAATTTTGCCTTGAACACCCCCAAAAATTACTTTGCCCAACAAACAGCAGGAAGAAGTTTGGAGAGAACTACACCCATATTCCCAAATATTGTTTCTAAATGTTTGTTTACATTTAAAGTGGGATATGCTATAGAGATTTCCATTGGTATGGATCTTGGTATATTGATACAAATTTAAGATCACTTTTATTATATGTATTTCTGATCTTGATTAAGATATTGTGTTTGTCCAGCTCATTTAAAATGTAATGTATAATTAAGAAATACAAGTTAATAGATAGTTTTCTATAATAGTCAAGCTTGTAGTCATGTTAGTTAGGTTTTCTACATGTACAGAGATGTATTTCAGATGGATTGGCATTCTTCAAACCTTTAAAAGACTACAAAATATGGCATTTAAAATGTTTTAAGATTTTAGGACTTTTCATGACAGTGAGACATATCTGCTCCTGGCAGCACCAATCTAGTTCAAGAAGATAATGGGCATTGAAGAGTCTCCTCATGGAGTGTGTTAGCCATTTGAGCAAGAAACTGCTCTTGCCTGAACTGCTTGATGAACTGGACATGCAGGTCCCACAGAAAAATGACTGCTGAACTTGTCTAAAGGTGAGATGATCCTTTGGGGTTCCTGCTTCATGAAAGAGTTTGCTAGACATTCTGCAGGACACAGAAGAAAGTGACTGGAAACTGCCGATATAAGTGGAACTGTCTTTGAAATTTCCTGCTTCATGGAAAAGTCTGCTGGATACTATGGCCTGTAGGCTGACAGTGGATGTCCCAACAGTACAAAAGAACTTTGGATGACTGTCCAGGTACCAAGATGTCAATTCTAGAGTTTTGAAAGTTGCTTACAATATACTTCCTGTTTACTTAAGTAATAGTATATCGTTCTGGAGTCTTTGATGGAGTTGAAGAATTTATAGTGATAGTTACAGTTTTCCTTAGTTATAATAAAAGATGAAATAGATATAAATATTGTAACTGTAATTATGACACAGAGTCTCTCCTCACTGCCTGCAATCAGAATGTAGATCTCTTGGCTCCTTCTCTAGCACTATGTCTGACTACATGCTTATATGTTTCCCACCATGATGATAATGGACTAAACCTCTGAACTGTTAGCCTGCCCCAGTTAAGTGTTTTCCTTTTTAAGAGTTGCCATCATGATGGTGTCTCTTCATAACATTAGAAACCCTAACTAAGACATTGCCTGACGTGTCTGACTATTGTTCATATCTGACCGATATCCCTGTTGCCTCTTTGTTGTGGTTGTATTGAACAAAGGGCTTTGCTCTGTATTTACTGAAGAGCACAAGAAACACAGTATGATAAAGGAATGAGGAAGGCTTCTTTATAGAAATATCTAATAGAATTTTATAAGAGAAGTTACTTTGCTAGCCTCAATTGATCCTGAAAAGCACTTGAAACCATACACAGATGTTATTGATCTCTATTCACATGCTGCTTCCAACATTTCTTGGCATGTTAAACAGGCTGAGTACATGTTAGGATAGTAGATTGAATGTATAGTCTTAAAGGATCTCAAGGCACTTTATTAACTTGACTTCAGGGGCTGGCAAAATTTCAGTACCTTTGAAAGATGAGATATTTTTAGAAAAATATCACCACAATAAAAAGACACATAAAAGAAGATATAAATAATTTGTTATCTACCTTAAACAAATTACCTTGAGGTAGTAAATAATTTTCTTTAAACATTCAAATTAACAGTAAGAACTGCATTATTTACTTCAAATTCTTCAATGAAATATTGTATAGTAAGAACTAGTAATGAGCAAAGTGTAAGTATTTCGAATATTTTAATGTAATTGTCCATAGAAATTAATATTGCAAAATTCACCTGCTAATAACTGTATCACTGGACTCATATCCCAGGCCTCCTTTGGAACAGATTCTTGCTTTACAATGGTAGGCTGTATTAATTTATAAAAAAATTTAATGACTCTTGTACAGGTTATAGAAAATGAAATTAAAGATTCAGAATAAAATGAAAAGTAACTACCTTTGATTGAGGACATTCCTTAGAAAATTCTGAAGTTTCAAAGAAACAATCAATTAAATACAAATATGATAATATTGACTGTATACATTTATAAAGAGTTAGTATGAAAAATAATCATCATGGATAACTTGATGGTTATTTAATTTTTTGATGAATTTTTACTTTGTTTCATTTTTAGACAACTGAGGAACATGACAGATATCATTTTTTCCAATGAAAAAAATTAAACTGTAGCTGTAGTTATACTTAGAATTATCCAAAAGAATATAATCTAAATAAATATAACTTCATAGGAAAGGCACATATACCACAATATGAGATTTTTAATTGATGGAAAGAAAACCTATCTGTGGTCTCAGGAAGAAATCATAATTATAAGGTGATATTTCATTTATTAAAGCTAATGGCTGAACAGGTCAGCACATACCTCTAATAAAACATTTCAGAAACATTTAAGTAATATTATTAGAGCTATTCATGTTCTCCCTGTCATGTTCTAATTTTTGCATCACCTGTCAATCATAAAACTTCAAAGAGATAAATGATTCATGTGTTTTAGTCTTCAAATTTGATCAATTGGGGTATTCATGTGCAGAATGACATTACATAAAAATTTTCCTCAATGGACACACATGTGGACTGATAATTAGATATTTAGAATTAATTTCCTTTTTATGGTATACATGCCTTTTTTGGTAAATGTTTTCTGGAAGATATGTTACCCTAAACTACAGGAAAAGAGAGGATACAAGCGTGTAAATGTATATCAAAATTTATATATATATATACATATATGTGTGTGTATATAGATATATATGTTTGTGTGTGCACCACTAACAACAAAAAATGGTTAAAAATCACTTTGTGAAATATTATTGACAAATAAAAAACAAATTAAGTTGTGACAAGAGGATTATAAAGTACTAATTTGCTACATCTCAAATCAGAGCAGTGCTTTATATGTTATGTATTCAATAAATAACCATATGTGGCTTTTTTCACAATTATACTATTCAGTGTACCATGAAAATAGTCAAGTAGAGTTTCATCAATTAACAGTCTTCTAAGAAATTTAGCTATCCTTTCAAAACCAGATGATTCTGCATTCAAATTAAACTCTTCTGAATACCTAAAATCATTGTAACCTACATCATTTACAGAGATTACTGAGTGTTGTAGTTCATCACATGACTCTCACTCCCTCTTTGGTTTCAATAACTCATACAAACAGCAATAATTCTCATTTCCATTTGAATCAACATATAGCAAAGATTTCTGAGCTGGCTTCTCTACAGTTCTTTAACGTTCACTCTAAATTTGTGCATGTTACTTTTTTTCTTCCTGTGTTGGTTAGTTTTTCATCAACAAGACACAAGATAGAGTCCTTTGAGAAGAGGAACCCCATCGATAAAACATCCCCATTAGATTTGCCTGCAGACAAGCCTGTGGGCAGTTTCTTGACAATGATTGATGTGGAACATTCCAGCCCCATTGTGAGTAGAACCACCCCCGGGGATCTATAATAAAGCAAACTGAGTAAGCCTGGAGGAGCAAGTCAATCATCAGCATTCTTTCCTGGCTTCTACTACAGTTCCTGCCTCCAGGGACCAACCTCAGCAGCATCCCTTGATAGATATATAACCCAAATAAACCCTTTCCTCCTCCAGTGGCATGTGGTCACCGTGTTTATCACATTAGAAAGTATAATAAGATACTTCATATCTTCAGTTCCACTGGGTAGCCTTCTCAGCACATTACTTTCTTTTTGCATTGTTTTAGTAAACTGATCTTACAAGTTCCCTTCCTTATCATTTGGTGTTGAAACACTGTAGAAATTAAATCATCAAACATGGTGATAGATACGGGATTGGTGATCAAAAAAAATCTCATTGAATTACATTTTCTCAATGATGTTTCTATGTTCACTCTCCCCCCAGAAATATTCTCAGAAATAATAATAATGTTTAGGTTTTCTTAGATATGGTCTTGAACTATCAACCAAAGGATCTTTTTCATTTTCTTTAATGAGAAGTCTACACACTGGCTGTTCACGTGACAATGAACACCAACTTTAGAACACCAACTGTACCACTAGACACCTTCTTAGAAATGAAGAATTCAAGCCGGAAGGTGGTGGCACATGCCTTTAATTCCAGCACTCAGGATGCAGAGGCTGGTGGATCTCTGTGAGTTCAAGGCCAACCTGATCTACAGAGCGAGTTCCAGGACTGGCTCCATAGCTACTGAGAAATCTTGCCTCAAAAAACCAAAAAGAAAAAAAGAAATGAAGAATTCCAGAAAAGTTGAACCAAAATTATTTTGAACATTGTCCTCAACAGGTGAATCATGAAACTTTGAGAAACTCTGGTCAATGAGTCTCTTCAAAAATCCCTTTCCTGAGCTCCCCAAGGCCAGCTGGACTGGGACTGAACAAGCGTGTGATCAGACCAGACTCTCTGAATGTGGCTGATAATGAGGGCTGAGAGAAGCCAATGATAATGGCACTGGTTTCTACTGCATGTACTGGTTTTTTGGAAGCCTGGTCTGTTTGGATGCACACCTTCCCAGACCTGGATGGACTGGGGAGGGCCTTGGACTTCCCACAGGGCAGGGCACCCTGACTTCTCTTAAGACTGGAGAGGGAGGAGGAGGGGGGAAGTGAAAGGGAAATGAGAGGAGGGGAGGAGGTAGAAATTTTTAATAAATAAATAATATTTTAAAAAAAAAACCCTTTACTATAATTTAACTGTACCGAATCTAGTTTCTATTTGGTGCAATTTTCCCACCATGTCTCCCAATTTGAATCAGCATCCTCAGACACTACCTTTTGAATGCTCTTTGGGCCTATTGATGGCACCCTTAATCAACCTATGACTAAAGCCTCATGTTTTTCCTTTCTATGATGCTATTTTAGACTCATCTGGTATTATACTGGGATTTAAGAACACTTTTCCACTGATATTAAGTAATATATACAGTTGAGAATAGATATTGATTATATACACGATAGAACACTGAAGAAGGCTCTAATTTGTCAAATCTTTATGTGGAACATTCCAGCCCCATTGTGAGTAGAACCACCCCCGGGATCTATAATAAAGCAAACTGAGTAAGCCTGGAGGAGCAAGTCAATCATCAGCATTCTTTCCTGGCTTCTACTACAGTTCCTGCCTCCAGGGACCAACCTCAGCAGCATCCCTTGATGGATATATAACCCAAATAAACCCTTTCCTCCTCTAGTTGCGTGTCTTTATGTCTTTATGTCTTCCGCAAAGTGAGCAAATAAGACTATGGGAACACATTGTTCAGTCTCTTACACACAATTCCTCATTAGCAGTTCGCTTTGTAGTGTTTTAACATGAGAAATCACCTACCCATGATTTTTATATGAAGTTCCCGCACTCCCCTGCACACTCCCTTTCTTCATTCCCTTCATTTCCTCTCTATCTTTTCTACCTTTCTTAATCTATCCCCGTTCTTCTCCACCCCCACTTGCTTCCTAACCTCCCTTGGTCATTAAACACCGAAAAGGTAACTCATACCCTCCTCCTTTCTGATACGCTTCATTTAGCCTGTCTTAAAACTTGTCTTTGATATGTGTGCTACTGAAACTTAAAATATCCTGTTACTCAGTACATATTTAGAAGGTAATTTTTCTGGCTTGGGGTATACGTAACTCCCTGTGCTTCAAACAAATATTCTATCAATTGACTTTTTATTGTCAGATTCCTTACCTTTTTCCTGACACATCACCATTTTTTCTCTTCTTTGATCTTTAGTCAGTGATAAATAATCAACATCCTGTGTGTGAATTTGCTTAATGATATTCTGTTAAAATAAGCATCAGTAATTAGTTACAACATTTTTAAATCACTTTCCAGCAAAATCTCAGTTTTCTCTTTTAAAATCAATTAAATTTACCTTAAGGGGTAGGGAAGGGGAGAAATTGGAAGGGGAAAAAATGGAATGTGGCTCAGACTCAAACACCTTATATGTGTCTCCAAATTTTAAATTTTAATTTAAAATTACAAAAATATATTGAAAATAAATATGTATTGAAAATGTCTTACAACAAAAATGACTTAGCATGTTTTATTTATATAAATGTGTGTATACACGCATACGCTTGCACAAGTAACAACAATAAATACAAAGAGCTTATCAATTTGAGAATAGGGAGTCCTGGAAGGGGTTTGAGGGAGGGTAGATGGGAAAAGGAAGATGGAAACTGATGCAATCCTATTTCAATTAAAAATACATGTCAAAAAATTTTATATAGAAAGTCACCAAACAAAACTCCTAAAGCTGATAAGCACTCTAGTAGTCAGTAAAGTCACTGAGTAACATTTTAATGTAGTTTCTGTCTCCCTTTATTGAAGTATAATGAGCTTGAAGGTTCCTGTTGGAAGCACAGCACCACTGACCCTAATGGAAGGCACCTTCTCTTTACAGGCAGTGGGACTAATTGTACATGCCTGTGTTATCTCCCACAATAGGACCAAAATGAGTCAGTGAAACTTACACATTGATAGTACTGACTACTCTTTGGAACCCTCGGTTTTTTAGTTACTTGGAATAATAACCCTTTCTAATACATCAAATTGTGGGTTGATCCCTTTGAAATCATTCAAACTATAATGGCCTAGTTATAAGTTTCAAATTTGATCTATTCTTTAAATAGGTAAGTGGCAATAAGAAGGGAAAACAACATGAAAATTAATTTTTTTCATATATATCCAAAGATTGGGGTTATCTGTTACTTTTAGATTCCAAAAATATTCTGGATTCTATAACTAAGCAAATGGTGTTAAATTAGACATTAAGTCATGATCTATTGATTCTGAGGGCAGTTTGAAACGTAACTTTCTCTGATCCATTTTACATTATTTTACAATGAGAAACATCAGTTTGTAATTCAAAATTAATTACTTAAATACCAGTGGTGGATTCTTTTCAAAGCCGTCATAACTATCTGATTCCTCTTCTGATGTCAGTTTTACAGCTGGTCCTTCGGACAAGTCTATGCATATGATTAAAATAAACCATGAAAACATTTAGATAACATGATAATAATTATTGCATATATAAAAAATTAAATGCTAGAAACAACGCCAACTAGACTTTTAATTTTCTAAGTAGAATCTTCAGATAAGTTTACTCTTCAACAAGAAAACTACTGACTTATTTAACTATCAGAAGCTTCTGCGCATTATTAGTTTATAATCAAGTGTGTCATGTCCACAACATACACGCATCTCAACGGGTCAGTAACAATCACTCCATTAAACACCAACAAACACACTTTTGAAACCAAACTGAAAACAAATAAATGAAATCATTTATAGTAACTGCATGCTTTTCTGCATTGAGTCACATTTCATAGTCTACTGGTCATTTACCTCGTTGACTACTCATTCTGTGTAATTGCAGAACTTGAGATTTATGTTGGTAAAACTGACTGGTTATCGACAAGATCGTTTTTTAGCTACTCTAAGGTAGCGTTAATGTAACTTAAAGCTGAAATGCTACGGTCACTATTCCTACAGGCTGACTTTCTTCTGTGAACGCTCAATGTCATAGGCCTTCTTTCTTCATTTTCTCTTTGCCTGAGTGATTACTCTTGCTTTCTACAGCACTTCCTTGGTGCTTTTGTTTATTTTCCTTTGTATCTTTATCATTACTATTGTAAATTATTTCTCTATGTATCTATTCATTTTGCTCCTGGACTACATAGGTGCTCTTGTGTATTATTTTTGCATACACAGCAATAATTACTATTATTGGGACAAAATGATTACTGGGACAAAAAACAGCAAGAGCACGGCATACTGGAACAGCAAATACTGGAATACCAAAGAGAGTATGTGCTGGTGTAGCAATGTGGGGACAGGAATAGCATCATCACTATAAACATCAGAGTCCCTTCTCTAAGTGAGCAAACCAAGAAAATGGCTCTATGTAGAGATATGGATGGAAGTTATATTATGAAAACATATATAATTATAAGAGGCTTGTACATTGATATTTTTTAAACTAGCTCATGTTATCATTTGATGTGGGCATGGAGCAATTTAAATGTGGCAGAGACACCAATGTGAGGGAGCCCTGAGTAGTAGATGAGAATGATTTAGTAGACGGTAACACTGCAAATCTAAATTAAAGCAGCCCCAAGATGAGTGGAAGTTTCCAGACAAGTTTGAGTTCTAAAGTTAGCAGTACCCAGTAAGGAACAAATTGTGTTAAGTGAATAAATTTACAAGCATCGTTCTATGGAGAATTAGATGTTACTCATCACTTAACAGAGGGTATGAAGGGATATGAAATGAGCAGCCTGCTGTGTGTAAGATGGTTTTGTTAGGTTTGTCTTTTGCCTAGAATTTCTGATACTGAAGGAACCCATGACCGTGTTGAGACATAAAAGTAGAAACAACGAACTCAAGTTGCTTCTCCAAACCAGCCCCTTCAACTTGGAAATGTCTTCTGTAAAATCTATGTCAACAATGGCACTGTGTTATTTAGCACAAATCCTGCCATCCCACCTAATCTTGATAGGAGTGAGAAGCTTGTGGAGATTTCCAATATTTAGAGTTTATCTTTCCAGACTGACTGTAGCACAAAACTTACCCTCTTGTATACTCCATGCTTCCTTCATCTCTACTGCTTTATTTAGAACAGAATCATTCATTTCATTGATAACCTTAAAGATGTTTGAAGGAACAGTTGAAGAATAATTGTACATTTCATTTAGTGTGATGCAAATTATCCAAAGTGAAAACATAAAGGCTATTACCATCAAGGGTGAATATTCCTCCTCAGATTCTAAAGAGAGAGAGAGAGAGAGAGAGAGAGAGAGAGAGAGAGAGAGAGGATCAATGATACGCAAATAAGTCAATCAATCGTGAACTCATGCAGAGTTTGAATGGAACTCAGTCCCCAGGCTACCTTTGCAAATGATAACTTTACACTTGGGCTTCTCAGGCTGTGAATTTGCTTATTTTGCTTTTGTGTCCCATTGGGATAGTAACATGAAAAAAAAATATACACTAAAGAAAATTAAAATCCAGTTTTGATTAAACTTGATCAGATTTTCAAAACGAGGTTATTATGTAATGACTATAGCAGAAACACAAAAGGCAATATAACAATATGAATATGTTAATAAACAAAGAAGAAAGGGATTCCTAATCAGAGAAGCAAATCATGACCCTGAGTCTATATCAACTGTCAAAACCACTATAGAATGGCACAGTATATAATTTAGAAGACTTCTGAGCCTTGCTTGTTGGTTGTTTTGTCAACACAGACTAGAGTTATTTGGGAAGAGGGAACCTAAATGGCTGGACTGCCTCCACGAGATTGGCCTGTGGGCATGTCTATTGTGCATTTTATTAATTGGTGGTTGGTGTAGGAGGTTCCAGCCCACTATGAACAGTGTTACCTCTTGGGAGATGGTCCTGGCTTGTATAAGAAAGCAAGCTGAACACGTCATGAGGAGCAAGGAGTACACAGTGTGTTTCTCCATGGTTTCTGCTTCATTCCTACCTCTGGGTGGGTAATAATACTCCCTGATTACAATAATGAATGCAGGAATGCAACAGTGTAATATGGTTTGAGTGAGACTACACTGATAGCGTCTAAAGTGAGTTCTTCTCAGTCTCCTCGACATGAGCTTCCATGCCTTCTAGGCCATTTCTCTTTTACCTAGACAATTTTTCTTCTAAAAAAAAAACCTATAAATCTTGTTTCTATTTTATACTAATTTATGGATCATTATGACCACTTCATTAATCTTTGTCTTACAAGAATAGCTAATACCTAAAGAATTATATTTTGTAACCTTATAGAATTCCACAGGCTTAGCATCCTAAGAATCATATAGAATTATCCAGTTTTCATACATGTTTGTTTATTCCTTTTTGGATAAGAACAAACTCAAAAGTAAAGGCAAGGTAACAGAAAATACAATGAAGGGGTAAGTGTGCTCCTGACCCGCCAACACAAGCCCGGTAAGGGAACACACAAATTTTCCCACCATCCTTATCTCCCTGGGGATTCCGAAAAGATGGCTTCCCCCAGCTAAACCCTCTCTTCTCCTACCCCATCCCCTCTTTCAGACAGGAAACCCTTCCCTTCCACTCTCCCTTTTTTGGGGCATAAAATTCTCCAACTCATCCTGTGTGGGCACTGCCGGGATGGGGTGGTGAGTGCAAACGGGAGGGAGTTCCTTTGTTTTAATAGCCTGCCTGCAGCAAGGTAGGACTACAGACAAAGTGATTCCTGACAAGCAAGGGGCACTGATCCTGTAGCAGAAGATTCAGTGGAGGGAAGAGCCATTGGAGAGCATCTGAAGGAAGAGATGGGTGGGTGCCAAGGCAAGAATTCCTCCAACAATCTGAAAAACAACATGAAAACACCAGATCCCAGCAATCTTACGACAGAAGGACTTGAACACCCTATTACGGAAGAAGTGGAAAACAGTGTCATTATGAAGGCAATAGAGTCTCTTAAACAGGGTATGAATAACTCACTTAAAGAAATAGAAGAGAAATATAACAAAAAGATTGAAGAAATGACTAAAGAAATGGAAGAGAAATATAACAAAAAGTTTGAAGAAATGAGTAAATTCATAAACGATACCCTGGGAGACCAAGAAACAACAATCAAACAGGTAATGGAATCAGTTCAAGAATTGAAAACTGAAAAGGAGGCAATGAAGAAAACACAAACCAAGGGCCGGCTGAATATGGAAAATCTAGGTAAACAAACAGAGACTTCAGGAACAAGCATAACCAATAGAATACAAGAGATAGAAGAATGAATCTCAGATTATGAAGACACCATAGAGAAAATAAACGCTCTGACCAAAGAAAACAGCAAATCCAACAAATTCTCATCACAAAATATTCAGGAAATCTGGGACATAATAAAAAACCAAATCTAAGAATAATAGGGTTCTAGAAGAAGGAGAAGAATTGCAGATCAAAGATCCAGAAAATATATTCAACAAAATTATAGAAGAAAACTTTCCCAATCTAAAGAACGATATTCCTATGAAGGTTCAAGAAGCATACAGAACACCGAATAGACTGGATCAGAAAAAAACATCCCCTTGCCATATAATAATCAAAACACAAAGCATTCAGATTAAAGAAAGGATATTAAGAGCTGCAAAGGAAAAAGTCAAGTAACTTATAAAGGTAAACCTATCAGACTAACACCAGACTTCTCTATGGAAACCATGAAAGCCAGAAGGTCCTGGATAGAGGTACTGCAGAAACTAAGAGACCATGGATGGAAGCCCAGACTATTATACACAGCCAAGCTATTGTTCACTGTCAACGGAGAAAACAAAATATTCCAGGATAAAAACAAATTTAAACAAAACGTAGCTACAAATACAGCCTTACAGAGAATGTTAGAAGGAAAATCACAACCCAAGGAATCCAACATTCCCTACACTGCCTACAGTAACTCAGACATCTAGCGACCCTTCACAAGCACAACTCAAAGAAGGAAAACACATACACTCTACTACCCCCTCAAAAAAAAAATGACCGGAGTCAACAACCACTGGTCATTAATATCACTTAATATCAATGGACTCAATTCACCTATAAAAAGGAACAGACTAAGAGATTGGATATGAAAACAGGATCCAACATTCTGCTGTTTACAAGAAACACACCTCAACCACAAAGACAGACACCTACTCAGAGTAAAGGGTTGGGAAAAGGTTTTCCAAGCAAATGGACCTAAGAAACAAGCGGGTGTGGCCATTCTAATATCTAACAAAATCGACTTCAAACTAAAATCAATCAGAAGAGATGGAGATGGACATTTCATACTCATAACAGGAACAATTCATCAGGAAGAAGTCTCAATCCTGAATAAAAATGCCCCTAATATAAAAACACCCACATATGTAAAAGAAATTCTTCTAGAACTCAAGGCAGTCATCAAACCACACAAACTAATAGTAGGAGACTTCAACACACCTCTCTCACCAATGAACAGGTCAATCAGACAGAAACCTAACAGAGAAATAAGAGGTATTTATTGGAGGTATTGAATCAAATGGACTTAACAGATATCTATAGAACACTCGACCCAAATAGGAAAGAATATACCTTCTTCTCTGCAGCTCATGGAATCTTCTCGAAAATTGACCACATACGCGGTAACAAAGCAAACTTCCACAGATACAAAAAAAATATTAGTAACCACCTGTGTCTTGTCAGATCACCAAGGATTAAAGTTAGAATTGAACAACAATGCTACCCCCAGGAAGCAAACAAACTCATGGAAGTTGAACAGTCAACTACTAAATCACCCCTGGGTCAAGGAAGAAATAAAGAAAGAAATTAAAGTCTTCCTTGAATTTAATGAAAATAAAGACACAACATACTCAAACCTATGGGACACTATGAAAGCAGTGCTAACAGGAAAGTTCATAACACTAAGAGCCCAATTAAAGAAAACGGAGAAAGCACACATTGGAGACTTAACAGCACACTTGAAAGCTCTAGAAAAAAAGAAGCTGATTCACCCAGGAGGAGTAGAAGACTAGAAATAATCAAACTGAGGGCTGAAATCAACAAAATAGAAACACAGAAAACAATCCAAAGAATCAATGAAACAAAAAGCTGGTTCTTGGAGAAAATCAACAAGATTGACAAACCCCTATCCAAACTAATCAAACAGCAGAGAGAGAACATGCAAATTAATAAGGTCAGAAATGAAAAAGGGGACATAACCAAAGACACAGAGGAATTTCAGAGAATCATTAGATCTTACTACGAAAGTTTATATGCCACAACGTTGGAAAATGTAAAAGAAACGGACATCTTTTTCAGATAAGTACCATTTACCAAAGTTGAACCAAGACCAGGTGAACAATCTAAATAGACCTGTTAGTCGCGAAGAATTAGAAGCTGTTATCAAAAATCTCCCTACCAAAAAAAGCCCAGGACCAGATGGTTTCAATGCAGAATTCTACCAGAACTTCCAGGAAGAGCTAATACCTATACTCCTTAACGTATTCCACAATATAGAAACAGAAGAGTCATTGCCAAACTCCTTTTATGAAGCTACAGTTACCCTGATACCAAAACCACACAAAGACACAACCAAGAAAGAGAATTACAGGCCAATCTCACTCATGAACATCGACACAAAAATTCTCAATAAAATACAGGCAGAATGAATCCAAGAACACATTAGAAAAATTATCCATTATGATTAAGTAGGCTTCATTCCAGAGATGCAGGGCTGGTTCAACATACGCAAATCTATCAATGTAATCCATCATATAAATAAACTGAAAGAAAAAAACCATATGATCATGTCATTGGATGCTGAAAAGGCATTTGACAAAATTCAACACCCATTTATGATAAAGGTGTTGGAGAGACTGGGGATACAAGGATCATACCTAAATATAATAAAAGCAATATACAGCAAGCCGACAGCTAACATCAAACTGAATGGAGAGAAACTCAAAGGCATTCCATTGCAATCAGGAACAAGACAAGGCTGTCCACTATCCCCATACCTCTTCAATATAGTGCTAGAAGTTCTAGCAATAGCAATACGACAACATAAGGGGATCAAGGGGATTCGAATTGGAAAGGAAGAAGTTAAACTCTCGTTATTTGCAGACGATATGATAGTATACATGAGCGACCCCAAAAACTCTACCAAAGAACTCCTACAGCTGATAAACACCTTTAGTAATGTGGCAGGATACAAGATCAACTCCAAAAAGTCAGTTGCCCTCCTATACACAAGGGATAAAGAAGCAGGGAGGGAAATCAGAGAAACTTCACCTTTCACGATAGCCACAAATAGCATAAAATATCTTGGGATAACTCTGACCAAGAAAGTGAAAAACCTATTTGACAAGAAATTTAAGTCTTTGAAGAAAGAAACTGAGGAGGATACCAGAAAATGGAAAGATCTCCCTTGCTCTTGGATTGGGAGGATCAACATAGTAAAAATGGCAATTCTACCAAAAGCAATCTATAGATTCAATGCAATCCCCATCAAAATCCCATCAAACTTCTTCACAGACCTTGAGAGAACAATAATCAAGTTTATATGGCAAAACAAAAAACCCAGGATAGCCAAAACAATCTTATATAATAAAGGAACTTCTTGGAGGCATTACCATCCCTGACTTCAAACTCTATTACAGAACGACAGTATTGAAAACAGCTTGGTACTGGCATAACAACAGAGAAGTCGACCTAAGGAATCGAATAGAAGACACGGATATTAACCCACAAACCTATGAACACCTGATTTTTGACAAGGGAGGTAAAGGTATACAATGGAAGAAGGAAAGCATCTTTAGCAAATGGTGCTGGCATAACTGGATGTCAACCTGTAGAAGAATGAAAGTAGATCCATATCTATCACCATGCACAAAACTCAAGTCCAAATGGATTAAAGACATCAACATTAATCTGTCCACTTTGAACCTGATGGAAGAGAAAGTGGGAAGTAGTCTATAAAATATAGACACAGGAGACCACTTCCTAAGTAGAACCCCAGTAGCACAGACAATAAGAGAATCAATGAATAAATGGGACCTCCTGAAACTGAGAAGCTTCTATAAAGCAAAGGACACTGTCAGTAAGACAAAAAGTCTACTTTCTGACTGGGAGAAGATCTTCACCAACCCCTCATCAGACAAAGGTCTGATCTCCAAAATATACAAAGAACTCAAAAAATTAAACACTAAAACTCTAATTAACCCAATGAAAAATGGGTACTGAACTGAACAGAGAATTCTCAACAGAAGAACTTCGAATGACCAAAAGACACTTAAGGTCATGCTCAACCTCCTTAGCGATCAGGGAAATGCAAATCAAAACCACTTTAAGATACCATCTTACACCTGTCAGAATAGCTAAACTCAAAAACACCAATGATAGCCTATGCTGGAGAGGATGTGGAGAGAGGAGAACACTCATCCATTGTCAGTGGGAATGCAAACTTGTGCAGCCACTGTGGAAATCAGTGTGGTGGTTTCTCAGGAAACTGGGAGTCAACCTCCCTCAGAACCCAGCAATTCCACTCTTGTAAATATACCCAAGAGATGCCCTATCATACTACAAAAGTATTTGTTAAACTATGTTCATAGCTGCACTATTTGTAATAGCCAGAACATGGAAACATCCTAGGTGCCCCTCAATAGAAGAATGGTTAAAAAAGGTGCAGAATATATACACATTAGAGCTTTACTCGGCGGTAAAAAACAATGACATCTTGAATTTTGCATGAAAATGGATGGAAATAGAAAACGCTTTACTGAGTGAGGTAAGCCAGACCCAAAAAGAGGAATATGGTATGTACTCACTCATAAGTGGATTCTAGCCATAGTTAAAGGTCTTTGAGTCTAAAATTCATGATCCTAGAGAAGCTAAATAAGAAGGTGAACCTGAATAAAATCATATAGTTATCCTCCTGGATATTAGAAGTAGACAAGATTGCAAGGCAAACTTGGGTGCACGGGGGGTGGGGGGATAGAAGTAAGGGGAGATGGTTAGGGAGAGGGAAGAGGGGGAGGATTGGGGGTGGCTTGGGGGAATGGGAGAGGGGAGGGAGGAAGTATGGTTATGGGAGCAGGGAAGTTTATATCTCAACTAAGGGATTCATTTTAGGGTTTGCAAGAGACTTGATTCTGGAGGGGTTCCCAGGTCCAAGGAGAGGTTCCCTGATTGCTCCCTGGGCAGCTGAGGAGAGGGTGCCTGAACTGGCCTTGTCCCATAAACATACTGATGAATATTTTGCTTGTCACCAGAGAACCTTCATATGGTGAAGGATGGAGTTAGAGACAGAGACACATATTGGAACACTGGACTTAACTCCCTAGGTCCAAATGAGAAGCAGAGGGAGGGAGAACGTGAGCAAGGAAGGCAGAACCAGAGGGAACCTTCATCCAACATGGATGGTGATACAGATGGAGACCCACATTGGAGCACTGGACTGAGCCCCCAAGGTCCAAATGAAGAGCAGAAGGAAGGAGAACATGAAAAAGGAAGTCAAGTCCGCGAAAGGTACGTTCACCCACTGATACAAGGGGACTGATCTAATGAGAGTTCACCAAGGCCATCTGGACTGGGACTGAACGAGCATGTAATCAAACCAGATTCTCTGAATGTGGCTGACATGGGGGCTGACTGAGAAGCCATTGACAATGGCACTGGGTCTTGTTTCATCTGCATGTACTGGCTTTTTGGGATCCTGGTCTGTTTGGATGCTCACCTTCCTGGACCTGGAGGGAGGGGGAGGAACTTGGATTTCCCACAGCGCAGGAAACCCTGACTGCTCTTGGGAATGGTGAGGGAGGAGGAGAGGGAGTGGGGGGAGCAGGAGGGTATTGGGAGGAGGGGAGGAAGTGGAAATTCTTTAAATAAATAAATAAGGAAAAAAATAAAACCATGGTGATAAGAGTTGAAATGGGAGTGGGATTGGGACATGTATATCAAGAGATATCAAACTGCAAATATTTTGGCTAAAAAAGTGAAAGCAATTAATTTAAAAAGAAGAGTTCCCATTAATAATAATTTTTTATATTCAGAATTTTTAGTTAAAAAAGAATTTATGAATATAGTTTGAAATTTGTAATTGAAAAAACTAAACTGTCCAGACCCATAACGAGGGCTACAAATTAGCCCATCTGAACTGTGGGCACATATGATGGGAATAAAAAAAAATAAAAAAATAGAACAGATTCCTGACCAGCAAGGGGTCCTGACTTCTAGCAGAGGGCCATTGGAGGGGTGAGTTTTCTTCTGGCCCACGGCAGGGGCCCGGCGAGGGGGAGCTCGGACTTTCCCCGACCCCATAGACTCCCAGGTCACCCTGCTGTGCTGGCTCCACCCTGCTAAGCTCTCCCGCCTGCCATCCCAGGTTCCATCCAAGTACAAATTCCTATATTTCTCCCTTCCCCGGGGGCCATAAAATTTCCCCAGCTCAGCTGCCTTGCGAGCTGGGCCTGGGCTGTAGGCGCTTCCCGGCAGGAGGCAGTTCCTGTGTCTTAAAAGCCTGCCTGAGGACAGGTGCGCATTCTGTCAGTGAAGTCCCTGCCCAACAAGGGAACCTGACCCGGTACCAGAAGATCCAATAGAGAGCATTTGAAGGAAGAGATGGGCAGACGTCAAGGCAAGACCTCGTTCAACAATCTGAAAAACAATATGAAAACACCAGATCCCAACGACCCTACAATAGAAGGATTTGAACACCTTAATCCAGAAGAAGTGGGAAAAAGTGCCATTATGAAAGCAATAGAGTCCTTTAAACAGGATATGAATAACTCCCTTAAAGAATTGGATGAGAAGTATAACAAAAAGTTTGAAGAAATGAGTATAGAAATGGATGAGAAGTATAACAAAAAGTTTGAAGAATTAAGTAAATCCGTGAATGATACCCTGAGAAACCAAGAAAACATGATCAAGCAGGTAAAGGAAACAGTTCAAGAATTGAAAATGAAATGGAGGCAATGAAGAAAACACAAACCGAGAACCGGCTGGATATGGAAAACCTAGGTAAACGAACGGAGACTACAGAATCAAGCATAACCAATAGAATACAAGAGATAGAAGAATGAATCTCAGATTCTGAAGATACCATAGAGAAAATAAACGCTCTGGTCAAAGAAAACGGCAAATCCAACAAATTCTCTTCACAAAACATTCAAGAAATCTGGGATACAATAAAAAAACCAAATCTAAGAATAAAAGGGTTCTAGAAGAAGGAGAAGAATTGCAGATCAAAGATCCAGAAAATATATTCAACAAAATTATAGAAGAAAACTTTCCCAATCTAAAGAACGATATTCCTATGAAGGTTCAAGAAGCATACAGAACACCGAATAGACTGGATCAAAAAAAAAATCCCCTCGCCATATAATAATCAAAACACAAAGCATTCAGATTAAAGAAAGAATATTAAGAGCTGCAAAGGAAAAAGGTCAAGTAACTTATAAAGGTAAACCTATCAGACTTACACCAGACTTTTCTATGGAAACCATGAAAGCCAGAAGATCCTGGATAGAGGTACTGCAGAAACTAAGAGACCATGGATGCAAACACAGACTACTATACCCAGCCAAGCTATCATTCACTATCAACGGAGAAAATAAAATATTCCAGGACAAAAATAAATTTAAACAATTCGTAGCCACAAATCCAGCCTTACAGAAAGTAAAAGGAGGAAAATCGCAACCCAAGGAATCCAACATTGCCAACACTGCCTACAATAACCCAGACATCTAGCGACCCTTCAAAACCACAACTCAAAGAAGAGAAACAGACGAACTCTACTACACACACACAAAAAAAATAATAACCGGAATCAACAACCACTGATCATTAATATCACTTAATATTAATGGACTCAATTCACCTATAAAAAGGCACAGACTTAGAGATTGGATACGAAAACAGGATTCAACATTCTGCTGTTTACAAGAAACACACCTCAACCACAAAGATAGACATCTACTCAGAGAAAGGGGTTGGGAAAAGGGTTTCCAAGCAAATGGACCTAAGAAAAAAGCGGGTGTGGCCATTCTAATATCTAACAAAATTGACTTCAAACTAAAATCAGTCAGAAGAGATGGAGATGGACATTTCATACTCAAAACAGGAACAATTCATCAGGAAGAAGTCTCAATCCTGAATATCTATGCCCCTAATATAAAAGCAGCCACTTATGTTAAAGAAAAACTTTTAGAACTCAAGGCAGCCATCAAACCACACACACTAAAAGTAGGAAACTTCAACACATCTCTCTTACAAATGGACAGGTCAATCAAACAGAAACTCAACAAAGAAATAAGAGAATTACTAGAGGTAATGAATCAAATGGACTTAACAGACATCTATAGAACATTCCACCCAAATAGGAAAGAATATACCTTCTTCTCTGCAGCTCATGGAACCTTCTCGAAAATTGACCACATACTCGGTAACAAAGCAAACTTCCACAGATACAAAAAAATATTAGTAACCACCTGTATCTTGTCAGATCACCACGGAATGAAGTTAGAATTCAATAACAATTCTAACACCAGAAAACCTACAAACGCGTGGAAGTTGAACAGTCAACTACTGAATCATCCCTGGGTCAAGGAAGAAATAAAGAAAGAAATTAAAGTCTTCCTTGAATTTAATGAAAATAAAGACACAACATACTCAAACCTATGGGACACAATGAAAGCAGTGCTAAGAGGAAAGTTCATAGCACTAAGTGCCCAATTAAAGAAAACGGAGAAAGCATATATTGGAGACTTAACAACACACCTGAAAGCTCTGGAAAAAAAAGAAGCAGACTTTCCCAGGAGGAGTAGAAGACTGGAAATAATCAAACTGAGGGCTGAAATCAACAAAATAGAAACACAGAAAACAATCCAAAAAATCAACGAAACAAAAAGCTGGTTCTTGGAGAAAATCAACAAGATTGACAAACCCCTATCCAAAATAATCAAACGGCAGAGAAAGAACATGCAAATAAATAAGATCAGAAATGAAAAGGTAGACATAACAACAGACACAGAGGCAATTCAGAGAATCATTAGATCTTACTACGAAAGTTTATATGCCACAAAGTTGGAAAATGTACAAGAAATGGATTGGTTTTTAGATAAATACCATTTACCAAAGTTAAATCAAGACCAGGTGAACAATCTAAATAGACCTGTTAGTCACGAAGAATTAGAAGGTGTTATCAAAAACCTCCCAACCAAAAAAAGCCCAGGGCCAAATGATTTCAATGCAGAATTCTACCAGAACTTCCAAGAAGAGCTGATACCTATACTCCTTAAGGTATTTCACAATATAGAAACAGAAGAGTCATTGCCAAACTCCTTTTATGAAGCTACAGTTACCCTGATACCAAAACCACACAAAGACACAACCAAGAAAGAGAATTACAGGCCAATCTCACTCATGAACATTGACGCAAAAATTCTCAACAAAACCCTGGCAAACCGATTCCAAGAACACATTAGAAAAATTATCCATTATGATCAAGTAGGCTTCATTCCAGAGATGCAGGGCTGGTTCAACATACGCAAATCTATCAATGTAATCCATCATATAAATAAACTAAACGAAAAAAACCATATGATCATCTCATTAGATGCTGAAAAAGCATTTGACAAAATCCAACATCCCTTTATGATAAAGGTGTTGAAGAGATTGGGGAATACAAGAATCATACCTAAATATAATAAAAGCTATTTACAGCAAGCCAACAGCTAACATCAAACTGAATGGAGATAAACTCAAAGCCATTCCATTGTAATCAGGAACAAGACAAGGCTGTCCACTATCCCCATACCTCTTCAATATAGTGCTAGAAGTTCTAGCAATAGCAATACGACAACATAAGGGGATCAAGGGGATTCGAATTGGAAAGGAAGAAGTTAAACTCTCGTTATTTGCAGACGATATGATAGTATACATGAGCGACCCCAAAAACTCTACCAAAGAACTCCTACAGCTGATAAACACCTTTAGTAATGTGACAGGATACAAGATCAACTCCAAAAAATCAGTTGCCCTCCTATACACAAGGGATAAAGAAGCAGGGAGGGAAATCAGAGAAACTTCACCTTTCACGATAGCCACAAATAGCATAAAATATCTTGGGATAACTCTGACCAAGGAAGTGAAAGACCTATTTGACAAGAACTTTAAGCCTTTGAAAAGAGAAATTGAGGAGGATACCAGAAAATGGAAAGACCTCCCCTGCTCTTGGATTGGGAGAATCAACATAGTAAAAATGGCAATTCTACCAAAAGCAATCTATAGATTCAATGCAATCCCCATCAAAATCCCATCAAACTTCTTCACAGACCTTGAGAGAACAATAATCAAGTTTATATGGCAAAACAAAAAACCCAGGATAGCCAAAACAATCTTATATAATAAAGGAACTTCTGGAGGTATAACCATCCCTGACTTCAAACTCTATTACAGAACGACAGTATTGAAAACAGCTTGGTACTGGCATAACAACAGAGAAGTTGACCTATGGAATCGAATAGAAGACCCAGATATTAACCCACAAACCTATGAACACTTGATTTTCGACAAGGGGGCTAAAGGTATGCAATGGAAGAAGGAAAGCATCTTTAGCAAATGGTGCTGGCATAACTGGATGTCAACCTGTAGAAGAATGAAAGTAGACCCATATCTGTCACCATGCACAAAACTCAAGTCCGAATGAATTAAAGACATCAACAGTAATCTGACCACTTTGAACCTGATAGAAGAGAAAGTGGGAAGTAGTCTACAAGACATAGGCACAGGAGACCACTTCCTAGGTAGAACCCTAGTAGCACAGACAATAAGAGAATCAATGAATAAATGGAACCTCCTGAAACTGAGAAGCTTCTGTAAAGAAAAGGACACCGTCAGTAAGACAAAAAGGCTACCTTCCGACTGGGAGAAGATCTTCACCAACCCCTCATTAGATAAAGGCCTGATCTCCAAAATATACAAAGAATTCAAGAAACTAGACACTAAAACTCTAATTAACCCAATTAAAAAAATGGGGTGCTGATCTGAACAGAGAATTCTCCACAGAAGAACTTCGAATGGCCAAAAGACACTTAAGGTCATGCTCAACCTCCTTAGCGATCAGGGAAATGCAAATCAAAACAACTATGAGATACCATTTTACACCGGTCAGATTAGCTAAAGTCAAACACACCAATGATAGCCTATGCTGGAGAGGATGTGGAGAAAGGAGAACTCTCATCCATTGTTGGTGGGAATGCAAATTTGTGCAGCCACTGTGGAAATCAGTGTGGCGATTTCTCAGGAAACTGGGAGTCAACCTCCCTCAAGACCCAGCAATTCCACTCTTGGGAATATACCCAAGAGATGCCCTATCATACCACAAAAGTATTTGTTCAACTATGTTCATAGCAGCACTATTTGTAATAGCCAGAACCTGGAAACAACCTTGGTGCCCCTCAATAGAAGAATGGTTAAAGAAGGTGTGGAACATATATACATTAGAGTTTTACTCAAAGGTAAAAAACAATGACATCTTGAATTTTGCATGCAAATGGATGGAATTAGAAAACGCTTTACTGAGTGAGGTAAGCCAGACCCAAAAAGAGGAATATGGTATGTATTCACTCATAAGTGGATTCTAGCCATAATTAAAAGTCTTTGAGCCTATTATTCGTGATCTTAGAGAAGTTAAATAAGAAGGTGAACCTGAAGAAAATCATGTAGTTATCCTCCTGGAGATTGGAAATAGACAAGAGCCCCAGGTAACCTCGGGTTCATGGGGGCATGGGAGGGTTGTTGGAAGGGTTAGAGAGAAGGGAATAGGGGAGGAATGGGGAAAGCTCGGGGGACTGGGATGGGGGGGGAGGAAGGATGGATATGGGATCAGGGAAGAATTTATCTCAACTAAGGGATTCATTTTAGGGTTTACAAGAGACTTGATTCTGGAGGGGTTCCCAGGTCCAAGGAGAGATCCCCAGATTGTTCTCTGGACAGAGGAGATGGTGCCTGAATCGGCCTTGGCCCATAACCATACTGATGAATATTTTGCTTATCACCATAGAACCTTCATCTGGCGATGGATGGAGATAGAGACAGAGACCCACATTGGAACACTGGACTTAACTCCCTAGGTCCAAACGAGAAGCAGAAGGAAAGAGAATGTGATCAAAGAAGGCAAGACCAGAGGGAACCTTCATCCGACGATGGATGGCGATACAGACGGAGACCCACATTGGAGCACCGGACTGAGCCCCTCAAGGTCCAAATGAGGAGCAGAAGGAGGAAGAACATGAAAAAGGAAATCAGGACCGCGAGGGGTGCGATCACCCACTGATACAAGGGGACGGATCTAATGAGGGTTCACCAAGGCCAATTGTCTGGGATTGAGCGAGCACGTGATCCAGCCAGATTCTCTGAATGAGGACGGATTCTCTGAATGTGGCTGGCCCGGAGTCTTTCTGAAAAGCCATTGACAATAACACTGGGACTTGTTTTCTCTGCATATACTGAATTTTTGGGATCCAGTCTGTCTGGATACTCACCTTCCTGGACCTGGAGGGAGGGGGGAGGAACTTGAACTTCCCACAGGGCAGGAAACCCTGACTGCTCTTAGGGATGGAGAGGGAGGAGGAGAGAGAGTGGGGGGTGTGGGAGGGTGTTGGGAGGTGGGGCGGAAATGGAAACTTTTATAAATTAATAAACTTTGGAAAAAAAAGAGCTGCCAGTGATCTTAACCACTTAGTCATCCAGAACAATCTATCAGGCTTGCTTCAGTGTTTAATTTAACTATTTCCTCTAGAAAATTTAAAAGAATATTTGTAATTCCTTTGTTTTGGAGTACAGACCTAGTGTCTTGCTATAGCCATGGAAGAAACAGATTTTAATGTGGAGGCCAGATATCCACAAATTTTTGCAATCATCTTGCCTCAGTCTACAAAGTACTGGGTTATAAAAATCTGACTTGGTTATTATTTATTTTTGAAATAACTTTCTATAGTTTGTATTATATTATACATGGTTATATTGGAATTGCAGCATGCACCAGTTACTATAACAGTATAATAAAGAATAACTACCTTCATGACTTCTCTATTAAGTCATAGTGCACACATGAGCTGGAGAGACGTTTTGGTGGGGAAAACTGCCAGGTGCACTTGAGATCAAATACCCAGTTAAAAAAAAAAAAGCAAAGGCAAAATGTACACCTGATTTTGGGCCTACTATACTTTCCATAATATACAAAACCCTACTTAGGACTTATCAGAGTTTATCTAAATGACTCACCAAAGTTTGAGAAGCAGGGGTCAACACAGCTTCATTCCAAAAGCTAATATATATCTATTTGAAATCTACTCTAAGAATTTACATTGCCATCACCCAAACTGAGATTAGATAAGCAGTCACAAACTTTATAATGGATTTTCTTTAGTTAGTAGCATACTTCAGCCTCCTGTCATAAACAAGCATCACAAAAAAAAATGACTTCCTTTGCCAGGTGGTGCAAGCCTTTATTCTCAGCACTGAGGATGAAGAGGCAGGCAGATCTCTGTGAGTTTGAGGCCAGCCTGGTCTACAAGAGCTATACCCAGGGCAGCTAGGACTGTAACAAAGGAAAAACTTTTCTTGGAAAAAAATGACTTTTCCAAGAAAGGTACTGCCTACCTGGTGCTTGTCCATTTGTCTTTTCTCTTCTTGAATCTGCTCCCACAGATTCATTGTCAGATATATTTGGAAGATTCTCATCGATGCTCTGTTATAACAAGGAGTGATCATGAGTTGTATAAAATCCTCCCAATCGATTTTATGAAGATGTCAAATTTCTTATAATAAAATCACATGTAGTTGAATATAAAAGAAGTATATATTAAAAGCTAAAATATTTGAAAATACAGCCTCAGAGTGCTCTTCAGATCCATTCTAACTTCTATCTTCATGCGGTCACTGACTATATAAGCAGCATGGCAGGCCAAAAGAACATACAGGTAGGGAGTAGCAGATGGCTTATATATTTTAGTCAATATTTTACTTTTGTGTATCAAAATCTACTTTGCATGCCCCACAAAAATAATAGAATTTTTAAAGAAAATGCATACTTAAACAACTTCTCATAAATGCACTCTATGGACTCAACATTGAATATCCAGGGCACTTAAAACGCAACAGATAGTTTAGAATCAGGTGCAATATGCGTCACACACTACTGTTGGTACAATCAGAACTGGACATAATTTGAAGTTTCTTCGTATAAATTTGGGATAAGATGTCTGTATTTTGTTGTTAAAATTGCTTACTGATTGGGAAATTGGGGAGCAGAGGCAAGACGGCGTATTGGAAGCCATAACCATGAGAAGGGAGGGAGAAAGTAATGGAAAAGTGCTAGCAGAGAAATGAGCAGAGCATAGAAAACAGAAATAAAACTCAGACTTTTCTCTACAAAGAAGCCGAATGCTCCTCAACTGCACCAATATGCTCATGCTGAGGCAGGCTCACCAGTGAAGTATATCCAAGAACACCAGCTGCCCATCACCATGAAATTCAGACAGTGAGGCAGTTCACATTGCTAGAAACCTAAACTGAAGGTAATAACTCAGCCCTCACAGAGGGGAAAGTGGAGTGAAACCAAGCAATGAAAATGCAGTAGAGATACAAAATGGAATTAAATCAGCCATAAAGAAAGGAAAGACACGAAGTTTTCAAGAAGGTCAATTTATCTGAAAGTTACTATATGAAGTGAGGGGACCCATACTCAAAAATACAAATACCAGATATGCTTTCAGAAGCAAATCCTAGCGTCTAATTTTTATTATTCTGTGGGGGGGTGTAGAAGGCCGTAACCACACTCTCCACCATAGATGACGCTGCACCGCCAGGTGAGCTAGAAAGCTCACACGTGTTGGTATTTTTCCACTACTCCCAAGGTTTCACCTGGGACTGGGAGCAGTTGACCAATCCAGGAATGACACGTCCAGAGCAGGGTCTGTTTCCTTTATAAGGGATGGGTTCCATCTTATCTGGGTCCCCGGCCATGTTGGCTTATGCTCTAGCTCCCAAGAGGATTAAAGCCATTCCTGCAGAAGGATCCTAGTGTTCCGCGTGGTTCTTGCTGGCGAGACGGTAGCGTGGGACAACTGGTGCCGAAGCCCTCGGGACGCCGAGGAATCCTGACCACCGCACCGACGGGGATCTCTTGGATTCACCTTGGATTCAGGAAGGATTCAGAACTGCGGGTCTGCATAATCAGAGAGGTAATGTCTGTTCCTGGATTTTTCGGTTTTGAGCTTGACTTATCTCCGCATTGGGAAGGTTTCATACAGGCCTTGATGCTTATCTTAGCAATTCTCTTATTTTTCGTCAGAAATTGCTTAAAAGATGAATCTTGCCAAGCGGTTGTTGCAAAGGCGGAGGAAATTCAGGACAGAATATCAGAAACTGAATGCAGTGGGAGGTTAGACGCGCGCGTGAGAAAAAAAATTAAGGAAAAAGGACCCTCCAGGAATTCTAAGGAAGTAAAAATGGGGGAGAACATTGGCCCACAAGGCCAAAAGCTTAGGGTCTGTAGAGAACTAGGAGGACCCCTGACGAATGCAGGTTTGGCTGCAGCCATCATGCAGTCACAAAAACACCCTTTTAAAGGGCCAGACAGAAGAGTTTGCTTTAAATGCGGGAAGCCAGGACACTTAAAAAGGGACTGTAGGTCATCAGAAAAGGAGAGAGCGCCCCCTATGCTTTGCTCACGCTGTGGTAAAGGTTATCATAGGGCAGAGCTCTGCCGCTCCGTTAGGGACGCCCATGGTAAGATCCTCCCACCATTAGGAAACCCACAGATTGATGATCCAAAAAACGGGATGGCGGGCCCTCGGTCCCAGGGCCCCCAAAAATATGGGAACAAGTTCGTCAGGGCAACGACCGAGGGACCCTCGGAGGCAGAACAAGAGTGGACTTGTGTGCCTCCACCGACTTCTTATTAATGCCTCAAATGGGGGTACAGCCCGTCCCTGTGCAGCTGCCTGAGCCCCTACCCCCTGGAAGCGTGGGCCTGCTTTTAGGACGTGGCTCGCCTATCCTACAGGGATTAATCGTCCACCCAGGTCTCGTTGATAGTCAGCACACTGCTGAGATACAAGCCCTGTGCTCTTGCCCTAGTGGAGTTTTTTCCATCAGTAAAGGAGACAGGATAGCTCAGTTACTGCTTCTCCCGGCAGACATCCACCAGAGGCCGGAGAATAGATTAATGGGGTCAACAGAACAGGATTCAGCCTACTTGGTTGTTAGCCTTCAAGATCGACCCAAACTGCCCCTTTGGGTCAATGGTAAATGCTTCGAAGGCATTTTGGACACCGGCGCGGACAAAAGTATTATCTCATCGCGCTGGTGGCCACAGTCCTGGCCAGTTACTGAGTCGTCTCATGCCCTACAGGGCTTGGGCTACAGTGCAAACCCCACCATTAGCTCCACCAGATTAACCTGGGAAACAGATGAAGGGCAGTCAGGATATTTTACACCATATGTCCTCCCCCTGCCGGTCAACTTATGGGGAAGAGACGTGATGCAGGGCATGGGATTGACCCTATCTAATGCATATTCATCTCAGGCCCAAGATATAATGATCAGAATGGGTCATAGGCCAGGAAGGGGCTTGGGTCGCTCCCAGCAGGGAATACGGGAGCCAATAAATCCTAAACCTAATATCAGCAAACAGGGCCTGGGTTTTTCCTAGGCGCCACTGGGGCAGCACAGCCTATACCATGGAAAACAGAGACCCTCAATCAGTTATCTACCACAGTGGCTACAGCCCTGGATCAACAGGCTACCATAGATACATCTATTAGAGGTAGAATAAAGAACAGGTGGATATCTTATGGCAGCTTGCCCAATTGGGCTGTAAATTGGAAAACTCCAGCCTTATGTGTGACCAATGTACCATATGAGAACTTTATAAAAGTGGCTAACTTGTCCCGAGAATTGTCTTTGTATCTTGCAGGAGAATTTTGATGATTTGCTGTCCTCCTTGAGATGGTCCATCATGACAATCAACTCCACGCGAGTGGACATAAGCTTGGCCAAAGAATTCCAGTCCTGGATCGTGTCCTTCATCCCCTACTTCAAAGAATGGGTGGGGGTGGAAGTGTTTTGGAACAGTCCTATGCTATGGAATAGTGTTCCTCCTCTGGATGGTCTGCTGACTCTAATCCCAAAGTCTTAGGGACAAAGTGGTTTTTGCACAGCGCTGGCTGCCCTAGAACAGGGGGCCTCTACTGATGTGTGGTTATCTATGTTAAAGCAGTAAGGTTTAAGCCAACCAGCTCCTGCACCCCTAGGACTGTGGTCCATTGCACAGGGTGGAGTGCTTGGCTTAGCTAGCCCTGAAGGTTGTCGAGCTTAAGAGCATCGCACAGAGAATGACCCTCTCTGAGAGATAAGTCGCTCTGCTTAAGGGTTTCCTGCCGTATATTCCCTTTCCCAGAAAATTGGCAGAGGGCAGGCCGGATAGGTTCCAGGTGTCATGAGCCTAGGGACAGATTCCGTGTAAGCCCATTTTAATGTTTTCATTTTGGGAAGTGCGACCTCTATCTTTACCTTCCTAGGGAGTTGCCTTTCTGCAAAGAAGTAAAATTAGGGGGAGATGTAGAAGGCCGTAACCACACTCTCCACCATAGATGACGCTGCACCGCCAGGTGAGCTAGAAAGCTCACACGTGTTGGTATTTTTCCACTACTCCCAAGGTTTCACCTGGGACTGGGAGCAGTTGACCAATCCAGGAATGACACGTCCAGAGCAGGGTCTGTTTCCTTTATAAGGGATGGGTTCCATCTTATCTGGGTCCCCGGCCATGTTGGCTTATGCTCTAGCTCCCAAGAGGATTAAAGCCATTCCTGCAGAAGGATCCTAGTGTTCCGCGTGGTTCTTGCTGGCGAGACGGTAGCGTGGGACAGGGGGGGGGGGTATAGGCAAAGCTTATCAAACTAGAAAGAGGACCATGAGACTAGGGAAAAGACTCTAAGAAAAGTGGCAGGGGTAATAGAATCTATGAGAAATGAAAAAAAGGGGAACTATGAGGAAAGAAGGGTGTGATGTGAGGTGAGGAGGATCAGCCTAAACAATTGTGAAAACACCATAAGGAAACCTCTTACTTAGTATGCTAATTTAAAAATATTTACGTAACAAATTTTCAAAAGAAATTATCCATGGAATGGATGGATAATATTGCACAAATACTACATATTATTATACAATTTTTTTCCAAGGAAGGAAAACTTCCAAGACAATGACATTGAGTTTTTAAGTAACTGACTGCATAAGCCTGTTAGCTGAGCATCTCTGTGTACGTAACATATTACAAGAGTAACGTGATGATTGCAAGGCGTTATCCCAGCCCTACTTCCTGGTTACGCAGGGTAAGAGTCAACTAAAAAATGATGTGATACATGCTCCTCCTCCTTGATTAGATTCCACTTGGTCTTTCATTAGAAGTTACTTCTCACTCAGAAAAAAATCTTCTCTAAATTTAAAAGTGCACGGCCACCCGTAGTCCATGCTAACTACAGACCCCTTCAATGCTGTGTTTTTCTCAAATGATTCACATGTAGTGATCTAAAAGTACTTGTTGAGTATTGTTTATCTATTATCACTAGAAAATGGGACATCTGGGATATTCAGTGTTTAAATCTAGCTAGTATATCATTGACCCACAATAATGAAAATTGTTTGGTATTGTCTTAGCTATGATTATTACTGCTGTGATGAAACACCAACTTGGGGGAGGAAAGGGTTTATTTGACTTTCCTCATTGTTCATCATCAAAGGACGTCAAGACAGGAATTCAAAACAGTGCAGGGACCTGGAGGTAGAAACTGGTGCAGAGGCCATGGAGGAGCGCTGCTTACTGGATGCTTATCATGGCTTGCTCAGCCTGCTTTCTTAAAGACCCCAGGACAACCAGTCCATGGGGGGCACTAAGCACAATGAGCTGTGCCCTCCCACATCATTTACTAATTAAGAAAATGCCTTACAATAAGATTTTTTTAAAATTTAAAATGACAGATCTTAAGGAGGCATTTTCTCAATTGAGTTTCCTTCCCTCCTTTCAGAGAGCTCTAGTTCATGTCAAGTTGACATAAAACTAGCCAGCACAGGTCTCAATCAATACTTATAAAGTTTTCAGTAATGCCTCTATCACTATTCACAACATTTCTGTTGCAGGCTGTTCCTCCAAACAACTGAAAATATATTTAATATTATCTCATCTACATAAACTTCTGCATTAAGTTGTTCAAATATGTTCTAAAGTCCTCTAGAGAGAGCAGGTCACTCTTTCCATATTTACTGATTTGATTTCCTTTGTGCTGGAATCAGCACTATTACCTTGTTAATACTTACACATTAACAAATTTGAAGCTAAAAAATTAGTGTGTTTTGTATCAGATAAAAGATATATGGACAGAATTTTTTATAACATCTTGCTCGTAGGGTTAATAAACACAGGGCAAATAATGTTTATCTAAGGATAAATGTTAGCCATATGTTCCATAAGAAGGTAAAATATTTGTTAAGACTTTAAGGCTAAGTATTAAATTGCAAGCCATCAATTCTTGACTGCCTTAACTGTAATTTCCTTTGGCCCAAGCAACAATCTTTTTTGTTGGTTTTTTTTTCAATACTTTGCAACAGGATTGGCTGAACTTACTTTGTAGACCAGTCTGACTTTGAAATCATAGAGATCAACCTGCATCTGCATCCCAATTGCCGGGCATACATCTCCATTGCCTGGCTTCATGCAACATTCTTAAACAAGAAAAACTTTTATACCAGAAACTCTAATTTATATTTACATACCAATGAGTGGATACTTCCCTTCTCATCAAATCTACTGTGATCTTCCTCTGATGTCACTTCTAAGTCTGGCTCTACTAATAAATATATTTAGTTAAACAAACTATTAATATATTGTATATAAAACAATAGTCTTTATAGCAATAGATGGAAGTATCTTAAAACTTGTGTTTATAAAAATTCCATTTTGAATTTTCCTAATTAGTTTGTATCCAGCTTTACAGTTAGCTGAATATACAGTTCTTAAAAGCATTGCTTCCAGTCACCACCAGTACTTGGGTCAACATGAGAGTTTGACAGACTCCAGATGTAAGAAGCATTTTTGAGATTCTTCCATACATTCAACCACTCAACAGAAATAAGCAAGCCCTCAGAAGTGAAACTTAAAATTATCACAGTAATGAACAGAATGCATACGAGTGAGCTCTTCTTTATTTCTACTCTGAACACTTAAATAATCCACTAATTATTTTCTAAACTAAAGTTCCAGCATTCTCCACACCTTTGTCTTTGCTACCCTGCTCCTTATATTTGATTATCTCTGTCCACTATTTTAACAGTTTTGTCTCATCTTTTAATAATTTTTTGCCATATAAAGTATTGAGTTCTGGCTCTTCCTACACAGACAAATCTTTTCTTGTGTCTGTCTGAGTATTTGTTGATTTTTTTCAATTTTATCTTTATCACTAGAGCTTCAAATTATTTATGTACATGTATAATTCCTTTTTATCTACCCAAGTAGGAACAATTAGTCATTCCAGTGTAAGCAGTCTATTTCATTTTACTCAATAATTGTTTACTGTATTTTTTCTAAACATAATACCAGCTTGATACTTAAAATATGAGGTTAGTCAGACACCAGTAAAGAAACTGTAAGAACATGAAAGGAAGAAACGTGAAAGAAGGATGTTTAGTAGGGAACGAGCTAAAAGCAGATTATTAGAAAAGATACCAACAGCAGTCTAGTAATTTTACAGGAAACACAAGAGTGGAGTTTGTGCTAATAATACAGGGTTGGACATAAGTCATGAAAGCCTTCTCTGGAATTTTAAGAAGGTTGGACCTTTTCGTTTCAAAATGTTAGCTTGACAAACTAGCAAGCTGGTTGGAGATTGAATGTGCACAGCATTGCATAAATGGAGGTAGATGTTTTATAAGAAGTTACTGGGGCAAGATAAACATTATCCAGACCATAACTGGTGGAATGTTTATAGGAATGTTTAGTTATAAATTTATCAGCATCTGGTACTGAACAATTTTGTTAAGTGAATAAATGTATAAGTAGGACTGTATCCTTGGAGAAGTAGACTTGTCATTTCAGAGAACTATAGAGGGAGTTAAGTTTAAGTTGTTTGTTTCTGGTGCACATCTTACTAGGGTGAGGGGACCAGGTTGGTGTTTTGTTTTGAATGAACTGATTCCTTAATCTACTAAAATCATCAAGCAATAACATCGCAGTGCAGTATAGGCTTCTGGATAAATGACGTGAATAGCATCTATGAAGCAACTGTAATGGGTATGTGATGCTGCATGCAAAGGCTGGTGCCACTACAGAGCAACTGGAGTCGAAAAGATACAGTCTTAGGTTCGGAGGAAAGGGAAGGCACAAGTGATGTCACATCACATTGTATAATTTATTGTGATAGACCTGATTCCATGAAATAATGAGATAATGGCATGAAATACAAATAGGCAATTTAAAACATAGAGATGTGCAACTAACTGTCCAATTATAAGAAAATGAACATTATTTATGGATGTAATTCATTATTGTGTTGCTTACAAGGGCTTTGAAATTGTGTCTTAAAGAGAGGCTCTTGTGTTTCAGATTGCTGGGTAAGTGAATCAACATGCAAATAGCAATTCACTCAGCAATATCACTACTATTTTACACTTGGAGAACAGCCTTGGGCTTTCACAATTACGCCCTAGAAGTCCCTAACAGTTATAGGTTTAAAATCAGGCAAACTTTAGGGGATAAAACATGAAAGAAGAAACTTCTGATTTAAAGAATACACTTCCTACACAATTTCTTAGCCCTGACAATGCCTTTATTTTCAATTATTTACACCAACAATGACCTCAGAAGTATTTAGCTCAATACAGTAGTTAAATTTATGAAGATTTTTTATTCTTCTCTCATACAATACATCCTGACTACAGTTCCCCTCCCTCCAACTCCTCCCACTTCCCCACCTAGTTCTCCTCTCCCCAAGATCTAATCTTCCATTCCCGGTCAGAAAACAGCAGTCCTCCCGGGATATCAACCAAACACAACACAACAAGTTACAATCAGACTAGGCACAAACCCACCTGGAAGGGAGTGAGAAACTTCTGAGCACTTGGAAAATCTTAAAATGTTTCCTTCTATCTAGGATAATTATGGCATAGTTTACCTGATTTGAAGGCTGGCGTGTCCTTTGTTGTCCATGCTTCTTTGAAATCATCATTTTTGATTTCAATAGGAGTCTAAATGGGTTTTGAAACAGGACACTTAATAAATATTGCATACGTCACCCAGTGTTGATGCTCATCATCCAAGATAAAGTACAATCGTGATTACCGTCATTTGAGAAAGCTCCTTGTCAGACTCTAAAATGCAGAATGGCCATCAGTCAATGATAATGTTATCAAACTGAGTCCTCATGTTTTCCTTTAATGATGATTACTGCGTTGGGGGGGGGGGGAATGGAACACTTTTGGATTGTTTTCTTGTTTTCTGATTGAGGCAGCTATGTTAAAGAAATACAATGAATAAAAACAAGAGAAGAGCTTTCAACAAATATTTTCAACAGAGATTGTGAGTCTACTGACTGTGCCAGAAGCAGAATTGGCCCCCATGCCAATGTGGTGAGCGCACTGATTGATGTAGAGAAAATGGATCTCTAACCAGAGGAGCAAAGCATAACTCTGTGGATAGTGGACTGCCAAAGGTGTGGGTAGAGTGGGACATCATCTATGTCACTAAAATACTGTCAACAGTTTGGATCGTTAAGGGTGGTATTTGTTACCTTCTTCAATCCACACCATAAATTATGAAGAACACACTAGTGTTATTTTCCAAGAAAGTTCTCTGAACTAATCATCTTTGATGATGTTCTTCTAAAAAATAAAACTTACAATATTCTCCTTTTCCTACACTCATGTTGTTGACTGGCATGGCTCAATTTTTATATTTAGTTTAGATATCTTTGTGTGTGTGTGTGTGTGTGTGTGTGTGTGTGTGTGTGTGTTTTCAAGACAGGATTTCTCTGTGTAGCCTTGACTGTCCTGGAACTCACTCTGAAGACCAGGTTGGCCTCAGACCTACAGAGATCTGCTTGCCTCTGTCTCTCAAGAGCTGGGATTAGAGACATGCACCGCCACCACCTGATCCTAATTTACATATCCTACTGCTTCTCAATAATAAGAGAAGTTATGTGAACCACATGTACAGCATAATGTGCAAGACATCAGTAGTGAAATGTGATTATCCAACAAAAATGTAAATTGACTTTTCAGGTAAATATAGGATAGTAGAAGCCTGTTACATGTGAAATCAATGTAGTATGTATTAAACAAGTATAGGGACATTGTAGTCCACTTCTTAGACATATTTAAATACTGGAAGCTTAGTTTATGTTTTTATAGCATTTATAATGCCATTCCATGATTTATCTAAACTATTCTCATAACTTGCCCTCTCTGCTGTATATAAAGCCTCATTTCCCATTACTCACTCCCTGCAATAACTACTGTGATTGTTCTGCATTCTCCTTCCATCCTTTCCTTAATCTCAGAATTTCTTGGGTGTTAGAAAACCCGTAACTCATAGTCCAGAACTTTCAGTAACACATTAAACATGTTGCTAGAACTTGAAGTCATTCAACTTGTTATTTAAATTTCTTATTTCTTACAAAACACTTACAATACTTTTAGTATTATGTGGCAGTCATCCGCTTTGAATAAATAAGTCATCACATGGTTTTCAAAATAAAATTCTATTCTTACCTTTCATTTGTTCATTTATATTAATTTTTCCCATTTCGTATCCTGTGCCAGATAAACAGCCAACATTCTTCTGTGGAAGATGCTCTACGATACTCTGTTAAAATAAATGTGGATACATTACATAAATGTCTCGTAGCTGCCTGCTGAGAAACTCGTAGCTGCCAACTTCAAAAGCAAGCTAGAAAATGAAAGCAAGTTGTACAGGCAGTAAAGCCCTTGATGGGGATGTTGTATATGTTCTTTATATCAATTTAATTCCTTTCTGTCATATGGTTGATAAGCATGTAAACTGATCATGGAAAGTCAGAGGAAGCAAATGTGTGTATACAATAATGGCTTATCTGTCCATTTTAATAAGAATTAACTTCTAAATACCTAACTCTACCTTGCATTCCCAAAAAAGAAGAATTCTCAAAAGTACATATTTAGACAAATTTTATTGAAAAATAAAACCACTTGTATAGTATAATATTTAACGTTTAGAATACCTCTCCAATGACAGGACTTGTCTTAGAGGCAGAAGAAGATATTTTTCCATAAAAAGAATTTCTAGCTTGTCATATTGGGTATAAAGAAAACACTGAAGAAATTGTTTAGTATGGGTAAATAATCCTTAAATTATATAAGTTTTGTATAAAATGGTTACTGTTAGAAAAATGCTTACAATGAGGGATAAGTTAGAAAATTTCTAATTATGTAGTATTTAAACAATAGCATGAAAATATAATATGTAATATGCAACTCTTTAATAATGAAGAAATTCCAAAAAGAATAGTAAGCCTTAGTTAGAACAGGATTATAAGACTGTGTGTGTATGTCCATTTACATGTATGTACATATACATAAATATGTCAACAAAAATTAAAGAAGAATAAATATGAGAGGAAGTATGGTGCACAGAAGGTGCTGGATGGGCTTGAAGGAGAGATGAAAATGTTATGAATGTTATAAACTCATGTAAGAAGTTCTAAAACATTTTGAAATTTAAATTTTAAAAGGAACCTTTCTTTACTTGCAGATGATGTGGTTTTATGCCTAAAAGAACCCAAAGACTACAAAAAAAACTCCTACAGCTGATAAATACACTTTGCAAATTAAAATACATAAAAATCAAGTCTTCTGATATATGACAAACTGAGAAAAGTTAAAATTATATAAATTTGAAACAGAGCAAGAAGAGAATATATGGGAGGGATTGAAGGAAGTAAAAGGAAGGGGGAATTATGAATTATAGTTTCCAAATATAAAAACTTAATCAAGAACCAGCAATGGCCACAGGAGAAAGCCTGAGCCAACCACCTTAGCCGGAGCAGGCCTGAGGTAGCAACCTCCACAGGAACAGGTACAAGGTAGCAACTGCGAAGGGAACAGGCCTGAGCCAGAGACCTCTGCAGGACCAGGCATGAGTCAGGAACTCCGAGGGAACAGGCCCAAACTAGAGATCTCTGGAGAACTGGGCCCAAACCAGGGACCTCCTTCGTGGAAGCAGGCCCAAGTCAGGGACATCTGTGGGAACAGGCCAGAGCCAGTGACCTCAGCCAGAGCAGGCCCTAGGCAATGACCTCCACAGGAGCAGGTACAAGGGAGCCACTGCTGAGGGAGAATGCCTGAGCCAGAGACCTCTATTGGACCGGCAGAGACCTCTACAGGATTGGCACAAATTGATGACCTCCAAGGGAGCAGACCCAAGCCAGCAACCTCCACCAGAGCAGGTCCAAGGCAGCAACCTCAGCAGGAGCAGTCCCAAACAAGCAACCTCCATGGGAGCAGGGCTGAACAATCCCTGGGTTTGCAGAGTGACCCCCAGGAGTACTGAGTGACCTTTGGGAACACTGAGTGACCTACAGGGTGACTGGAATTGTGACCCTGACTGCACCACGAGGAGTAACTATTTGAGTCTTGGATCCACTGGCATCTGGAAGATTGATCATGAGAGACACAGCCCAACTATACCAATCAGAAGAAAAGATGGTCAGACAAAGTAAGAGCACACTCAACACCACAGAGAGCAACACAAAACCAACAAAAACTAGTGGCCTTACAACATCAAGACTTGAACAACTAAATATAGATGAAGCAGAAGAAAATGAGCTGAAAAAATAACTTTAGGAGAATGTTTAAGGCCCTTAAAGAGGAAATGAAAAATTCCCTCAAAGAAATGGAGGAAAAAAACAAACAAAAAATTGGAAGACATCAACAAATCCCTTAAAGAAAACCAAGAAAAAGAAATCCAACAGATGAAAGAAATGATTCAAGACTTAAAAACCAAAATAAAGGCAGCAAAGAAAAAACAAATCAAGGGAATTATAGAAATGGAAATTATGAGAAAATGATCAGAAACCATAAATGCAAGCATAAACCGCCGAAAACAAGAGATGGAAGAGAGAATCTCAAACCCTGAAGATACAATAGAGGAAATTTACTCATCGGTCAAAGAAAACATTAAATCTAACAAAAGCTTATCACAAAATATTCATGAAATAAGGGACACCATGAAAAAAAGCAAACCTAAGAATAATGGGGATAGAAGAAGGAGGAGGAGAAGGAGGAGGAGGAGGAGGAGGAGGAGGAGGAGGAGGAGGAGGAGAAGCAGAAGCAGAAGCAGAAGAAGGGGAGGAGGAGGTTCAACTCAAGGCACAGAAACTATATTTAACAAAATCATAGAAGAAAACTTTCCCAACCTAAAGAAAGATATGCCTATGAAGATACAAGAAACTTACAGAACACCAAATAGACTGGATCAAAAAAAAATCCCCTCACCACATATTAATCAAAACGCCAAACATATAGAATAAAGAAAGAATATCAAGAGCTGCAAAGCAAAATGGTCAAGTAACATACCAGTATGGCAATTTCTCAGAAAATTAGGAAAAAACCTTCCTCAAGACCCAGCAATACCACTTTTGGGTATATACCCACAGGATGTTCAATAATACCACAAGGATATGTACTCAGCTATGTTCATAGAAGCATTGTTTACCATAGCCAGAACCTGGAAATGACCTAAATGCCCCTTGATGGAAGAATGGATAAGGAAAACATGGTGTGTTTATACAGTGGAGTACTACACAACAGAAAAAATGACATATTGAAATTTGCGAGCAAATGGATGGATCTAGAGAACATCATTTTGAGTTAGGTAACCTATATCCAGAAAGGCAAATATCATACGTACTCACTCATAAGTGACTTTTAGACATAAATCAAAAAAAGCAGCCTACAATTCACAACCCAGAGAATCTAGACAACAAAGAGGACCCTACGAGAGAAATACATGAACCTAATGTACCTGGGAAGTAGAAAAAGACAAGATCTCCTGAGTAAATTGGGAGCATGGATACCATGAGAGAGAGAGTAGGAGAGGAGGGGAAAAAAAGGGAGGGGAACAGAGAAAAATATATAGCTCAATAAAAACAATTTTAAAATCTATGGGGAAAAAATTAAGTTACCACTAAGTGTCTCCATAATTCCTAAGTAATTTTATAAATCATTTTAGTTCCCACTAAAGTCAACTGTTGGTCCATAAAAAAATTAATCAAGAAAATGATGCCATTCATAACAGCATATATGTATACATACATATATATGTGTGTGTTTGTGTGTGTGAATCAATTTAACTGACTAAATAAAGGATTTGTACAATGAGAATTTCAAATTATTGAAAATAAATTGAAGATACCAAAAGGTGAAAAGACCTTCCATGCTCATGGATTGGCAGGACTAATGTGAAAATGGCTGTCTTACCAAAAGCAATCTATAGACTGAACGCAAGCACTGTCTATATTTCAGCACAATTATTCAAAAAAAGTGAAAAGTAATCTTAATTTCACTTGGAAATATAAAAGACACAGGATAACCAACAATCTTAAACAACAAATAACAGGAGGTAGTACCATCCAAGATTTTAAGTTCTACCTCAAAACTATAATAAAAACAGCATTGTAGTGAAATAAAAACTGACTTATTCACCAAAGGAGTAGAACTGAGGACCAACACGCAAGCCCATGCTCCAACAAGCACATGATTTTTAACAAAGAGCTCAACAATACTATTGGAGAAAAGGCGGCATTCTCAGCAAAGGCTGTTGGTCAAACTGAATACATGTAGAAGAATAAAACTCAACCCTTATCTCTCATCTTGCACAAAACTCAACCCCAAATGGCTCACAAACTTCCAAATAAAACCTAATATCCTGAAAAAGGTCATATGGAAGCCTACTAGTGTAGAAACTTCTGAATGTATGAATAGATACAATTACTGATAAGTATATAGTCATTGTAAAAGGATGATAGATAGATAGATAGATAGATAGATAGATAGATAGATAGATAGATAGATAGATAGATAGATAGATAGACAGACAGACAGACAGTTCTCTTTGGGCCACCAGCTCACAAATAATGACAGAGACTTACTGTTAGTGATGAAAACTTGTCCTTAGCATAGTCTTGTTTTTAACTAGTTCTTATAACTTAAATTAACCCATTTCTACTCACCTGCATTCCATCGCATACCACCATCCTACTTCCTCTGTGTCTCCTCGCTTCTCTTGTACACCTAGATCCCTCCTCCTCCTTTCTCTCTCTGCCTAGAAGCCTCACCTATACCTCCTGCCTAGCTATTGGACATTCAGCTTTTTATTACACCAATCCCAACAGTACACCTTTATGCAGTGTATAAATATGTCTACACGTAGACAGGCAGATAGATGATATAAGCCTGTAGCGAGGCAACAATACCCCTACTAGACTCCAGAGACTAACTAATAAAAACCCTGTGCCAGGAATTGGACATTTCTGATGTAGTTGTTGATCAGTGAGACCACATAGATGCCAAACAATACAGGCATGCTCTTGATTACCTTCCAGAACTTGGGAGTGAGACCCTAGTACTGCAGACACCATATACTTGAGTGATAGAACATAAAGAAATCAAAGTAGTACTGAGCCAGAAGCTTGATCCATGCTAGTTAGTTTTCATTGCTCTGGAAGGTGCTATGCATGCTAGTGGAGAAAAGAGTATCATCAATTACCCAACTGTGAAACCTACACGCTACAATAATAGCTGCCAGGAAATATGTGTCCACTGATAAAATCATGGCACAAACATTATAAGAGTAACCAACCACTTTCTGCTTGAATCTAAGTCCTGCTCCACAACATTAAAACCATATCCTGGAACTATTATCAGGTGAAGAACACATGGCTAGACTACCCACAGGTCCCAGAAAGAGTCTACTCTTACTATGGGGCTAAATGAACACAGTAATCAAACTGACTACTTTGGAGGGGAGGTTGAGACGGGGTCTTTCTGTAGCTTTGGAGCCTGTCCTGGAATTCATTCTATAGACCAGGCTGGCCTCAAACTCACTGAGATCCGCCTGTCTCTGCCTCCTGAGTGCTGAGGTTAAAGGCATGTGCCACCACCGCCCTACTCAAACTGATTTCTAATGACTTATTGATACACTTATAGATCAATGCATCTCTAAATCCTTATCCAAGAAGCTTCTATTTCTGGTAAATGGTGATTAACCCAGAGATTCACAACTAACTAAATTCCAGAGACTGCAGAATACTCATCCCTAGAATATATGTGTGTGTGTGTGTGTGTGTGTGTGTGTGTGTGTGTGTGTGTGTGTGTGTGTATGTGTGTATGTATGTATACCACACCCCTCCTTCCAACGCTCAAGGATCATTGCAGAAGTGGTAGCTGATACAAGAAAACAGTGTCTTCTGGGCACTATGGGGACAGTTGTATGGACAGTTGTATTTATGAACTCCGGCACCCACAAGGCTGTGCAAGCCTAAGCCAAACCAAACTCCAGCACAGAGGGGGAAATTGGACCCAGAATTCCACCCCTAGACATGGAGGTATAAGCAGTTGTTAGATTCTTGGAGAGGAGGGTTTGTTCTCTCAAAGTATAGCTCCTGGAAAGTCTACCACAACCCAAAGGATAACCATACAGCCAAGAATATTTGGGTAGCACACTGTGCTTGATGGGTATGTTTTAAGGAATAACTACAGAATACAGTAAACAGTTGTGAAAGCTCAGAGAAAGATGATTTCTTGGAGGTCTAGAGAATGTGTAGAGAAAGTGCGCTTGGGGTGGGAGTGAGAGATGCCTATGTACTTCTCATGCATTAATTGAAGATGCATTCATTCCTAAGTCCTGGAGGTAAGTATCATATCGTACAGTTATTAAGAGAATTTGAGAATAGATGAGTCAAAATAATGAAACTTTTTTGCTCTTCTGTAGATGCTGACAGCTGAGAGGTTATCAGACTTATTTGTTTGGCCTGGGAAGGAGAGTCTACAGTCCTTTTTGCTAGCTCCCTACAAGTTATGCGCATGTGGAAGCTGCAAGTGCATTTTCTTCAAGGAAAAAAGTTCCAAAGAACATGGCCGACTCCAATCTGAATTCATAAAAAAACATTAATGTGTGGTGTTCTAAGTTTAACACAGCTTAAAGCTCTTGCATGTTCCCCAATGACCTCAGTGCGCATGTGCCTGCAAATGGATGGTGGTTTATTCATGACTGAAAATTCCATTTTTACAGAGGCGTAAATATGAGATGCTTTATAGTCGTCTATTTGTGTCTACACAATGTCTCCAAGTTGTTTGTGAACCCAGCTTTCGGTTCCTCTTCTTTCTCCACTGGATGTAATAAATGCATGGTTAAAGGGGGTGGGGCTGTGCAAGACGATGTGGGTAGGGAATCAGGCTGGCTCTGGAAGGAGTTGGTGGAATGTGATCAAGACACACTGTGTAAAATCTCAAACGACAAATTTTTTCAAGTTTAGCTATAAATTATTATGGAGTATAAGAATATTTCAAAGTTTTGTTTCATTTTTTGTTTTGAGAGTTTCTCTGTGTAGCCCTGGCTGCTCTGGAACTTGCTAGGTTAAATTTTATAACAAGGGAAAAATGTTTTAAACGTTCAATATATTGATAGGATTTATCAATTCTATCAAGTAATCTAAAAACATGACTTCATGTGCCTGATGCAATACTACTAAACAAAGAAAAACAATACTGTGTGACATTTAAAATAAAAGTTTTCCTACCAGTGGCTGATTGTTTTCACTTTCATCGGGAATATCTTCCTCCACTGATATCAATTCTAACTCTGGTTCTGTGGGCAAATACATTTATTTAATTAAATCGCATAACCTTCATAGAAAGCAATATAGTCTATATGTTAAAAAGAACTGTTTAAACCAATTAAAAATAACATTGCATTGTTGCTTTCCAAGTAGAATTTCAGTTAAGTCTATATTGAGTTAGATGTTTCTAGTTGTCTAAAGCAGTGGTTCTCAATCTAGGAGTTATCGTATATTTATTCATAAGCAGCAGAGGGCGCCATACATCCTAAAGATTTGCACATCCACTCGTTCACTTGTCCACTCGTCCACTCGTCCTAAGCGATTAAAGCCTCCAGAAACGATTTCCAAAGACACTGGCAGCAAATAAATTCATAATGCACATTAATTTTTGTCTTATAATGTTGCATTTAAAGCCATCTGCTAAGCATTTTGATCACAAAATAACAGCAAAGTCATACATTGCTGCCTGTGGTCACACTGTTTCGGACATGTGACAATGTTTTCACCACTGGCCGGCACATTTCTCCTTCCTAATCTCAGGTTAGTGCACGGAGCCTTCCCTGGTTACGGTTTTCAGCTCTCCAGTGACTGTAAATTAATCCTCCCATGTCTCCCTCTCACCTCAGCGCTAGACCTGTCAATCTTTGCCATTACTCTTACAGAGTCAGTTTTTCTTGATTTTACTCAATAATGATTTTTGTATTCTGACAGTAAATGGCATGAGGTTTTGCAGAATGAAAATAAAATATTTGAGTTTGTGGGTGATTTGACAATTAAGAGGTAAGTAACAGGACTTTTCGGGGAGGGGGACAAAAGGAAGAAAAATATAAGTACAGTCAAGACACTTTTATAAGTATCTTTAAAATCTAAAGTCAATCATGTGACATTGTAATTAGTGATTTGATGTGGGAGAATTGTCTGTATTCTGTCAATCATATTTTAATAAAACGCTGATTGGCCAGGCAGACAGTATAGGCAGGAAAGACAGACAGGAAGTAAGGGTGGAGCAAAGAGACTGGGAGTATTCTGGGAAAACAGGAAGCTCCCTCCGCCATTCCTGTGCAGACCACCAAAGAGACAGCATGTAGCCTGCCCAGCTGAAAAAGGTACTGAGCCGTGTGACTAACATAGATAAGGATAATGGGGTAATATATGTTATAAGAGCTAATAAGTAGCCAGAGCTAAGGGCCAATCAGTTTATAATCTTATGAAGTCTTGTGAGTGATTTTATTTGGGCTTGCTGGTTGTGGGGTACTGGGCGGGACAGAAACTCCAACAAGCTGGCCCTCATGTTACAGTGATTTGTGACTGAATGATAGGACTAATTCCACAGATACAAAAAGGGGGGGGGGGAACACTTTAGATCCAGACTTCAATATGGGCTAGATTCCCCTAGTAGAAATAAAATTGCTTTTCTTAATTTTTAGCAAACGATGTGCCATTTTGTGCACACTAGTCCGAAACCTCCTGAGCAAATGGATGTCCAGGCAGAGTCTCTCCAATATCTAGGACTGCGGGTGTGCAGCACTGCACCCGGTTCTCCAAACAGCATCTCTAAACTGTGGAGAAATCACACGAGTATCGTAATCTCCCTCTGCAAATCCTTCTGGCAGAGACCTCACACTGGAAGCCTGGGACACTGAAATACAAAGTGGAAGCACCTCATGGAGCGTACACTTAAAAATTTTATCTTGCACTCCTCATAAATGCTCTTTTTTTAAAAAAAACATGGGTGCTAGCATAACATTTACATTTATAACAAATCACACCGTCAACCTGGGGGGAGAACAGAATCAGGTGGTGAAGTCTGCAAGCATTTCATACACTCTATTCCTATCCAACAGGATCCACATTGCAAAATGTACCTGGTAGGAATGGCAGCAGCTCTGTTCTTTCTGCTACTTCGTTTGTAACATCTCCGACTTCAGTGGCCACAGATCCTCTGACTTCAGTGGCCAAGGATTCTCTGACTTCAGTGGCCACGAATTCTCTTACTTCAGTGGCCACAGATTCTCTTCCTTCAGCGGCAGACTAAATAGGTTTTAAGGAAGAATATTTAAGTGTTATATATGTCACAGGATGTATGTAATGATTCAAGGCAAAAATAAAAAGCTTATTACCTTTAAGGACAAATCTTTCTCAGTCCATGCTAAAAAGCAAAGGGAAATATGATCATTTCCATGCTTATACAACACCAATCATATGTTCATAAAAAATGAGGATAGAACCAAATTCTCATCCTTAGCTTTCCAACTATTACTCTATGATTTGAATATTTAGAGAAATATTACAAGTCTGGGCAGCAACACAACTGGAATATGCTAAACAAAACACATACTCATTTCTCAAGAGATGGCTCAGTGGTTAAAAACACTTCCCTCTCTTCCAGGGAACCCAAACACTGCTCCTAGTGCCCACCTTGGGTGGCTCACAATTGCCTGGGACTCCAGCTCCAGGGGATCAAATGCTGTCTTCTGACCCCTGGTGGAACCCTCACAGACAGACATGGCTGACCTTCACACAGACACACAGATTAGAACAGAAATTTAAGAATGAGTAAAATATACTCAGAAACATGTCTGTGCAAAATGTAATAAAAATAGCAATTTTGGTATGGCACAAAGGAACTCATAAAGTTTATCATTTCCCATATTAGAATGGTGTAATGCTATGTTAACTGTTTGAAGGACAGGTAATATACATTAAATAAGACACATTCAGAGAGGCAAATCTCACATGTTTTATCTCCTGTGTAGCATCTAGACCTACATATGTATAAATGGCATATAGAGACAGTATTATTCTCAGAGAACATGAAAAGATGGGGTGGGTCAGGACAAGAGATTTTCATGGGGAAAAACATGAACACGATAAAGATGTATTGTGAAAATGCTATGATTGAACAAATTCTTTTATCCCTGAATTAAAAATTGTTGTAGGGGCTAGAGAGATATCTCTGTGATAAAGAGCATGCAGGGGGTCTCAGTTTAACTCCCAGAATCCACTAGTATCTCACAACCACCTATAGCTCCAGTTCCAGACAACTCAGTGCCCTCTTCTGGCCTCCACTGGTACTTCACTCAAACAGATACACACATACACACATAAAGAAATCATAAAATAAATTTTTAAAAATAAACAACTGAAAATAACAATGATTTTAAATTTTGAATAGCATGTTCTTCTATTTTCAATTATTTATTATTGTTGATAACTGCTATCAGTTTGACATACCTCTTCAGTGCCTGGTGATTATGGAGAGGTGAATGAGAGACCACGGGTTCCTATGTCTTGGCGTTCCATCAACCTAACACTTTGCAAAGGAGCAGCAATAACCTTGTCTTTGGTTTGAACACACATGTTTTGAAGTCATCTGAAGTAAGCTCGCTTAAGTTTTCCTAATAAATTCCAGTATTGTCCAGAATTATTCTTGCTCTTTCACTTTTTCTTTGTGCTGTGTGTGTGTGTTTGTCTGTCTGTCTGTCTGTCTGTCTCAGAGGTGGGGGGCTCCACATATTCCAAGCTGGCATTGACCTCAACATGTAGCAGAGAATAAAACTCCTGATCCTTCTGCCTCCACCTATGAGCTCTAATTAGAGGCCTGTGCCCAGTTTATGAGGCTCTGGGGACACAGGGATCCTGCATGCCAGGCAAGCCCTCTGCTGGCTGAACCGCACTCCCAGTCCTTCCTCTTCCTTAATTTTCTTATTATGGGCTTCACATCATGTCCCTTGATCCTGCTTGCCTCCTCATTCTTTCTCCTTTCCATTCTTTCTGTGGGTTACTCTTACCTTGAATTTCCTATTTAACAGTGTCACGTTAAGACCATGATTTCTGTCTCTTCCTACCTTTGTTTCTTCTATGCTTTCTAGAAACAAAAGCACGTTCATTCTCAGCCTTGATTTTCTTGCATCACTCTTCATAACCCAACAGCCTTTGGTCCATGGTAGGACACAGCTCCTGAGAGGGTGGCTGACCCATGGTGACTAAGAACTAACTGCAAATGCGCTCCCTGGCACCCTGAACCGCCTCCTTTTAACACCTGCCACGTGTTTCTGTGAAGTTTAGCAACCGCTGGCTTCCACTAAGTCGGTTCCCACATCCCCTACATTAACTGGTGTCTCTTAACGTAGTCTGCAGTTCCTCCCTACCATGCCTGGCAATGACTTTGCTGAACTTCCTGTAACTGGGCACAGTCCTCCTTCCCAACTTTAATTTTGTCCTATGTAATACTATCTAGTAAAGCAGTAACATTCTGCATAGCATTGTAGTCTGTCGATGTGTGGCTGCTCACATAGCCTTATATTCATCCATCTGCATCAGGCCGACCTCCTCGTGGTTGAGTACTCCAATCATCGATGTCTTTCCCGCAGTGAAGGATACAGAGCAGGGAGAAGGTTCCCTACTTTCCAAGCCAGTTCTTTCCCTAGAAAACCTCTTTATAGTCTTTTTTTCTCGCGTTTCTGATGCTCTGTCCTTTCCTCAAAAGAATCAGTTTCTTTTCCCGCAGTCCGATTATACATTTGACTGTTTCTTCCTTCATTGACCTTTGCTCCTCCTGCCTGTTTAGACTTCACTTCCTGTGCCTATTCCCTTCTCCTTATAGACGTGTGACCCTTGCTTGTAAGCACATCTTGAAACTGTCACCCTCCTTTAGTTTACTGCCTGTACACAGCATTCTTAGTTTAATGTGTGTGCTTCAGAGAGTTGAGATGACACACAGCTTATGGGCAGTTCGCTTCACTCTGGTGTTGTTGCCCGTTTTAAAAAAAAAAAAAGTATTTGGCTATTAGATTACCAATGTTCATGTTATAAACCACATTTTCCAAAATGAGACCTTCGTGAAATAACAAGCATACCTTTCACTTTTCTTTTTGCTGTATTTTCAAATATTTTGTCTATAGCCGAAGATAAACTGCCAGCACGGCTCAGAGGAGCACTCTCAGAGATACTCTGTGAAAATTAATATTAAAATTAGTTGCATAAAATTTTCATCACTTGAAGATATGTGACTTGGTCTTTTTCTAAGCAATTATGCAAAAAAGGGAGGATGTCTTTAAAATCTCAGGTTTCAGTAGCAAACCTTATACATGCCTCTCTACATCAGACCGATCTTATTGTCTTTATGTGGCAACCTATAAAGGGCTAACAATTCTGCAAACTAGACAAGGCAATTTGTAGGAAAAATATTCATAGGCAAGACACTTACTTGTGTGCATACTTCCAGAGAGGAACTACAGGCATGGCACCTAACTCTGAGATTCCACATTGGAAACAAGGGGGTATTTTAAATGTGTGCATATGTAAACACAGGCAACTCAGGGATGCTGAGAGAGGGTAAAACAGTCTTCCCCAGGGAAGAGCAGGCCATTAGTTAGCCAATACTGAATGGTCATCCTTGAGAACAGATACATATAAGCAACACAATACAGACTGAGAAAATTATATTTGTATATTAAGGAACACACACAGAGATACAATGTAACAACAATATTTTAAGGAGACCATGAATTTGAAAGAGAGAACAGGGAGGTACATGGGAGACTTTGAAGGGGGGAAAGGGGATGGGGCAGTGATGTATTTATAACCTAAAAAAATATGAAATTAAACTTTTACTATGTGGTTGTTATGAGTTTCTGTATTTAGAACTGGATTTTTAATGTAATTCTTTTATTTAAAATATTTTTTTCATTTTACATACCAACCCCAGTTCCCCCTCTCTTCCCATCTCCCAACTCCCCTCCTCCCCTACATCCCCCCCAGAACTAGACTTTGTTTGAAGCAAAGCATAACAACTTTGACCACATAAACAGCTTTCCTTGGACTCCTCATAAAATGGCTTAGAAAATACCCAATATTCCCTATAACACAAACTTTGAGCAACAGATTTTTAAGTTCTAGATTTTTCACATTTCTAACACTATTATGTTTAAATACAGAATCAAAGATAAAAATAGAGGACACACTTTCCTAAAAGGTTATAGAATACCAAAATTCAAAGTGTCCTTAAAAGAAAACATAACAAAAATCAAAAAGACAAGAAACATGAATTTATTTAAAAGATAAATTTAAAATGTAAAGAAAAAAATTCTGCTAGATGCCCTGTGCTGTTGAACCTAAAGGCATCATGGAAATTGATTACTATAATAACACACTGAGTATATTAAAGATTCACTTGGGCATTATAAGTCATGTTAACATAAAAGTCACAGTAAGCTACATTTATCCAAATAATCATTGACCATATTTCAAATATTCTCTATTATTGGAAACCTATTGCTAATACAATTTCTCTTGGGCTCTGTATTTTCACCCCATTTCCCCACAGCCTCCCAGTAGTTGCCAGGCCTTTTCACTGATTGCCACATTGGCAATTGCTGTCTGTGGCTGCTCATAATCTTATTTCTGCTGATTGACTTTCCATGTGCTGAAATGGCATCTGGACCACTACCAAACCTTAAGAGTAAAGCAAAAGCAAACCTGGGGCAAGGAAGTGCACTCCACAGAGGGGCATTTGACCCTGGTATCACAGCTACACGTGTCTTCCTTCACCACAGGCAAGGGAAGCCCGGGACTAGAACAACCGGAAATCCTACAGAGCAAAGTATGCAGCAAATATGGGTGAGCACAATTCTGAAAATTTTAGTTGACAGAATTTTTTAAAACAGAAGCAAAGGAAGAAGAAAGAAAACATAAAGTTGATTTACAGAGAAAAGGTTATTGTCACCATAAAAAGAGAGAGAGAAGAAGGAGGAGGAAGAGGAAGAGGAAGGAGGAGGAGGTAAAACAAAAACGTCATTGAACTAAGTATTTATAGAAGCTTAAAGGAGAAGCAAAAATGAAAAATCAGTAAGCAGGGAAATTAATTTCCAAGTATCCTCTAAAAAGGTGTTAAATATAATATGTATCACATGTTATGCATACTGATATATGTCACTCCCCGACAAGAACATCCTCTCCTGGCATGTTCCTATTGTCCAAAGTGCATCCAAGCAAGGTGTGCCAGACAATTGCTGGTACTCAAGACAGGGTACTGGCTGGCACTGTGATTATCAAAATTTTAGACAAATTGTTGGGGTATATCTGCACTTCTTAAGAATATCCTAAAGGAATTCCTATATAAACTTTACTTTTGTTGTTGATCTGACATAGAGTTTATCAAGATCTCAGGGCTACCCAGGTCTTTGCCCACCTGTGGATAAGCCAGTGCATGAATGAGGGAGCCAAGCCAAGTGGGAGTCAAATCATAGGCATCTGATCCCAGCTGCAGCTGCCTACTTAGTGAAGAAAAAAGCTATCATAGCATATACTCTGAATGGCTACTGTGAGAATTATGATAAAGAACAGTGTTTTAAATATAAAACATTCTGTCATCAAGAGTAGAATGCTGAATGAAATATTTCTTTCTCATCTGTCTGTTCTAGCAGTTAGATAACATAGTTTTTGCCAACATGTAAAACTTACCTGGCCAAGGAGTCATTTCCAGGATCCATTTGTTCTACTAAATAAAAATATAAAATGCATCTTAAACAAATGGAAGAAAAGTATCAGATAATTAAAATCTATGACTCATCTTTTCTAGAGAACATTCATTTGGAAACATACTAGGACAATGTTGTACAGTAGATATGAATTGTACAGTTGAAGGAGCAATCAGTGCATTAAGACCATTTCTGTTGTTAATATTTATTGAACACGAGGAAGAAAAAAATATATGAAGTTTAATGAAAGTTCCGTGTGTGTACAATGACCATAATCCTAAGAAACTAGTATGAGACTAATTTAAAATGTTGTCATTATGTTATAAACAGAGAGTGTCAAGCAAACTGCATGATATATCTGAACCAACAGCATGAGGAAAGAGTACCCTAAGAGGCACCAAGTTCCTCACCAGCATCCTCCTCTGTGGCCACATTCCTGATCAGGAAGTAAGGGCAACCCCAGACCTTTCACCTGGAGGTGGAAGCCTAGAACCTCTGCTGGCAGAGCATGCCCTACATGACAGCGGAGCAGAAGAATGGCCATGCCTCAGAGTGCAGGGTCCAGACTTTTGAGGCCATCAAGACAGAGACCACTTCCAAGTTCCCCAATCATTCATATGTTGGAGACCAGCTAGGCCATATCAACATCAGGAAGAAATGGTCTTAAACCCAAAGCCATCATTCTTTCTGTTTATAAATACCAGACTGCTCTGTCCTTACCTGGTCCTGGAGCTGAAAAACTGTGAGTTATGTAACAGTGTGACCCCCCCCCTTCAACAAGAATCTTATGAAAACAAGCATATTTAATAAATGCATATGGCTTTTTACATGAAAATTCCTTGTCATTATAATTTCTGATGATGAGCAAAAATAGGCGTGGGGGCTGGAGGTAAAGTTAATTATACAGCACTTATATAATTATACCTAAAGAGCAGGAGCTCTTGGAGTCAATTCCTAGTTCCACAGAAACAAAGATGCTGATTACTTCTATTTGTTTCTCTCCCTCTGTCTCTCTCTGTCTGTCTCTGTGTCTCTCTCTTTCTCTCTCTCTCTCACACACACTTGCTCTTGCTCTCTCCCATGAAACACGCATATTCATGAATTTGGGGGTTGTCTGTGTGCATATGTACACATGCATGTGAAATCCAGAGATCAATATCAGGGTCTTCCTCAATGACTCTGCACATGATTTTTTTTTTCTGAGACAAGGTCATGCTTTTCATTGTAACCCTCATGTAACTATTATCTTAGATCATACTGTAGACTCTCTAGAAAGAACTTAAATAAATGTAAATGCAATTTTTCACTCTTTTTAATGAAAACTTTCTTAGTTCGACATTTTTGTGTATGGTTGGACTGCAAAGAGCAGCTCGTTATAAGACTTACCTGGTTCATTATCCTTTTTGCTATTATGTATGTTTCCTTCAAAATCCAGAAGCATTTGTCTACTGTCATGTGAAAAATAATAAATACAATTATTATTTTCATTTTTATTTAAAAATCAGCTTTTGCATATTTGATTCTTAAGAATATTACAGGGGTTAGGGATATAGCTCCATTGACAGAGTGTTTTCTGGCAAGCACTAAGCCTGGGGTTCCATCGCTAGCATCACACCTAACTATACATTAGCGGCACACACCTGAAATCACAGCTTGTGGGAGGTGGAGGCAGAAAGATCAAGAGGTTCAAATTTATCCTCAGGCACATAGTAAACTCGAAGCTACATGGGGCACATGAGACCCTGTCTCTAAATAGAGGCTATCACTGAAAATAGTAGAGGCACTGCTAGAAGTTTTTGCCCCATGCTTGAAATTTATGGGTTCCAAATCTTGTAATTAAGCCTATGATGAAAGAAGAAAAATTGAAGTAAAAAGGGCATGAAATGAGAGAAAGAAAGCTTAAGGCATAGACTGGATTGACTCACGAGCAGTGAAGTACCCTGATCTCAGAAGACACCCCACTCCATAACTAACAGCTGCCAACTACTGCACTGGTTGTCTCCCACAGACATCAAGTATTATTCTAAAAGGAAAAATAGGGACTGTACTGCTTGAGTTCAGTTGGTTTCTTTTAAGATTTTATTGGATAGTATTAAAGCATGTACAGGAAAATGAAACAACAAAGTCTTCCTGGATGTTGAGTTCTTTCTAAATTCCAAATGTGTGTAATATTCAAATATTGCAACTGTTTGGAAAATGTTAAGCCCTCGTTTTGATTATCAGCTAATTTGTATTGTAGCTTGTGATTCAGAGAAAATGAATTGTGTAACAGTTTGGCACGAAGTACTTCATGATATGTTACTTCTTTAATTAAACGACTGAAAAGTGAATCCACTCCAAGACCTGATTCTTTGCTTTCCTCTTCATCCTGTCCTGCCTATTTTAAATCATCGTATTTACCTCCAAATCACATAAAACAAAACTCTCTTTTGCATATAGATACTAATGAAACCTGATGTGATCTTTCTCTCTTAAGTCCAACTGTTCTTTGAATCCAGAGACATGCTTAGCTGTTTTATGTGAGAAAAAATTTTAAAAAATCTCTGTAAACATGAGACCAGGACTGTAATAACTTGGGAAGTTGATACTACTATAGACAAAAGGAGAGAGACAATCAGTTGAGTGCCTGCCCAAGAAAAACTCAACATCAACTCTAGACAGGTTGGGGGCATCTAAGCACCTAGAAAAATGTGCACAGGGAATATGATAGGACCTCTGGTACTCTGGTACATTATATGATGGGGTCAGGTATTAATCAATAGAGGAACCTCATAATTCTTCTGCAACATGATTTGAACTTTTATACAGTTCATATTTGTCATCAGAAAGACACACAAATTTCTCAATGTGAATTGATCACAAAGGTCTAAGCTAACAGGTGGTTTCTATGTGAGATGCTGAATGGATGGGAAAGGTCAGATTGCTAACGATGTATGTGGTAGAAGCTAGAAAAGTCCCATTGCCAGAAGAGTGTGACTTGAGAATAATAGCTGAGTTTAAAAATGCAAGTACACATGAACTTGAGATATTGTGACTTTCAGTTCTGAGTGTATATTATCATAAAGGCATGGAAGTCTGGCTATAGACAACATGGTAGCTAAGATTAACTGCTATCAAATTTCAGGGCATGTATTAATAGTGATGGAACCAACAGAAACAAAGAATGATAGGTTATCCTCTTCCTTCCTCTCCATCTGACATTTCAAAGAAAATTGGCTTCCTTGAACAAACCTAAGAATCCCTCCAGCTACTGAGAAGTCAAGGAGGAGGGTACAGAAGACAGCTCCCTCAAGAAAGCAACACAACTGTCTACTAAACTGGGCATTTCAAGATCCAAGCAGCTACTTGAAAAAAGTCAAAAATAGATACTCTTTTTTGTTTCTTTCTTGTAAAGAAAAACATTTAATTGAGGTGATCTCTTACAGTTTCAGAGGCTTAGTCCACTACCAAGGTGGGAAGCATGGCGACTGGGTGTTTGGTGGTGTGCACGCAGACATCGTGCTGGGAGAATTCTATGTCTTGGTCCAAAGGCAACAGGAAGTGAACTGAACTGAGACACTGGGTATGGCTTGAGCATATACAAAACCTCAAAGTTTGTCACCTCCACAAGTGACATACTTCTTCCAGCACTAAGTCACTTCCAACAACTAAGTCACAATGGCTAAGTCACTGTCGTTCAAAAACTACCCACACAGTGCAATGATGCCACAACCCGATGATGTAATAGTTGCATTTGATTTTGAACATCAATATAATTGTAATTAACATGTCAATGGAAATACTTACAAAGTACAGTGACCTTCGATGGCGTAGCGTAATGCTGTCCATCCAAAGACATCCTTGTAGAAGAAATCAATGCCTTTTTGAAGGAGTAACATGGCTATATCTTTTGATTCACATCGTATAGCATACATCAAGGTGTTTCTGAAATAACAGAAGGATAGATTCACTATTATGAAATAAATGAAATTAGTTAAATCTACATATATTTATCTTATCAACTTAGTATCTCGCCTGCCTGTGTAGAATTGACCATTTTCTAACAGCCATAGCATCTTGGACCCACAACTGTTCCTCATTGTGAGTCTGTCTCCCAGGATAAAGAATAAATATCTTTTTCCCTTGATCTACTTTGGAGTAGAATTTCTGACCTCCTGACCTTTAAAAACAAATTGCTATGTTAAGGTCTTGCATTTGAAGTAAAGGAAGAGTTCACGTTTTCCTAGACTAATGGAATATATTACAGCTCTTAATTATCTGAAGATGAAGTAACTCAAAGCTATGTGCATGCTTAGAATGTTAGTAATATGGAAGTAATGATAATAAAATTCATAGTGCTCTCAGTTAATGATATTGATGACCATGTACTGTTCATTGAACTAATGGATATGTAAATAAACCCTATAACCACTTATCAAGGGTGTTATCTGTTTCACATCAGGAGATATATTTGGCCATGAGCATAATTCTGAAGAAGACATACCAAGCAACTGGATAGACTGAGAATTAAATCCAGTCTTGAATGAACCTGAAGTCTCCCCTTTTATCATTCACTTATGACTTATCTTCAATAAATTTTATCCAATTAACATTTTTATCTCCCTTCCAATGGCAAGTAAATATAAATGGTTAAAATGAATCAGAGAGGAGAAATGGGGAAATGAGCATTTAATAATAACAACTAATATACACTGACATTAATATTCTACAAAGAAAGGAAATCCTAAGAGCCATTCCACATTCTATAATTTCTGACTCCTATTTGGCTGAATATAGTGTCTTAAAACATACAAGAAGGAAATGTGAAGACTGTAATATCTGAGACCTCTTTAGAGAACTTTTCTTGTGTGGTAAATGATGGTTAATGCAGAACTCACAATGGGTCAAAATGCAGAGAATAGGTGGCTGAAGAGACATCTACATCACATCCCTTCCTCAAGGCTTATGGACCATCGGGAAGAGGATGCAGGAAGGATGTACGAGCCAGAGGTTGAGAAGGAGTGGAGTATGGTCATGGCAAGTCTACTATGCTCAAGGTCAGCTGTGGCTGCCTACACAAGATCAAGCCAATCACCAGCAACCTCTTAGCATGGGTTGGGGATCCCCTACTCCTAGCTAAAGAACTGCTGACAGTTGATGGCTTCCAGGGGAGGGAGAATCAGATATCTTTAACGGTGTGTCTCCCGATATGTCAACCAAGCTCTCATGGATGGCACCACATCCAGAAGTATGTGGGCAGCACAACCTGGAGTAGATATGTTATTAATTTTTTTAAACAAGAGGACACAAAGTTAGGGTGGAAGGTGAGGGATGAACAGACAGGAGTTAAGGTGGACAGCTGAGGTGAGCACAATCAAAATACATGATGTGAGTTCTCAAAGAGTTAATAAAGTGTTTTAATTAAGTTAAATAAGTAAAAAGAAAATCTAAAAAATAAAAAAGGAAATACCATAAGATGGTTAACAATCTTACTGTGGATCAAAAAACTCATACCTCTAGCTCATACATTTTGAAAACAAATGAAACTCATTTAGCTCCTTAGCTCCTAAGTTTCTAAGATCAGACGACCAACAAAGTCTGCTTACAAATAGCAGTCTTCAGTCAGTACTATGGGGCAGTGTGACTCACACACAGAGACGCATTTGCACAAATAAAAGATATACATTATTTGTACAGTTCACTTCAAACAATTGCTTTCTTCTCTGACAGACTAAACGGATGCCCGTGTCTATGTGTTCACTGTATCCTTGTAAGTTACTTCTCTTCCTCCACCCAGCCATGCTTCTGAACTGAGTGGTTGTTACTAGTCCAGAACACTACTGATGTTCCATTTCTTTTTCGTTCAAATGACTTTACCTTTGCTTGTCATCTACAACATGTATGTCTGCTCCTTTTTTAACTAAAAATTCTGCCACCTCTACCCTCTTTTCTCTGAGTGCCAGCAAAAGCGGTGTGAAGCCATCCTGTAAAACAACAAAACCAATCTGTAATTCAAAAAGGTACATGTTTTCAGCTTACCTACAAGTCTTATAGAGGGCCATACAAATAAAAACATGCGATTAAAGCATAAAATCACAGGGGTTAAGCCATCCTTCCTTCTAACAGTGCTGCCTTTCACTTCCTCTGTTCCCTTTCTGTGACATCTCCTCTCCTGCCAAGAGTGTTCACATAAACATAACCCTTCTGGGTGCCCATTTCAAACCTATGTTGCTGCCTCAAATATTTGTTTCTGTTACAGCATTCATTATTTGAAGTCATGTGATTGCTCCCAGATAAGCTAAAAAGCTTCTTAAGAATAGGGACTGCATCTTCTTTACATCAAGAAACCAAACCCCACACAATGGCAAAGGATGTTCATAAGTTAGTGAGTCGATGGCCAAAATTTTTGTTTCTATAGAAAGATTTTAAAGTAAGTAAACTTGGACCTAAGACAATATGGCTGCCTTCCTCATGGGCACCCAACGTACAAGTCTCAGGTGAGACAGGGCTTAATTCTTTAGGGAGCAATGTGAAGTTCAGATTTTTGCAGAGATCTTCTGAAGCTCAACAGTGGGTTCAAGTCACGAAGAAAATTCAGCATAGCCAAAGCCTCTTTGAGCCCATGAGCCCATTTTCTCTGTGCTTTCATTGTTGCTGGGGGGGGGATGTTCCAGTGACTCTGTACAAAACAAGTGTGTTTTAGAAAGATCAATCTCCCAAAATGTAATCAAAAAACAAAAAATGCCAGGCAATGGTGGCACACGCCTTTAATCCCAGCACTAGGGAAGCAGAGGCAGGCGGATCTCTCTGAGTTCGAGGCTAGCCTGGTCGACAAGAGTGAGTTCCAGGATCCAAAGCTACAGAGAAACCCTGTCTCAAAATAAATAAACTTTGTAATGCTTAGTTCTTCCTGTCCTTGATAATTTATATTCCACTTGTATTCAATTCTCCTGGTGTTCACAAAATAATTACTAGTCACATAGAAGCTGAAGTTAGATGATTCCTGTGGTCTTTGTAATGTGTGTGTGTGTGTGTGTGTGTGTGTGTGTGTGTGTGTGTGCGCGCGCGCACGCACGCGCGTGCGTGTGCACATAAGTGTGCACATGTGCTTACAATGCCAGATTGATAATGCCAGGACTCTATCAACTGAACACCTTCACTGAGATTGGCACCAGACAAGGTGATTCATGGTTTCCTGGTGTGGGAGAATTATCTGTATTCTGTCAATCATGTATTTTAATAAAATGCTGATTGGCCAGGCAGGAAGTATAGGTGGGTCAACCAGACAGGAAGTAGAGGCAGGGCAATGAGAACAGGAATAGTCTGGGAAGCAGGAAGTTCCCTCCGCTATTCCTGCCCAGATCACCAAAGAAGCAACATGTGAGCTGACAGCTGAAAAAGGTACCAAGCCATATGGCTAACGTAGATAAGGATAATGGGGTAATATATGTTATAAGAGCTAATAAGTAGCCAGAGCTAGGGGCCAATCAGTTTATAGCCTAATGTAGGCTCTGATTGATTTTCTTTGGGATTTTCTGGCTGTGGGGTATCGGGAGGGATAGAAACCCCAACAAGCAGGCCCCCTCATGTTACAGTTTCCCATCTTCTGATAGAGAAACCCTGCTTGTAATTCACATCTTGGGCTCTGTTAACTTGAATAATGTGGTGGCAAGAAACCTTTTAAAAAACACAGCCTCTACTTACTAAATTGTTGGAGACCTTCTAAGTAGTGAATTATTATTGACAGCTATAAGAAAAGTGGTTTATTCTGTAAGCCAGTAGTCATTGCTGATTGTGACGATTAGCTTAGACCGTTAGCTTAGCACAACTTAGACTCACCCAGGAAGAGAATCTCAGGGAGGGAGTGCTTACATTGGGTTGGCCTGTGTGTGTGTCTATGGCAGATTATCTTAATTAATGTGGAAAGACCTAGCCTACTGTGGCTGCCACCATTCCCTAGTTAGAGGCTCCAGAACTGTAGAAGAGTGAAGAATTCAAGTTCTGCATAAGCAAGTGAATATCCATGCATTCCCTTCACTCTGCTTTTGACTATAGATGTTACAGGACCAGCTGACTCAAGCATCTGATGCAGTGACTTCCCAGAAAATCTGGTCCTAGAACTGTGAGCTAAAATACACCCCTTCTTCCCGAGGTTGCTTTTCTGTAAGGTATTTTGTCATAGAGATGGAAATGAAACTACTTGATAATACTTCATAGTTTGCTTCTCAACACAAAGGTAAAAGGAAAGTTAGTGTAGCGTTATTGGGAAAGACACATTGGCAGGAAGTAGCACCTAACCACATCTAATCAAATTCTAGACCCTCTAGAGATGTCAGGGTTTTAGAACTATCTATTTGAGGTTTCTTTCCTAAGCTACAAGTTATTTCAGAATTCCAATGAAATGTTTTTAGAGATTCAGGCCCATTACTTATTAGATGTACTGAATCAAAATCCACACAACTACCTCTGAGAATTAGAGCCATGCAAACAGAACTTCAGTTTGTCTATATGGATATGGATAATTCCCTTCATTATTCTGGCTAAAAGGGCTCAATCACTAAAAACAGGAAACATGATACCAAACACATTACTCAGAACACAACAAAATTTCAATATAAGAAAAAGCAAACTTAAATAGCCTCTCACCCAGCAAGCAATGGTCGACTTGAAAACAGGGTATAGTCTTTACCTAAGTGGATGTCTCTTCCAGAAAATATACTAGCAAATTGTTTGATCCTCCTCTAGCTTTCCACATAATTATTGCTTAGTTACTACCAGTCTCATTTCTCCAGAGTCCCCAACTGACCCCTAGACATATTCGTAATTAAATACTTTTCTTGCTCAAACTAATGAATTACTACCTTCAACATGGAGAAACACCATATAAGCATACAATAACTGATTTATTTTTAATTCCTCTTGCTTTATTCCTTCAGAATTAAATTTCTAATTTAATTCTAATTTCCAGGTGCACATTTCTGATTAATTTCCCTCCGCGTCTTTTCTTCTTCAGCCTTAGGTCACTTGACAATAGTTTGTCAAGAGCATCACGATTTCCACTTTACAAAAGTGCTTTGGTTCGTTGTCTTCGAGTTTTAAGATGGAGCCATACCCACAGTAAACTTTGCTGTTTACTCTGGCAACTCTGGTAAGGTCAGGGAAATGATGAGGAAAAAGATAAAAATGAGGACGTTTTGCCTCCACCAGATTCAGTGGTTTCTCAAATATTTCACATTAAATGTGTAAAAGAAAGTTGTGCATCAAATGGTTTCTTTCTAAGTACAGATGTTAGATTCACATCTTCGACAGTTGAGTCCCTTTCCAATTATTTGCACTCAGGAAATGCTTAGATTTCTAAATATGAAATGTTGACCCCCCCCCCCAGCTTTGCCACTATTAAAACATATACTTCAGACATATTAGGATTAAAATGTGGTGAACTGAACTTTGGTCTTTTGTTCGATATCAGCGTGGTATTCCAGCAGTAGTGCGGCCATGTCTTCATGCCCATTGTACACAGCATAGTGCAGGGAGCAGTTGCCGCTGCTATCCCGAATGTTCGGATCAGCACCATGCTCCAGGAGAACAGCCGCACACTTCTGTTTCCAGCATTGGACAGACTGTATTTTATAACAGAAAAGTAAACTGTCAGCTCAAGGAATTCAAGGTAAACATCCCACAATTTTCATCAGCAAGCTACCTGTCCATGGAGGTAGCAGTCTTTCTGGCATAGACCCTTCGATCACACCTAGCTTATGCAGAAATTAATGCCTGCTACCTACCTTCATCAGCGGTGTGATTTGGTTCTGGTCAAGAGCATCGATCTCACTGTTGTTTTTCAATAGAACGTGCACCACTGGTAGTCGGCCATAGACACAGGCAAAATGCAAAGCCGTCCTGTGGAAATGAGAGGAGCTCTTCTGATGGTGTAGAGCACTGTCTCAAAATCCACAACTATTCATGCAATTATAGGTGAGCCATGGATAGATCACATGACCTCCTTCCTCTAGATGAGTGCTCTGCCATAGAGTTGCTCATTTGAATTGCCCAAGACAGGTTGTTTGGACAGAAAAAAAGCATGGCTAGATCCAAAATGATTTTTGTCTCTTTTCCTTTCTTTGTGTATTTTGGTTCCCATTTTCATGTTTTTATGGGGCTTATTCTGTGTGTGTCTTGGGGCTTGGGGGTTGTTTTCTGGTTTGGTTTTTAAAAAAAAGAAAGGGTATGGATTGGGTAGGTGGGGAGATGGAGAACATCTGAGGGCAGCTGGGGAGGGGAAAGCTTGATCTGAGTGCATGAAAAAAACATTTCATGAAATTTCATGAAACATTTCATGAAAGAAAGAAAGGAAGGAAGGAAGGAAGAAAGAAAGAAAGAAAGAAAGAAAGAAAGAAAGAAAGAAAGAAAGAAAGAAAGAAAGGACAGCATCACCTTTGAATTAAATTCCCCTTGGGTTTAATCCTACTCTGAGCTAAGTCACTTGCTAGGTACCTCTCACTTTTCCTGTGCCTCAATTTCCTAACCCATAAAATTAGAAACAAAAAAAAAAAGGATATCCAGGTAATTCTCTTGCACCCAGCCCTTGACTGACCTGCCTAACTTGGGTAAGAGTGTCCTCTATTAATCTCTGTGTTTGCATCTGTTTAATTTTCTAATAAATTCCAATTCTGCTTCATAAACAGATGGCAGGTCATATGACACTGTTATAAGAAGCCCCCCAGAGAGGAAGTCGGAAGGAGGAGAAAAGGTCAAGAGAGTGGAGGAGGAACAGGAATAGGAGGGAAAAGGAGGGCAAAGAGGGAGAGGAAGAAAAGAGGGAGGAGGAAAAGGAAAAGGGAGAGAAAGAGGAAAAGGAAAAGAGAGAAGGAAATGAAGAGGAAACCGAAGAACAAAAAGCGGAAAGAAAGAAGTGAGAGGAACTGCTATTTTTTCACCACCAGCACGGAAAATCTCTGTGTGGTGCCAGCACCTCAACACGTGTCCCTTTTCTTAACGTGAAGCCAAAGATCCGTGTGTATGCTGTGAATAAAACACAGGCTTCATTCACTTCACCCTCAGACCCCAACCAATACTAGGTCTCTGTGAAAGCCGCGACTCTCCAGCCACAGGGACCTCAGTACTTTGGCGTTTGAAGACAGCAGACACAATTGGCAGATCTCTGCTTGTCAGTTCTGTTGAAGTACTCAGAAGGAGATTGGGGGGGAGGGCAATTAAAGTTCCTGTGTGGCAACTCAGGACCCCTCTCAGATGCACAGGTTGTCAGGTGCAGAGCCCCAAAAGTACAGGCAGATCCCCATCCGTCACTGCGCACCCAAGTTCTTGGGGAAGCCAAATAAAGAGACAGACCTTCTCCACACTGGGTTGCCCGGGTGCCCGCCCTTCCTCCCCCAATCACCTGTTCTTGTGGTCTCTGTCGAACACGCTGCACTGTCCAAGCATGATGAGAACCTCTATCCGGCCCGCATCTCCCTCAGCAGCAACCCGGTGGATCTGCCCCACGGGTCTGTATGTTGTATGGTATTTTGGATAGTTGGGACATTCACCAAAGAGAAACTCAGAGATAGTCGTTTGAGGACCATCACAGAAACCGAAAGGTGTCTTTTCCCTAACCCTAAAGAACTTCTTGGCAAAGGCCATTGGCTTCACATCCCTTCCCAGGTTTTCATCTTTTCTGGTTCCCCAGCCCAATATTAGGTCTTAGTAAAAAACAAGACTAGCCAGCAACATTTGCGCAGAGGGCCTCGGGATTTAACCGTCTCCCAACCAGAGCCTTATACAGTTGGGAAAAGCACGGTTGCCAAGCAACACTTCTAAACACAGTGTGCACGTGCTAGCTTGTACAAATGAGCAAGAGCGCTCGCAGCTCTTGACACCCGTAGCATCTCTAAGGTAAAGGTGCTGAGCGGGCAAACAGAAGAAAAAAAGCCAAGGAAAAGGCACTAGGAAACGCATAGGTGCAGAGACACAAAATTCACACACAAAGAAAATCCGTAAAAACACAGAACTGGAAATCATAACATATACCACAAGGACCTACATGGACAAAGAGCCCCCAACAGAGCACTGTGTGACAAAGAACCTCCCAAACTGCCCTTGAGATTATTTTGTGTTGGTGTCGAGTTCTGGGCATGGCGCCTGCCTGCCCTTAAACGTAGTTTATATTCACATGGAGACTCCATGGGAGAAGACTAATGTTTTTCTTTTGAGAGCAGTTATCAATTGGGGATAACTTCTTGTTTAGAGATGGGAGCTTTTGACCACTTTCCCCTCTCAGATATATCTGTGCATACACATCACACACGCGCACGCACGCGCGCGCACACACACACACACACACACACACCACAGAAGACAGAGGGGGAAGGGAACAAAACTAATAAAATAATTCTTAATAGGAATTGCACATTTCCCCTGCTATTCCCAGGCATTACTTCATAATTCTACCCTAGGATTCAGGTCTTGTTTAGCTATGTTGTTGATGCGGTCAGAATGATGGAGCAGCTCCCGGCAGGAAAGGCTGTCTAGCAATGAAGCAGCAAGACTTTTCTTCCCTTCTTTGCCTCTTCCCACCTTCACCTTCCTTGTTCCTTGTTAACACTTTCGAAACATTGTCTGCCTTCCCTGCTTTTACCAAATGCTTTTCTTTACTTCCACAGCTTATCCTTGGGTCCCTGACCTTTTCAAGTGGGAGCAAGAAATGTGGGTCTGTGCTTAGACATCGTCCACCGATGGAAAGAAAACAGGATCAGGTGCATAATTCTCTGGGAGTCACAGAAACATACAATGCCAAGTCTGGAAGCAGGGTAGCCACAGGTGGTTTTCTACATTTCTGAAGACATTGTCCTCAGTCACTTTACATCAATACTTTAAAAAGAAATTCAAAGTACTCAGGGTATCTTTGAGTTGGGAGAGCACTTACCCAGCCTGTGAAAGGCCCTCGGAGCAATCTGCAGTGCTGTATAAACTGGGTGTCGTGGTACTTATCTATAACCTCTGAAATCTTGTGGTGGCGGCAGGGCTATCAGAAGTTCAAGGTCATTCTCAGCTATGCAACGAACTTCAGTCAAGCCTTGGATGAGTGTAAATAAATCCCTGCATTCCTAAATTAAAAGTAACTAAAACAAATAGATAAAACATGCTTAGCTGGAGTTAGGATGCACACTTGCAATCTCAGCACTTAGGAGACTGAAAAAGGAGTGTCTTGTATTTAAAGCTAACTGGGGCTGCCCAAAGAGTCTGGGACAAGGGCTAGGATGTAGTCAATGTTAAAATGCATGCTAGTAAGCGCAAGGCCCTGGGTTCCATCCCCAGTGAGGCAAAGAAGGAGGAAAGGGCATAAAATAGAAGACATTCTTACAGCCAATACATTAGAAAGTTGGAATACAATAAAATTTTTGAAACTGCTTGCTTTTTTAAAAATTTATAAACAGTAACATCAATCAGGATATTATCCTGGATTAAAAAGTTACATGAAACTTGTATTATAAAAATTATTGTTAAGATTTTATTTTCTTGCTTGCAAAATGCATTCATTACCTTGCTCTGCTCTAAAAATAAGGGAGCACTTTGGACATAGTTATATAAGACTGTATGTGTGTCTTTTTGAAGACTGAGGAATTTTTTTTGACGCAGAAATGCATGAATGAATATCCTGCAGACTTCTTTCCAGTTGTCAATTCGATTTAAATTCAGAAAAAGAAAACAACGTGTCTATGAAAAACGTACATGAAGAAGGCCTTTAAATATGTATAATTTGTGAATCCACTAGAGGATAGCACAATCAATAAAATATATGCTATTTTAAACAAGTACTAACGCTGAACTTCAGAAGACCTCCAGCATGCTCACCAGTCCCACTGTATGCATGAAAAGAAACCAATACACCAAGTTAATGAAAATAGTAGTGATTTGGAGTCACAGAAGAAATATGAAATTGCTAATTGCCAATCATAGAAGGAACTCAAATTGGCCATATCATGCACATCTACCATCCTGGAAACCTGAGGAAAGGGGTGAGCCTCAGGAATCGGGTGGAATAAAGCAAGGAGCCCTCAGAGTGGCAAGGTAAACCTTGATGTGCTCCTCAACAGCACTGAGCACTTCCTGTGCTCCAGTCACCATAACATCCTTTGAATTCTTTCTGTTACTCTCCCAGCCATTGCTACTGTGAGATAAGGCATCACTTTGGAAGTGAATACAGTGACAATCCAGGAGGTTAAATAACTTTCCTAAAACTCCCTCAGAGCTGGAAAGTGGCTGAGCTAGAATTCCAATCTGGATCCAACTGGTTCTAAGCAAACATTCTCAAATCCCTGGAAAGGCTTTTAGAGCCATGAATACTTTATACATTGAATGCTTTAGAGTCCTTTCCGAACTGGGTCGTGGTCAGCACCACTTCCATTTTCCTTCCCCTTGGATCCTCCCCTGTGCACAGAGCTGGGAAGTTAAGGCTGATGAGAAAATGGAGCTGGACTCTACATCCAATGCCAGGCAAGAAACCGCAGTCAGGTGTGTCTGGTCCCATACGGGCAGACTCCTAACTCTGGGAGAAGAGTGGGTATAAGCCCAACAGGGCCTGTGGTTTTCTCCTTGCACTACTGGGGATGGAAGTTAGGGAGCATTCTCCTGCTGAGCCACACCTAGCTTTGGGCATGTTTGTTAGCCCTGCCGTGGGGTCCAATCAGCAACTACCAGTGAAGGACATACCCTAGTGAAAATGATTGCCAAGACAGGACTCTGGGAATTCTGGACCTCCCTTCCAGGCTCTTGAATTCTGCCTTCTTCCAATTACCTGGGGGCTTTACATGGAAATAAACATGCTCCAACTGAGAGTCTCCTGATGTGTAGCCAATTTCAGCTTCATTGTCACTGTCCTAGAACCCAGAAGTCAGTGAAATTCAGTGTATTACACTGTGGGAGCCCCAGCTGTGTGATTGGAAATGAGGAAGCAAAGGCGAATCCTACTAACTTCCTAGGGCTCTGTAATAAATTACCAGGATTTGGGTGGGCTGACACCACAGCTGTGAAGATAAAGGGAAATGAAAATGCAGCTGTTGGCAAAGTCAGGCTCTCCTGTAGGCTCCCCCAAAGAACTTTCCCTTGTCTCCTCCAGCTCTTGATGACCCAGGGGTGCCTTGACTCACAGCTTCCTAATTCAGATCTTTGCATCTGTAGCTACAAAGCTTGCTATGTGCCCCTGCCTCTTTCTCCTGTTTCTTCCAAAGAAAGTGGTGATTGGATTTAGAGCCCTGTCCTCCACCTTCCCTTCATTCTCTCCCATCCTTCCTGTTATTTTTTTTTCCAGAGTGGGATCCTTCATGCTGCTCAGCATGACCTCAGACACCTGGGCTCAAGTATCCCCCAGCCTCAGCTTCCTGAGTAGCTTGAACTAAATGCCACACCTGACTAACTACTAATTCCACACAAGGGTTGACATTAATATATCTAGGAAATTTTCATTTCAAATAATTCACCTAACTTTGACAACCGTGTGTTGAAAGAGCCCTTCACAGTCACTCTCTTCTGCAAGAGCAGCACTGATTCCCGTACTCCTCATTCCTGGGTTAAATGGTAAATGGTCTCATTCTTTTCTCTGTATTTTTTTTCTTTTTACTTGTATTTCCTGTCAATCTAGCTAAATGTTTGTTAATTCTGATTTGATGTTTTCAGAACACCAGCTTTTGGGCTTCACAGTTTCCCCCTTTAGATTTTAACTCTGTTTTGTAGCCATCTCTACTCTAACCCTGTTTTATTTCTTTCTTCTGCTTGTTCGGGTTTCTCATGAAGTAGAGGATTAAGTTCTCAGTTTGAGGAACATTTTTCAATCTGTGTGCTGACAGCTACACATTTCCCTCTCAGCGGCTCTCACTGCATAAGTCACAATTATTATTTTTTTTAACCACAAACTTTTCTATTTCCCTGTCAGTTTTTCTTTGTCTCATCAGTTGTGCAAGAATGTGTGTCTGATTTCCATATTTTCATAAACTTTCTGTCTTCTGTTAGTCATTGCAAATTTCATCAACGTGATCAGAGAGTACATATTGTTCATTTTCCCCCATCACATTCATCCCATCCCATCAGGTTAGACCTGGTCTAACCTGGAGAGTGTTCCATCTTCTCTCTGAAGTGTGTTCTTCTATTGCTTAGGGATAAAAAGTCCTATGGATGCCTGCAGAATATGGCTGTCTTACTGTGCTGTTCTGGTGGAATCTTGTCCTTGTTGCTCCAGATGTTGCTGAAAGTGAGGCTTTGACCTCTCCAGCTATTTCTGCTGTTTGTACTATGTTGATGTGTTCACTTCTGTCATGTTTTTCTCATGTATTTGGTGCTCTGGCATTTGACACATACATGCTTAGAACCACTATATGTCATCAGTGCTCTGGCTGCTTCACATCTCTTAAATGTTTATATATGTTTAGCAGCATTTTAAATTTATTGTTGATATTGCGATAGACATTTCAGGGGGCTTTGTTTTTTAAAAAAACTTTTTTATTAAACTAAACCTATCTGCATCCTTATAGCCAGTGTGTTTCCTGGAGAGAGCACATAGCAAATTCAAGGTTTTAAATCTAGTTTATCACATCTTCCTTCAGCTGGATTGTTTGTGTCATGTGCACTCACTGCTGCCATTGATACACTTGGACTCATGTTTGTCTCCTTTTTTTGGGGGGGGGGTCTTCTCTGTGTCTTCACCCTGTTTGTTCCGTGTGTCTCCATCACTGTGGTGTTCTGAGTTATCTGAAGTTTTCCACTGTAAAACGTTAATGCCTTTAACATGTGGCCTCGTGAAGATGTTCCAGATCCTGACCACTGTCTCCACCTTCAAGGCACAAAGCTCTAACCAGGGCACAGCAAATACCCGGTTTCATCCCAGACTGACACCCCTGTCTCAGGCACCACTGCCTCTGCAGGAAGTCAGCTTGCCAGTCATGCAGTTGGCAGTGGAGCTGCTCATTCTGCTGCAAGTGTAGGACAGACTGGGCTTTCAGGGAGTTTTATGTCCTTAGGAGGTGGTTGGTGAGGGTGCTTGGATCTGAGGAATGAGACAAACTGGTATTCTTAATCAAGGTCACTCAGGAGATAACACTGTAGCTCTCCACAGTGGGAGCATAAGTTTACAAAGTCTGTATAAAGAAAGCCACAGTGTGCTGTTCCCATTTGAAACAGTAGAAGTCATGAAAGTTTTGAAGACAGAAGCCTGAACACATGGTTAAATGCAATGTTCCCTGCCTCAAAGAAACAAAAAATATTGCAGTGCTGGAGTTCCCAATGAAGAGAAAATAGGAGGTGCAAAAATCACAAATTAAAACATTGCAAACACACACCCTGAAAGCAGGAGGCACGCAGGGAAGGCAGGTGGCATTGCCCTGAAGGGCTCCTGCAGAGACTTGACCCCAGCGAGAAGAGACAAATGGTGCCAATCTGCTCTGTCACATATGGGCAAGATGAAGCTTGAGGTTTCTAATGACCTGTCTTCAGAAGGGACTGTGGCCCCCATCTCTCCAGTTGTCTTTCTGGTGATGTGATTTCTTCTACATGTGCATGAGTACAGCTGTGCCACCCCCTGTCTCTGCGGGTCTTTGTCAGAGCTTAGACAATGTCATCCATTACCTTTGTGTCCTCCACACTATAAACTAAATATATCTGCTTTTCATATATTTACAGTGCTGCAGATATTTCATTAAGAGTGATACCCAACTGATTACTGAGTACACCTTCAGAATTTGAAATTAGGGTTTGGAAATTCCAAGCCCCAACATGATTCAAATGAAAGACAACATCTTAAAGACAGTGGTCATCATTTTGAGGGTTTTTTTTTTCTCTAGCAATGGTGTGGGTGTTTGAAAGATTAATCTATCTATTAGCTAAGACAGAGATGACACTAGGTTCTGACACAGTAAGGACGAAAAGACAAAGATAAAACAAAGGTCCAAATGAGAAGCAGATGGAGGGAGAATGTGAGCAAGAAAGGCAGGACTAGAGGGAACCCTCATCTGATGATAGATGGAGATAGAGACGGAGACCCACATTGGAGCACTGGATTGAGCCCCCAAGGTCCAAATGAGGAGCAGAAGGAGAGAGAACATGAAAAAGGAAATCAGGACCGTGGTGGGGGGGCATTCACCCTCTGATACAAGGGGACTGATCGAATGAGAGCTCACCAAGGTCAGCTGGACTGGGACTGAATGAGCATGTGATCAAACCAGATTCTCTGAGTGTGACTGAAATGGGGGCTGACTGAGAAGCCATTGACAATGGCACTGGGTCTTGTTTCGTCTGCATGGACTGGCTTTCTGGGATCCTAGTCTGTTTGGATGCTCACCTTCCTAGACCTGGAGGGAGAGGGGAGGAACTTGGATTTCCCACAGGGCAGGAAACCCTGACTGCTCTTAGGACTAGAGAAGGAGGAGGAGAGGGAGTGGGGGGAGTGGGAGGGTATGGGGAGGAGGGTAGGAAGTGGAAATTTTTATAAACAAATAAATTAATTAATTAAAAGAAACAAAGTTTGAATAATTTAGACAAAACCTGGCATCCTAAGTGAAGAAATCCACGAAGCCAGGCCAACATTTACACTGCCTGACCTTGTTGGGTCAGCCTATCGTGACTACATCTTTTGTGTGAAGAGGCATTTGCAGTGCCAGAGCTAGAAGACAGGGCGATGGTATCTTTCATACTAGCATAAAATCAAATTATATCAAGGCCCTGAAGCTGAAGGCCGTGTCTATATAACATTACACAAATTGCCAAGATGAAAAGCTCTGGCTGTTTTGTTTCCTGGAGGCTTAAGCCACATCCTAAAAACTCTTACAGGAATCCAGCTTGTATTCTGCGAGGCCTCAAGAGAGCTTGTAGCAAATTTAATCAAATGATAATTGGGTCTCAAATTAAAATTGTACACAATCCTAAAACTGGACTTAATATGAATATTTGGAGAAAGTAAATTTACTAGACTAAGCTAAGATCTTATTAGATGACTAAAAGCTAATCAAAGAAAACCCATTGAAGGGCTTGTTTTTTCACTTTTCTGGATGTTGTGTTAAGAAATCTTGAAATTAATTCCCACTCTTTTCTTTTCCTCTTTTGTAATGTGAGGAACAATGATTGTGTGGTTTCTTTAAAACTTCATCCTATTATTTTCTTTGTGTAGTGCTTTAAAAACCTGACATGTAATAACTGTACATACATATGTGTGATATTTAAATATGGCGATATTTTTTAACTATATATAGTGTGCCTCAACTAGACCGTATTAAGTAGCTGTGATGGTAACTTTTGTCAACTTGACGAAGTCTAGAACCTCCTGGTAGAAAAGCCTCCAGGCAAACATGATTTGTTGGCCTCTGGGCGTAGTCTTGATTATATTAATTGAAATAGGAAAGCCTACCCTAAAGGAGGACAGCACCATTCCCTGGGATAGGGCCCTGGGTGACATAAAAGGATGAAGCTACATGAGCAATAGCATTAATGGTCTCTACTTTCTTACTGTGGATGTGATGTAACCACCTACATCATGATAGATTATACCCTGAAACTGTGAGTCAAGATAAATCCTGCTTCCTTGGCTGCTTTTTATGGGATATTTTTATCACAGCAACACAACAGTCATAAGACACTAGACTCTTCATCAGTTGGAACATTCACTCTTCTTCTGCTTGGGGGACATCAGTTGTGCTATAAAGTACACGTTTTGACACATGTCTAGGTACAGAGCTGAAAAGGCATTGTGTATTTGAGATTAGTATTTACCTTGGAATTCTTAGGTAAACTTAGTGCCTACGCTAAAATACAAAAAGTGTCTGGCCACTTTCAGCTTCTGAAGATACTGATCCTAAGATGTCTGAAAATGAAGACACATAAACACTGTGCACTCACTTTAAAGGAACTAATGATTGACTTTGAAGTTTACAAAAATAAACAGTTCACACTATACAGTGCTTCTAAAAACGTCCTATATGTTCATATAATGCACACAGTGTTTCAACTGCAAATGTCCTCTGTACTGTGCACACTGCACAGAGCTTCTGCAAAGGTCCTATGTACAGTGCACACTGTACAGTGCTTCTGCAAAGGTCCTACATATAAAGCACACTGCACAGTGTTTCTGTAAAGGTCCTACGTATAAAGCACACTGCACAGTGTTTCTGTAAAGGTCCTATGTACAGTGCACATTGTGCAGTGTTTCTGTAAAGGACCTGTGTCCTAGGACTAGTCCACACTACTATGATTCCTTTGCTAGAGTACTTCTGTGAACGTGGGGGAAAGAACAAATTTCTTTTTTTGTTTTGTTTTGGTTTGGTTTGGTTTTGGGTTTTGGTTTTTTATTTTATTGATTTTTATTGAGCTCTACATTTTTCTCTGCTCCCCTCCCTGCCTCTCTCCTCCCCTTAAACTCTCCCCCAAGGTCCCCATGCTCCCAATTTACTCAGGAGCTCTTGTCTTTTTCTACTTCCCATGTAGATTAGATCTGTGTATGTCTCTCTTAGTGTCCTTATTGTTGTCTAAGTTCAAATGAACATATTTCTAATCATTCCTCGCCTTCTAGAATAGGTGAGAGCTTGGAGGTCTAGAGAGGCTGAAAACCTCCCTCCCTCTGTTCTTCCATTTTCTGGAAACAACCATTCCACTATGAGCATGCTAGGTCGATCATTCTAGATCTCATTTTTTATATTGTACCTTTGAGGGAGATAAAGTGAGCTGGGATTAGAGCATCATTTTGTTACTTAAAACCACTCAGCCCATAAAAACCTCAATCTTAATGGCACAAGGCAGTGGTGCAAGACAGAGACCTACTCACCCAGACATGATTCCAGGCCATGGCCCATGGTTAGAATGTCATAGCAGATGCCAAACAAGGACTTGCTTTGTTTAGTTGGTTCCTACAGTAGGGCCTGAGCTGGCCCAGCTGCATATGAGCATTTGTGCCAGGCACAGCCATTCTCTTGAGAGGCAGCATGTCCAAGATGTCTCACCTCCCTGTACAAACTCCAAGTGTCCTCTACACAATCTGTGGATTGATGACTGCCTTGAGTTCTAGAAGTGTTTCTTTTACATAAGTAGGAGGCTTTATATTAGGGGCATAGATATTCAGGATTGAGACTTCCTCCTGATGAATTGTTCCTGTTATGAGTATAAAATGTCCGTCTCCATCTCTTCTGATTGATTCTAGTTTGAAGTAAATTTTGTTGGAAATTAGAATGGCCACACCTGCTTGTTTCTTAGGTCCATTTGCTTGGAAAACCTTTTCCCAACCCTTTACTCTGAGTAGATGTCTGTCTTTGTGGTTGAGGTGTGTTTCTTGTAAACAGCAGAATGTTGGATCCTGTTTTCGTATCCAATCTCTTAGTCTGTGCCTTTTTTATAGGTGAATTGAGTCCATTAATATTGAGTGATATTAATGACCAGTGGTTGTTGACTCCGGTTATTATTATTTTTTGTTTGTTTGTTTAATAGAGTTTGTATGTGTCCCTTCTTTGAGTTAAGCTCGTGAAGGGTTGCTAGATGTCTGAGTTATTGTAGGCAGTGTTGGCAATGTTGGATTCCTTGGGTTGCGATTTTCCTTCTATTACTTTCTGTAAGGCTGGGTTTGTGGCTACGAATTGTTTAAATTTGTTCTTATCCTGGAATATTTTGTTTTCTCCATTGATAGTGAATGATAGCTTGGCTGGGTATAGTAGTCTGGGTTTGCATCCATGGTCTCTTAGTTTCTGCAGTACCTCTATCCAGGACCTTCTGGCTTTCATGGTTTCCATAGAGAAGTCCGGTGTAAGTCTGATAGGTTTACCTTTATAAGTTACTTGACCTTTTTTCTTTGCAGCTCTTAATATTCTTTCTTTAATCTGTATGTTTTGTGTTTTGATTATTATATGGCAAGGGGATGTGTTTTTTTTTATCAAGTCTATTTGGTGTTCTGTATGCTTCTTGAACCTTCATAGGAATATCATTCTTTAGGTTGGGAAAGTTTTCTTCTATAATTTTGTTGAATATATTTTCTGGGCCTTTGATCTGCAGTTCTTCTCCTTCTTCAATCCCTATTATTCTTAGATTTGGTTTTTTATTGTGTCCCAGATTTCTTGAATGTTTTGTGATGAGAATTTGTTGGATTTGCTGTTTTCTTTGATCAGAGCATTTATTTTCTCTATGGTATCTTCAGACTCTGAGATTCGTTCTTCCATCTCTTATATCCTATTGGTTATGTTTGATTCTGTAGTCTCTGTTTGTTTACCTAGATTTTCCATATCCAGCCGGCCCTCGTTTTGTGTTTTCTTCATTGCCTCCATTTCAGTTTTCAATTCTTGAACTGTTTCCATTACCTGTTTGATTGTTTTTTCTTGGTTCCCAGTGTATCATTCACGGATTTACTCATTTCTTCGAACTTTTTGTTATACTTCTTATCCATTTCTTTACTCATTTCTTCAATCTTTTTGTTGTACTTCTCATCCAGTTCTTTAAGGGAGTTATTCATATCCTGTTTAAGGGACTCTAATCCTTTCATAATGGCACTTTTTTCCACTTCTTCTGAATTAAGAGGTTCAAGTCCTTCTATTGTAGGGTCGTTGGGATCTGGTGATTTCATGTTGTTTTTTAGATTGTTGGAGGAGTTCTTGCCTTGGTGTCTGCCCATCTCTTCCTTCAAATGCTCTATATTGGATCTTCTGGTACCAGGTCAGGTTCCCTTGTTGGGCAGGGACTTCACTGACAGAAGGTCTACCTTTCCTCAGGCAGTCTATTGAAACACAGGCACTCCCTCCTGCCAGGTTGCACTCACAGCCCAGGCCCAGCGCACGCAAGGGAGCTGCTCTGGGGAGATCTTGTGGCCCCAGGGGGAAGGGGGGAAGAGAGGAAGGTGTACCTAGATGAAGGCTGGGATGGGATTCGGGAGAGCTCCACAGCGTGGAGCCACCACTGCAGAGTGACCAGAAAGTCGAGAGGGGCGGGGAAAGTCTGAATTCCTCCTAGCCGAGGCCCTTGGGCCAGGAGCAAACTCACCCCTCCTCCAATGAATATCTGCTAGAAGTTCACTGTCTCTTGCTGGCCAGGAATGTGGCTGAGCTGACACAGGGCCTGCCTGTCCTCAGGCAGGCTATCAAAACACAGGAACTGCCCCTGCCGGGCTGAGCCCACAGCCCAGGCCCAGCGTGCAAGGGAGCAGCTCTGGGGAGATCTTGTGGCCCCAGGGGGAATGGGGGAAGAGAGCTGGTCATTTCCTCTTGAATAAAGTATTCAACTTAATTTCTATTTGGACCAACAGCTGAAATTTTTTAACTTTTAAGAGATTCTAATTTTTAAAGTAATTGTATATTTTAAGGAGACTGATATTTTAACATGTTTGAATTTGTAAAGACTATGGGACTTGGAAAGATATTTATGTTTTTAAATGTGAGATCTTAAAATGAATGAGAAAGGAAAGGTCATGGCTTCCCAGCTATGTGCTTGTCAGTTTGTGGGGGTAAATTGTGTTGGATATTTTTATGTCAACTTTCTACAAGCTAAAGTCATCTGAGAGGAAGGAACCTCAATTAAGAAAATACCTGTGGGGGCTGGAGAGATGGCTCAGAGGTTAAGAGCACTGGCTCTTCTTCCAGAGGTCCTGAGTTCAATTCCCAGCAACCACATGGTGGCTCACAACCATCTGTAATGAGATCTGGCACACTCCTCTGGCATGCAGGCATACATGGAGGCAGAATGTTGTATGCATAATCAATAAATAAATCTTTTTTAAAAAAGAAAGGAAGAAAATATCTGTGTAACATTAGGTTGTTGGCAAGCCTGTAGCACATTTTTTTGATTAGTGATTAATGGGGGACGGCCCAGCCCATTGTGGGTAGAGCCATCCCTGGGCTGGTAGTTCTGGGTTCTTTTAGAACGCAGGCTGAATTGTTTGTCATAGCCAAAACCTGGAAACAACCTAATTGTCCTCGACCAAAGAATGGATAAGGAAAACGTGGTACATTTACACAACGAAGTACTACACAACAGAAAACAATAATGACATCTTGAATTTTGCAGGCAAATGATTGGAGCTAGAAAACATCATTTTGAGTGAGGTAACCCAGATACAGAAAGACAATTATCACATGTACTCACTCACAAGTGTTTTTTAAACATAAAGCAAAGAAAACCAGCCCACAAATCACAATTCCAGAGAACCTAGCAACAATGAGGACCCAAAGAGAGACTTACATAAATCTAATCTACATGGGAAGTAGAAAAAGACAAGATCTCCTGAGTAAATTGGGAGCATGGGGACGTTGGGGGAGGGCTGAAGGGGAGGGGAGAGACAGGGAGGGGAGCAGAGAAAAATGTAGAGCTCAATAAAAATCAATTAAAAAAAAGAAAAGAAAGAAGTCTGGGCAATTCATATTGAGCAAGCTAATAAGGCATACTCCTCTGTGACCTCTGCATCAGCTCCTGCCTCCAGGATCCTGCCCTGTTTAAGTTCCTGTCCTGATTTTTTTTCAGTAATGAACAGCAATGTGGAAGTTTAAGCCAAATAAAGTCTTCCCTCCCCAGCTTGCTTTTTGGTCATAGTATTTCATCACAGCAACAGAAACCCTAACTAATACAGAGGAGAGGGAACATGAAGTTGAGAGGGGAGTGTGGTGGTTTGAATGACAACGGCCCCACAAGCTCATATGGAGGACTAGTCAGTGCCCAGTTAGCAGAATGGTTTTGAAAAGATTGGGAGATTTAGCCTTGTTGGAGGAAGTGTGTCACTGGGAATAGACGGGCCCAGTCTCACTCCTTCTCTGCCTGCTGCTGTGGATCAGGATTGGGTACTGCTCCAGAACCAGGCCTGTCTGATTCCCACTGTGATGACCATGGATTAACCCTCAAAAACTGTAAGCAAACTCGCAGCTAAAGGCTTTCATTTAAGAGTTGCCTTGGGCGATGTCTCTTCACAGCAATAGAAAAGTAACTAAGATGAGGTTTGTTGGGGGGCAGAGAGTCCAATATTTAGAGGGAGAAGGGGGGAGTTTGATCAAATGCATGTATGAAATCATCAAAGAATGAATAAAAGTACTTTTAAGTTTGCACCATATGGAAATCAATGTATTTATTTACACTACACCTAAATTTATTTTAATTATAAGTAGCAGCCACTAGGTGGCAGGGAAAGCCTGGCTTAGAGGCTAAAAAGAGACATCATTTTTGTTTCCCCAATCATACATGATGCTTCCTTGAAGTCCCCAGTCACACTTCAGTTTCTAAGGCACACTGAGCCAGCTACACCACCGTTTTCCTTGACCCTTCACATTTGCGCTCCAGTCTCCAATAAGCACAAGAACACTGCCGTCTTCCTTTCTACGCCTGATTTCTGCCGCGGGAAAGCTGACTGTGAGTCTCCTGGTGCCACCATTGGAATGCTTCTGAGAAATGCTTTTCACGGCTCAGGGATGCATGCGGCTCCATGGCAGACCAGGCTCACAGTTTGGTGACAGAGACCCTGGATTTAAGACCCAGCAGCGGCAATCCCATACCCAGCCTGAGTTCTCACTTAGGGCTTATCTTCCCAGAGGTCAGTGCAGCATGCTTAGTCTGTTATCCGTGGTGCAGAGCAGCTGTCAGACAGTCCCTGTAGCTCCTTACACTCCGTCCTTAGGTGGACACAGCATTCACGCTTGCCACCAAGATCTTGCTCTTATCGCCATTTATCTGTTATGCAATACTAAGCCGTACAGAGTTACTAAAAAAAGAGACGTCTAAAGTTTACAAGCAAACCAGCATCCTCTCCCCAAGGACAGGTTGAAGCTCACAGCCTAAATGTGGTCAGCAGGGATAGTTTGTGGGTATGTAAATATTTGAAATGCTTTTTTTATTGCACAAAATTAAAAATTGGGAGAAATCACATGAAGTCAAAGTTCAGGTTTATGTTGACAGAGGCATCCCCAAAACAACAGGTTTCTTCATGGTGCCAAGGGCTGTCCAGAATGAATCAGAAAAGGGTTCTCTCTCTCTCTCTCTCTCTCTCTCTCTCTCTCTCTCTCTCTCTCTCTCTCTCTCTCTCTCTCTCTTTCTCCCCTTCTTTCCCCCCCCCCACACACACAAGGGCATGTGCCCTTGCAAGTGCAGAGACTTCATCCTGGGATATTCTTAGCTTCTGGTAAGAGTCACTAAGCAGCCTCAGAGTAACTAGGCTTGTCAGATAAGAGAACATATACCATATTTGTCTTTCCTGATCTGGGTTACCTTACTCTGGATGATTGTTTCTAACTCCATATATTTCCTTAAAAAAAATCATGATCTCATTTTTTAACAGTGTAAAGGACCACATTTTCATTATCTATTAATCTGTTTGTGGACATTTAGGCTGTTTCCAGTTTCCAGCTACTAGGAATAGGACAGCAATGAACACGAATTGAGCAAGTGCCTCCGTAGTAGGATGTAGAGCCCTTTGGTATATGCACAAAAGTGATATAGCTGAAATAGGGACCTCCTTTTCACTTCTGGGGGTAGGGACCTACCAAGGGAAATACACTAGCCTATAAAGTTTTGGTAGTCCCTTGGGCAACCCTTACCAACAACTGAAAAGCGTACTGTGGGTTTTGTTATATGTTCTATAGCTCTTTGGAGAGAATTTTTATTATATTTTATTATATATATATATATATATATATGCTAACTTGTGTGTATTATAGGCATTTTAGTTTTAGTTAGGTGGGTAATGGTCTGATTCCTTGTGATTTTTTCCTGTTATTCTTACTGTTATTTGTGCCCTGCTATTCCCCTCTCTATTGCTCCTTTCACCATCTCCACCCTGGTCTTTTTACTTTCCTGGCTTCTGCACTTATTCTAGATTATGTACTGACATCTGAAGATTTGGAGCTAGGAGACTCCAATGAGAAAGAATATTCAATGTTTGTCGTTCTGGGTCTAATCCCCATAATTCTCAAACATGACATTTTTGTAGCAGACCAAAATGCAAGAAAATGTGTCCTTCCATGTATTTGTCTTGATTATCTCTTAGGCACCTGATATTACCTTAGATATTCATTATTAGACTTCCTTTCTCTGACATTCCTCACACTGAGTTGAAACTTGGAACCAATTTTAATTGGAGATCCAAATCCTTTGGTTAAATTTCCTACAAGCTCTCTTGGTGCCTTGCAGAATACAAAACAGCCTGACCTTTCCCTCTTTGCCATTTGGTCATTGTTATATAAACATGACTTTAAGCCTCAAGGCCTTGAGATGATTTGATTTAATGTTTAGCTAGAAAGCTACCCTAATCCTTCCTTCTAGCTCCCTGGCATTTAAAATGCCTCTTCACACAAAAGACGTAGGCATGATATAGGTTAGCCCGGCAAGGTCAGGCAGCATGAACTGGATTGGCTTGGTGGATTCTCCCCCGCCCCTCCCAGGAAGCTAGGTCTTGTCTGGTTGTTCAAACTTTGTTTTCTCTTTGCCTTTACAGCCTCACGGTCTTAGAATTTATTGTTGCCTCAGTTAACTTGTTCCTAGATAAGAGATCAATCTCAAACACCTGCCGCATTGCTAGAGAAGTAAATTTCAGAATGGTGACCACTGCCTTTAAGATGTTCTCAGTTTACTGAACCAACAATTGAGTTCTGAGTCTGCATGAGTCTGACTATGTCCTCGGCATATATAGTTGTGCAGCTTGGGATTCCCAAGGCTTTATGAACAGTGGGAACAGGGACTGTCTCTGGCACATTTGCCTGCTTTGGGTACCCTTTTCTTCATGTTGGGTTGCCTCATTCAGCCTTAATATGAGGGAATGTGCCTAGTTTTATTATAATTGATATGCCATGTTTGGTTGCTATCCCTGGGAGACTGCCCTTTTCTGAAGAGAAAGGAGGAAGAATGGATCTGGGGTAGGGGGATGTGGAGTGGGGTGGGGGAACTGTTATCGGGGTGTAACTTATGAGAAAAAAAATAAATTAATTACAAAGATGTCTTCTTTTTATTTTAGTCTAGTAGGATAGTGGAATTTCTAAGCCCTAATTCTGAATGCTGAAGGTGACCTCAGTAGTTCATTGGGTATTATAGGAGGTGTGACGTCCTTGGGCTCAGAAATAAGCACTAGGAGAACCTGGAATATTAAATACACTGTGTCGTTCCCTCATGGAAAGAACATATAACTACTGTGCACCCAGAAGGCTGAAAGTGATCTTTGCTTGTTTGGTGACCTTTGTTCTATCTGTGTGTTCAGAGACTTCTCCAGCACAGGACCTTCCGCAAGGCTTTTACCGTAAATTTGTTGTTCTCCATGAATATTTAGAATCCACCTTTAGAGACTTTATGAAGTGTTTTAATGCCATCACTAATGATCTGCATTTAGCTTACATTGATCCTCCAGAGATTTATCTATGCTTTGTTGTAAAAAACAGGACTGAGTCATTATCACCAGAATAACTTTTTAAAACATTGTGCTGTTATTAAATATGACTAAAATGTTATGAAGTATGACTCTAGGTCAGACTCCTGAAGTTTGGACCAACACCAGCTACTGAGTCGTGATGAGTTGTACTGCCTTCTTGCCTCCCCTAGATCATCACTCTGCTGGCCATGGAGGGCGCAGAGATCCCCACAGGGTATCACCCTTAATGAAATAGCTGAGGCACCCTAAATATATAAATAACAGATTTATTTAGTTTATTGTGTAGAGGACTCAAAGGTAATGAATGGCATTGTCTAAGCTCTGACAAAGTCCTTCAGAGACAGGGGGTCACACATCGGTACCCATGCATATAAGAAAACAAATTGACAGGACCTCAGAAACCTCAAGCTTCATCTTGCCCATATGTGACAGAGCAGATTGGCACCATTTGTCTCTCCTCACTGGGGTCAAGTCTCTGCAGGAGCCCTTCAGGGCAATGCCACCTGCCTTCCCTGCGTGCCTCCTGCTTTCAGGGTGTGTGTTTGCAATGTTTTAATTTGTGATTTTTGCACCTGATATTTTCTCTTCATTGGGAACTCCAGCACTGCAATATTTTTTGTTTCTTTGAGGCAGGGAACATTGCATTTAACCATGTTTTCAGGCTTCTGGCTTCAAAACTTTCATGACTTCTACTGTTTCAAATGGGAACAGCACACTGTGGCTTTCTTTATACAGACTTTGTAGACTTATGCTCCCACTGTGGAGAGCTACCGTGTTATCTCCTGAGTGACCTTGATTAAGAATACCAGTTTGTCTCATTCCTCAGATCCAAGTACCCTCACCAACCACCTCCTAAGGACATCTAACTCCCTGAAAGCCCAGTCTGTCCTACACTTGCAGCAGAATGAGCAGCTCCACTGCCAACTGCATGATTGGCAAGCTGACTTCCTGCAGAGGCAGTGGTGCCTGAGATGGGTGTCAGTCTGGGATGAAACCGGGTATTTGCTGTGCCCTGGTTAGAGCTTTGTGCCTTGAAGGTGGAGGCAGTGGTCAGGATCTGGAACATCTTCACAAGGCCGCATGTTAAAGGCATTAACATTTTACAGTGGAAAACTTCACATAACACATAACACCACAGTGATGGAGACACACGGAACAAACAGGGTGAAGACACAGAGAAGACCCCCCCCAAAAAAAAGAGACAAACATGAGTCCAAGTGTATCAATGGCAGCAGTGAGTGCACATGAGACAAACAATCCAGCTGAAGGAAGATGTGATAAACTAGATTTAAAACCTTGAATTTGCTATGTGCTCTCTCCAGCAAACACACTGGCTACAAGGATGCAGATAGGTTTAGTTTAATAAAAAAGTTTTTTTAAAAAACAAAGCCCCCTGAAATGTCTATAGCAATATCAACAATAAATTTAAAATGCTGCTAAACATACATAAACATTTAAGAGATGTGAAGCAGTCAGAGCACTGATGACATATAGTGGTTCTAAGCATGTATGTGTCAAATGCCAGAGCACCAAATACATGAGAAAAATGTGACAGAAGTGAACACATCAACATAGTACAAACAGCAGAAATAGCTGGAGAGGTCAAAGCCTCACTTTCAGCAACATCTAGAGCAACAAGGACAAGATTCCACCAGAACAGCACAGTAAGACAGCCATATTCTGCAGGCGTCCATAGGACTTTTTATCCCTAAGCAATAGAAGAACACACTTCAGAGAGAAGATGGAACGCTCTCCAGGTTAGACCAGGTCTAACCTGATGGGATGGGATAAATGTGATGGGGGAAAATGGATAATACATACTCTCTGAACACATTGGTGAAATTTGAGATGACTAGCAGAAGACAGAAAGTTTGTGAAAATATGGAAATCAGACACACATTCTTGCACAACTGATGAGATAAAGAGAAAACTGACAGGGAAATAGAAAAGTTTTGTAGTTTAAAAAAATAATAATTGTAACTTATGCAGTGAAAGCGGCTGAGAGGGAAATGTGTAGCTGTAAGCACACAGATTGAAAAATGTTCCTCAAACTGAGAACTTAATCCTCTACTTCATGAGAAACCCGAACAAGCAGAAGAAAGAAATAAAACAGGGTAAGAGTAGAGATGGCTACAAAACAGTTAAAATCCAAAGGGGGAAACTGTGAAGCCCAAAAGCTGGTGTTCTGAAAACATCAAATCAGAATTAACAAACATTTAGCTAGATTTACAGGGAATAAAAGTAAAAAGTAAGAAAATAGAGAAAAGAATGAGACCATTTAACCCAGGAATGGAAGAGGACGGGAGGCAGTGCTGCTCTTACAGAAGGGCATGACTGTGAAGGGCTCTTTCAACACACGTTTGTCAAAGTTAGGTGAATTCTTTGCAATGAAAATTTCCTAGATATATTAATATCAACCCTTGAGTGGAACCAGAAGTTAGTCAGGTGTGGCATTTAGTTCAAGCTACTCAGGAAGCTGAGGCCGGGGGATGCTCGAGCCCAGGTGTCTGAGGTCAGGCTGAGCAGCCGGAAGGACCCCATTCTAAAAAAAGAATAAATAGCAGGAAGGATGGGAAAGAACAAATAGAAAGTGGAAGAGAGATTGGAATTAAAAACTTCCAATAAATGAAAGAGCAGGATCACATAGCTCGGCAATCATGTAAAAATGAAGGACCAACATTTAACAAAGACTTCCAAAAGTGAAAGTCTCTCCCAATCACAGTGTAAAATTAGTATTCCTGTAATACAATGATCAGAAAAAAATCATCACAGAAAATGAAAACTAAAACCAAATCATTTACAGATGAAAACCCTCAAAACAAAGGCAGCAAGTAAAAATATTAAAGTTTCATGTTTTTGTTTTCACAGGATCCCAGCATAGAGTTCAGTTTTATCTCAACTTTGAGAGTGACCTGCCTCAGCCTCCTAGACACTAGGTGGAGCACTGTGTTACATGGAGCTGTGTTACTTAGGGTTTCTATTGCTGTGATAAAACACAGTGACCAAAATGCAGCTTGGAGAGGAAAGGGTTTATTTAATCTTACATCTTGTAATCTATCATCCAGAGAACTCAGTACAGAGACCCAAGGCTCAAACTGGAGCAGAGGCTTGGAGGAGGGCTGCTTACATGGCTTGTTCATGCTGCTGTCTTATACACACCAGGACCAGCCATGTAGTTGGCTGGGCTCTCCTTACCACAGTATCGGCGAATCAATCCCACACCAGTTATGTTTTAAGGGGTTATTTATTTTGGGGGGTAAAACTTACATACACCATAAACCATCAGGAAGGGAGCCTAGTCGCAGGAGCCAGGAGCAAGCACCAGAACCAAGAGCCGGAACCAAGAGGGCCTGATCCGGATCTGCTTCTCTTTTTAAAAGAGAAATATACCACGCCCCAGTGGGCTGGTATTTTAGCAGCTATTGGCTGACGGAGCGGAAGTCGCTCCCTACTGCACTGTGGGCTCGTATTTCAGCGACTATTGGTTGAGGCAGCGAAAGTTACTCCCACAACACCTCCCCCTTTTGTTTAAGCAAGAGAGTTCTAAGCCTACTACGAAATTATATACAGTAAGTACAAACCTACACAATTATATACAATAAATACAAATATCCTATTCTAACTAGCTTAAGTCTTGTATAAGAAATAACTTGGCCACGTCATGAAAAGAAAGTAACTACGTTTATATAATCTTCAATCCCATCAAAGATCTGAGAAGGGAAATAATGTTACCTGAGTAATTAGGAAGTGCAATCAAACTTCCAGAACATGTAACAAATCACATAGACAACTGGCTACCTGGGCAAACACCCAAAATCACGTTTGCAGCGTTGAAGCAACCAACTTTGGCTAAGGCCTAACGTAACTGACATACCATTTTCAAAGGCAAGGAACTTTTCAAAACTATCTTATCCTGTCTTGGCAGGATATGACAGTCCTGTTTTATCCATTTACGGATACTCTGTAACTCTGTCAGTAGTTGAGGTATGGGCATTTCTTTACCCAAAGCCCAGTTCTGCCAAGAAGAAAGGCTCCAGGTGGAGTGTCTTTGGTGCTCAACATTCTCTCAGGAATAGATCAGTGTTGCCAGGAGCGATTGTGTCTCCCTACCACAGAACTCTGAGTTAGATTAAAGGCCATTTTCTACAGCTCTTTGAAGAGGTTGAAGATTATCTATCTATACTGAATATAATGTCTATGTATCTAAAGAACCTGATTAGTCTAATTATAAATGACAAACTTAGATGACTATTGATCTATATTATTCTCAATATCTATCTAACTTAAAGACTGAAATAGTAAACAACTGTGCAATAAATGGGGACAATATGACCTCCAAATATAAACAATGTGCAAGTATACATTGCAATATGGTAAATATATATATCAATACATAAACAATATATAAGTATCTTAATCAGAGGTAGAAGTGTACAATGCAATATGGTAAAATATACATATATCAATACAATATATATATATATATATGTCAATACATAAAAATGTTTTAAACAGAGGTAGAAGCATGCATGCATAAAATAGTCAACATAATTTAAGTTTGTATCAATATATAGGAATCAATACCAATATATTTGTCTAAAAACAATAACTCACAAGTACAAAGCTATTATCCCATAATCCAATTATCCCTCTTTTTTTTTTTTAAGGATTCCTGCGCTTATAAAATTCCTCCCCCAACCCTCAACCCTATACTAATTATAACCAACCCCTAAATGATGTCCCTAAACCCAAGGACAAACTTTACTGGGAGAGGGGACGTCGTTCTCTAGAATTACTTCCAGCTGTCATGGGGGTGACGTTCTTTCTGGGGGATCCTGTGAAAGCAAAATGATGGTTAAATTTCAAGATCAATGTCTTTTAAAATTGCAAATAGTCTCTGAGTATTTTGTAGAGGACTGGCCAGAATGTTGTACAAGATGTGCATCATTTCAGCTAACCACGTTGGAATCGTTTTGTGCAGCTGGTACTCAAAACAGGTCTTGTAGTAGTGCTATCAGTATCATGATGTCATATCAACCAGGTGGAGTTGTTGTTATGGGGCCCCATCTTCTTCCTGGAAACTTCAAATGTCACTGCAGGAAAAACTTATTGTTCATTGTGGAAAACTTAAACATTAATCATATATATTAATCATATATTAATATCATATATTATATGATTATAATAATATATAATCATATATTAATCATATAGACATATACAGACATACATATATTCAATAAAAGACATGATAGATATATTTAATGAAAGGTATGATAGATATGAAGAAAAGTAAAGATGTTTTCTAAACTCATATTCCTTTCTGTCCCATATCATGGCTCTTGACATGAGACAGAAACTCCAGAAACTCTGGGTTTTTCTTTTAACAACAGGCTTGGAATTAGAGAGGGACTGAGCCAGAGTCCAACTCTAAAACCAGCTCTATAAATTTAGAAATATGATTTAGTATATTTTACTTACAGAACCTATTCAGTTTTCTTGATAGTCCTTATTGGGCCATTATTTTCCATCTGTCAGTATTCAGATATCCAGGGTCCCTTGAACTTTTCAAAAATCAGTGTTTTCCTGTGGAGATAAGAACAGAATCCTGCCCCCATTCTATATGTTTTTCTTACCAACTGTATGAATATCATCATTGTGGATGAGCTGTCATTTCTCGTTTCCAAGAGGTTTCTCCTCTTCAAATCGAACCTTTATTAATTTTGATGGTATCCACAATTTTTCTTCTCCTGTGGAAACAAGAGCAAAACCCCTTCCCCAACGTAGCACATCTCCTGGCCTCCATTGAGAGGTCAGCACGTCTTTAAAATAAACAGGTTGGTTTAGTTCAGAAGTTTTTTCCATTATCCAATGCCTCTCTGCTGCTGTTGTTCCTTTCTCATTAGCATTAAGAAAATTCAAGGTTAATAAAGCATTATGCAATCTATTTCTGGGGGTATCTTTCGTCCCTTTCTGTTTGTTTAGCATATCCTTTATAGTACGATTTGATCTTTCTATAACTGCTTGACCTGTAGGATTGTATGGTATACCTGTAACATGCTTAATATTATAATAAGCAAAAAATCGTTTCATTTTCCTAGATACATAAGCTGGACCATTATCTGTTTTTATTTGTGCAGGTATACCCATAATGGCCATAACTTCTAATAAATGTGTGATTACTGAGTCAGCTTTTTCTGAGCTTAAAGCGGTTGCCCACTGAAAGCCTGAATAAGTGTCAATGGTGTGATGTACACATTTTAACTTGCCAAATTCTGGAAAGTGAAACACATCCATCTGCCAAATTTCATTCCTTTTAATACCCTTTGGATTAGTCCCTGCAGGCAATGGTGTTTGGTTATAAAAAGAGCAAGTAGGGCATTTCTTTACAATCTCCTTAGCTTGTTGCCAGGTAATAGAAAACTCTTTTTTCAAGCCTTTGCTATTGACATGATGTTTTTTATGAAATTCAGATGCCTCCAGCACACTACCAATCAATAATTGATCAATATCTGCATTACCTTGTGCTAGAGGACCTGGCAGACCCGTATGGGATCGGATATGCATTATATACATAGGGCAGAGCCTGTTTCTGATCATGTCTTGTACCTGGATAAACAATGAGGTCAGTTCTGTATCATCAGGTATAAATTCAGCAGTTTCAATATGCAAAATAACTCTTTCTGCATATTGTGAGTCAGTAATTATATTAAGAGGTTCTTTAAAATCCCTAAGCACCATAAGGATGGCATATAATTCTGCCTTCTGGACAGAATCATAAGGACTTTGTTCCACTTTACTCAATTCTTCTGATTTGTAACCTGCTTTCCCTGATTTATTAGCATCGGTATAAAATGTATGGGCTCTGGTTATTGGAGCATCACGGACAATTTGAGGGAGGATCCAAGAAGTTCTCTTTATAAAGTTAAGTCTCTTGCTTTTTGGGTAATTGTTATTGATTTCTCCCAAAAAATTAGCACAAGCTCTTTGCCATGGTTCATTGTCTTCCCACAACTTTTTTATCTCATCAGCAGTGAAAGGCACTATAATTTCTGCTGGGTCTATACCTGCTAATTGACGAGGTCTCAATTTTCCTTTTATAATCAATTCAGAGACTTTTTCCACATAAGTTTTTAATTTTTTACTTGGTTTGTGTGGTAAGAAGATCCATTCTAAAATAGTATCTTCCCTCTGCATTAAAATTCCTGTAGGAGAAATTCTGGAAGGTAGTATAACTAGAATGCAACTAAGATTTGGATCCACCCTATCTACATGTGCCTCCTGTAATTTTTCCTCAACCATCGTCAGTTCCTTTTCTGCTTCAGCTGTTAACTCTCTGGGACTATTCAAATCTTTGTCACCATCTAAGGTTTTGTTTAAATAAATTATTAGATCAGGTGTTATCCCAACAGCTGGTCGTAGACTGGAAATGTCTCCCAATAATCTTTGAAAGTCATTAAGAGTTTGTAACCGGTCTCTCCTGATTTGTGCCTTTTGAGTCTTAATTCTTTGTAAGCCTATTTTATAACCTAAATAATTAACAGAATCTCCTCTCTGAATTTTTTCAGGAGCAATTTGCAATCCCCATTTAGGTAATACTAGTTTTACTTCTTCAAACAGCCTTTCTAAGGTATCTTTGTTTTGATCAGATATCAGAATATCATCCATATAGTGGTATATTATGGACTTAGGAAATTGTTTGCGTATAATTTTCAATGGTTGGCTTACAAAATATTGGCACAGGTTGGGAAAGTTCAACATTCCCTATGGGAGGACGGTCCACTGGTACCTCCTTGCAGGCTGAGAGTTATTATAGGTAGGCACTGTGAAGGCAAACTTTTCTCTATCTTTTTCTTGTAATGGTATAGTGAAGAAACAATCTTTCAGATCAATAACTATAAGAGGCCATCCCTTTGGTAACAGGGAGGGCAGAGGAATTCCAGATTGCAGAGGGCCCATAGGTTGAATAACCTTGTTGATAGCTCTAAGATCTGTCACCATTCTCCATTTACCAGATTTTTTCTTAACAACAAACACAGGAGAGTTCCAAGGGCTGGTAGATTCTTCTATATGTCCAGCATCTAATTGCTCTTGTACCAGCTGTTCTAAAGCCTGTAACTTTTCCTCAGCTAAAGGCCACTGTTTAGTCCATATTGGTTTCTCAGTCAACCATTGTAGAGGCATGGCTGTTGGTACCTCTGAAGAGCCATCAATTGTGTTGTGTTCTTGTATAGCTCTAATGGCTGGTTTCTGCCATCTGTAATATCTTGTAATATTGTCCTCAGAAATATAGGCTCTGGAAGCAGCAGAAATGTTAATTTGGGTGTTCCATTGCTGCAATAGGTCATGGCCCCATAAATTCACTGCAATATTTGCTACATATGGCCTTAGTTTTCCTATTTGTCCGTCTGGACCTATACAATTGACCCATCTCGTGCTTTGTTTTACTCGAGATAGGGTTCCAATTCCTAAGAACTGAATATCTACCTCCTGAAGAGGCCAATGCAGATGTCAAGACTCTGGTGTAATGATACTTACATCCACACCTGTGTCCAGTAAGCCAGTAATAAGTTTGCCATTTACACACACTCTTAGCTGTGGTCTTTGTTCATTTATAGAAGTCTGCCAGAATATTCGTTTACTTTGTCCTCTTAGATTTCTTGATTCATTCACCACATTTAACTCATCCTTCAGACCGTTATTGCTTTTAACAGCAGGCATGGGGCATTCTAATTTCCCTGAAGAGGCATGTTCTCTGCAGTGATCGGAAATGACTGGACCACATTTGCCATGGGGGCCTTCGAGAGGCCCCCTATTGAGTTTCCCGATGGCAACGGGTTGCCCTGTTTATCTCTTGTTGACCTACACTCATTCGTCCAATGCCTGCCCTTTCCACATCTCCTACATAAACCTGAAGGCTGAGTCCTCCTATTCCTGTTATTCCTAGAAGAGGCATTATTCCTGGAATTCCATTGTCTGCAGTCCCTTTTCATGTGTCCCATTTTGCCACAATGAAAGCATTTTGTAATCTGATGTCTCCTTTTACCTTTGGAAATTGCTTCTTGTACCCATGTTTCATTGCCATAATCAAATGTATCAACATTCATTGTATGTAAAACCCATTCGTCCAAAGGCGCTGATCTGAGCTTTAAAGACCCCAGGATACTTTTGCATTCTACATTGGCATTCTCATAAGCCAAAGACTCAATTACTATATTTCTTGCTTCTGGATCAGGTATCCCTATTTGTACAGCCTTAGTTAGTCGTTGCAAAAAGTCACTAAAGGGTTCTCTCTGACCCTGTTTGACCCTGACATACAATTCTACTCTCTGACCTGAGTCTTGAACCCTGTCCCAGGCCCTTAGAGCTGCTGTAGCACATATGGATAAAATGTTTTCATCATAAAGAGCTTGTTCCTGAGGATCAGAGTAAGGTCCTTCCCCTAGAATTTGATCTAGAGAAACCTCAATTCCTTTCGCTGATTCTTGTTGTTGTAAAAGTCTGGCCTCTTGTTTGAATAGGCATTTGAAATGCCATAAAGGTCCGTTCTCAAGGACAGCTGATGTGAGCTGGTTCCAATCTTGAGGAGTGGCCCTGTTGCTCAGAGCCCAGGATTTTAACATCTCCCTAACAAAGGATGAATGTAGTCCATAATTCACAATTGCTTGTTTAAATTCTTTCAGATCATTCATACGTATAGGCTCCCATGTATGTTCTTTAATGACCGTAGGGGTTTTGGAGCCAGTTATCTTTTCTGATGTTATTACTGGAAAGGCAGGTATAACTCTATGTAGACTGAGAGTTTTTTGAGGTGAAGGTTGTCTTTCTACCTTTTGCTCCTGTTCATCAGAGTCTATGATTTCCTCAATCTTATTAAATCTGCTCACCATTGCCTTCTGTAAGTCCTGAATCTCCTGTCCAGTATTATGCTCCAAAGCCTTCATTAACGATTCTAAGGCATGGAGCTTGTCCGTCAGAGACACTATTTCCTCCTTGGACACAATCGCCTTCATTGATAATTCCAAGGCGTGGATATCAAGGCGTATCCGTTAGAGATACGATATCTGCCTTGTACATAATCCTCATGGCATGTACTGTGCCTTCTTGTATGGAAATCCTGTCAATTAATCTATCATACCCTTTTGATAAAGTCCGATTTTCACATTCAATGGTTATAATCCTCTCAGCTAATGTTTCAGCACTTACAGTCATGGACTGGAGGTTATGAGTCATTTTGGTTGTCCCCTCCTCCAGAGCAGTGACGCTCCCTTCTAAAGAAGCAATATCAGACTGTACCTTCTTGATATTTTGGTCAGTCGACCGAGTCATATCAAACAAAGATCTAGTCTCCTCCTTGAGAACTCCAAACTCTGATCTAGTCTCCTGCTTGAAAACTCCAAACTCTGATCTAGTCTCCTGCTTGAAAACTCCAAACTCTGATCTAGTTTCCTCCTTGAAAACTCCAAACTCTGATCTAGTTTCCTCCTTGAAGTCTCCAAACTCTGATCTAGTTTCCTCCTTGAAAACTCCAAACTCTGATCTAGTTTCCTCCTTGAAATCTCCAAACTCTTTTTTGAGGAGGTTGGTATCAGTCTGAATTGTTCTTAAGGTTTTAATCTCTGCCCTCAGCATTGTAGATTCAGTCTGTAAGGACTGTATCTTTCTTATAAAATAGCCAAACACCAGAAAAGCAACAGATCCCAGGAATAACAAAGTAAGAGGAATATCTGAGACATCCTTCAGAATATCCTCCATAGCGCAATTGAAAAAACCATTGAACTTTTGGATAGTAATATTTTCCGACATTTTCAATCAAAGGAAATTGTACTTGTATGTATGTATGTATGTATGTATTTTCAACCGAAAAGAAAAATCTTACCTGTAATGACCGTTGCCTGCCAGTAGGAGGTGGGGCGCACCTGAATCCACGTGGCAGTGGTGTTGATTGAGGAAGTAAACTCTAGAATATATACACTCAAATCCAGAGGTTAAATCCACAGATCACAAAAGGTCAGAGAGCTTCTAGTGGCCAATAAACAAGGCAATAAACAAGGCCCTGCTGCTCTGTTCAACCGGATGCAGAGGGTCGTGACACAGCCACTGCACTGTTGCTAAAGAGGCCTAGTGCTTTGGGCCCCGTGTCCCTGTGCTGGGATTAAGGGTCAAGCTGCTTGCAGCACTCCTAATCAGTTATGGCGGATGGCAGGGGTTTCAAACAGCTTGCTGGAACTTCAAAGGGAGCTTGCGCTGTGAGCTCTTTGACTCACGTTGCAAGGAGAAATTTAAAAATCCGTGCCGAACAGGGCAAAGTAAGCCGGCAGAGACTGTCCGGACCTGTGTATCCTGGGAGGCCGAGCTGGGGGTGGGGGTGTGGGGCGGTTCTTAAACCAAACGTTGGGCGCCAATTATCGGCGAATCAATCCCACACCAGTTATGTTTTAAGGGGTTATTTATTTTGGGGGGTAAAACTTACATACACCATAAACCATCAGGAAGGGAGCCTAGTCGCAGGAGCCGGGAGCAGGAGCCGGGAGCAAGCACCGGAACCAAGAGCCGGAACCAAGAGGGCCTGATCCGGATCTGCTTCTCTTTTTAAAAGAGAAATATACCACGCCTCAGTGGGCTGGTATTTCAGCAGCTATTGGCTGACGGAGCGGAAGTCACTCCCCGCTGCACTGTGGGCTCGTATTTCAGCAACTATTGGTTGAGGCAGCGGAAGTTACTCCCACAACAACAGCAATAATTAATTAAGAAAATAGTCTAAAATTACCTTCAGTTGCACACATTTATTCAGGCATTTTCTCAATTAGGATTTATTTTCCCACATACCTTCTGTCAAGTTGACAAAGAACCAACCACAGCAACAAGGACACAGCGTCATGCATGGGATATTTATGAGCATTTCCAAATCATTACCTTCTAGGAGAAAGTAAGAATTGTCTCCCAAGCCCAAGTTTAAAACTAGGCAATGGAGGTGATACAAACAGACAGAAAGATAGACAGGCATGGGGAGAGAGAGAATTCATGTATGTAGTTATGTGTGCATTTGTACATGTAAACCCAGAGGACACCTTCTGCTACCTGCCATTCTTCAGGTTCCATCCACCTTGTTATTGAATAAAGGTCTTGCTGGCCTGTACCTTATCTGTTGGCAAAGTTGACTGACTCTGTTCATCACTGATTATAGCACAGGTTTGCTGTAGATGATGGATTTTCTGTTTTCCCCTGTCTAGAAATGATTACTCTGCCTTTGCTCATGAAGGACAGTTTTGCTGGGAATAAAACTCTAGGTAAATGGACTCTCTGCTTGTGTCCTTTCAGAGCACTGCACCATTTTCTCCCTTCCTACCTGCATAGCCATCTGCACTTCATTCCTAGTTCTCTCCAGTTGTCACCGGCTGGAGGGTATAGCTTTTGCATTGGAAACTTAGACATGCTCATCAATGGGCAGAGAAGCCAGGGACACTGACAGACTCTTTGAAACAAGGCCACATTCTGCACTACTTTGCAATTAGACCTGGTTTAGTTAGGACTCTATGATTAAAATTATGTTCCATTGTACATATACTCTGGTGAGGCTTGAACATCAAACTCTTATACACTATTAAATTTATGAGGACCAGCGCAGCACTTTGATTCCTTCAAGGAAGGCAAACTGGAAGAGTTCTGGAGTTGAACTTTGATTTGATTGTCTCTGGACAGTGAATGCTTTCTGTGGTTTCAAGTCTTTATTGCTTTTGAAAACATGCTTGTCTTAACAAAAACTCAATTTTGTGAATGTTCAATGGGTGCTTGAAAAGTGAATATGCATCATTGGTGACCGCTTTCGTCACTTGTCACCACCCCAAGACCATAGCAGGACTCACCCCAGTGCCTACTGGGATGTTTCATAGGAAGCACAGCACCTGCCCAGCATCTTCATCTCACAGATTTGCAGAGATGCACATGCCCCAGAAATGTCCAAGTCTATAATATCACAGGGGCATGCTGAGAATGGGTCCTATGCAAATGTTCTTCTGGTTCTCTGGAAGAGGATTCTCCTCAAGTGGCTACAGCTGGCCATGGGCATCAGGATCAGCACAGAGCTTTACAAAGCAGTAGCCTGTGTCAGACCCCAGAGATGCGGGAGCAGCAGGTCTGAGGACAGGGCTCTAAATTCAATCACCACCTTCCTTGGAAAAAACAAAAGAGAAAGAGGCAGGGGGCACAGAACAAACGCTGTAGCTACAGATGCAAAGATCTGAATTAGGAAGCTGTAAGTCAAGGTACACCTGGGTCATCAAGAGCTGGAGAGACAAGGGAAGGTTCTCTGGGGGAGCCTACAGGAGAGCCTGACTTTGCCAACAGCTACAAGTTGGTGCTTTTATCCTCAGAGCTGTGAAAGAATAGCATTCTGTGGTATTAGTGTTATGATTCATGATGGTGTGACCCTGGCATGTCCCCTGGCAGGTGGGAGACCAACAGACACGCCATGCAGAGAGAGACTGGGTATGAAGTTTATCTAGTGTGTATTGGTAAGGTTATAAAGGTAAGGGGTTATGGAAGGGAGGAGAAACAGAGAGTGGGGGACAGAGCAGGGACTGAGAAGGAGAAGAAAGAGGAAGGTGATAAGGAGAAGCAGAGATTGCCTCTTCAGAAGAAGGAGTGATGGGGACAGATGGGGGGTGAGGAGTCATGCCTCAGCAGGAAGGGGGAGATTGGGAGTGAACAGAGCTTGTCTCTTCAAGAGACAAGGTATCTAGGTGACAGGGCAGGCCAGCAGATTTCTTATTACAACAATTAGCCCACCCAGTCTGTGGTGATTCATTATAGAGCCCTAAGAAATCAACAGGACTTGGCATTGCTTTCTCATATCCAGTCACACAGCTGGGACTCCTGCAGTGGAATACATTTCATTTCACTGAGCTCCTGGTTCTGTGACATTGGTTAACAAAGCTGAAGTTGGTTGTGCATCAAGAGACCTGCAGTTGGAGCCCATTTATTTCTATGTTGAAAACCCCAGATAATTGCTTTATAAAGGCAGAATTCAAGAGCCTGGAAGGGAGGTCCAGAATTCGCAGAGTCCTGTCTTGACAATCATTTTCACTAGGGTATGTCCTTCACTAGTAGTTGCTGAGTGAACCCCATGGCAGGGCTAACAAACATGCCCAAAGCTAGGTGTGGCTCAGCAGGAGAAGGCTCCCTAACTTCCATCCCCAGCAGTGCAAGGAGAAAACCACAGACCCTGCTGGGCATGTACCTACTCTTCTCCCAGAGTTAGGAGTCTGCCCGTATGGGCCCAGACACACCTGACTGCGGTTTCTTGACTGGCATTGGATGTAGGGCCCAGCTTCATTGCTCCATTTTCTCATCAGCCTTAACTTCCCAGCTCTGTGCACAGGGAAGGATCCAAGGGGAAGGAAAATGGAAGTGGTGCTGACTATGACCCAGTTCAGAAAGGACTCTAAAGCATTCAATGTATAAAGTATTCATGGCTCTAAAAGCTTTTCCAGGAGTTTGAAAGTGTTTGCTTAGAACCAGATGGATCCAGATTGGAATTCTAACTCAGCCACTTTCCAGATCTGATGGAGTTTTAAAGTTATTTAACCTCCTGGATTGTCACTGTCTTCACTCCCAAAATGATGTCTTGACTCACAATAGCAATGGCTGGGGGGTTAACAGAATACCAGTGACTCCTCTGGTGGCTGGCACAGGGGAAGTCCTCAGCACTAGGACTTCCCAACATCAATGTTTACCTTTCTCATCAAGGCAACTACTATGCTCTATCCCACCCCTGTTCCTCAGTCTCTTCCCTTTGTCTCTTTTAGTGAATAAAGGATGACTTGATTGGGACAATTTGAGCTCCTTCTTTAATTAGCAATGTAAAGTTTCTTCTTTTTCTCCAAGTTAACATATGTTTGAATACCCAGATTAGCAAAACTGGCTTCTCCTCCCTGTGGTAGAAATACTGGCTATGGTAGAGGTAAACTAATACTAAGGAACCGCGAACACCTGAAGTTTTAACACGGGTAGGTATTTTAAACAACACATGAGACCTTTACATTATTAATAGTGTCATACTGCAGCGGGTCATGAATAATACATGCATGTTGGGCTCTAGTGTGCAATTCTTTATAAGCAGGGGTTTTTTTTTCTTATTTTGAGTTTAAAGAGAACTGACAGTTGGATATCAGTCCACCGAGTGTTGACTTGTGCACTTTGAATCTGTTAAGAAAAAGAAAAGGGAAAAACTTGAAAAAAAGCACACACCTAACTTATCTAACCATGCCAAAATTCTCCTTTATTTTTTGGGAGAAGCAATGCAGTGCATTTTGGAAGCAGCAAAATTCCTAAAACACTTTTTATGACAAAAATGTCCTAATGTTAACAAATGTTACTTTCCAACCCAGGATAATCTTCCAATTAAACTTAACTTTTATGATTAGAAACTCACGAAACAATTACCTTCTGAAGCACTTACTTTCCAGTTTTCTACGATATTAGGTCTAAGAATGTATTCTATTCTCTCTCCCTCTCTCTCTCTCTCTCTCTCTCTCTCTCTCTCTCTCTCTCTCTTTCTCTCTCTCTCTCTTTCACCGAGGATGGAAGCCAGGATCTTCCACTTATTAGTTTACATTTTAACTCTGCCTAGATCCCCAGCCCTTTTTCCAGGCTCTCTCAGTAGCCCTGGCTAGCTTCACACACAAGCCTCCTGAGCACTGAGGTTGCAAATGTACATCACAATTGCTGGCAAAGAATGTTTCATTCATTTATCTCATTTGCTTTTTATTTAGGGAGGCAGGGCTTCATTTACACTCATCTGAGGCTTAACTGGAGTTCATTGTGTAGCTAAGGATGACCTTGAACTTCTGATACTCCTGCGTCTACCACCACCACCACCACCCATGTTCTGGAATTAGAGGTAAATTCTACCACACTCAGTTTAGACAGGGCTGCAGATTGTATTCAGGGCCTGGTGCATGCTGGGCAAGTGCTCTACCAACTGAACAATGGCCTTGGTCATCAGAATGCCTTATTTTTGATAGCGATGACGTAATGAGTCTGAGAACAATGACTACAGTAATGTATGAAACCAGCTGTGGCCACACTGCTCCCAGACTTGGCATTTCACGGTTCTGTGACTGCCGGGGAATTATGCACCTGATCTGTCTTCTTTTCACCTGTGTGTGAAGAAGAAGAGGTCTAACTACAAGCCACGTTCCTTGCTCCCACTTGAAATGTCAGTGACCCAAGGACAAGTGACTGGAATGAAGAAAAGCATTTAGTAAGCCAGTAAACCATGCATTGTCTTGAAATGGTTATGGAGGACAAGTATGGGGAGCTGGAGAGATGGCTCACTGGGTAGTGAAGAGTCCAGGCATAAGAAAATAAAAATGTAGATTCCAAAAATAAGAATGTAGAAATAAAGAAATATAAAGTTATAAGTCTAGGAGAATGAGAACAGACTATCAGCAGCTTTCTCAGCAGATCAAGGATCATTCAGTCACAGTGAGCTATTTTCTCCGATGCTTGGGAAGCGTAGGTCATTTTACAACTGGCTGTTTTATTTACAAGGCCAGAGTGTCTCTCTACAAATTGAGAGCAGTGTCCTGACCATCCTTGATAAACGGCAGATGTGAACTGAGTTAACCTTTAGGAGACAGAGATATGTGACCTCTGGGTTAGACATTGTCTCTGTTATGGGAAACTGGCGACACCAGAGGAGAGGCATAAGACTCCGGTTTACACCCGGAGGTACCAGGAGACAGTGGATAAATATAAAGGTTTAATTAATGAGCTCTGATAATGGAGGTTGTAAAGTATGGCAGTTAGTATCTGAAGATTTACCTGGAAACAGTGTGAAAGGCTTTTCTTCTAAGTTCTCAGCCCAAGAACCAGTTAATACTAATTTATTAACCTTCTAGTGTTACAAGCAACCCCGTTTCTGACTAATTGCTAAAGATATCTGTTTTCTCGCAATGAGTGACTTTCGTTGTAGTCTCCCCTAAAACATATTTCGTGATGGCTGCCTAGTTACCCATTGACATTAGCACTCACTCCCCTCTTTAGGGTCTCCGCTGACCAACCCAAGGGTCAGGGCAAGGTTGTAAAACTTCTCTTGTTCAGAGATAATGCCTGGTGCCCCTACTATAAAAAGTAGGTTCAGAAACCGGCCTTTTGCCACAGCCTAACAAACACTATCTCTGGCTGTGGTCTCAGCTAGCTGATAAGCTTCTGTGCCCCACGGTGTTTTATTTTTATTTTTTATTTTTAAGTTTGCTTCTGGTTTCTGGAATAAAGTTTGCTTCTGGTTTATTAGACTTGGTGGTGTTCGCATCTTTGCACGACCCCCCTGGACCCAACAGGTAGAGCACTAGCTGCCCTTCCAGAGGTCTTGAGTTCAATTCCTAGCACCCACTTGGTGGCTCACAACCATCTGTGATGGGATCCAATGTCCTGTTCTGGTGTGCAGATGTACATGTAGATGTAGCACTCGTATATATAAAATACATTTGTAGAATAACTTTTACAAAGAAGGAACAAGGAAGGTGAAGGGGGAAAGAGGTAAAGAAGGGAAGGGAAGCCTCGCTGTTTCATTGTTAGTCAGCCTTTCCTGCCCAGAACTCCACCACTCTCCTCCTAACTTGGTCAGCAACATGATTGAACAAGGGCTGATTGCTAGGATATAAATATGAAGTAATATCCAGCAACAGCAGGGGAAATGTGCAATTCCTTTAAGAATTATTTTATTAGTCCTCTCTCTCTCTTCCTCCCTCCCTCCCTCTCCCTCTCCCTCTTTCTCTCTTTCTCATAGTGTGTGTGTGTGTGTGTGTGTGTGTGTGTGTGTGTGTGTGTGTGTGTATGTGTCCATCATGTATGGACAGATAACCACTGAGGTCAGAATATGGTATCAGATCCTTGGAGTTGGAACGGAACATGTGTTGAATTCTCTGGAAGGGCAGCAGATCTTGGTTAACCAAGATCCATCTGTCAAGCTCAACTCCTTTGGTTTTTGAATTGTTACTGGTGGTACTAATTAAGATAAGGTGGGTGCTATAATGAATTGAGATGTTACTAATGATATTGGCTAAGATAAGGGTGATGCTAAAGAATTGAGATGTTGTTGAGGATACTGACAAAGATGAGGGTGAGGCTTTATGATGGAGGCTGGTACCAACAACTGTAGTCTTGCCCGAGGCTACAGAAGCAATGCTGAGCAGCACATCGCAGGGAAGCTTCTCAGAGGCCAACACACAAACCCTTATGGGGCTGCTTTTCTGCTGCACAGGTTAGTGGATATCCCGAGCTCTGGGTCTTAAGGAGCGAAGGTACTAATTGGACGGTATTCAAGTCTTTCACCCTCTTTTCTCGGGAATAGCTCATTCTGTAGTTAGTTGTCAGAGAAAAAGAGGTCTTTTCCTTGGAGGTCTAGGAGGAGATAGAAGTGAGGAACTCTCCCCAGAGGACAAGAGGAAATCACTGAAAGGCAACTGTCACCAGACAAGATCTTCAAATGCATCTTCTCATGAGGCAACATTACCAGTAGGCTGCTTCCCTCGGAGTCTCGCACAGCAGCAAACCTGGGGTACATACACAGCTCAGTGTTCAGTCACGGGACTGCCACAATCAAAGCTATTAGCATCAACTAAGGGCACACAGAGCCCCAGGTTTCCAGAGAGTTCCTCAGAAGCAGGCAGAGTTCCCAGAGTTCTCATCGACTTGACCCCTAGCACTACAAAAAGAAACACCCAGCAAAGGGTCCCGCCGTGTAGCCTCTTTGCATCTGTCATACAGATTTAGCTTGCCCGCTGAAGACAGCAGGCACCACCAGCTGTGCCTCCCTAAGGCCCCTCCTCTGCTCCAGCCCTAGGCAGGCCAGCTGTGAGCCTCCCAGAGGCCCAGAAGCTAGACAAGAAAGCCCCGTCCTCTTCAGACTATAATGTGCGTCCCGTAGAAAATACAAGCGTACAGCAGCTACAATGTGCACTTTCGGACACAGCCCCCTTGATCCATCACAGCCGAGTGTCATCCTGACTCACTTTGTGACACCTCAGGCTCTCTGAAAACCCTGTGGTACTTGAGGAAAAGACAAAGCCTAGGTACTAAGGAGAGGATTGAAAGGACCTGTAAGAACCAAGGTGAGGCCCCCGCCTGTGAGTTCTCCCTCTGCTGATGGGAGCTGGGGGCTAAGAGAACTTAGAGGACCCTGTCAATGTGCAGATTGTACTGCTTTCACAGTGGGGCCCTAAACTCTGACTGAGAACTCCTTGAGAGCTAACATTTTACCATCTAGTTCCTCTTTAAGCAATGCTGAGATCTAAGCCAAATGGTCAGCTAATCAGAACCCGACCAGTACCCCAGCTACAAAGAGAAGGGGGAAAGAGCAGAAATCTAATCAACCCCCCTCTCCCCAGGGAAAGTATCTGGTGGGTTGCTGGCCCCCTCATTCTTTGCGATTTGATCTCTTTCCTGATCTGGGGTTACAGCACTCCGAAGAGCAAGGCACTTGAAGAGCTGGCACAAGCATGTCCTCTAAACTGTCCCAGTGAAGACAGGGATTGGGGTTACTTTAGACAGATTCCTCTCCAGCAAGCCTCAATTAAACAGCAAAGTGTGCGAATACTTTGGTGCTGGGTGTGGTTTTTTTTTTTTTTTTTTGAGTCAAATGATCTTTACACAGTGGTCGCCTATCAGATAGCCCACATTTTAGGAAGGTTGAGAACCCCAAAGAATAATAATAATAATAGTCACTAATAATAGGTGAATATAATAATAATAATAACAGGTCTCCAAGGGGCCTGTCTGCGTCGTGTCAAGTCCTGCCTTTCTTTCTTCATCTCTCTTGCACCGAGATCTAGGGTGACAGGAAATGTGACAGCCCTTCTGAAGCTGCAGTCCTGGCTTCCCTTGCCCTTCGCATCTGCTCTGTCTGTCCCGCGATGCTGGGAGCAGCTACGTGATGTTCCGTGTTTTCATTTCGCAGAAGATCCGTGTGGGTTGCCACGAGCTTCCGCGAGGCTTTAACGGTCTGATTCCTGCAGCTGTCTGACAGCTGCGTTTTTCAGCACCCCCTGGGTAGAAATCAGAATTCAGGTGCTTTTATCATGCTGACAACGGGCCAGGACCAGGGATTCCTCCGCTTGGGTTTGTGTCTGAGCTTGTGTGGATTCCTGGCTTCCTTGAAAGGTAAGTTACTTCTGCTTACCTCCTAGAATGATTTTAGCTCCGTGCATTCACTCTCCTTTCTCAGCTTGCCTAGATCCAAATGACCAGGCGACTTTTACTAGTTAGGTTTAACCTAACAGATGAGATTTGGAGAGCAGTGTGGGGAAAACGTTGCAACATGCTGTTAATTGTATTTCATTTTGCTAACTAAAGTATGTCTTCCCAGTGAGCACACAGAGTCATCTGTTTTTGTAGCCGTTCATGCCATTAATGTTCTCCACTTATTTTTTGTGACTATATTTAATACATTTTTCGAAGAGCGATTTGTTAGCTGGAACATATCAGCTAACCTGATATGTAACAGTGAACCTGCCTGTTGTCAGTAATTGGCCTCATTTGGGAAACTTGTCTCAATGTCTGTACCAAGAGTGAGCCTGCTCACTCTTAAGAGTTGACTCAGACGTGGCTGCTGGTGTTGCAGATCACATCCCCTCTGTGCTACTGGGTTTCAGAGGTGGGGGGCTGATGGAGGGATCAGCAATAGAGTCTCACAGGAGGGACATAGCAATAGTAGCTAGGAAGGTTTCTCACTGGTTCCTGAAGAAATGTTTTCATTGTGGTTTAATTACACCAGCCAGAATGACGGTGGCGGCAAAAGTTTTCTCTCCTGGGGCCGTCCTTCCAAATGGACGCCCAGAGTGGCTTCAGTGAGGAGCACAGCACATCTCTGGTCCTTTCCTTCTGGTCAGGGTACGAATCTTTTGGAAAGTCCATGGCGTATTTCTGTAGTCAAATATGAACTGCACAAAACAAACTGTGGGGGTGTGTTTCACTGGGGTGTTGGGGAAGTGAGGTGTGCAAACTGGAGGCAAGAAACTATTTTACTGCATTCTTAAAGAATTAGAGACACAGGTGGTACTACTGGCCAGACTTTAATGACTCAAAAGGGTACGGAGAATCAATTTGCAATTGCTTTTAAAGAACTCTAAGTGAATTTACTTTAAAAAACTCTGCATTTGCACAAATCTAAAAATAAATGATTCCAGGGTATATTTTTTAAAGGTCGTGGCTTTGGAGATTTTAGGGAATGATTCGATGCTGTGTTTGTTTGGTGAGGGTGCCAGCCTTTCCAGGTGTCAACCTACAGACCTCCAGAATTCCCACAAAGCTTCTGGTTCAGAGGTCATGCTGTGAGTTGTGTTTTGTGACACAAAAAAATCCCTCCTCATGGCTTTCTATTCAGTGACATTTATGGTGCCCTTGACTTCCATAGGCAGTCTTCTCGGGATCTGTACTAGTTCTGAGAAACCTATGTAGTCGTTTTATCTCAATGTTAAAACAAAGTAAGCACGGTTAAAAAGGGGATGGGGTTGACTGGCCCTTGTGCAAGCAGGTAGGTGTGGGCCTAGCTGGTGCTGTGAAGAGTCTCTGGCTGAGGCAGTAGCCTTGGGCCAGGGAGGAGCTAGCTCAGCCCATACCCCAGCGCTTCCCTGATGCTTTCTTTCTCTGTGTACCACACAGGCTGCACAGGCTGTGCGTCTGAAGAGCAGCTCTTCCACACACTGTTCGCTCGCTACAACCGATTCATCCGGCCGGTGGAAAACGTTTCTGAGCCTGTCACAGTTCATTTTGAGTTGGCCATCACACAGCTGGCCAATGTGGTGAGTGCCTCAGACTCTAGACGTGTTGCCAGGGAAGACACCAGAGGTTGCCAGAGGTTGCCAGAGTCCAGTTCAGACTCTAGACACGTTGCCAGGGGACTGCATTCCCAGTGCGTGCGCACTTTGTGCACCTGATGGGCCCGGAACTCTGTCGCACAACTTAAACGTGAATATTGGGTGATCTATAAAGGGTCATTCCAGGCCCTGCATCAGGCTTTGCAGAAGTTCTTTCAGAGTCAGATTATAAAATACAGACATGAAGTCTGGTGGAACGGAGGCTCGAAGTAAATTATGTGCCATACTCTGTGGCCTTCTCTAAGTTCCTTTGGGATCATTTTAAGGGCAAGTGGAAATAGGCTCTTTTGGATTTCCCTCCCCCTCCCCCATTCTAAATAACCTTCTTTCTCTTGTCCCAGGGATGGGAGGTAGAAGAATCTGAATCTCAAAGTCCAGAAGGGGTCTTAGCTCCAGGCCTGGACTTCAGCACCAGATGCACTAGTAGCTAGACTAGGAAATAAAGGGAACCCTGGAATGTCACCAGACAGAGCGTTAGAGATGGTCCTGAGACTATCATACACATAGAGGAAGGCTGTCATCTTCCAGCCCAGTCCAAGGATAGGGAAATGATCCTCCTGCCCTACAGCATCTGTCCTGTGGGTACATTCAGGGTGACTTCCCCAGGTATACTTAGGGAAAGACCAAACTACAACATTTAGACAGACACCACCAGGCTTACCCAGTGGACTTTGTTGAGCCAGCCTGGTCCTTTAACTCTTGATTGGACGTGTGCATAGTCTGGTAAACATTGGCTCATGTTTCACATGCCAGAGGTTTTTTCTTACCTAGCTAGACCCACTTGATCCATTAAAAACCATTTATCTCATATCTGTTCTGACCCCTTCTTGGTTTTACACTGGGCAAGATGCATGTGGACTAGGCTGTGGGGAGTAGAGAGCTAAACTGGGTGTGCCCTGCAGTCTGAAAGGACTGCCCCTCTTCTCAGCTTTACCTCACACCCTGATGATGGACTCTCTCAAGACAACTTTCTTAGCGTGGGAGGATGGCAGCGGGTGTCCTGAATAGGTAGATTTTGACATTGGTATGTGGCTACCAATATAATTCGTATGTGGCATATAAACAGCTTAAATAAAATGAATTTCTCTTTGTGTAGCAGAAATATAAAGATTCACAGGCCAGGAGGGTAGCACCTGGTATCATCAGCGTGTTAATACTGGACCACTATGTTTAAATTTAAAGTTATATAATGCTCCTCTCCAGGGTTTGCTGCTCAAGTGAGCCATGGTGCTGAACGCATAACCAGATTTGGCAACAGTGGCAGTGCGCCTTCTATCTCTTTTGCCATCCTGTGTCTACCAATCGTTTCTTCATGTTGCTTCATGGAGTCTATGACTCACCTGATACGTGTGACTTTCTAACACTCCAAGGGTCTATATGCCTCATGGATACATATCATGTGGAAGTTCTCCAACCCGTGGAAGTGTCTCAGGGGGAGCAGGCCTATTGAGAATGGTATTGCTAAGTGTCATCTCCCTAAACACAGTGAACTAGCCCATAGATACATCAGGTTTTGGAGAATGTGTGGGGCTTAGTCCAGTTACAAGACCTCATGGAACAGAGGCAGTAGAGTTCACCTGGTTTTGACCAACAGCTAGTGCATATACTGGCAAGGCTTCTGCTAGACCTGACAGATCCAAAGTGACTCAACACCAGAGGCCCTGATCAAGAAGGGTAACTGTGAGGCTGTGCAGGCTCCATTTCCTCTAACTCTTCTTGTTAACCTTTACAAAACTCAGGGGCCAGGATGGCTTCTTATTGATGGGGAGAAGCTTGGCATGGTCTCTCTTTGGGCTTCTCCAGGGTGGGTAGCAGGAACCATGGCGTAAAGGACTAGAGACCAGAGGGCCGCTCAGTGGAGTGGAGAGAGCTACAGTCAGAGCCCTGTCTACAAATCTCAATAAAGCTGGCTTCCTTCACTCTCTAGGGGCCTCAGATATCTTGGGAAGCAAGATTTTGGAATCTCCTGCTGACCATTAGAGCCTACCATCACTACCCAAGCTATTGTGTTGTGACCTACCTGTCACCTAGGTGTGTCTTGGGTACCTTTCCTGCTGAGGATCAGTGGCCACTTAAGAATCAATTGTTCTGAAGATGGTGACAGGAATGGCCTGCAGACCACCTGCCCTGACTCTCCTAAGGCCGCTTTAGGGCCTGCTTGGACTGTACCTCCTCAGAGAAGCCTTCCTTGACTCTTATATAAAATGCACACGAGTCGCTCTCCTTCTCATTGTTATATCACTCTATATTATATATATATATATATATAATATAAATATATATATTATTTTGCAACTTCTCAACCAACAACTAAGACCACATGAAGGCAGGAGCTTGGTCCATTCTATAACTGAATATCAATTCTATTACTGAGTACTCAGTAAGTATGAGTGTCCTTTGTAGCTGAAGGGCGCTTGAGTTGGGGAAGAGACTTCATAGGGAGAGGATAACCAGTTTCAGTTGGCAAACTTGCTAGAGAGCTGAAGCTATTATTTCAGTTTGGATCCCACAGCAAATGCTCACAGGGCGTTCTGGGCATCTTTGAGGAAAGGCCACGAAGCATATGTGGAAACGGTGAGCACCTGTCACCACCTGCAGAGCTTCCACTCCATTGTCCCTAAACCTCTGCCCTCCTCCCTGTCTCTGTTCATGCATCCAGGAGGCTTTATGGACTGAGCTGATGAGAAAAGATTTACAAAGGAGGTGAAATTCAAATGAGCTTGGAGTGACAGTTTAAAGCCATCTATCATTTCTAAGTCAACGGAGCAGGGATGTGTATAAAAATACTCTATTTCTCTTGTAAAGTTTAATTCTCTCAATCTTCAAGCTTGCACAGATTTGTCAACTTTTAGCCATAATTCTTGCTTTAAGACTTGTTCCAAGAGAACTCAGACAACAATGAGGACACTAAGAGAGACTTACATAGATTTAATCTACATGGGAAATAGAAAAAGACAAGATCTCCTGAATAAATTGGGAGCATGGGGACCTTGGGGGAGAGTTCATGGAGGAGGAGAGAGGCAGGAAGGGGAGCAGAAAAAAATGTAGAGTTCAATAAAAATCAATTTTAAAAAAAGACTTGTATTAGCAAGTACATGGAAGGCTGAAAAAATTATTTCTCCCTCCCAGGATGAAGTCAACCAGATCATGGAAACCAACCTGTGGCTGCGTCACGTATGTCTCTCATGTGTCTCTCCCTTTGAACCATGCCCATGTGTGTCCACTCAGTGTCAAACCCACCTACATTACCTCTTTCCCTCCACAGCCTATGATAGACATTGTGTATGCTCTGTTTACAGCTGGCTTAATGCAGACAGTGCGTGGGTAGAACCTAACGTCTTTAACATAGAGCCCTCTGCCCTTTCTGTTCTGCTCTCAAATCTCTTCTTATCAGTGACTGGAGTCCCAAGTCTGATGCTTACTTTCCTCTTTGATAGCTCTAGGATGACAATGGTTGAGGTCTGGAGAGCATATTATATAATCAGTACCTGACTTTTATAAGTTACAGTAGCGTCTTTGCTCTTTAAAGTCTAAATAGTGTACACAGTGCAATGGACTCATCCTCATGCATGCAAATTGTGTTTTATCATTAGGAACAAGTTACTACCCCAGTTTGAATTGAAGTAGTCCATGAAACACAATATGAAGCCTTAAACTTGTTATAGATATGCCTAAATCAGCTCAGCTATTTAGTTCCCAGTGCCCGTGGTTATAATCCCCTGCTTTTAATAGGAATTAATGTAATCTTCAAAATATCTTACTTTTTAATCAAGAAAATTATTGAACTTACATAAACATTTGGCTTGCAGGAAATAAAAGGGTTTGGGATTGGGGTTCAGAGAGGGCAAAGGGTAACAGTAATCAGAACCCCCAATGTACATGGATCACATTGTTAAAAAACAAATTTAACAACAGTTAAAACAAAGCAAGACCACTACCACCACCACCACAACCATAAATGGCTTTTTGTTTCCTTTCTTTTAGATCTGGAAGGACTACAAATTACGTTGGGATCCAATGGAATATGATGGCATCGAGACACTTCGTGTTCCAGCAGACAAGATCTGGAAGCCAGACATTGTTCTATATAACAAGTATGTGTGTCTAGACAGATTCACAGTCAATTTCCAAAATCTTTGACCCAAGTGATCCACAGCAAAGGGACCGTGTTGCTAAAAGTGTGTGGCTTTTCTTGCAGTGCTGTTGGCGACTTCCAAGTGGAAGGCAAGACCAAAGCTCTTCTGAAGTACGACGGTATGATAACCTGGACCCCACCAGCCATCTTCAAGAGTTCCTGTCCCATGGACATCACCTTCTTCCCTTTTGACCATCAAAACTGTTCCCTGAAATTTGGTTCCTGGACTTATGACAAGGCTGAGATTGACCTCCTGATCATCGGCTCTAAAGTGGACATGAAGGATTTTTGGGAAAACAGCGAATGGGAAATTGTCGATGCCTCTGGCTACAAGCATGATATCAAGTACAACTGTTGTGAAGAGATTTACACGGACATAACTTACTCTTTCTACATCAGGAGGCTGCCCATGTTTTACACCATTAACCTCATCATCCCCTGTCTCTTCCTCTCCTTTCTCACCGTGTTGGTCTTTTACCTCCCTTCTGAGTGTGGCGAGAAAGTGACTCTTTGCATCTCTGTTCTGCTTTCTCTGACTGTCTTTTTGTTGGTGATTACCGAGACCATCCCATCCACATCTCTGGTGATCCCACTGGTGGGTGAGTATCTCCTGTTCACCATGATCTTTGTCACCCTGTCCATTGTGGTGACCGTTTTTGTGTTGAATATACACTATCGCACCCCAGCCACACATACCATGCCCAAGTGGGTGAAGACTGTTTTCCTTCAGGTTTTCCCCTCAATTCTGATGATGAGGAGGCCTCTGGACAAGACAAAGAAGGCGAGTGATGCTAAAGACCCCAAGAACCTTCCTAAGAGACCTGCCAAGGTCAAGTTTGCTCATCGAAGAGAGCCTAAACTTCTGAAGGAATGCTGCCACTGTCAAAAGCCAAGAGAGATAGCTCCTGGCAGGAGACAGTTAAGTCAGCAGCCTGCACCATGGGAGACAGAGAGTTCAGAGCACTCACCAGACGTGGAAGATGTGATCGACAGTGTTCAGTTCATAGCAGAAAACATGAGGAGCCACAATGAAACAAAGGAGGTGAGCATATACCCCTTTCCTCCAGCCTACTGTGCCCCCAGCAAGCCATAGGCACTTTACAGAATAGTCAGAGCATCGGTGGGAGTTACGTTTGTGATACAGTCAGACAGAATCATCTAAGACCAGCTCTATTATCATGCAGCACTGGGGAACCTGGGTTAGAGCTTATGTAGCTACATTGAGATGATATGTAGACCTACAATACATCTCCAATCTGTATTACAGTCAAATGCAGCTATGCTACGCATGCAAGACAAGCTTGATTCGTGGAATAAGCCCCAACACAGCAAACAGTAGTAAAGAGAGGGTGGGGAGGGAGACTGCCCAGGGGAAGGCAAACTGACTGAGGTGTTGCCTGAAGTCGCAGTGGTGAAGGACTGGAGCTCCTTAGCACTCAGCAGCTGGGATTTCATTTCCTCTACTAGAGGCGAACATAGACAGGAATCAGAGGCATCTTGGAGATGTGCTCAGCATGCACACATTCTGCTCCTGTCTCCCACACTCTCATGCCAGTAACTTGGCTCCTCCTCCCCCAAAGCAAGGACTCAAAGATACCATGGCAGCTCCCCATGTCACCCCTTGACTAGCTGAGGCTTCCAGAAGCTCTTGCCAGTTGTCCAGAGTTGTTTCGTAACTATAGCTCCCTGCATCTGTAACTCCTAGTGAAGGAATATCAGGATCCCCAATACTTCTCTGTTGATGCACGGGGAGAAACTGAGAACACCTGGCCTAACACATGTCACAGGACAGGAATGGCCGATGAGCTCCCCTCCAGGCTGGCATCACTTTCTATGTAGGAGATACAGTTACTGCTGACCGACCGTGCCATGCAGGTCCCCTAAAATACAACCCACAGAGACCATGGTGGAAGGTTAGAAAGAGTTCAGGTATGTAGAAGCTCTCTCTGTTAGCATCACTTTGAGGCCTGGAGGCTGCTTACTTCCGGGTAGGGGGTTCTCAATCATAGCCCAGATCCTCCAGCCTATTCTCTTATTGCTTCAGACTCAGGTCCCCAAAGACCCAGGCTCTCCTTATGCACAAGTGACAAGAGTTGGATTCTCAAGCAGATACTTTTGGGAACTGTCCCTAGAACCAGGAAAGGACTCTTGTCACAGGAAAGGGGTCATAAAAATCTTCAGCACCGTCCATTGCCACCCATAATGTATATCTACGCTCCTTAGACAATGAGCACCACATGAGAGACACGGGCAGGCAAACATAATACCAATAATTGATTTTGAAAGTATCAGAGAAAGTTGCTTTCAGGGGGAAAAAACACTATTCATAAGACAAAGCATGTTTTCCTATGGTCCTGGTTCTCAAAGCTAGCCTTGATCCTTTTTTTTGCATTTCAGGTAGAAGATGACTGGAAATACATGGCCATGGTGGTGGACAGGGTCTTCCTCTGGGTGTTTATAATTGTCTGTGTGTTTGGAACTGTGGGGCTATTTCTTCAGCCACTGCTTGGGAACACCGGAAAGTCTTAATCGTTATTTTTCCTTTTGCCTTCTGAGTCTTTTAGATGATGTGTTTGTTCTGAACTACTTACCACAAGAAAAGGCCAAGTACTCTGTCTCCTAAACCACAACATGATGGGAAAGGCAAACCATATTACAACTTTAGGAGCCTAGATAAATATCTTCGTTGTGCTGGGTGCCCATTAGAGCCTTTTACCACCAGAACTGCAGTGCTCCCAGACCAGAAGCACTGACTCAGTTTCCCTATGCTATACACACTTTGTTTCCAGGAACATGCATGACCCTCACAGAGCTAGGCCCTGCAGCTAGCGCCAGTCCACACTGGAAAGTGATTCTCTTGTATCTGAAGCTCCTGTTGGTTGTTGCCATGATGCATCAGACTAGAGAGAAACTCTGGAACACTGCTGACATTCGCAATGCCTGCCTACTCCCGTGCCCTACTGTCTCATGCATGTCTCTGTGACAGAGCTCACAGTTCTCTGGCACACGCATGGTTAAAGGAGAACAAATGGTATCCCCCTTAGTGGACTAGTCAATCAGGTATACTATTGGCTTTCTGTCTGGGTGAAATATCACCTGTGATATTCTATGTGAAAGGAGGAAGTTGCTGTGAATTCATGGTTTCAGAGGCTTTAGTCCATGATCCTCAGGCCCCAATACCTCTGAACCTTTGGGAGGCAAATCATAACAGACATGCCAAGGAGAGGGCAACTGTCCACTTAATGGTAGCTACCAAGAAAGCAAACATAGAGGAAGAATCTGGGGTGCTAATATTCCTTCCAAAGGCACACCCCAATTATTTAACTCTTATCCCAGAATCTCGATTACCTCCCAATAGTGCAGAGGACTAAGTCTTTAACACGTGTCCTTGGGGGTGATCCAAACCACAGCAGTATGGTTCTAGCAGGACATTTGACTGGTACCCAGCTCTGTGCTAGGTACAACAAGGGTATCTCAAATAGATTCTTTCCTTTGCAAAGTTACAGCCTTTTAGAAAAGTCATACATGAAAAGATCAACAGGATCAGGTAATGGAGAACACAGTTACGGCAACCCAAATGAAAGAACCTAACTGGGAAGAACCTAAAAACACTCCAGTGTTTCAAATAGGTATCTGTCTAGTCTTTCCCCATGAACCCTTCACATGCTCACTGCTTGGAGACAAAATAAAATCTGTATGAAATTTTAATCTTGTGCCACTTGGAGCAATTTCTTTTCCGAGTGGGAGGGCATTTGGGAGTTGTGTGGCGTTCCACGCCAGTCACCTGTTGGCGTGACTGTGCTAACTTGCAGGTGTGTCTTAGACAGCAGCCCGTGGAGTCCAGTTAAAAGGGGCTGTTTTCAGTTCCTCTCTCTCTCCCAGCAAGTTCCTGTTCACGTGCATAGGTAGTTTCATGATTCAGTTTTACCATTCTATGCTGTTGTCCCAAAACAAAATCAGCAACCTTTGCCAGGGCCTGGATGATGGATTGTCTGTCATCCTTGAGAGGTGGACACCCGGTTCCCTTTTGGGATGAGGCTGCAGAGACAGCAATACCTCTCTGGACAGAAGCTTCATGATGGGTGGTTTGATGGGGGCTGGCTCATAGTGGACAATGTTAAAATAGGATCTCTGAGATCCTCAGGGATGCTGAGTAAGCCACAGGCCTTGCCAAAAATCCTCTGCAGGTTGGGAGCCACCTTAGTCTGTGCTATAATGGTGGTTCAGCTATACCAAGTAGATAGATGTCTTGGGTAGTGCCTCCATCCTCCTACAGATCTGGGTGGCCAACCATATGACTTGTGAGGTTTGTTTGTTGTTGCTATTGCTGTTTTTTAATTAGAACATTTGTTTTGTTGTGCTAGAGAAATTCCTTACACACTGTGCAAACAAATTCTCCATCCAGTGTTAGCATACACATTTTGTGAACTGCACTGTAAGAATGAAGGATAATAATTATCTCAGACAGGGGCCGGAGGAAACCCATGTCAATGTCTTCCTGCTTGAATGATCATTAACGCTTGAGAATTCTTCAGACTTCCTGGCCTAGCTTTCTAGGAATTACCTAGCAATTACCAAAAGATTCTCTACTAAACAAGCTAGCAACACACCTTTAAAAAGAAGTATACCACATTTTTTGGAGCAGGGGAGCCACAACATTTTTTTCAGAAGAACAAAAGAAAACATGAACTAAAAATCTGTAAAAGAACACTAAACAAATTGTTAAATACATACTTAAGGTTTTTAATTTTAGAATATCTAAAAGGTCATTGCACCTGTCCAGATGAGCAGGGGATGCCATTATCCCTTGGGACCTGGGGACTAAGGACAGTAAGCTTCTGTAGTCTGTAAAACAGGTTGGTATAGAACTTTCCCTGTCAGAATAGCCACATGACAGACACCCCTGTGAGAAACCAAGACTCTCTTGAGGGTCCTTATTCGGGGCATAATGATAGAAAATGGGCAGACGCTCCCTTACACAGCACCTTGCAGCGAGAGCATCTGGCCTGTTGGGGTGAAGCAGAGAGATCATTGCCTAATCCTTTGTGACCCCCCAGAGGGTGACTTAAAAGCTAAAGAGTAATTTTATCTGTAAGTCAGACTGGCTATAACCTGTATTAGTTAACTCTTCGATGGCTGTGATGGTATATTTGACAAGAATCACTTTATGAATGAAAAGATTGTTTGCATATCATGGGAGAGAAGACATGGAAGCAGGATTTGAAGCAGTTAGCCACATTACCTCCATGATCAGAAAGTAGAGAGACAAGGAAGTAGAACTGGATATGAAACCTCAAGCCCCACCCTTAGAGATTCCCTTCTTCCAACTAAACCACACCTCAAGGCCCACATTACCTGGGAACCATGTGTTCAAACACATGACCTAGGGAGCCATTTCATATTCAAACCACAACACAGGATTTCTTCATGGACCTGTTTCTAAGTTACTTGAGTAGATCATCATACTGTTTCCCATTCTCCTGGATACCTTCAGATACTATAATCTTCAGGTCTGTCACTTGATCTATGATCTACTGGAGCACATGAATGGGCTGGCCCTGCAGATCCAAACTGTAGGACCTCCAAAACACAGGACAACAACAGTATATCCAAGAGGAATCCCAGTGAGGGCTCAATATTGATAGCATACCAGAAAACAGAGGTCTCAAACCAGACTCTTTGCAATGAACACTTGCAAGTAAAAATATATAGACAAAAAGGTACACTGTGTGACTCCCCATGTCACACTACAGCTTCCACAATGAGGTGTCTCTCCTTTTCTCTCTTTTTTTCTTTTCTCTTATTTACATTATTTTGGGGGGAGGGAGAGCATTTCAAGGGCAGAGGGTGGATGCAAAGAGACAGAGAAATTAATGGGATTGAGATGCATGGTGTGAAATCCACAAAGAATAAATAAAAAGTTTAAAAAAAGAATAAATAATTCTCTCAAGGTGCACATTGAAAACAATGCCCTGAGCTAGAAATGTTGGGGCAGGCTACACAAGAGTACAGCATGTGGGTAATCCAATCAAACACTTCTAGTATTCAGAAGGTGCCATAGAAACTTCCAAAGGAAGGAGGCAACCAACAGTCCTACACAATTATAAAGCCTATGAACCACATCAATAGCCAGCAAGCCAGGATAACACTCCAGGTGCAGTAGTGGCACACAAACCTTGATGGTAACCAACAGTTCTCTAAATGGACTTAAGACTCACTCAGTAGCTAACTACTAACCTGGTTAACTACTCAGTGCTACTGAAGTCATGGTCATTAGAGGGGAATCTACAACCACTAATTCACTAAGCCAGCATAATCCCTAACAACAGTCTAAAATAAAAACATTTGTCTTTATATTAACCGATAAGTGTAGTCTTCACCCCTCATCAAGGAAACTCCCCTTGGCAACAGATGGAAAACACTACAGAAAACCACAACCAATCAAAACACAGAGGTGTGGAGCACACTCCCAAGTGCCATGTCTACAAAAGACTCCCACACCTAAGACTCAGGGAACATGGCCAAAGAAGAGACAGACGGATTGGAGAGGGTCAGGGAGCTTTGTGTCTCTTCTTAACATCAGAAACTACGTCCATAAAGTCTCACCACTCATGAACTGAACGAAGATGATACCTATAAACTATTGGGGGCTGCAGACCCCTGGCCCCTTGACTTTCTTTGCCTGCCTCAGCCCCTTTGCCTGGTGGAGTGAACTGAGCAAAACAACTTGTTTACCTGTGCTACAGCTGCTCTGAGCACGGGACCCTGATGGCAGGAGAGTGGTTTCTGGTGGGCCTGTGACTGAAAGATCCTGAGAGCTGGGGCGTGGCCAGAGCACTATATAAGCTGCCCCTGAGCACAATAAAGTTGGCATTCTGGTATCAAGGATAATCTGTGTCCCCGTGTCTCTGTCTGTGTGCACGTGTTTGTAAGTCTCCAGATTAGTTCCCGGCTCACAAACTGACCTGTAGTGGCACAGGCGCTACAATAAGCAAGCCTCACTGGACACAGGAAAGCCTCAGCCCCACACAAAGAACCATAGATAGCTGCAGAAAAGCTGGGAATGGGAGAGGTGATCTTCTCCAGGGAAGAGCACGCCAATTGACTCTCTAGTGCCAAATGGTCGGCCCTGAAATCATACGTGCACATAGCATGATACAGCCTGAAGAGGTTACATTTAGAAACATATATGTATAATAATACATAAATGCATGCAATAACAACTAGTGAAAAAAAAGAGGCCGTAGATTTGAAAGAAAGTAAAGAAAGGTATACAGGAGAATTTGGAGGGAAGAAAGGTGATGCGGGAGAATTGTCTGTATTCTGTCAATCATGTTTTAATAAACACTGATTGGCCAGGCAGGCAGTATAGGCGGGAAAACCAGACAGGAAGTAGAGGTGATGCAATGAGAACAGGAGAATTCTGGGAAGTAGGGAGGCTCCTCTGCCACTCCTGCCCAGACCACTGAAGAGGCAGCATGTAACTTGCCCAGCTGAGAAAGGTACGGAGCCATGTGGTTAATGTAGATAAGGATAATGGGGTAACATAAGTTATAAGAGCTAATAAGTAACCTGACCTAATGGGCCAATCAGTTTATAACCTTATGGAGTCCTGTGTGTGATTTTCTTTGGGCTTGCCAGCTGTGGGGTACTGGGCGGGACAGAAACCCCAACAAGCCAGCCGTCATGTTACAGATGGCACCCAACGTGGATAACTGCATCCACAGAAAGCCTGACCGTCAAAGCCATGGCTATCCATATTGCTTAGTAAATTAAAGGCTTATGTAGTCAGAAAAAGAGAGATATACAGTAAAGAGAGATTCAAAGAGAAAGAAAACCTCTAGCTGGTTTACAGTGTGTTAAAAATATATGCAGGCTGAAAGTTAAAGTTCTTAAAGAAAGAAAGAGAGTAGTTGGGTGTGGTGGCACACACCTTTAATCCCATCACTTAGGAGGCAGAGGTAAATTGAACTCTGAGACTTTAAGGGGCAGAGGTAGTTGACCTCTGTGACTTCAAGTTGTGGTAGCACACACCTTTAATCCCAATGCCTGGGAGGCAGAGACAGACAGATCTCTGTGAGTTCAAGGTGTTGTAGCACACACCTTTAATCCTAGCACTGGGGAGGCAGACAGATCTCTGTGAGTTCAAGTTGCTGTGTTACTCACCTTCATTCCCAGCACTTGGGAAGCAGAGGCAGGTGGATCTCTGTGAGTTCAAGGACAGCCTGGTCTACAGAGTTATTCCAGGACAAAGATATACAGAGAACCTGTCTCAAAAAGTAAAAGTAAAAATAAAAGAAATAGAGGTTAAAATAAAGATGGAGAATACACAGAGAATCTTGATACTGTATGTTATTATGCTCTCTTTGAATTGTTTGAATGCTGAGGAAGGAGCAACAGCTGCTAAAAGACTTTTGTTTATAAATGCTGCTGAATTAATCCAATATAGATATTTTGAAAATACCTTGGCTTCAAAATTGAAGTCAAAAGGTATGTTACTTTGGAGAAGAGATTCTGCTTTTGTTTCCACAGAAAATGAGAGGCTCTGGATTTATTCAGAGTTAAGAAAAATCACCTTTGACCAAGGGAGGCCACCTGAAAAATCTTCGACAGGAATAGATGGCCCAGATGTCTGAGTTCTACATCCAGAACAGATTCCAAACTGCTTCCTGAGATGATCAAGACACACAGGATACTCCAGTCAGAACTTGATTATAACTCTAAATTTTCTTTAGGTCCCCATAAGATCATCAGCGCCCCCAACCAGTAGGAAGTAGCCTGAAATACTACGACCACATCCCCAACAAATGGACTATGGGTATTTTCCTTTGTTTAAAAAAAAAAAGAGGGAAATGATGCAGGAGAATTGTCTGTATTCTGTCAATCATGTTTTAATAAAATGCTGATTGGCCAGGCAGGCAGTATAGGCGGGAAAACCAGACAGGAAGTAGAGGTGATGCAATGAGAACAGGAGAATTCTGGGAAGTAGGGAGGTTCCTCTGCCACTCCTGCCCAGACCACTGAAGAGGGAGCATGTAACTTGCGCAGCTGAGAAAGGTACGGAGCCATGTGGTTAATGTAGATAAGGATAATGGGGTAACATAAGTTATAAGAGCTAATAAGTAACCTGACCTAATGGGCCAATCAGTTTATAACCTTATGGAGTCCTGTGTGTGATTTTCTTTGGGCTTGCCAGCTGTGGGGTACTGGGCAGGACAGAAACCCCAACAAGCCGGCCGTCATGTTACAGAAAGGGGAGGGAGAAATGTTGCAATTAAATTATAACCTTAAAAATAACCTTCTGGGGCTGGAGAGATGAATCAGCAGTTAAGAGCACTGGCTGCTCTTCCAGAGGTCTTGAGTTCAATTCCCAGTAACTACATGGTGACTCACAACCAAACATAATAGACTCTAATGCCCTCTTCTGGCAGGCAGGTATACAAGCAGAACATTCATCCATAAAATACAAATGAATAAATAAACAAATTTTAAAAAACCTTCTGGGATCTGGTTTAATTCACGGAAACACATTAAATAAGCCTGTCTACACTCTGGGCCCTATTAGACATGTTGGGGACACAATGGAGATAACATTGGACAGGTAAGGAACTCAGTCTCACCAAACAGAACAAACAAGAACAATCACGCTCTAAACCACATAGTGAAAGCGAAACATTAAACATGGGGAGATCTCTGGGGCTGTGTTCTGTAGAGACCCCTCAGGAGCTGTGGGGTGAGCAGACATCCAAAGAATGAGATCAACCAAAGAAGCTGTCTGTTCAGGTCATGCAACACCCACTGATTGGGAGGGATCAGCTGTCAAATTTTGCCCACAGATTTTTCTTCCTATGCAGGGGAAGTTAATCTTTTTAACTTTTCTTTGTATTCATTTGTGTTTTGTCTGTGTGTGTGTGTGTGTGTTTGCTATGCTTCCTTTGTATTTACTTGTGTTTTGTCTCTCTCTCTCTCTCTCTCTCTCTCTCTCTGTGTGTGTGTGTGTGTGTGTGTGTGTGTGTGTGTGTGTGTGTGTTTGCTATGCTAAGGCATTTGTGCAGGTGGCACTGAAGGACACCTTAATGGGAGTCAGTTCTCTCCACCAGGTGGATTATGGGTATTAAACTCGGGTCCTCCAGCTTGGGAGACACTGCCTTTACATGCTGAACCCTTTCTGCAGGCCGAGGATTTCTTTGCTTTCATGTTATCTTTTGGAGTACCCCCCCCAGGATCATTATACTATGTAAATATTTATCCTTTTCTATATTTGAAACTCTTACTATCATCTTCCACTTTAGCTGCTGGTAAAAATAAGCCACATGTGCACACTGAGGATCAGCCTTTCCTTTGTTTGTAACTATCTGTACTACATCAGGGCAAGTTTGTTGTAGGAAATGGCTCCTGCTGGTGTTTTTCAAAATGTAAAACTAAATTCAGCTCTAAACACTCTTTCTGATATTAATACTGCCCTTGTCTGTAACATGAGGGCCGGCTTGTTGGGGTTTCTGTTCCTACCCGGTACCCCACAACCGGCAAGTCCCAGAGAAAATCAATCACACAGAGATCTCTATAAGTTATAAAGCTGATTGGCCCATTTGGTCAGGCTACTTATTAGCTCTTATAACTTATGTTACCCCATTATCCTTATCTACGTTAGCAAATGGCTCAGTACCTTTTCCAGCAGGGCAGCTTTCATCTTTCCTCTCCAGTGGTCTGGGCAGAACTGCCGAGAGCTTCCTGATTCTCAGAATACTCCCGTTCTCTTTTCTCCACCCCTACTTCCTGTCTGGCTTTTCCATCTATACTGCCTGCCTGGCCAATCAGCATTTTATTAAAATATGATTGACAGAATACAGACAATTCTCCCACACCATTTCCCTCTTTAAAAAAAAAAAAACAAAGGAAAATACCCATAGTCCATTTGTTGGGAATGTGGTCGTAGTATTTCAGGCTACTTCCTGCTGATTAGGGGCGCTGATGATCTTATGGGGACCTAAAGAAAATTTAGAATTATAATCAAGTCCTGACTGGAGTATCCTGTGAGTCTTGATCATCTCAGGCAGCAGTCTTGAATCTGTTCTGGATGAAGAACTCAGACACCTGGACCATCTGTTCCTATCGAATATTTCTCAGGTGGTCTTCCTTTTTCGAACCTGATTTTTCTTAACTCAGAATGAATCCACAGCCTCTCATTTTCTGTGGAAACAAAAGCAAAATCTCTTCTCCAAAGTAACATACCTTTTGACTTCAGTTTTGAAGCCAAGGTATTTTCAAAATACCTATCTTGAAGGTTCAGATAGCATTTATAAACAAAAGTTTATATGTTTATGAATATAAATAAATGTTTATGAATGAAAGTTCAGCAGCATTTATAAACAAAAGTCTTTTAGCAGCTGTTGCTCCTTCCTCAGCATTCAAACAATTCAAAGAGAGCATAATAACATACAGTATGAAGATTCTCTGTATATTTTCCATCTTTATTTTAACCTCTATTTCTTTTATTTTTACTTTTACTTTTTGAGACAGGTTCTCTGTATATCTTTGTCCTGGAATAACTCTGTAGACCAGGCTGTCCTTGAACTCACAGAGATCTGCCTGTCTCTACCTCCCCAGTGCTGGGATTAAAGGCATGTGACCACACCTTGAACTCACAGAGATCTGTCTCTGCCTCCCAGACATTGGGATTAAAGGCATGTACTACCACACCTTGAGGTCACAGAGGTCAATCTACCTCTACCCCTTGAAGTCACAGAGGTCAACATACCTCTGCCTCCCAGGCATTGGAATTAACGGTGTGTACCACCACACCCTATATCTCCCTTTCTTTCTTTTTTATTTTTAATGACTTTAACCTTTTAGCCTGCATATATTTTTAACACACTGTAAACCATTTAGAGGTTTTCTTCGTCTTTGAATCTCTCTTTACTGTATGTCTCTCTTTTTCTGACCACATGAGCCTTTAATTTACAAAGCAATACGGAAAACCATGGCTTTGACTGCTAGATCCAGCCCATTCCTTAGCTTTCCAGCCTCATGGCTGAGATACCAGCCAGAGCTGTGTTCACTGCCACAACTCTATGGCGTTTCAAGGTCCTTGCCAGCAAGCAAGCTGCAGCATTCTGGTCACAGACCACACTCAGTCGGACTGCCTGCCTGAAAGAGTCAAAGTTTGCCCTGACAGGATGGCCCAGAAAGCCGGCATTTTAAAACAACGTGGCTTTTTTCCTGCTACAGCTGAAAACCGAAAAGCATGCGTTCGGCTTTTCACCAACACCGTTTAAGTGTTTTGTGGCCGGACCTCTTAATGAGCTGCAGGGTTTTGCAGCTAAAGCTGAGTCAGGAAGCCTGTCTTAGATGAGAGCATTTGCTTGCCTCTAGCAAGCAAAGCAGACTCAAGAAATTGCTGCTACCAAGAAAATATGCTTTACTCTTTCCCAAGCTTTCTCAGGCTTTCTGTGGATTCAGTTATCCACGTGGGCACCATATGTAACATGAGGCCAGCTTGTTGGGGTTTCTGTTCCCGCCTGGTACCCCACATCCGGCAAGTCCCAGAGAAAATCAATCACACAGAGATCTCTATAAGTTATAAAGCTGATTGGCCCATTTGGTCAGGCTACTTATTAGCTCTTATAACTTATGTTACCCCATTATCCTTATCTACGTTAGCACATGGCTCAGTACCTTTTCCAGCGGGGCAGCTTACATCTTTCCTCTCCAGTGGTCTGGGCAGAACTGCCGAGAGCTTCCTGATTCTCAGAATACTCCCGTTCTCTTTTCTCCACCCCTACTTCCTGTCTGGCTTTTCCATCTATACTGCCTGCCTGACCAATCAGCATTTTATTAAAATATGATTGACAGAATACAGACAATTCTCCCACACCACTTGTCCCAGCAAACTGACAGGTAAAACAGGACGAGCTAGAGTCAAAGCAAAGGGGTGATAACTATTCGTCCTTTCATCCACATTGTCAGTCAGGAAGTCATGGGTAAGCCTCGATTTTCTGCCCTGCGGTAGCCACACAGCAGACTACAGTCCCTCCAAGGAACAAAGCTCCTGTGAGGAGTCCTGTGGTTCTGTCCTGAGGAAACCACAGAGCCAACGCCCAAGACATAGAGCGCAGGACTGAGACCCTCAAAGGTCATGAATCCTCCCTCACCGCTTGCTAAGGATCCCCAAACTAAAGTCCTCTGGGACACAGAGTTAGTTTAGGGTCCACTGCTCATCCAGCTGGCTAGCCACAAAACTAGGACCAACTACCCTCCTTCCCTGGTTTTTATTTCATTGTGTTATTTCACTCCCAACACACTGTATTCCACATTCTGTGTTGGATTGGAACAGATCTGAGCACACTATTGGCAGCAAGGTGGCAGGAGTGGGGGGGAGCAGTGTAGGCTGTGCAACAGGCCCTGAAGAGGCTGAGGCAGAGATTTCCCTTTACTGGTTATGGCTAAGCTCAGTGGGAACTCCAGACCAGGGTTTAAACCATCCCTTCTATAAACACACTTAAACGCCATCAGCAGAATCCAAGAAAGACCAGCCAGAGAAGTGTGGCCAAGGACTGAATCCACCATAAACAATGAGAAGTGGCTGTAGGCTGTGGAGCCAGGGGTGGAAGTATGATCCTGGCAGCCTGAGAGTGGAGACACCTCCTGTGCTACTTCTGCTGTGTGACATGAACAAGAAGCTACCAACGAGGACTTCCACCTAACCTTGCTCACACATACCAACACTGACAGCCAGAAAGGGACCAACTGCGGGATGTGACTGAGGGCTGGGCCCACACCAGAGGTATAAGGCAGCACAGATCGGACTCAAGGGAATATTTTTTTTGAAAGTAATTTTATTAAATTATAAAAGTTTCCATTTCCGCCCCTCTTCCCAACACCCTCCCACTCCCCCCACTCCCTCTCCTCCTCCCTCTTCGTCCCTTAGGGCAGTCAGGGTTTCCTGCCCTGTGGGAAGTTCAAGTTCCTCCCCCCTCCCTCCAGGTCCAGGAAGGTGAGTATCCAAACAGACTGGATCCCCAAAATCCAGTATATGCAGAGGAAACAAGTCCCAGTGTCATAGTCAATGGCTTTTCAGAAAGACTTCGGGCCAGCCACATTCAGAGAATCTGGCCAAATTCAGAGAATCTGGTTAGATCACGTCCTCGTTCAGTCCCAGTCCAACTGGCCTTGGTAAACTCTCATTAGATCCGTCCCCTTGTATCAGTGGGTGATAGCATCCCTCGCAGTCCTGATTTCCTTTTTCATTTTCTTCGTCCTTCTGTTCCTCATTTGGACCTTGGGGGGCTCAGTCCGGTGCTCCAATGTGGGTCTCCGTCTGTATCGCCATCCTTCGCCAGATGAAGGATCTATGGTGATAAGTAAAATATTCATCAGTATGGTTATGGGCCAAGGCCGATTCAGGCACCCTCTCCTCTGTCCAGAGAACAATCTGAGGATCTCTCCTTGGACCTGGGATCCCGTATATAATCAAGTCTCCTGTAAACCCTAAAATGACTCCCTTAGTTGAAATATATTCTTCCCTGACCCCATATTCATCCTTCCTCCCTCCCCCCTATCCCGGTCCACTGAGCTTTCCCCATTCCTCCCCTACACCCTTCTCTCTAACCCTCTCCCCTTCCAACAACCCTCCCACCACCCCCCCATGCACCCGAGGTTACCTGGGACTTTTGTCTATTTCCTACCTCCTGGCGGATAGCTAAATAATCTTCATCAGGTTCATCTTCTTATTTAGCTTCTCTAGAATCACGAATAATAGGCTCAAAGACCTTTAATTATGGTTAGAATCCACTTATGAGTGAATACATACCGTGTTCCTCTTTTTGGGTCTGGGTTACCTCACTCAGTAAAGCGTTTTCTATTTCCATCCATTTGCATGCAAAATTCAAGATGTCATTGTTTCTTACCGCTGAGTAAAACTCTAATGTGTATATGTTCTACACCTTTTTTAACCATTCTTTTATTGAGGGGCACCTAGGCTGTTTCCAGGTTCTGGCTATTACAAATAGTGCTGCTATGAACATAGTTGAACAAATGCTTTTGTAGTATGTTAGGGAATCTCTAGGGTATATCCCCAAGAGTGGAATTGCTGGGTCCTGAGGGAGGTTGACTCCCAGTTTCCTGAGAAACCGCCACACTGATTTCCACAGTGGCCGCACAAGTTTGCATTCCCATCAACAATGGATGAGTGTTCCCCTCACACCACATCCTCTCCAGCATAGGCTATCGTTGGTGATTTTGACTTTAGCTATTCTGACAGGTGTAAGATGGTATCTCAAAGTAGTTTTGATTTGCATTTTCCTGATCGCTAAGGAGGTTGAGCATGACCTTAAGTGTCTTCTGGCCATTCGAAGTTCATCTGTTGTGAATTCTCTGTTCAGTTCAGCACCCCATTTTTTTAATTGGGTTAATTAGAGTTTTAGTGTCTAGTTTCTTGAGTTCTTTGTATATTTTGGAGATCAGACCTTTGTCTGATGAGGGGTTGGTGAAGATCTTCTCCCAGTCAGAAGGCAGCCTTTTTGTCTTACTGACAGTGTTCAAGGGAATATTTTTAAAAAATAAATAAATTAGGACATAGAGTTGGAGGATGGGGACAAGGAGTAGATCTGGGAGAAGTTAGGGGGTAGGAACTGGAGGTAAATAGGATCAAAATACATTGTGTGCAAGTTTCAAATAATTAAGAAATTGTTATGTTTTTACAAAGAATTTAAAAGTATAAGAGAATCAGTATGTCAATCAGTTACTAGACATGGAGAACAGGCCTGTTAGGGTCCATAAGAAGTCCCATAAAAGACCGCCAGTCATGCACACAATCAGCAAGAGCGCTTTATTAAAATTCCAACATGTTGGGGTGGCACGTGGCAACAAGAGAAGTCCGCAGGCTCCTTTTAAGCAAGATTAGCAGAATTCCATGGAGGGGACATTAGTCTGGGGGTGATTGGTGGGTTTAAGCAAAAGCTTACAGGTTGCTATAGAATTGGTTGGTTGATCAGTGATTAAGGGCTTTTCAGCTGCAGGGTAGAAGAAGCTGTCTCTAGTTCTCTTAAGCTTGCACAAGGCTGTAGGGTGCCCTCTGATTGGTTGTCCCTGGGTTGCAGCTTTCCCAAGAACTGCTTACTCGGCTCCAGCTCGGTTCCAGTAAACTGAAACTAAGGCCTGGTCTCTGGGATAGTTACTGTCATGGACCTTGTCTGGCTCCCCCTTCCTTCTCAGGCCCGGCAATGACAAGATCTCTACCAGAAATTTCAAGAGGAAAAGAGGGAAAATGGAGAAAGATAGTAAAAGAAATAGTAGAAAATCTTCATAATCTGACGTTAGTCGTCAAATGCAGAGAGAAGGAGATGGGGGGAAAAGGGAAGGGGAAGAGAAGGGTGGAGAGATAGAGGTGGATGGATATCCCTGTCTGCTTAGACACAATGTAACGTATATAGGTCTAAAGATAAAAAGAAATGCTCAAGAGGAATAGGAAGGAAAAAATACGGACTAACTGGAATAAGAGGATGCAACTCTTACTATGTTTTTGCAATGATGATAATCTAAAAATAAAACCTAAGATTGGGGTTTTAAAACCTCAGGGACAAACCACTTAGAAACACCATGTCTAAAATAAAACAAAGCGGAGAGAGTGTCAGCACTGTGGAGAACAAACTCCTTTAATAAAACCTGGGAGGGATGCCGTAGCAGCATCAAAGTCAATCTGATAAATGTTCCCCTCAATCCTAGAGGAGCCATGGGATGGGGTGGGGAAAGGAGGGAGACACAGGCAAAGGAATGTGAAGGCAGAGACTCAGTGAAGGAAACCAGTTCTATCTGTGGTGGTTTGACTAGGAATGACCCCCATAGGCTCCCGTATGTTAATACTTAGTCATCAGGGGGTGCCTCTACTTGAGAGGAATTAGGAGGTAAGGCCTTGTTGAAGTAGGTGTGACCTTGTTGGAGGAAGTGTGTCACTGGGGGTGAGTCTTGGGGTTTCAAACACCCAAGCCAGCTCAGTGTCTCTCTCTTTCTATTGCCTTACAGATCCAGATGTATGTACAACTCTAGGCTACCTCTCCAACACCTTGTCAGCCTGTGTGTAACTAAATGTCTGAAGTGGTAAGAAAATTCCGCACTTAAATGCATGCTTTCTTTCATAAGAGTTCTGATGGTCATGGTGTCTCTTCACAGCAATAGAATACTGGGTAAGACATTATCCCAATCATAATCAAAGAATATCCAGCACTTTTAATTTCCTAAGAGAAGAAAGGCTTGCATTAATCAATGCAGTTCTAGGAACTAATGACTGCTTTTCTGTTCTAACTTATCTTGATGATGAGATCTCACCAACCAGTCACAAATCACCAGAGCTCCTACTGGCACCATTAGGAAAGCTTTCCAATGCAGTGAACCAACTTCCAGTCACATCCGTCTTAGAGAGATGTCACAGCCAATCAAGATCATTGTCAATGAACCCCACATTTGTGGGACATTCACTGGCAAGTGGCATCTTGGACCAGTGTGCTCACGGTGTCCTAGGCCAAGAGTTGTACCTGTATAATTCCTGAAACTGTTGTCAAAATGCGGTCAACCCACACTGGTAGAGAAGAACCGCATGGCACCAGTAGGCAGCTCAGGCCAGCCACCAAGGGAATGGGCAGATACCAGGGGTACCAGGCTGGGCAAAATACAGGAATTTAGGGATGAACAGATGAAAGAGTTTGGGAGATCAAAAGATGCAGAAATTCAAGGGATAGAGAGGTGCAAGCGTGCAAGGATGAATAGATGTAGGAGTTTGGGGCCTCCTGCGCAAAAATGGAACTTGGAGTCCTCTTTGAATTGCCCGAATCCATCTCTAAGGGCAGCAACCCATCACATTAAATCAAACCCACATTCTCTCGGGGTCTTCCAATTACAGAAAGCTCAGACAACGGGATGAGGGTCTTGCAGCTAGTGCAGGCATCTACATTCTGTGAGCATGCCCGTAGCTGTCAGTCCTAAGGCGGGGCTTGTCTCTCCGTGCATCTTCTAAATGGATCTAGAGGGTTGTTCCTAATAGGAATGATGAAGCCACATCTTCAAGGCTGGAATGAAAATCAGAATGGAGCCCAAAACTGAAACTGTCAGGAAGAGCCACAGGAAGATGCGGTCAAGAACTTGAGCCACAAATTTCCAGTCTTGCACGACCTGCGGAAAGAGAAAAGGGCACCTTTCATTCAAGAGGCTGAGCAGTGCTTCTGAACTCATTAAGGGATGTGAAAAGAGCAATGCTGGAATTGGGTCACGTTTTTAAGTTTTCAAAATCTATATGCACATCATTAATGATGTGGGCTTAGATTCTATCCAGTGATGTTATTAGTTGTACCCCAAGAAAATAACTTGCAAGCTGAGTTTTGAGGAACACTGATCAACAGTGAAGATGTAAACAGAAACTACAGAACTATTTGTATACTTGGAAATATTGCTAATCAAACACACATACCAAAAAAAACTCATTTTTATACAATGCCTCCTGATATGCCTACGAAACGAACCACAAATTGATATCTTTAGAGCAGATTTAGGTAAGTGTCACAGGACTTCCCTTCTGTTCCACGTGTGGGCGTGGCTCCTCCAGCTCCAGAAGACAGCACTGAGGAACAAAGGAAATGACGGGTAGGACAGGCATTATAAGAAAGGGGTCTATAGGACCTTTAGTTAGGCTGTGGTGCTGTAGGAGAATGGATACCAGGTTTGCAGCAAGGAAATGGATGGAGGAAGGAGAGGACCTTCTGTATTCTAGGGACACACGGGACCATCTCCCCAGGAACCTCACAGCAGTACTGAGCCTCGCGACAGATTGCCAGGGAAAACCCGGACCCGGTACAGGGAATCGCCAACCAGCTGGGTGCAGCGATCAATATTTTCACCTGTTGATAAGGATTTGGTAAAGAGGAATCGAGCAGGAGGCCCCCTCATTGGCAGGAGGGGAACAGCGAATTGCTTTGTTTTGTTTTGGGCTTTTCCTGAGTTTTCCAAGTTCAGAAACAAAAATGTAGCATAAAACAAGATAAAGTAAAATGTTGAAATGTCAACTTTAAGTAGTGGGATTACAAGTGATTGTGATCCTCTTGTCTGAGTTTTCCAAACTATCTGCACTGATCATATTTTTTTAAAACCCACTTATATTATAAATAGGAACTCACCTTTCATGTTTTCATGTTTATATTAGATTTACAAAAGATGTAAAGAAGTAAGACAGAAACTCCCTCCCTAATAGCTGAAGCATATGGTTGGTATTTTTCTAGCCTTTTGATAATCAAAATCTTTAACTGTATAAAAAATATGATAAAGAGTTAAGAGAGAAGACAAATCAGGCTGAAGCTATGAGGACAAGATAAAATATACAGCATGCTTCCAAAAACACTTTTCCCTAAACCTGTTTGTGAGCCGTGATCTAGTTTTCAAGAATTTTAGAGAAAATGACTGAACTCTACATGTAGATGGTATAAAGTTAAAGACTACTTTTCAGCCTGAGTACTGACAGATTCCAGTCATTTCTTCCTTGTCATGTCCTTCAAGGTAGCTTCCAGAAAAATGCAGTTCTGGCAAAGTAACATGTCACACAGGATAGAAGTGGGTCTGTGGCCAAAATAGCGGTGCCTCTGAAACTTAGGCATTTCTAGTTTTGAGACAGGCTCTCTCTGTGTGAACTCTGTTGATCTCAAACTCCTGGCATCTTCAGCTTCCTGGGGAGCTGGGGGGTTCCAGGATAAAATCACCTGGTACTTGTTTTTCTGTAATGTGTACACTAAGTAACCAGTTCCTTTTCCCTTGATGAAGTATCTGTTGTAACTAAACGTGTATTACATTCCAACTTTTGATTCTTTCTCTTCACTAAACACATTTTGAAACACTGGGTTTTAAAACATCATAGCAGCTTGTGTGCTGGGCCTGGGCTGTAAGCACAACCCAGCAGGAGGCAGTTCCTGTGTTTCAATAGCCTGCCTGAGGACAAGTGGGCCCTGTGTCAGCTCAGCAACATTCCTGGCCAGCAAGGGGCACTGAGCCTCTGGCAAACATCCATCAGAGGGGTGAGTTTGCTCCTGGCCCACGGCAGAAGCCCGGCAATGAGGAGTTCAGACTTTCCCCGACCCTCTTGACTCCCTGGTCATATTGCAGTGGTGGCTCCACCCTCCTAACCTCTCCCGCCTCCCATCCCAGCTTTCATTCAGGAACAAATTCCTCTATTCCTCTCTTCCCCCTGGGGACATAAAATTTCCCCAGCTCAGCTGCCTTGCCTGCTGGGCCTGGGCTGTAGGCGCATCCCGGAGGGAGGGAGTGCCTGTGTTTCAGTAGCCTGCCTGAGGAAAGGTAGGCCTTCTGTCAGTGAAGTCCCTGACCAACAAGGGAACCTGACTCGGTATCAGAAGATCCAATAGAGAGCGTTTGAAGGAAGAGATGGGCAGACACCAAGGCAAGAACTCCTCCAACAATCTAAAAAACAATATGAAATCACCAGATCCCAACGACCCTACAATAGAAGGACTTGAACACCTTAATCCAGAAGAAGTGGAGAAAAGTGCCATTATGAAAGCAATAGAGTCCCTTAAACAGGATATGAATAACTCCCTTAAAGAATTGGATGAGAAGTATAACAAAAAGTTTGAAGAAATGAGTAAATCCATGAATGATACCCTGGGAAACCAAGAAAAATACAATCAAACAGGTAATGGAAACAGTTCAAGAACTGAAAACTGAAATGGAGGCAATGAAGAAAACACAAACCGAGGGCAGGCTGGATATGGAAAATCTAGGTAAACGAACAGAGACTACAGAATCAAGCATAACCAATAAAATACAAGAGATAGAAGAATGAATCTCAGATTCTGAAGACACCATAGAGAAAATAAGCGCTCTGACCAAAGAAAACAGCAAATCCAACAAATTCTCATCACAAAACATTCAGGAAATCTGGGACACAATAAAAAAAAAATCTAAGAATAATAGGGATTGAAGAAGGAGAAGAACTGCAGATCAAAGGCCCAGAAAATATATTCAACAAAATTATAGAAGAAAACTTTCCCAACCTAAAGAATGATATTCCTATGAAGGTTTAAGAAGCATACAGAACACCGAATAGACTTGATCAAAAAAAAAAAAATCCCCTCGCCATATAATAATCAAAACACAAAACATACAGATTAAAGAAAAATATTAAGAGCTGCAAAGGAAAAAGGTCAAGTAACTTATAAAGGTAAACCTATCAGACTTACACCAGACTTCTCTATGGAAACCATGAAAGCCAGAAGGTCCTGGATAGAGGTACTGCAGAAACTAAGAGACCATGGATGCAAACCCAGACTACTATACCCAGCCAAGCTATTGTTCACTGTCAACGGAGAAAACAAAATATCCCAGGATAAAAACAAACTTAAACAATTCGTAGCCACAAATCCAGCCTTACAGAAAGTAATAAAAGGAAAATCACAACCCAAGAAATCCAACATTGCCAACACTGCCTACAATAACTCAGACACATAGCGACCCTTCACAACCACAACTCAAAGAAGGGAACCACACAAACTCTACTACACACACACAAAAAAAAAATAACCGGAATCAACAACCACTGGTCATTAATATCACTTAATACTAATGGACTCAACTCACCTATAAAAAGGCACAGACTAAGAGATTGGATATGAAAACAAGATCCAACATTCTGCTGTTTATAAGAAGCACATCTCAACCACAAAGACAGACATCTACTCAGAGTAAAGGGTTGGGAAAAGGTTTTCCAAGCAAACAGACCTAAGAAACAAGCGGGTGTGGCCATTCTAATTTCCAACAAAATTGACTTCAAACTAAAATCAATCAGAAGAGATGGAGACGTGCTACATCCACAGCTGTCACGCCAGTGTAGCAGAAATGCTGACTGGACGGACTGTTGCCATAGGATTGGGGCTCGCGCTTCACGGAGTTATTGCCCCAGGCTGTCCCTTGGCAATCACTTGTGGTCATGATGCCACCTGAAGTTGCTACCTGCACTGACTCGACCTCGCTGTCCTTGGCGCCGATATGGCTGTCTTTTCCTTGTCTTTGTGATTCTTGCACATTGCCAACAGATCAGACTATTCCAGGCAGTTGCAGACACAAACAAGACTGCTGAGGACATTTTGAGCTCTGCCCCACCATTCATTAAAACCTTAAAGGAAATAGCTAGTTCTAGGAATTGGGAGGTCATCATTAAAATAATTCCTTAATGATGTGGAGCAAAAGGAGTTGCTCTTATCAGGAGAAACCTTAGAAGCCTTCTGTAGGAAAACAGCTGCAGCAACCCCCAGTAGACATTTGCCTGAGGGATACGTGCAGTTTAACAGGAGGCCTATGCAGCCTTCCTTATGGCCAGAAAACCTAGGCTAATTATAACATCTGACCCTGAGAGTCGGGGAGGGAAGAGAGTTGAGATTAATGGTATGAGATGAGTTTCAGACAAGTTTGAGAACATGTCTTTAAAATTTTCCTAGCAGAAAGTTTTCCCAGGAAGATAGTGGCCTTCTCCTCTCACATCCCAAGATATTCTGAGCACAAGGTCACTTAGCCCAGCCAGCTGCCTGGTACAGACTGAGCAAAAGTCCTTGTACCCAAGTCAAAGCATTTTCAAAGATTCTCTTTGCAAACTGTTTTATGCTGTTCTTTTTTTTTATGATCTGATGATGTATGCCTTTGTCAAGTTCTTTGTTTATAAAAATATAAAAGCCTTACACAAATTGAAGTAAAGTTGCAGCATCATACTCAAGCACATTGAGTGTATCTGTCTGTCATTCTCCTCGCCTATTCCTGAATCCTCCTGAGCCTTCGCCCTGATTCTCCCACGGTCTGAGTAACTCCACGAGAGGTAGTCCGTGGCAGAGACAGACATTTTATACTCATAACAGGAACAATTCCTCAGGAGGAAGTCTCAATCCTGAATATCTATGCCCCTAATATAAAAGCACCCACTTATGTAAAAGAAAAACTTTTAGAACTCAAGGCAGTCATCAAACCACACACACTAATAGTAGGAGACTTCAACACTCCTCTCTCACCAATGGACAGGTCAATCAGACAGAAACCTAGCAGAGAAATAAGAGAATTAAAAGAGGTAATGAATCAAATGGACGTAACAGATATCTATAGAACATTCCACCCAAAAAGGAAAGAATATACCTTATTCTCTGCAGCTCATGGAACCTTCTCAAAGAATGATCACATACTCAGTAACAAAGCAAACTTCCACAGATACAAAAAAAATATTAGTAACCACCTGTGTCTTGTCAGATCACCATGGAATAAAGTAGAATTCAATAACAATTCTAACACCAGAAAGTCTACAAACTCATGGAAGCTGAACAGTCAACTACTGAATCACCCCTGGGTCAAGGAAGAAATAAAGAAAGAAATTAAAGTCTTCCTTGAATTCAACAAAAATAAAGACACAACATACTCAAACCTATGGGACACTATGAAAGCAGTGCTAAGAGGAAAGTTCATAGCACTAAGTGCCCAATTAAAGAAAATGGAGAAAGCACACATTGGAGACTTAACAGCACACCTGAAAGCTCTGGAAAAAAAAGAAGCAGACTCACCCAGGAGGAGTAGAAGACTGGAAATAATCAAACTGAGGGCTGAAATCAACAAAATAGAAACACAGAAAACAATCCAAAGAATCAACGAAACAAAAAGTTGGTTCTTGGAGAAAATCAACAAGATTGACAAACCCCTAGCCAAACTAATCAAACAGCAGAGAGAGAACATGCAAATTAATAAGATCAGAAATGAAAAGGGGGACATAACAACAGACACAGAGGAAATTCAGAGAATCATTAGATCGTACTACAAAAGTTTATATGCCACAAAGTTGGAAAATGTACAAGAAATGGACTGGTTTTTAGATAAGTACCATTTACCAAAGTTAAATCAAGACCAGGTAAGCAATCTAAATAGACCTGTTAGTCGCAAAGAATTAGAAGCTGTTATCAAAAACCTCCCAACCAAAAAAAGCCCAGGGCCAGATGGTTTCAATGCAGAATTCTTCCAGACCTTCCAAGAAGTGCTAATACCTATACTCCTTAATGTATTTCAAAATATAGAAACAGAAGAGTCATTGCCTGTAGTGAGCTGCTTTGTGCCTCACCTTAAAGATGGCGCTGACCTCTACACTCCACCCCCCCCCCCGGATGAAATGTGCTTTCAGTTGTAAATAACTCCACACATGGCTAAAGCTAAGGATCTGGCTTGTTTCTGTATACCTGGGCCTATCCATATTTCCCACATTGCTTGCTGGAGATGGCTACCCAGGGGCTATTTTAGATGTGGGCTGGTTTTCCCCGGGGTCAGAAGATTATTCAAGATTTCCTGATTAAACTGCAATTGAGAAGAGTTCTGTGTTGCGTTTTCTTTGCTGGCCAAAGCTACGCAACAATTACCAAATTCATTTTTTGAAGCTACAGTTACCCTGATACCAAAACCTCATAAAGACACAACCAAGAAAGAGAATTACAGGCCAACCTCACTCATGAACATCGATGCAAAAATTCTCAACAAAATCCTGGCAAACCGAATCCAAGAACACATTAGAAAAAATTATCCATTATGATCAGGTAGGCTTCATCCCAGAGATGCAGGGCTGGTTCAACATACGCAAATCTATCAATATAATCCATCATATAAACAAACTGAAAGAAAAAAAACATATGATCATTTCATTAGATGCTGAAAAAGCATTTGACAAAGTTCAACATCCCTTTATGATAAAGGTGTTGAAGAGATTGAGGATACAGGATCATATCTAAACATAATAAAAGCTATTTACAGCAAGCTGACAGTTAATATCAAACTGAATGGAGAGAAACTCAAAGCCATTCCATTGAAATCAGGAACACGACAAGGCTGTCCACTTTCCCCATACTTCTTCAATATAGTGCTTGAAGTTCTAGCAATAGCAATACGACAACATAAGGGGATCAAGAGGAGTCGAATTGGAAAGGAAGAAGTTAAACTCTCGTTATTTGCAGATGATATGATAGTGTACATAAGCAACCCCAAAAACTCTACCAAGGAACTCCTACAGCTGATAAACACCTTTAGTAATGTGGCAGGATACAAGATCAACTCCAAAAAATCAGTTGCCCTCCTATACACAAAGGATAAAGAAGCAGGGAGGGAAATCAGAGAAACTTCACCTTTCACGATAGCCACAAATGGCATAAAATATCTTGGGATAACTCTAACCAAGGAAGTGAAAGACCTATTTGACAAGAACTTTAAGTCTTTGAAGAAAGAAATTGAGCAGGATACCAGAAAATGGAAAGATCTCCCCTGCTCCTGGATTGGGAGGATCAACATAGTTAAAATGGCAATTCTACCAAAATCAATCTATAGATTCAATGCAATTCCCATCAAAATCCCATCAAGATTCTTCACAGACCTTGAGAGAACAATAATCAACTTTATATGGAAAAACAAAAAACCCAGGATAGCCAAAACAATCTGATACAATAAAGGAACTTCTGGAGGCATTACCATCCCTGACTTCAAACTCTATTACAGAGCGACAGTAATGAAAACAGCTTGGTGTTGGCATCAGAACAGAGAATTCGACCTATGGAATCGAATAGAAGACCCAGATATTAACCTACAAACCTATGAACACTTGATTTTCGACAAGGGAGCTAAAGGTATGTAATGGAAGAAGGAAAGCATCTTTAACAAATGGTGCTGGCATAACTGGATGTCAATCTGTAGAAGAATGAAAATAGATCCATATCTATCACCATGCACAAAACTCGAGTCCAAATGGATTAAAGGCCTCAACAGTAATCTGACCACATTGAACCTGATAGAAGAGAAAGTGGGAAGTAGTCTACAAGACATAGGCACAGGAGACCACTTCCTAGGTAGAACCCCAGTAGCACAGACAATAAGAGAATCAATGAATAAATGGGACCTCCTGAAACTGAGAAGCTTCTGTAAAGCAAAGGACACTGTCAGTAAGACAAAAAGGCTTCCTTTGGACTGGGAGAAGATCTTCACCAACCCCTCATCAGACAAAGGTCTGATCTCTAAAATATACAAAGAACTCAAGAAACTAGACACTAAAACTCTAATTAACCCAATTAAAAAATGGAGTACTGATCTGAACAGAGAATTCTCAACAGAAGAACTTCGAATGACCAAAAGACACTTAAGGTCATGCTCAACATCCTTAGTGATCAGGGAAATGCAAATCAAAACAACTATGAGATACCATTTTACACCGGTCAGATTAGCTAAACTCAAAAGCACCAATGATAGCCTATGCTGGAGGGGATGTGGAGTGAGGGGAACACTCATCCATTGTTGGTGGGAATGCAAACTTGTACAGCCACTGTGGAAATCAGTGTGGTGGTTTCTCAGGAAACTGAGAGTCAACCTCCCTCAGGACCCAGCAATTCCACTCTTGGGAATATACCCAAAAGATGCCCTATCATACCACAAAAGTATTTGTTCAACTATGTTCATAGCAGCACTATTTGTAATAGCCGGAACCTGGAAACAACCTAAGTGCCCCTCAATAGAAGAATGGTTAAAGAAAGTGTGGAACATATATACATTAGAGTTTTACTCAGCGGTAAAAAAACAATGACATCTTGAATTTTGCATGCAAATGGATGGAAATAGAAAACGCTTTACTGAGTGAGGTAACCCAGACACAAAAAGAGAAATATGGTATGTACTGACTCATAAGTGGATTCTTGCCATAATTAAAGGTCTTTGAGCCTATTATTCGTGATCCTAGAGAAGCTAAATAAGAAGGTGAACATGAAGAAAATCATGTAGTTATCCTCCTGGGTAATGGAAGTAGACAAGAGTGCCAGGCAACCTTGGGTGCATGGGGTGGGGGTGGATGGAAGGGGAGAGGGTTAGAAAGAAGGGAGTAGGGGAGGATTGGGGAAAGCTTGGGGGATTAGGATGGGGTGGAGGGAGGAAGGATGGATTTGGGAGCAGGGAAGTATATATCTCAACTAAGGGAGCCATTTTAGGGTTTACAAGAAACTTGATTTTAGAGGGGTTCCCAGGTCCAAAGAGAGATCCCCAGATTGTTCCCTAGACAGCAGAGGAGAGGATGCCTGAACTGGCCTTGGCCCATAACCAAACTGATGAATATTTTGCATATCACCTTAGAACCTTCATCTGGCGATGGATGGAGATAGAGACAGAGACCCACATTGGAGCACTGGACTGAGCCCCCAAGGTCCAAATGAGGAGCAGAAGGAGGGAGAACATGAACAAGGAAGGCAGGACCGTGAGGAGTGTGTTCACCCACTGATACAAGGGGACTGATCTAATGAGAGTTCACCAAGGCCAGCTGGACTGGGACTGAATGAGCACGTGATCAAACCGGATTCTCTGAAGGTGGCTGGCACGGGGACTGTCAGAGAAGCCATTGATAATGGCACTGGGACTTGTTTCCTCTGCGTGTACTAGATTTTTGGGATCCTAGTCTGTTTGGATGCTCACCTTCCTAGACCTGGAGGGAGGAGGGAGGAACTTGAACTTCCCACAGGGCAGGAAACCCTGACTGCTCTTAGGGCTGGAGAGGGAGGAGGAAAGGGAGTGGGGGAAGTGGGAGGGTATTGGGAGGAGGGGCAGAAATGAAAACTTTTATAAATTAATAAAAATAAAAAATAAAAAAATAAAACATCATAGCATGAAGAAGTGAAAATAACCACAGGCCAGGGTAACCCATTTAAAGGTGCAATTGAAGTCTTTTAAATGGAATTGAGAAATTACGGAACAGAGTGTTGAAGCTGCAGCTACTTGCTTTTAGTCATTACACTTTGTGAACTTTTATTTCTAAAAATTTAATGTTAAAATTTCTAGCGTTTACTATTCTTCTTTTATATGGTTTACAGTGGCCTGCTGATAATGCCATTGTAAACAAAAAACGTATTCCATTGCTAGGGACACCAGCATGGCGCCCTTGTGCCCTCCCCGTCACGCCACAGTGGACTCACCTGGCTGATGAAATGTTCCTTCTTCACGTGCCTCGAAATGTATCTGATCGACTCAGCTGCCCTTTCCAGGAAAGCGACCAGAGCTCTTTCCCCATTGCTAGCAGGAGTCTGTTTCTTTTTCCCTGAGACTTTGCCCCGCCCTGTTGCTCTCCTCTCCTCCCCATCAGGGACGGAGAAGCGCTCCATGGGGTCCTTCATACAAAGCCATCTCGGGAGTTTTTGCAGAAGCAGCCTCTTCACCCAGGGGGCCATGGGATGGTACGTTGAAGAAGATCTATGGTGAACATTAATGACGAACACCGTGACAATGATTGACAGGGTAACAAAAATCATAATAAAGAGGAGGTACTCGCCAATGAGGGGGATGACTTTGGACGAAGACGGGATAATCTCTTCAATTACTAAGAGAAACACCGTCAAAGATACCAAAACCGAGGTTGAGAGGGAAAGTTTTTCCCCTTCATCGGAAGGTAAGTAGAACACCAGGACCGTGAGAAAAGACAGCCCCAGGCAGGGGATGATCAAAAAGAGGGTGTAAAATAACGGCAGGCGTCTCAGAACAAAAGAGTAGGCCACAAATGGATAGGAATAAAACCCTTCTCTCCTGTTACCCTTCATCCCCTTTGCATTTAGTATCTCCCACTCTCCGTTATCAAAAAAGTCTTTCCGGTCCACATTTTCATTGATCAGAATGAGGTCAACCATGCTACCGTCGTAAGTCCAGGATCCAAACTTCATTGAGCAGTTCTGCCTGTCGAATGGGAAAAACGTGACATCCATGGTACAGGAGCTTTTGTAGCTGGCGGGAGGAGTCCAGCTGACGGTCCCACTGGATTTCACGATGGCCTTGGTCATGAGGGAACCTTCGAAACGTCCGTCAGCACTGCCACGAAAGGAGTTGTGCTTTAGTGGTTGGCCAAACACTCACTGTCTGCAGGACTGGCTATGCTACGTTCCTCTCCCACCATCACGCCGATCACTATTTTACGAAGAGATCGCTTTGATGTATAAAGTTAATTCTTCCACCCAAATCAGTCTTTTCTATATCCTGTGTTAATCTGACCAACGCAGTCACTACTCTAAGATACTTACTTTTCAAAGAGAACTATGTCAGGAAGCCAGAGCGATTCTGATGGAACCTTTATCGAATTAATTCCACCATATTCTTCAGGATTCCAGCGCAATTTTTGGTCTGTCCACTCCTGCATAAAATGATTATTGTGGCAACTTTATTCTGAAAACTCAGTACCTTAGAGCTTGGGATCTTCGAATTTCTAAAATTTACCAGCCCACCATTTTGTTACGAAAGCGATTTTCACCCAGGTTAGACCTTGGCATTCTATCTAGGATTGGGCGAGACTTCAGGATGTATCATAAGCCAGCCTGGCCTCTGCACCTCCACGTGCCCAGGTGTGAGCCAGTCAAGAGGCTCATCACAAAGGGTATTGGTTCACAACCTGTGTTTCTACCCTATTTCCTCGTAAGAAACAAACAAAATCACAACTGTGTGGGAAGGTGCATGCCTCTAGTCCCAGTACTTGGGAAGCTAAGGTAAGAGGACCACAAGCTGGAAGCCAGCCTGATTTATACAGTAAGACCCTTTCTATAAAGCAATATCTGATCTCATCCAGTTTATTCCAGCAGGATTTGTTCAATGGCATTTCAATCCCTTGACAATTGAAACATATGATTTTGGCCTGTTGCTGTGAAAAATCCAGACCCTGTGACCACTCCTGATGGCCTGGTCACTTTTAAACAGTGAGAATGCGAATGCATGGAAGACTTTCCTTTGATGGTTTCTGTAGAGTGGTTTCTGTAAGCTCCTAATTAACATTTTAAATTAGGTCCCTAATATTCTGGCCCTCCATATGTTTATTTTTTTTTTCTTCAAGTGTTAGAAGGGTATACCCAGCATGAGGCTTCCTGGAGCCCAGTGATGCCATCTATGTCATTAAAAGATCAAGAATTGGCAGATGGGTGACTTAATTGGATGGCAAAATATTGAAATGTGAATGATGCCTAAAAAGCGCAAATCGCTTTCTAAACATTTATGTTTATACCCATGTGTTTGTGAGGCTCTCAACTTTGGTCAACAAAACTGTGTTTCTAGGAGACAGTGGTCAATACAGGGACCCATAACTGTTCAGACCGACAGTTACGGAGGGAGGAGTGTGATTGGGTGAGCTCAGTGGTAGACAGGACTTCTGGATCAGCCACCCCAGACCCTGCCATCCCACCCATGGCTCAGGGATCATCCCAGAAGAGGGGACAGAAAAGTTGTAAGAGTCAGAGGTCAGGGTGAGACAGTATCTCCTAGCCATGACAGGGTGAAGCACCCCTGAACCCACCAGCACTATGGTTACCTACACAAAATGTGCACAGGATCAAGTCTGTCAATATTCCTGTATGGAGGGGGAAGGGACCCCAAGCTACCACTCCACCTGAATAGTTACTGATGGTTGATAAGGGAGATAAAGAGTCTGCTCTCTTTAGGGGTATAGTAGATGCCCCACACCCATGCCTACAGACAGCAGTAATCAGACTTAGATGGTTATAGAAGACAAGAGGGTTATTTAAAACATCAAAAAGGGCATAAAACTGAGTGGGGGAGCTCCTAGGAGGGGTGGGAGAAGCAGAGAATGAACACAAATAAAATACACACTATACACAAGTATAAAATTCTCAAAGAATAAACTTAAAATGTTATGTATTTTAATTACCTTTGCTTTAGATTTACTATAATAAGAGAGATGAATTCTTGATTTGATTTTTTTAATATTTTTACTCAAATAATCTTTTTATATTATTTCCTGTTCCTTCCAGCAAAGCAGCTTACATGGATTTTGTTTGGGCACAAAGGACCCATGTCTGATCGTAACTGGCATTTTCATCTCTGTCTTGTTTAAATAAGTACTGATTTATTATCTTTGAATAGCAGTTCTAGAATAGATGGAGGAGGGGTTATCAAGACCTCACCCTGGGCTGGGGAGCCTTTGGCAGTTGATTGCTGCTGAAGGAAGTCCATTGCAGTAGGGCCATGGTGCAATGCTTATGCCCGGTGGATGGCCCTTCACCCACTCACATACAGGTAGCACTAATTGGATTCAATGAATTATATATATTTTTAAACAATAGGACATGAAGTTAGAAGGGAGGCCTGTTGAGGAGGCTGGGCAGAGTCGAACTGGGCAGTGGTGAGCGAATATGACCAAGACCTAATGCATCTACATGAAATCTTCAAAGAATAAATTAAAATATTATTTTTAAAAAGGAAAATAAGCTTGAAGCTTCTGATAAATATTGGGAGCTCTTCAAAGGTGAGATCTCTCTACAGAAAAAGAAGGAGGAGGAAAAGAAGGAGGAGGAGGGGGAGGAGGAGGAGGAGGAGGAGGAGGAGGAGAAGAGGAAGAAGAAGAAGAAGAAGAAGAAGAAGAAGAAGAAGAAGAAGAAGAAGAGGAAGAGGAAGAGGAAGAGGAAGAGGAAGAGGAAGAGGAAGAGGAAGAGGAAGAAGAAGAAGAAAACATAATTTCATAGCTTTTTGGAAGCTAGACTCTAAAATAGTTAAAATACCATGTAACTGCAGGAAAGCATCCATAGAGAACTAGCAAAGAAACAAACAAATTAAAGCATTTTCTCGGCATTTTCAGCTTCTCTTTGTTTTCTATCCCATTTGGAAGAACACACACACAACTCCCTCCTTGTGACTACCTCATCTTCTGATGAGAGACTCTTGGAATCATCAGAAGGTCCCAGGCTCAGAAATGTTGACACAGAGTGGCATGTTTTTGTTTGCTTCCCTTTACTTGCCCCTAAGTTGCCAAGACTAAGGAGTCTGTTCACAATAAAATCCCAGGCTGTGCATGGCTCTGCGTGCAGACCTCAAACACTCAATGCAGCACCAACTGCAAAGACTTTCTTTACCCTCATGTGCCACTGCCTCTTTCGGGGGTGGGGCAGTTATTCAAGGTCCCTGTGTAAGCCAGGCTTCACTGAAATGCAGGCAGGTAAGAGTTAACTCTAGAATGAAGGATGGGGTGGGGCGCTCTGTTTTCTGAAAGCCCAAGTTGCTGCTGTGTGATTTAAGGCTTGATTATGTTCTTCGTGTTCAGCCATGTGGACCGGCGACCTTAATCTGTTCCATCTCATCAAAATATAATTTAGATTTAACTCTTTTGCCAGGTATTGGGGATTGCTAGCAAATGTGTCCTTGGAAGTTACTACATGAAGAGCAGAAGTTGCTGGCTTTGCCCATGGGTCTTCGTGAGGAGCCCCCTTCTTACAACCTAGCATTCTGCTTAGTGTGTGCAATCCTATTTGCAGAAAATGAGCTTGGCTGCAGAAGAATTTAAGCTGTGTTTTGATTCATAGAGCTATGAAGTATTTTATCGAAAAATAAAATAATGTCTGTCTGGCCTAAGTAACGTTAAAAAGAATTTGAAAATGTAAATTTATCTAAAAGATTTTCTATGGTCCTATATTAATACACTGACACTCTTGGGAACTAGTTCTCCACGGCTGTCTGAGCTAGGGTTTCTATCGTTGCTATGAAGCACCATGACCAACAGGCAAGTAAGGGAGGAAAGGGTTTATTTGGCTTACACTTCAGCATTGCTGTTCGTCACTGAAGGAAGTCAGGACAGGAGCTGAAACAGGGCAGGAACTGATGTAGAGGCGGTGGAAGGAAGCTGCTTACTGGCTCGCATCCTCTTATAGAACCCAGGACCACCAGCCCAGGGATGCCACCACTTACAATGGGCACCCACACACACACACAATTATCACTAAATGAGAAAATGCCTACAGTTGAATCTCATGAAGGCATTTCGTCAACTGAGGCTCCTTCCTCTATGATGACTCTAGCTTGCGTCAAGTTGACACACAAAATCACCCAGTACAGTGTCTAAAGCAATATGGCTTTCGGCTTTCTCTTTTTAAAGATTCATGTGTTTACATATGTGTGTGTCAATATAGTATGTGCCACGCCTATAGAGGTGCCCATGGAGATGAGAACAGACCTGCCTGACTTGTGAGAGTAATAAGTGCATATAATCATTGAACCTTCCCTCCAGCCTAGCAAATAAGGCTTTCTTAAAAATATTGTTCTTCTTCCCACAGGGCAGGAAACCCTGACTGCCCTTAGTGACGAAGAGGGAGGAGGAGAGGGAGTGGGGGGAGTGGGAGGGTGTTGGGAGGAGGGGCGGAAATGGAAACTTTTATAATTTAATAAAATTACTTTCAAAAAAAAGTAAATTTTCATAAACAATACAACAATATTAAGTATACTTCAGTTAACAGACACTCCCTACTAATTATCTATTCTTATTTATCCTATATAAGTACAAATTTATATTCTTTGAAAACATTAGGATTATATGACTATGTTACAAATACAAAGTAATGAACAATTCTATGTGTGTTCATGCACACATTGTGTAATAAAATCCAGCTTTACAAAGGAAAAAAAATATTGTTCTTCTCTTGGTAACATTTGCTAAAATACTTCGGAAATTAAAGTCTTTCAAAGCAACAATATTTTATACTTTTTTTATTCAAATTGAGGAGGGGCAGGTGTGTCTATGATGAAAAAGAGTTATGTGTCTGACTTGAGTTGTATTACATGGAAAAAATTAAATAAAACATTGTGGGAAACTTACAGGATTAAAGACATGCAACTTCAACTTTGAATGCTTGCAAAGTAACCTAATGAATGCTCTCTTTTATGTACCATGAGCTATATGTCAACCTTTAGCATATAAACTGGCTGACATAATTTGATAATTCTATGTTTAACTAGTATAATTCAGATGGAAAACCTGCCATTTCAGCAGCCTATTAATTTAAATGTAGTTACCTCTATTTGCCCTGACTCAATAGACATTTAACCATGCATATGTAATGCATGTGTACTTCAGAAAAGGGTTTTATCAGCACTTGTCATCTCTCTCTCTCTCTCTCTCTCTCTCTCTCTCTCACACACACACACACACACACACACACACACACACACACACACAAAATGTGGTGTCATCTCAAACCAGTGGGGACAGATTCTGTCCCAGTGATGGGAAACAAACCACAAAATGGTTGGTCAACAACACATTCAGAGAAAATTGTTCATAGACAAAGAGGAAAAGTTATCAGACTCAAAATAAAGCCATACTGGGCATAGTGGGTCAACCTGAAATCCCAACACTTGGAAAGAAGCAAACAGCAGGAGGGTCATGGGCTTGAGGCCTCTGAGCTACTTTGTCTCAAAGCCAACAGCAAAGACTTGTGGTCTTCCTTGTGTGCTGAATGAACCTGTGTATGAACCCTGAGCCCTGACCTCTTTCAGATCATGAATACCAATAGAATCTCAGTTTACTAATGGGGCTTGAGCCAGGTTTTCCTGTCACTTGCAAGTAAGTGGTTCTCAGTTACTTGTGGGAAGATCCAAGCAGAGTCTAGTCACCCCAAAACACAGGCACACAGCCCAGAGCACCAGAAACAAAGGGCACAGGCAGGCTATCTGGAGAGGCACTACCCTCACAGCCCATCCTTAAAAAAATCAAAGCTACTGAGCTCAGTCAAGAGCGCAACTTGTATTCATTCTTACACTTGACGCTCAAGTCCTGCTGGAAAGCAAACCACTGGCTTCTTGACCTCAATTTTCTTTCCTTCTTAAAGACAGATGCCCCCCCACACTTAAAACCTGTTCTGTCCTGCAAAGAAGAATGACCAAGTCTCTAAAGTCCCCTCCTTGCTGTCGGCTCTTCACATGGCAATGTAGCTTCTAAAACTGTGGGTAGTGATCCCGTACAGGATCCTGTGTAAGTACCCACCGTGCCCAGTGTTAAGTCATACTTTGAAAAATTTGGAAACAACCGTTTCCAAATGAGTAACAACTAAAAATTTTTTCTGAACTAAACAGGACACAAATCTGAGTTGTTTCTGGCAGGGCTCACCCATGTGGCTTTACTGACGCCTTAGGCCTGAACTTGGGTTCAAGTGCACACTTGGCACTTGGTGCATCATTGTGCTCTGCCGTACCAACAAGTGCTGCCTAAACCTTCCGCTCAGATTCTAGGCCGCCATTTTCTGCTAGTTACGGAATTTTGGTTGCACATACTGCTTGTGCTCTAGAGAAACTTAATGATTTGGTTATAAAAATCAAGATTTTGGTATTTCCCACCGTTTTCACCGTAAAAGTAACAAATTCGTGTATCTTCGGATTCTAATATGTGTATACAATATTCTGTCGTGTATCTTTGCATTCTAATATGTGAAAGTGTTTGATTTTTAAAAGTGTTGCTTACATTGCTGACTTGAGTTTCATGAATTAATTAAATGAATTTTGTCTTAGCAAATGGCCCTGAATTCACTTCTTCCAGTCTATGTGTAGTCGCACACAGCAGCATTCTGACCATTGGTGGTGACAAAACCAAAACACCATGCAGCCCAGAGAACCACTAAAGATGCTCCACATCCCACAGGGTTGCATATTTGCTGAAGGTTTAATTTTTAGTAAAAAAAAATAAATAAATAAACAATTGTATCCACCTCATAAGTATGCATACTCCCTCACATCTGTAAGAAGTGGTAAAATTACATGCACATGCACGCCAGGAAACTGCTTTAAAATGAGTTGCTTCTTATTTTATCCTCAGTAAATATTTATTTTACATGTCTACATACCTATATGTTTAAGGACCCCATTAACATTTCTGGGACAAAAAGGGGTAAAGAGTGAAATAATTTCACAAATACTGTTGTAAGAGAACTGAGGTAAGCCCCAGGGGAGGATTTCTAAGCCAGAACAATTGTTCTTGCTTTCTGCCCTGTGGCAGCAAGATTAACAGCAGGGAATAGAGATGTAAAAAAAAAAGCAGAGGATGAGACTTCTGTTACTAGTGGAAATCCTTGTGTCACTGAATAGGCCACATTAACTGGCACTGAGCACGGTACTGGTCCCCGGCACCATGCATTTCCTGCCTGAGACACTCAGACAAGCTACCAGTGGTCCTGTGAAAAGATGGTGTTGGCATTCTAGGGAGAAAACATGTAGGCTGAAATTGGAAGGGTGAGGAGCCAGAGCCTGGCAGGTTAGAGAGATGGCAGTGGAACTGTGAGTGGAGAGGTCCTGAGAAGAATGATGGATGGATGGATGGATGGATGGATGGATGGATGGATGGATGGATGGATGGACGGCAAGGCATTTGGACCTTTAACGTGACAGTGCAGAGTCTGAGGGGTCAGGACATTGCCTTTCTCACATGGCTTCAGCAAGTCAGTTAATAAGATATTTATGGTCCCCAGAGATTTGGTTGCTCTCTGAAAGTTCAAAGAAGAAAGACAAGCGGGTCTGAAAAATAAAATCAATAGAATAAAAATAGGTCCAGCTGGAGGAATCCTCTGCCTGTGAGAGCTGGGCCTTGTAAGGTCATGGTTGAGGGGAGATGTTATTGGCTAGTGTGGGAGGGAAAGGAGGAAAGAAGGGGAACTGAGTGCTTTAGTCTTCATTTTGAGTAAGGCATGCTGGGATGGTTGAGACAAGTGTCTGTTGGTTTGCTTAGCCGTGAGAGCATTGTGAAGTCACGGGGACTACTGGGAAGACTGTTCATGTGGTCCACAAAATCCGCTCCGGTCTGGTTATCAGGCCTTCTATTTGACCTTGGCACCTGTGTGAAAGATCTGCTCTTCTTGGGAGCATTCCCTGGCTTTCCCCCAGCCCGGTGACACCTTCATATAATCACAGGCTCTTGTATAAGCTTATATATGATGTCCATTACCTAGAGTAACTTTTCCTTACATCACTCACTAACCCCCATCCTCTCCTTGAAGGCGGGACTGTTCTCTCTCCCTTCCAGGATCTTGCACAGTGCCTGTCACTCAGCAGACTCTCAGTAAATAGTGCCGAATCACTGTCAGTCTCTGCCTGCCCAGTGTCACTCCTGCCCCATGCTGTCCCACCCCTGATGAACAGAGCCACAGGAAGCTGCATCCACACACACCAGCAGGGCTACTCTCCTGTGTTCACAGCTGAAGATAAAACAGACATTTTTCAGACATCCCAAAATCTTCCCCCGAGGAACCCAGCACACTTTCTAGTGTTTTTAAGGTGGTACCATGTCTAAGTAGAAAGCACTGGCAAACCCTGGGCGGGCTGGCAGACATAGCTTCGGTGACCTCACCTGCTTGAGCCACACATTTGTCGTCATCAGCTGGTTCTTTTCATCCTAAGAAAGGGACAAATACAAAGGGTGAACGTTAAACGGCGTCTTCTGGACACAGCACAGTAGCTGCAAATATTAGCAGAAAGCAGTGCAAGCCCAAGATAGACCAAATCCCAGAGATAGACCAAACCCCAGAGATAGACCAAACCCCAGAGATAGACCAAACCCCAGAGATAGACCAAACCCCAGAGATAGACCAAACCCCAGAGATAGACCAAACCCCAGAGATAGACCAAATCCCAGAGATAGACCAAATCCCAGAGATAGACCAAATCCCAGAGATAGACCAAACCCCAGAGATAGACCAAAATCCAGAGATAGACCAAATCCCAGAGATAGACCAAAATCCAGAGATAGACCAAACCCCACAGACAGACCAAACCCCAGAGATAGAACAAACCCCAGAGATAGACCAAAATCCAGAGACAGACCAAACCCCAGAGATAGAGCAAACCCCAGAGATAGACCAAAATCCAGAGACAGACCAAACCCCAGAGATATAACAAACTTCAGAGATAGAGCAAACCCCACAGACAGACCAAACCCCAGAGATAGACCAAACCCCAGAGTTAGACCAAATCTCAGAGACAGACCAAACCCCAGAGATAAACCAAATCCCAGCAATAAAATCAAACCCCAGAGATAGAACAAACCACAGAGACAGACCAAACCCCAGAGATCAACCAAAACCTAGATATAGAGCAAACCCCAAAGATAGACCAAATCTCAGAAATAAACTAGATTCCAGAGATAGACCAAACCCCAGAAATAGAACACACCCCAGAGATTAAACCAAAGCCCAGTGTGGAGACGGGCATTGGGCAGGAAATTCCACTTCTAGCTGTGGAGTTTTGGGCCATTCTTAGCTTCTGGAGATGAAGAGACAGTTTTCTATAAGAAGGTAGCCCTGGTTAAACCAACCATGATGCACACATCCAAGAATATTTAGTCAGTATAAATCGGTGTTGAAGGGTTTTCATTTATAGGTACAGTATTGGGTGAGCAGGGAGGGACCAAATCTGGGAAGAGATGGGAGCCTTCTCAAAGCAGGTTGGATGAACCTCTCAAAGAACCAATAAAGGATTTTAATAGTTGACAGTTAAAAAGAATGAAAGTGGAGGATTTCAGGTTTTTGGATTTTCCTTAGGGAGAATCTTGAGTGTTTAAACCCCCAAAGATCAAAGATTTCAAACTTAAGAATAAGTCAGTGATATGTCACCCTAAGGCATTCTGAATGTTTGCTTAAATGAAACTACATATTAGACACTGGGTGGTGGTGATAGTGCATGCCTTTAATTCCAGTGCTCCAGAGGCAGAGGCAGGTGGATTTCTGTGAGTTCGAGACTAGCCTGGTCTACAGAGCAAGTTCAGTTCCAAAACAGGCTCCAAAGCTACAGAGAAGCCCTGTCTTGAAAACAAAACAAAACAAAACAAAACAAAACAAAAATACATATTAGAACAAGCAGTAATTCATTATGGAGATACTTTTATCAACTGAATAACTCAGAAGGCTTTTGATGGTGCAAAGAAGAAAGAAATTAGAGCTGCATTTAAGACAAACTGTGGATGATTTTCCAGAAGTCATTCTGGACTACTGGGCCAGCCTAGAGAGGGCAGAAGGCTTGAGCCACACCGGAGAAGTATTCTAGTACTTTGGCCCATCGTGGGACGGGTTCCTGGATTTGGACAATTTGAGTCAACAGCTTTCTCCACAAGCATAAACATAATAGAAGTACAAGCCCAAGAGGAAAGTGAGCAGAGATGCTATAGAGAGGTGAGTTCAGGGAAAATGAGAGCCACCCTGGACTGTAACAGAGCTCTGTCATCACCGCCTTGTCTTCCTCTAGACATAGGAGCCCTGAGAGTCCAGCTAATCGGCGGCAGCAAGCTGGGCTCTCACCTGTCACCTGGGCCTTCATCGTCCCTTCTCCCCTGCTTTCAACCTGGGCCCAGGCCTCTTCCAGCTCCCCTCTCCACCTTCTGCCCAAGAATCCTACAATGCTGGCATGGGGTGACCTGCCATTCCTTCCTCAGGACATTTCACTGACTCCTTGGGGCAGGTTTCTGCTCACCATAGCCTATCTATAAAATGTAAGTGTCAGGACAGAGACAGACAGATGGCTGGAATCACAACAGTTAAGGGTGGGGTGCTGTTCTGAACGCAGGGCAGAGGATGACTCACCACGTCCACGAGCTGAGATATTTTCAGTCCAAAATACACTTTGATGATGTCGCTGGAATTCAACACAGGGCGAACCCATTTCTGATAACCTTGGAACAGGTGTCTGAGGAGAGCGTCTTCATGTTCAGCTACCGAGCTGAGCCTTTCAGTGGCTGTGAGAGTCACCCTGGAACCTGAATTGGGCGAGCAACAGAACAGCTGATTCAGCACCCTGCACCTGAAACCTTCATCCGTTTCCCATCAGCTGACTCAGCAGAGGCGGTGAAGTGAGGTGCTCTGCACCCCACTCTCCACCTGCACCCTAATTCCCTATACCACACTGGCAAAACCAGAGTTCTCATCGCTGTGTACGCACGTGGATCCCGGAAGCATCACCTATAGCCTCCACCTTGCCCTCCACGTGAGGTCTCATCGCAAATGCCAACTTCTTATAGAAATGTACATTGCCTATGTGCTGGTTCCTTCATGGCACCTTGAATTTATCTTCTGTCAGTTGGTTGTATACACATGTTGTCATTATGTGTTTTATATATATATATATATGCTATCATTGTATGTGTATTGTATGCCCAAGTTATCCTTATATATATATATATATATATATATGTTGTATAAATACACATATGCATGTAGAATCACATTACACGTGCATATTATTGTGTACATACATGTGTGTTACATTTGTATGTGTGTTGTCTATGTAGTTTATTATGTGTGTGTTGCCTTTGTATGTGTGTTGTATATGTATAATCTTAAATATGTTGTTGTGTACATATTCACATGTTCTCAATATATGCCCTCAAACTTCAAGTCGACAGGCAGACAGCATCTATTATATGTAACATATGTAATACTCCACATTCAGAAAAGGGCCTGGCCCAAAGCAGGCACTCTTTTTTTTATATACTTTACTTCTTTATTGACTTTTTGAGAGTTTCACATCATGCACCCCAGTTCTGCTCACCTCCTAGTTCCCCCCATATCCTCCCCTCATCCCTGCCACACCCCTCACAAAAGGAAACAAATCAAAGTAAGCAAACAAGAAAACAAAGGCAAAAAAAACCCTCAACACCAAAACAAAACAAAAAGCACAACAATAGAAAAATCTCTTTCTTCCCCTTCTTTCCTGCCTCTCCAACACCTCTTCATCCGCCCTGGCGGCACTGGAGGCTTCAGGGTGCCGTGTAGTATTCCTCTTTGTCCCCTCGGTTTACTGCAGGCACTCATTCTTCACACAGAATAAAGGAAACATGGAAAGGCTTATGTCGTCACTGAGGACCCACTGTAGTCTTTGTTTTCTGGTCTTCTTCCCAATGCCGTCTTCTGTTACAAGTCCCTTCCTCGTCATCTCTCAGGAAGAGCTTTGCCAGCTCCCAAGTATGCAAGCCCCTAAAACGACTCTGACTTAAAATTGGAGCCTCAAGTTGGGAGAATGATACAGAAATGCAGTCTAGTGAATCTTTTTTTATATTCAAGCATGTGCTGCAAACCTAAAGCAATGTGCACCCTAGTTATTTTTTTCAGCCTCTCTGTGAAAGGTCAGTATCCTGTTGATAGCCGAGAGGAACTAAATCTGTAGGATTTCCTTTACACAAGAAGACCTCTGATCCCACAGAGACACACACAATGGTCAACCATCACAAGCAAAATGCTCCCTCCAAGTTTACTAAGCCAAATCCAGGAATTATCAGTTGGATGAAAGCCCTTTCTCTTCCACTCAAGAAAGCATATGTACGAATACCAAGTGCATTAAAGTAAAAGCACTGAAGTGAGCAACAGGGAGAAGGGTGGCCTTACATTTGGGCTTACTCATTTAAAAAACTCACCATTCTAAAATGTTAGTGCTTGGGCTGTTATTAATAAGTAGAGAAGCATCTAAGAGCAGGGCAACAGGGCAGCTGCTAGGGCATCCATGGGTCAAGAGACCTAAAAGCTTCCTGGAAATGTCAGGGGAGTGACAGGGAGATAGAGATTCTCCGGAGCCTCCTGATGGAAAATGTGTTCTCTTGGCTCCTCGTTTTCTAGAGTTCAAACAGACCCCACCCAGGAGGCTTCCCAGCATCCCCACAGCCCACCTCCATCCATTGCCTCCATGTCGCAGACTCTGGATCCCTGAGTGCCTGCTGTTGTTCTGTCTCTCTAGACTCTTTTCCTAGTGCACTGACGTAAGAATTTAATCCCAGAGGGAGTGGGTCTTCTCTTCTCCCTCCACACAGCCACCACACTCTCTTAAGAATGAGAGAGAGCAATAGAAGTCAAAGAACAAAACACCCACCCAACAAAGACAAGACCTAGAATGGGAGTCGTCCTAAACCCAGGTACTTAGATGCCAGCCTAAAAACGCAATCGATAAGAGCCAGGACAATATGTAGCCACTGGAGGCCAGCCATCATAGCACGGGTGGCCCTGGGAAATGCAGCTTAGCTGAAGTACAAGACAAGGACCTTGAATTGGCCTTTATGAATAAATAGAGGTCTTAAAGAGGAAGTGGATAAATCCCTAAAGAAACCTATGAAAACACAGACAAGACGTAGAAGAAAATTAATAAAACCATTCAAGGTCTGAAAGTAGAGATAAAATCCATTTTTAATAAAAAGCTACAGAAATTCGGATATGAAAGATTTAGGAACTACAAGAGGAACCTCAGAGGCAAGTCTCACCAACAGAATACAAGAGATGAGACAGAGAATCTCACGCACTAAAGACAGATAGGAGAAATGGATGTATTGGTCAAAAAAGAAGTTTGGTCAAATGGAAAAGAAAAACTCAGACAAAAACATCTAGGAAAACTGAAACACTATGAACGCTATGAAAAGACCAAATTTAACAATAATAAGAACAGCTGGGCAGTGGCGGTGCACACCTTTAATCCCAGCACTCGAGAAGTAGATGTAGTTTGAGGCCAGCCTGCTCTACAAAGTGAGTTCCCACCAGGGTTACACAGAGAAATCATATCTCAATAAATCAAAATAATAATAATAATAGGAATATAGGAAGGAGAAGAAACCTAGGTCAAAGGCACAAAAAATATTTTCAACAAAATCATGGAAAATTTCCCTAACCCAAGAAGGAAATGCCTATCAATGTACAAGAAGCATACAGAACACCAAACGGACTGAACCAGAAAAGAAAGTTCCATTACCACATCATAAACAAAACACTAAACATATAAAATAAAGGAAGAATACTAAAAGGTGCAAGAGGAAAATACCACCTAATATATAAAAGCAGACCTATTAGAATCTGACTTACCAATGGAGACTCTAAAATCCAGAAGGGCCTGTACAGATGTGATACAGAATCTACAAGACCATGGATGCCAGCCCAGACTACTATACCCAGAAAAATTTGCAATTACAACGGATGGAGAAAATAAAATATTCCATGATAAAACCAAATTTAAGCAGTATCTATCTACAAATCAGCACTAGAAGGTGCTAGAGGGAAAACAACCTGAAGAAGTTAATCACACCCAAGAAAACACAAGAGATAACTAATCTCAGACCAGTAAATAAAAAGAGGAGGAAACACATATTCTCTCTCTCTCTCTCTCTCTCTCTCTTCTCTCTCTCTCTCTCTCTCTCTCTCTCTCTTTCTCTCTCTCTCATTCATACACACAGCAACAACAAAATAAGGGAGTTAACAAACACTGCCAATCAGTAACTCTAAACATCAGTGTTCTCAATTTTTCAATAAAATGACAAAGACTAATAAAATGGATGTGAAAACAAGATCCATCCTTCTCCTGCATCCAAGAAACACAGCTCAACATCAAGGATAGACATTACCTCAGAGTAAAAGAATGTAAAAAGATATTCCAATCAACTGCACCTAAGAAGCAAGCAGGTGTACCCATTTTAATATCTGATAAAACAGACTTCAAACCAAAACTATCAGAAGAGATAGGAAAGAACACTGCATACTCATCAAATGAAAACCCCACTAAGAAGAAATTTCAATTCTTAACGTCTATGCACCAAACATAGAGTACCCAAGTTCATAAAAGAAACACTGCTATAGTTTAAATCACATATTAACCCTCACACAGTAAACATGAGAGACTTCAATACCCCACTGTACTAGCTGGTTTTGTGTGTCCACTTGACACAAGGTACAGTCATCAGAAAGGAAGGAGTCTCAACTGAGGAAATGCTGCCATGAAATCCAGCTATAAGGCATTTTCTCAATTAGTGATCACTGAGGGAGGGCCCAGCCCATGGTGGGTGGGTGCCATCTCTGGGTTGGTGTTCTCGGGGTGGGGGGGGAGGAAAGGAAGGAAGGAAGGGAGGGAGGGAGGGAGGGAGGGAGGGAGGGAGGAAAAGAAAGGAAAGCAAAGGAAAGGAAAGGAAAGGAAAGGAAAGGAAAGGAAAGGAAAGGAAAGGAAAGGAAAGGAAAGGAAAGGAAAGGAAAGGAAAGGAAAGGAAATATCGATCCAGAGCCAGAGGTTTAGTAGAATTCTACCTGATTTTCAAATAAGAGTTATTGTCAGTTCTCTTCAAATTATTCCACAAAATATAAACAGAAGAAACACTGTCCAATTCATTCCATGTTTCCACAGGTACTCTGATACCTAAACCACAAAGACCCAACCAAAAAAAAAAAAAAATTACAGACCAGTTTCCCAGATGCCAGTGCAGACTATTATACACAGCAGAGATTGAAATCACAATAAAAGTGTCCATGGTGAAAGACATTCCATGATAAAACCAAATTTAAGCAGTAAGAGACTAGACAGCCCACGTACCTTGGGTAAAACCAAATACTAAAGGAAGATAGCAGTAAAATTAATTCCAACCTCGTTTTCCTACACTCATAGATCACTGCCTTGCTCAGCCATCATCAGAGAAACGTCCTCCTACAGCAGATGGGAAAAAATACTGACACCCACAGCCAGACAATGTGCAGAGTGTGAGAGACCTTGGAACACTCAACCCTAAACAGGACGTCTCTATCAAATCCCTCCTGTTAGGGCTCAGGGAAGTCTGTGCAAGAAGAGATAGAAAAGGTATAAGAGACAGAAGGGGTGGATGGAGGACTCCAAGGAAACAAGACCTTCTAAACACGAAGGACTAATGCACATATGAACTCATAGAGACTGAAGCAGAGTCAGTCTTTGTGGGTCTGCACCAGATGGGGTCCTAGAGCTGAAATAAGTAGACACATGCCTCTACCCCTAACCCAGAAGCTATCTCCAATTAATAACCATTTGCAAATGAAAATTTAGTCTTTTCCTAAGAAGTCTCAGAAAACAAACTACTCTTTTTTATTGATTTTTATTGAGCTCTACATTTTTCTCTGCTCCCCTCCCTGCCTCTTCCCTTCCCCCTTCAACTCTCCCCCAAGGTCCCCATGCTCCCAATTTACTCCGGAGTTTGAAACAAACTACTCTTAAGGGTAGGCTACATGCCCAGCACTAAATGGCCAACAGAAAACAAACTCAATGGCGTCTTTCGGTGTTCCTTGGCTCCTAATATCAAGTCAGAACTTTTTTTTCTTTATTTTCTATTCTCTCTCTCTCTCTCTCTCTCTCTCTCTCTCTCTCTCTTTTTCTCTCTCTCTCTCCCTCCCTCCATCCCTCCGTCCCTCTGTCCCTCCCTCTCTGTCTCTCTCTCTCTCTTCTCTCCCTTCCTCTCTTTACATGTTCTTTTCATACATATTATGGCTTCTGGTTTTATGTTTTTTATGGGATCCCAGAGTGTGCAAACGTATAAGTCTCCACATCTGTATCCTTTTCTTGTGACTTTTCTTGGACTCTTTCCCTTCTGTTTGTTTTCCTCTCTTCTGATGTATTTGTTTTCTTGTCCTTTAGATATCTGTTTTCTCGTGAGAGACAAAAGGGGGTAGATCTGGAAGGGAGGGAAGGTGAGGTGAAACTAGGAGAAGTAGAGGGTGAGGAAACTATAATTAGGGAATGTTATAATAGAGAAAATCTAAAAATAGATAAAAACCAGATTTCTTGCTCAAGTCTCCAGATGATTTCTCTCAAATAATAGAAAACACCAGTCTTTACCTAGGCCCTCTGCCCTCTGTCTCTCTCCTAAGGACCAACTCCACCCACCTAGCCCTCATCCCTAATTCACTTCTGTTCCATGGACCAGCATGCTCTTTCCAAAACATTCTATCTTTACCTCTAGAAACCTCTTTCCCTGGCTAGCATCGTGGCTCTTCCTTCCTTCTTTCCTCTCATCCGTCCTTCCTTCCTTCTACATAATAGTTGGTCAGGTGTCATCTATTTTAAGAGGCCACTGTAGGTGACACTAACTAAGGATCCTCTCTATCTGTCCTGAATTCACTTCTCCTTCCTCTGGAGCACCTAATCTTGCTTGATGCTCTCCTGTAATGAGTATCTTCCCTGCTAGATAATGCCATTGTTGACTACAGAGAGCTTGTCTCCTACACACAGAGCCCCAGTTCCCAATGCAGGAACTGGCAAACAGTCACTGCAGAGAAAATGGCTGCTGAGTGGCCAACCCTTGAGTAACAAGACAGCCAGCTTCTTGACTTCTGTTTTGATTGAGGGATTTGGAGCAGTTTGGGCCAGAACTGCTCTAGAGAAAAAATGGAGAAGATGTACATGGTTCCTTCTCATCCTTCACCTGGGGCAGGCAGTTCCCCTTCTTGAAGACAACAACATTGCTCAACAACACTTGACATAGTACGTAGAACTCCTGTGCAGGCCTAGGAAGTTGGAGAGTCTCCATTTCCACATGCCTAGGATTCCACAGTCTTGACAACAGCCAGTGTTGAAGTTCTTATGCAGGCCTAGGAAGTTAGGATTCCTCAGTCCCAAACACAAGCCATCTGACACCCAATATGCCCTACAAATTTAACAACTCTCTGGTGCTATTCTGGTATCAAGAACGTACAGCATCTCCTCTGGTCATCTCTCTCTCTGCCCCCCTTTCTCTCTCTCTCTCTCTCTCTCTCTCTCTCTCTCTCTCTCTCTCTCTGCCTGCTTTAGCCATCTCTCTCTTACCCCTCTTGCTTTCTCTCTCTCTCTGCTCTTGGAGAGAGGATCCTCTAACTGGGCCTAATCTTTTGACACCAGAGGGGGCAGCTCAGGAGATTTTCTCACAGTGGCTTCCCCAAGGGCTCAATCTACAGGCTTATACAGCCTGAGAACTGGTATTTGGACCAATCCCAGTCTTGTTTCTTTAACATCATCCACAACAGTCCCTCTGCCAGGTCACCAGGGGGAAGTGATCCTCCTCTGGCCTAAATACAAATGGGGTGGGACCTACAGTTCCTCCAAAGTTTGTCATAGTGAAAATCTTGATACAAGGTGTTTTAAACCGGCACTGGCTGGGGCTTTGCCTTCAGGAACCAGGTCAAAGTATCAGTGGAATGTTCAATACAGCGTAGGATAGTCTGTCTAGCTATTTGTTTGATAGCACTTTTGTTCAAGATATCCAGGGCCACAAGGGAAACTCCAGCAGCTACCAAATAAAAAGCCAAATTGCTCCCGTTCTTCAGCATCTTTTTTTTAATTTTTACTTTTTTAGATTTATCTTATCATGTGTGTATGTGTATGTATATGTGTGTGTGTATGTGTGTGTGTGTATGTGCATGTGTATATGTATGTGTGTGTTGTCTGTGCATGTGTACATACACTACATGCATGCCTGGTACCCACAGAGGTCAGAAGAGGGTTGCAGATCCCCTGGAACTGGAGTTACAGAAGGTTGGGAGCCACCATGTGGGTGCTGTGAGCCCAGCCAGAGTCCTCTACAAAAATAATAAATGCTCTTAACCTCTGAGCCATCTCTCTAGCCAAATTCTCCAGCATCTTTGTTTATTTACAAGAATGGCAACAGAACCAATGCTTACCATAAGATGAGGAACATACAATCAATACTGTTAGTGATTTAAACAGCCCTTTAACTACGCATGTCACCTGCCTAGAGCTCCAAGGAGAGGTTGAGCTCCTTTGTATAGCTCACTGGCTCTACCTGGCTGAGATGCTAGGCCACAGACTGAACGTCCTGAGAATCCCTCTACTCTGGTTTAGCCAAATTAACACAAATTATTTACAGTGTTGTCTCAAACGGTAGATTGAGGCACTCCAGGAATGCTTAAAACTACAGAATAATGTCTTGTATGTACCTATACATGTGTGTGTACACACACACAGACCCCCCTACACACACACACACACACACACACACACACACACACACCACGGGTCTCTTAGATTAAGCAACCCTGTGCTCAGAGAATTTTTGTGTGAGCGAGGTCTTCCTGAGAACAAACAAGACCCTTCTCTTTGAAATTTCAGCCCCACCCAGAAAACTGCACAAACATTTATGCAGATCTTTAGAAGGGAGAGAAAGCTGCAAGTTGTGCAGTAAAATCTAAAATGGTGACATCTGGATCATGCTTTTCACCTGGCCCCAAGAGAAATGTGGGACTCTGCTCTCCCAAGGAGGGGAACGCATTTCACATTGCATCTTAAAAGATGGAGCTCCCACAGCACATAGACTTGTCCTGATTAGGATGGGTAAATGTGTGTGCCACTCAAATCATGCATGGAAGGCACAATCCCAAGGTGAGGAGGTTTGAAGATGCAGCCTGTGAAAAGGAGGAAGAGGGGAAGGGGCTATGTGAGGACCCAGAAGAAATGATCTGCCCTCCAAGAAGGGAGCTGTCACCAGGAACTCTCCATCCCGACGAGGATGTACTTCAGCCTCAAGACTGGGAGAAATGCCTGCTGCTTACGTCGCCAACTTGTAGGATGCATTGTATTATGGCAGCTGGAGCTGACTGGGGCAAGTCTGTTTTGACCAAAGCAAAATTCACCAAATAAAAATAAACAAATAAAACGTAAATGCTTTAGTTGCTACAGCAGGAACAGAGGATGAGCCCACACAAGTTAATGATTTGTCCTTTTAAAATAAAATATTTATGACTCTGGGCGTGTTTGGTTCTTTGAAACTGTAGCCTTGTTAAATATTTGATGGTGTGTGATGAATGAATTAACAAATGGTCACGTTCGACGACAGACAAGGCAGTGTCCCTGCCTTGTCCGCTGCTCCAGGACACATAAAATTACGCGTTATCAAGATTTCAGGAAGTGTTGTGCTTAGCACTAAGCTGGGAGAAAATAGCAGCTTGTGGTCTTCAGACTGATAAGTCAGATGGTTCCACCTGCCTGCAGTTATCGGGGGGGGGGTCATGATTTATCTCCACCGAGATCACTTCGCTTCTACACAAAAGCAGTCTCAACGGCTTGATTCTAGGCGCACAAGTTCACTAGCGTTGCTATTTTTGATGCTGTTTAGTGACACCTCCAGTGTCCAGCGTGCTTTACTACTTACTGCAGTCTAGATGTTCAGCGGCTCCCAGGCCCGTGTGTTGGGTAGTATCTATTGAGATGCACTGGAATCTTTTTTTTTAATTTATTTATTATGTATACAATATTCTGTCTGTGTGTGTGTTTGCAGGCCAGAAGAAGGCGCCAAACCTCATTAGAGATGGTTGTGAGCCACCATGTGGTTGCCGGGAATTGAACTCAGGACCTTGGGAAGAGCAGGCAATGCTCTTAACCACTGAGCCATCTCTCCAGCCCGCACTGGAATCTTTAAGTAGAAAGTGGGGGAGGTCTTCGTGGTATTGGAGGGTACATTTGAGGGAATTGTGGGATACTGGATCCCTCTTCCTTTGTGCTCTAGTTCATGATGTGAGAAGATTTCCCCCCAACTCTACCCTCCTGCAACAATCTGCTGCCTCACCACAATCCCTAAAGAAGATCAGACCAGAAAATCTAAATACAAGGTAAAATATTTACCCTCACAAGTTGCCTGCTATGTGTATTTTTTCTACAGGTACAGAAAGCTAAACATCACCCTGATGTCTGGTGCAGCCTAGTGCTTAGAAGAGTGTGGAATTCTAAAGCTAAGGCACAGACAACATCTGTTTGATCTCAGGAGAGCACTCCATGCTGGTGTTTCATAAATGACTCAACAGTTCCCTCCTGTCTAGCTGATGTCTGACCTTTGGGCTTCATCTCTTTGCCCAGGGCTTCTTTAGTGGGGGGTATCACACTTTTCAATCGTTCTCTTTGGGGGGAGACATAGAAGATTTTACAGGACAGGAGTGTTCTTGCTTCAAATTTAGCCCTTATCTGCTTGCTTTGAACCCATCCCATGATCACTGAATGCAACAGGTGTAAACATCAGCCACCTGATGCGGCTTTCTCGATCCCTAGTCTCCCACATCTTCTCCTGTTCCCCATTTCTCCACTTAAATGCTCTGATTTTTCTTGGCAAAGTATTTTCTTCACAGCCAGACAGGTAAATTCTCAAGCAGAGGACGAAATAGAGCCAGAGAACACTTGTTGAGAGGCAGAGATGGGGTTTCTATGCCTGCTGCTACATGTTTCTCCACAGAGAACTTAGAGCTTGAAATGCACTCTGAGAGTGGTACTCCACTTGGCTCAAAATGCCAAAACTCTTGCCAAGATCCCCATCACTAAAACAATAATCCAGCAGATCCATACTGAACATCAGTGGGTACCGGATCCAGAGTTAGAGGCTTGATATCTGGTCCTGATTCAATCTTCATCTTAGGCAAAGCATGTGAAAGATAAGCATGGGATAGATGACTATTGTGGCCCCTTCAACGCCTACAGAATCTTGACATCCATGCAGCGGCCCCAAGGTGTGACCCACTAATAAATAAGTCTTTTGGTTTTGTTCAGGAAATATAAAAGAAAACACTTAGTATACCAATCCTTGGACACAGCCCTCAACTGATGCCCAATGCCAGCTTCAGACTAAGACTTTATCTTTTGGGCTCTTTATTCTTGACCAGTTTTCCTGGCCTCAGACTGCCAGGGCCCCTGTTCTCTTCCCATCCCCATATTAAATTTCCCTTTAAGAGGATGTGACAAGCTCACTCATTCCGAGAAATAAAGAGCTGACAAGAAAACAAACAAAACTTCCCATGGTTCTTTATGATTTTGCTAAAGATAGCATCTTTGTTGATCTTCAACTATGAGGGCAAAGAAAATATTGAAAAATTTTAAGTAATTGAATAATTTCAACAGCTATGATTGAGAGATACGATGTTTTTGGCATCTTTTGCTGTATTTTGGCTTGGTTTTTCTTTCCATTACTATGCCACAGAAATGGCAACCACTCCTGCCAACATGTGGATCTGGTACTCAGGGTGAAACCGTAAATATTTAATAGATCCTTCCAAGCATGGAAGCTTATTAGAATGACTTTCCTCTATTCTCTCATGTATCCACACATCCTGGAAGTATTCCCAGGGCACAGTAGACACTTGTAAATATTTAATGAATGAGTAACCAGACATCATCCTATAGGAAAAGTGCTGGGAAGGCCAATAAGCCAGAATCCCTTCTCTTTGGGAACACACACAAGCACTCAAATGTGAAAATCAACATGAGAAATGTCACACTGTAATATGCATTTGTTCTTATTTGCCAAATTTAGAAATATAAAAAACGAAAGCATACCCAGTGTCGTCTGAAAAATAAATTTGTGTAATTAAATAGTTTTACAGTGAGCTGTAAGATTAAAGAACTTAAGGAAGGCAACGGGGGAAGAGGGAGTCGGCCCAAAAATCTAAGTAGATCCCACTGGTTCCCGAGGTTTCAGAGTGAGATTAATTTCAGGTCATTCGATTGTTTTTTGTTTTTGTTTTTTGTTTGTTTGTTTTTTGTTTTTATCTACAAGAAATGTTTACTCACAGGCTACATGTCCACACTCTTGCAGCCTCCACACTGGGTTAAAAGCACCAGGTTCTCTTCCAATTCCAATTTTCCAAAGCAATATTTACTGTACACAGAGGCTGAAGCAGAGCTGAACCTAGAGAGCTTATGCTAATTCTCTTTGCTAAGGGCCGAGCTGGTTCCCTTGGGAAGCACACTGTAAGAACCAGTTCTTTCATTGTAAAAGGAATATCCTAATAAATTATGGCCAAAAGAGTCAGATATATAAGCATTAATCGTATGCTAAGTACCCAAAAGTTGATTATCATTTTTATTATTACAAGGCTATACTTAAGACTTAAGAGGACAGATCTGATGCTATTTGGAGTCTGTTTGGTGTTTCTCTGCACTTAGACATTAATTACGCTGCTTGCTTCTGAGGGCAGGCGTGCTGGAGGGCAATTTCTGAAAGGGTGGGTGATAGTGCTCGTGTGGACCTCTCAGCCTTTGACGTTTGTAAGTCTAGGGTTTAGTTCTAGATATTCAGTTCTCAATCTGACACTTGCAATAACCCAATAGGGCAAAAAATAATACCGAGAAATAAAGAAAAATTATTAATGGAAGACCGCTTCTCAAAATCTTGCTCTTAGCTTCATGACAAAACTTTTTGTTTCTAAGTTGTATAACAGTTAAATGACTGCATGTTCCAGAAAACCGACCACTATCCCCTAAGTGTTCAGAAGTGCCTTCCTCATTGCCTGCCCCCCTCCCTTTATATTTTCATTCTTACCTCCTATTAATTCCCTTTCCTCGTCAGCAATCCCTCTTTCCATTAGGTCATATAGCACAGATATTCACAGACATTTTTATTAGAGTATTGAAATATATTTAGCCCCTTAGTTTACCAAGCTTCATTAAATTATTAACAGGTCTATGGGCTATGTTATGCAAAAATAAATATCTACACAGAGACTCAGCAATTGTTAGTAGACATGACACAATAATGTCCACCTGGCAAATTTCCACCGAACACTTTTAACAATCCTGGGAACGGCATTGGACGCACTCGGTAGCACTTCCCTCTTTTGTGTCTAAGGAGATTTAAAAGAGCAGCATGCAGTAAATGAGCAAGTCTTACATCGTCCTCAGACTGACTTCTTTAGCAGTCTGTTCATAGAGATTTCGTGGAGTTACCCATCTGAGCCACACTTTAAAGGTTACCCTGAAGGGCTCAGTGTCTGCTCCGACAGGAATGACAGGTCCCACACTGTTGCTTCCCCTCCTCTCAACAACCTTCAGCTGATCTTACCTGAGAGAGTGAGACAGAGAACCAAAAGGACCAGGAAAAAACCTGCCATGATGTCTGATTAAAAGAGGTGATTTCTTCCTTTCAACCACACAGCATTTTCCCTGGAAAGGAGCAGGGTTGGAAAACAAAATACAAGTGGTCCAAAGTCTAGATGGAACCTAAGGGGATCATGACCAGCTGCCTGAAATGAAAACAGTCATCTCCCTTCAGTGTGGGTTTCTTAAAGTGCACTTCACTGATGCCCAGTGAGCTGTCAGGTCTTATGAGGCTGAAACATCTCTGGGTCCTAACTCCTGACTTGTTATTTCACTCTCTTACAGGGATGAGAGGGAAGGATGAGGCTAGACAAGTTAGGAATAGTCCTGTGGTGTTTTCTTGTGGTTGTCAATCTGTGCAATGAGAACGCCTGCCTCTCATGGTCTCTGTCGTGGAGACCAGTGAGGCATTGCTCACTAGGGCTTTTCAGTTTGGACCAGGAGCTCACAAGTGAGATGATGTCCAGACCCCTTCCATATCTAATGGGATTTGTGCATCCTGATATCAGACTCTTTGGTTACTTTGAACCTGATGGTCCCCCTCCTCCTGGCTGCAGGAGACGAGCTGGTGGGCATGTCATCTCTCTGCTTCTCTCAGGAATCTGAAACATTGTTCTTCCTGTTCCACCTTCTTCATGGTGGATCAAACAGCTTTCTTTTCCTCTATATACACGCACACAGATGGGGGCAGAGCTCTAGCGGGTATAAATTTGTTCAATGAGTAAGTGTAAAGTTGGAGCCACATAGATAAGGTGGCCAGAAAGAAAAACAAATTACCTAAATGTGGCAGATTATGGGCAGCACTGAAGCACCAAATAAATTTGACTTTACAAAAATGGATTTTTAAGATTTCTTTTAAAAAAGAACTTTTTTAAGATTCCTCAATGATGTCTCGTTAATCTTCTACTAGTATGTTTTAGCCAGCTTCCTGTCACTATGACACATACCTGAGGATCAATAATCAATAACAAAGAATTGATTGGGGCTCACACAGACTTCAGTCCTGTGGTCACTGAGCTCATTGCTTCAGGCTTGTGGCCAGGCCATGCACAGGCAGGAGCGTGCAGGAAAGGGTGTTCTATTGCCAGTTTTCAGATGCCCAGATGGTGCTGTTATGGGATAAAATGTCCCTAGGAGCCAGGAGACTCAAGCTTAGTCTCCCATCTATATTCCTAGGGCTCCCCTTTGGTGTTGTGCCCCTCCCCCCAAGCTTAGTCTCCCAACTATACTCCTAGGGCTCCTCCCTTTAGGCGTTCTGGCCCCACGTCACTCTGTTCCACCCTACCTGTTTCTGATGTGCACCCCAAGTTCCTGTGGGAGGCCTGAAATCTTTCCTCCTGGGTCTCCAAGGCCTGTCACAAGCTAATATTTAAGATTAGTTCTTGAAGGAAGATAGGAAGGGAAGAAGCCATGTTGTCCCAGAGATAATCTGGCTATCACTCACCCTGATGGACAGCAAGGATTCTTTTCTTCCTGGGAAATCATATTCTTGTCATTCCATTATGGGGTGGGAAAAATCTCAACATTAAAAGATACCCATCTTTCAGACCAGCCTGGTCTACAGAAGATACTTCCAGAACAGGCTCCAAAGCTACAGAGAAACCCTGTCTCGAAAAACCAAATTTAAAAAAAAAAAAAAGAAAAAGAAAGATACCCATCTTTTAATCCAGGACAGCAAAAGAATCTGGCAGACTTTCAAACCCCTGTAGCCTCCAGTCTGTCTTGACCCCAGTGGACAGATCAGTGGCCATCAACATGGTCCCTCATAATTGGCGACTGCAGTCCCTGGTGCCCGTTCTGATCATAAAGCTCCCTGCCTCACTGAGGGCTGCAGTGCACCCTTCCACCCAGGGATGCTAGAAGTAGTCCAGCTTGAGAGAAGGAACAGTCCGCCTTTGCTCTCAAGTCTTAAGAAGCCCTCTTCTCCCTTCTGTATCAGAGGGTCTCTTCTCCATCACTGTAACAATGCAATAATCTTTCCAGAGAGACTTTAGAAAGAAGCCAGCATCTTTAGAAGGAGCTGGAAGAGAAGTTGTCTGCACACCACTTATGCTTTGAGGTCTCTGCAAACGCAGATGCCTGACTCCCTTCCTGAAGAACGGATGGGAATAGAAAACAGAGTCACTTATGCTTTGAGGTCTCTGCAAATGCAGATGCCTGACTCCCTTCCTGAAGAACGGATGGGAATAGAAAACAGATTGAGAACAAAGCACGGCTCATCTCTCAGAAAGCATCCTCTGGGCCAGGTATGCATGCTTTCCTCACCGCTCTGCAGCACCAGTGCACAGCAGCCAAGGAAATGCTACAAGTGGCCAACCAAGCAGAAATAACCAGGAGTTCTCCGTCGTCATCGCTGGAGAGTCGGATGCAGTTGAGGGCAGAACTCTGTAGGTCCATACTGACCCGATGTTGTCTGACGATGGAAGAAGCTCTTGACATGCTCTGGGGCTCTGGGCTCTCCTGGACTGTCTCCGTAAAAGGCATGCACGCAGCAGTGATGAGAGGGAGTGAGATAAAACAGGCACCGTGTCCACAAGGAAAGTAGGTCATGCTGAGTCGGTTTAAGACTGAGAGCAGTGGTGTCCGTCAGCAAATAAGAACTCTTGTAATCAACCTTCCTCATCCACCCACCATCAAGGTTCTGGCCCCTCTCTTCTAGCACACATGAACACGCTTGCACACACAAGTTCACACACAACCAAATAATTAGCTAGATTATATTCTTGAATTTAACTGCTAATTTATACTATAAACCTTGATACTGTCAAAAAGAAAAAAGGAAGTTATTCAGTAGGGTTGTGGGTGGTTCCCAAGCATAACTGGGTAGGTCCAGGGTTAAATGAGTAAGTATAAACAAGGCATTGACCGGCAAAAGCACGTCAACCTGGGAGAAGGTCTCTAGTGATTGGATCCATAGTTCTGCCACACTTGACAAAATGGACCACTTCTAGCAGGTTTGCGTGAAAGAGCATGTGCCGCTACACCGGGTGAAAAGACAGTTTTCACGCCTTACCTCCTAGGCCTGGCCACAATGCCATTAACTGTTCCTCAGGGAGTCAGGACCAGTGAAGGTTGGGTGTGGGACTTGAGAGCCCTCTGGTGGATTGTCGCTCACACTGCAGGTCCGTGCAGACAAGCTCCTTTTAAAGGGGCGTGTGCTTATTTGTTTAGATATTAATTTTCCTTGCGTCTTAATAAAAATAATAAATTCTACCTACGTTCCAAACTCTGCACACGCAGGCAGTGCGCATCATTCAGCCGCTCCACCATTCTACCGGCAGCTCCCAGGGAGGAGTCCGAGCGCAGTTATAGCGCGCAGGGTGGAGACTCACAGGTGGCTTTGCTAATGCTGTGACTGAGCAGAGCTCACAGCCAGGTCCCAGGGACTGTGTGGGCACCGCCAAGTGACTTACGTGGATGCCCTTCACGTTAATCGCATATGGTAGCATTTCCCTGACCTGCTCCAACTGTCCAGTCAGCTCAAAGCTTGTGAGAAACACAAATCTTGCCTTCAGACAGTGACACGGTACAATTGAACTTGAACCATCAGGTTCTCTGAAGAGAGGCCATGTTTCAGGCCACCATCCACTGAGTGACATCTGCTTCCAAGTTAAACCACCACAGAGACCAGGCTGTCCTGCCCGGTACCCCACAACCAGCATATCCCAAAGAATATCACACACAGGACTCCATAAGGTTATAAACTGATTGACCTATTAGGTCAGGCTTCTTATTAGTCCTTGTAACTTATATTAATCCATTATCATTATCTATGTTAGCCACATGGCTCAGTACCTTTGTCAGTGTGTCAGCTCACATGTTGCTTCTTTGGTGGTCTGCGCAGGAATGACTGAGGGGGCTTCCTGCTTCCCAGAATATTCCTGTTCTCATCACCCCGCCTCTACTTCCTGTCTGGTTGACCCACCTATACTTCCTGCCTGGCCAATCAGCATTTTATTAAAATACATGATTGACAGAATACAGATAATTCTCCCGCACCATTCCCAAAAATCCATAGTCCATTTTTGGGGAATGTGGGCATAGTATTTTCAGGCTACTTCCTACTGGTTGGGGGCGCTGATGATCTTATGGGGACCTAAAGAAAATTTAGAGTTATAATCAAGTCCTGACTGGAGTATCCTGTGAGTCTTGATCATCTCAGGCAGCAGTGTTGAACCTGTTCTGGATGAAGAACTCAGACATCTGGGCCGTCTGTTCCTATCGAAGATTTCTCAGGTGGTCTTCCTTTATCCAACCTGATTTTTCTTAACTCAGAATGAATCCACAGCCTCTCATTTTCTGTGGAAACAAAAACAAAATCTCTTCTCAGTTTTGAAGCCAAGGTATTTTCAAAATACCTATCTTGGGTTAGTTCAGCAGCATTTATAAACAAAAGTCTTTTAGCAGCTGTTTCTCCTTCCTCAGCATTCAAACATTTCAAAGAAAGCATAATAGCATACAGTATCAAGATTCTCTGTGTATTTTTCATCTTTGTGTGGCTTTATTTTAACCTCTATTTCTTTTATTTTTACTTTTAACTATTGGCTTTTTGAGACAGATTCTCTGTATATATCTTTGTCCTGGAGTAACTCTGTAGACCAGGCTGTCCTTGAACTCACAGAGATACCTTTGTCTCTGTCTCCCCAGTGCTAGGTTAAAAGGTGTATGCTACCACACCTTAAACTCACAGAGATCTGTCTGTCTCTGCCTCCCAGGCATTGGGATTAAAGGCGTGTGCTACCACACCTTGAAGTCACAGAGGTCAATCTACCTCTGCCCCTTAAAGTCACAGAGGTCAACCTACCTCTGCTTCCCAAGTGTTGGGATTAAAGGTGTGTACCAGCACACCCTACTTCTCTCTTTCTTTTTTATTTTTAATGACTTTAACCTTTAGCCTGCATATATTTTTAACACACTGTAAACCATTTAGAGGTTTTCTTCCTCTTTGACTCTCTCTTTACTGTGCATCTCTCCCTTTCTGATCACATGAGCCTTTAATTTACTAAACAATATCAGTAGGACTACAGCCGTGGCTTTGACAGCTCGATCCAGCCCATTCCTCAGCTTTCCAGCCTCGTGGCTGAGGTACCGGCTGCAGTCATTTTTCTTGCCACAATTCTATGGCGTTTCAAGGTCCTTGCCAGCAAACAAGCATTCTGCTCACAGACCACACTCAGTCAGACTGCCTGCCTCAAAGAGTCAGAGATTTGCCCTGGCAGGACAGCCCAGAAAGCCAGCATTTTAAAACAGCGCAGCTTTTTTCCTGCTACGGCTGAAAACCAAAGAGCATGCGTTCAGCTTTTCATCAACACCGTTTTAGTGTTTCGTGGCAAGACCTCTTAAAGGAACTGCAAAGTTTTGCACCTAAAGCCGAGTCAGGAAGCCTCTCTTAGATGAGAGCATTTGCTTGCCTCTAGCAAGCAGAGCAGACCCAAGAAATTGCTGCTACCAAGAAAACATGATTTACTCTTTCCCAAGCTTTCTCAAGCTTTCTGTGGATTCATTTATCCACGTTGACACCATCTGTAACATGAGGGTCTGGCTTGCTGGAGTATCTGTCCTGCCCGGTACCCCACAACCAGCATATCCCAAAGAATATCACACACAGGACTCCATAAGGTTATAAACTGATTGACCTATTAGGTCAGGCTTCTTATTAGTCCTTGTAACTTATATTAATCCATTATCATTATCTATGTTAGCCACACGGCTCAGTACCTTTGTCAGTGTGTCAGCTCACATGTTGCTTCTTTGGTGGTCTGCACAGGAATGGCTGAGAGAGCTTCCTGCTTCCCAGAATATTCCTGTTCTCATCACCCCGCCTCTACTTCCTGTCTGGTTGACCCACCTATACTTCCTGCCTGGCCAATCAGCATTTTATTAAAATACATGATTGACAGAATACAGATAATTCTCCCGCACCACAGGTCATTGGAATAGAAGGTGCATGTGACCTTGGAAGAAGTCCAGTAACGTGCCTGGCTGGTAGAACAGGCTGTGTCTTAGTTCTTACTCATCGCCTGCGCTGACGCCCACCCCGCATCACCCCCTTTTGTTTCCTCTCTAATGCTGCATTCCTCCTGTGGGAAGGCACATGTTCCTCTACTGCTGTCACCAACCTTTCATCCATTGCACTTCTTCCGGTCGAGGTGACAGTTGGGACACTATCAGTCAGCTTAGTAAGGTCTGAAGTACGAAAGGAAGCCTTGTCTGAGACCAATGGACTAGACACCTTTTACAATGTTGGGGGCTGTGGACCCAGACCCTGAATTTCCTGTATACAACTTGTTATGCTTGCAGCTGCTCTGAGCAAAACAACGTTTTCCTGTGTTTGCAGCTGCTCTGAACACGAGACCCTCAGGAGTTGCTGATGGCAGGGAGTGGTTTCTGGTGGGTTTGGCTGGGGCGTGGCTATCAGTTAAGGATCCATATATAAGCGGCTCTGGTACACAATAAAGGGGCATTCTTGTTTCAAGGATAACCCGTGTCTCTGTCTCTGTGTCTTTGTGTGTTTAAATCTCCAGGCCCTTGCCTGGCTCGCGAATGGTCCTGTAGTGCATGCCCCCGCACTACAGGCATAGTACCGTAATACACTTAGTAGTACAGACAGTACATTGAAAAGGTGCCTGCTGGCCAAGGGATCCAAACGGATGTGCTACCAGATGCTTGAAGAAGATTACTGAAATCAACCACTGAGGCCAAACCTAGACAGGATAAAAGTGGATCCCTGGGCAAGAAATAGGAACCAGATGGAAACAATGCACTCAAGGACCAGGGAAGCTGGGAATTTGGGGAAGGGGAGCAGTGCAAGGAGGAGAGGCAGAAGCAAGCTAGGGAAATGCTCTGGATTTCAACATTGTGGGTGCACACTAGAAACACAAAGAAGGCTTGACTGGGACTTAGATTAGTAGCGTAGGGAGGTGATGAGCAGAACTCTAGGAGGAAGCAATAGGTAATGGTGGTGGGTTTCTCTGGGTGGAAGGGCTGGCAGGGGCGGTTACATGTAATGGTGGCACGTTGTCAGATCCAGTTAGATTGACTGGGTAACAGTGGTAGGTTGCCTTGATTAGTAGGATGGGGGGGTGGTTACAGAAAACCTTGTGGTTGGGTACAGGGATTAACGTGGCAGGCAGAGGTGGTTACAAGCAATGCTGTATGTGGTGGTTGGCTAGTGATATAGCTAGCAGACTGGATATAGGCAATGAAACAAGAATCAGAAACCTTGACTTCTGACCTTTAATAACTGTGATTTTGTACAAATAACTGTTTGGCTTCAGATGTCCAGGATGGTTAGATGAATAGTCAGTCCCAGCTGCTTGGGAGAGTCTCTCGGGAGCTCTAAATGATACAGCTCACAGCATTCCATAATTCTAGTTCCAATGGATCCAATGCCCTCTCCTGACCTCTCTGAGCACCATGCAGTACAAAAACATTCAGTTAAGTTCCAAACAAAGATGCGGAAGTTCATAACCATGTCTGACAGCAGTTCCAGGCTATCTGGTGCTCTCTTCTGGCCTCTATAGGCACTGCATGCATATGGTACACACACACACACACACACACACACACACACACACACACCACTACATGAAAATACTCAGATACAAAAAATAAATTTTAAGTAAAAGCCATAACATATCATATTCTTTTTTTGTTTTTGTTTTTGTTTTCAGTTAGACTTGTTTATTCAAGTATCCAAAAACACTCTTTTCACTTCCTCCCCTCCTCCCAATACCCTCCCGCTCCCCCCACTCCCTCTCCTCCTCCCTCACCATTCCCAAGAGCAGTCAGGGTTTCCTGCCCTGTGGGAAATCCAAGTTCCTACCCCCTCCCTCCAGGTCCAGGAAGGTGAGCAACCAAACAGGCCAGGATCCCAAAAAGCCAGTCCATGCAGACAAAACAAGACCCAGTGCCATTGTCAATGACTTCTCAGTCTTCATTTGGACCTTGGGGGCTCAGTCAGCCCCCATGTCAGCCACATTCAGAGAATCCGGTTTGATCACATGCTCATTCAGTCCCAGTCCAGCTGGCCTTGGTGAGCTCTCATTTTTTTTTTAAGACAGGGTTTCTCTGTGTAGCCCTGGCTGCCCTAGAACTCGCTTTGTAGACCAGGCTGGCCTCAAATTCAGAGATCCACCTGCCTCTGCCTCCCGAGTACTGGGACTACAGGCATGTGTCACCGCCGAGACTAGAGTCACATCCTGACATGGTGGTTCTCCCCATGTGCTAGAATTCTTGAAGAGAATCTGTTGGTCTTGATTCACTGGTAGGGGTCTTCAGAGTTCATGTTAGTGCCCAAATCAGAAACTTGTCCTACCTGAAAAGAAATTTAAAAAGGCGTGTGCCACCACCACTCAGGATATCATTTTCTTTTTATCTTAAGTGGCATCATGAATAATACATCTAGAAAAGTCAGAATAATGGAGCTTAAAATTGTTTAATGTCGCTCAGTTAATTAGCTTTACAATAAAACAATGAAAAGGTGAATGAATTTCCTGTAAATTATTTATCATTAGTCAAAATGTTCTGATTAGTGATATTATGCAGTATAATCTCAGATGTTATTAGGGGTGAATAATTGCTTTTCTTATCTAGGGATCATGAGAATTAGCAGTAAGTGGTCGTTTGCAAATGGTTAATAAGTTTTCATGATTTTCTATTTCATATAGACAACTATACTTAATATCAGAACCTCTTACCACATATAAATGGATTTGCTATTTTTTGTATTTACTGGAAGAATTAGAGATCATAAGGATACACTGATATTTTAATTTATTGAACAAATATATTTTTCCTAAATATTAAATAAAATTATTCACAATCATTTACCTGGTTTGCATGTGAATTTGACGTTTGATTGGTCAAATCACTGCCTGTTGTTGCTTGTCAGAGTTTCTAAATGTTTTATATCCCTTGGAAATTTTGCAACTTAAATTAATAAAATTTGTCTGGTATATATTTTGAATTCCTGAGAAATGTATCTCTGTGTCAGTATTGGACTTTTAATACATATAAGAAAACTGCATTTTAAAGTAAAGCAAACAGAACAGAATATCTGGATCGGGCACCAAAACATTTATTGATTTAATTGGTTGAGCATGAGACTGGGAAACTGGATATTTAAACCATTGGTGGTCCTGGCCATCCTAGCCTACAACCACAGCCACAATCCCCAGTGCCATGGGCTCTAAGCTCCCTTTGAGGGTGAGAATTCTCGACATCTGTGTTACAACAGGACTCACTGTCCTGCTGTGTCCAGGACTGTCTTCTGTCCAGGAATTCCTCACTCACAGCCACACTATATGTCATTCCCACTGACATTCGCACAGAGAGACAGAGGAGAAACGCTCAAACTAAAGCATGAGTGCACTGAAGGTTTTGAGATTCCACGAGGCTGCTCATCTCATCTACCTCATGCAGCTTCGTTCTCCATTCACCCTTCCCATTGTTAGTTTCTGCTGTCCCTGCGCCCTCCTTCTTTGCTCACCATTAACAACAGCCTACATGCCCGTCAAGTGATGAATAATAAAAATGCAGTTTAGCTGTACCGGAATGTCATCCAGCTATAAGGAAAACAAAATTATGAAAGTCACAGGCAAATAGATGGGATTGGAAACAGTCATTTTGAGGAAGGTACCCCAGACTCAAAAAGACAAATGTCATGTGTTTGCTTTCATTTCTAGGTGTTGGCTTTGAATCTTCAGATATGTGCTTCATTTGAAATACCCATAGAGGTCAGGAAATTAGTAAAAGGCCACAGAGAAGACATTAAAAGGATGGGAGACAGAACACAGTGATATCAGAGATTTAAGGGGAATAATGGAACAGGATGGGTTAAAAGGAGTGAGGAATGGAAGGGCAGGACAGAGGAGGGAATATGGAGAAGGATAAATATCACTCAAAACTTTCTTTTAAAAAAAAGTAATATGGAAACCTACTGCTGTAGAAGTTTCCTAGAATAGAGACGCACATACATATATACATACATTTAGATATGTATTTTATATATATTTACTATATAATGTAATATATTAAATATATTATATTTTAAGTATAATACATTCAATATATATTTTAAATGGAGTTACCCCATAACCAGTGATGTTGTCTTTACTAGACACCACAGGCCAACAACAAAATACAGTGCTAAGAATATATTACCTCTTTTGGCACGCCAGTGAGGTCCCATAGAACCTACAAACATTGCGGGCTATTTCCAAAGATCTTGTTTATCGTCCAAATCAAACCAGAACTCACCTGGAAAAAGCTTCCTCGCCCATGGATAGCTTTCATAGTCCTGGAAGGTACTATACACCTATATACCTGGTTGTCACAGGAGGAGACAACCCATGATCAGTCTTACCCATCTAGGAACTCCTACCACTACATAATGACTTACCAGGAAAACATACCCACTCATGCCATGGCCATCATGAGAGCAACCAGACACTTTTTGATTAGAATGAATCCCACTTCATAAAACAAAACATATGCCTGGTACCACTACTGGACCAAGAATCTGTAGCTAGACAAGTCATAGGCTTAAATAGCAGAACCATTTCTGCTAATGGACCTGGTTACTTTGCTATTGCTGTGATAAGACACCATGACCAAGGTAACTTATAGGAGAAAGAGTTATGAAGGACTTACAGTTTCAGAGGGTGAGTCCATGACCATCATGGTGAGGCTCATGGTAGCAGGCAGGGAAACATGGCACTAGGGCAGTAGCCATGAGCTTATATCTTAATCCACAACCACGAGGCAGAGAAAGACATTGAAAATGGTAGACTTTTGAAATTTCAAAGCCCACTCCCAGTGACAGCCCTCCTCCAACAAAGCCATGCCTCCTAATCCTTCTGTCACAGGTCCATCAACTGAGGAGCAAGCATTCAAATATGTGAGCCTATGGGAGCCATTCTCATTCACACTACCCCATGGACATAGAATTAAATTGACCTATAATGACTTATTCTTATATCCATAAATTAATGTATATCTCAACCCTCATCAGAGAAGCTTTATTTGCAGTAGATTGTGATTAATACAGGGACCAACAACTAACCACCACATGTGGGGAATAAGGCTGCAAAACGCTCAGCCCTCAATGGTGTAACCCATATCATAGGCATCGTTGTGGAAGGGGGGGGAACAAAAACGTGAAAGAGCCAGAGGTGGTACAGGGAAATGGTGTCTTCTGAACACAGCAGGACAATTGCACATGTGAAGTCACAGTGGTTGTGACAGCCTGCATATGACCTGTGCAAGCTCACACCAGACCAGATCTCATTACAGAGAGGGAGGTGGGCATGAAGTCCTCACCCTAGCTGAGAAGCAATAGGGAAGGGATAGCCACTGGGAGAGGAAGAATCAGCTTTCTACTGAGAGAGAGAGAAACAGAGAGAGAGAAAGAGAGAGAGAAAGAGAGAGAGAGGCAGGGGTGGGCTCCTGGAAAGTCAACTGCACTCCAGTGGAAGACCACACATCCAAGAATATCCGGGCAGCACAAAGGGGACTTGATGTGTTTAAAGAGCAAGAGGACCCAAAGCTAGATGGATTGGAAAGCAAGGACGGATCTGGGAGGAGCTGAATGCGATCAAAACACATTGTACAAAATTCTCAAAGGACCAATTTTAAAAGCTTTAAGGAAAGAAGTAGCAACGTTAGTCAAGGCTGGCCTAACAGTGGTTAAAAAAGACCTCGATTTTTACTAGCTTATGTCGGAATACATGAGGTCATCATTTTGACCTCACTCCAAACAAGGTTATATAGACATGCACCTCCCCCAGGTTCCTTCAGCTTTGTGATTTTGCACACACCCTACCCTCAGCTCCCCCTTTCTTTCAGTCAGTTCCCCCCATACACCGTGTAAGGTGAGATGAACTTGTAGAAGGCCACAACCACACTCTCCACCATAGATGGCGCTGCACCGCCAGGTGAGCTAGAAAGCTCACACGTGTTGGTATTTTTCCACTACTCCCAAGGTATCACCTGGGACTGGGAGCAGTTGACCAATCCAAGAATGACACGTCCAAAGCAGGGTCTGTTTCCTATATAAGGGATGGGTTCCATCTTATCTGGGTCTCCGCCATGTGGCTTATGCTCTAGCTCCCAAGAGGATTAAAGCCTTTCTGCAGAAGTATCCTATGTGTACCGCGTGGTTCTTGCTGGCGAGACGGTAGCGCGGGACATGAACTAGAAATGAACTCTTCCCACTCTGCATTTCTTCATTTGCTTACATATTTATGATGATGCTTTGGGCTATGACAAGTCCAAACTCAAATGAAACGAGTTTCACACACTCAGCACCTACTTTACTCCCCATTCCAAGTTCAGAGGAAACTCTCTTAGGCAGCAACAAAATTGTGTTGGCTTGGGAGAAAAAGAGAATATGCAAAGGCTTCCTGTAAAACATTGAACAAACCACCTCCCATGGAGCCTTCCCAAAACTTTCTGAGAGGTTATTACAGAAAGGGAGAGGAACGAAATTGCCAGCATGGAGACCATCGATAACGCCAGGCCCATCTCCCAGTCACATGACCACATTTGCAGGCAGTCCCTGTGGGCCTACTGTGTAGACTTGGCTGGACCCAACTGTGTTAACCCATCCAGCTCCCAAGTGTACTTCTTTCCATGGAAAGCTGCTTGCAGTCTAAGTGGGAAGAGCAGCATGGGATTGATCCTCCTACGTCACCTATGAAAAGTCCAGCTAGGCACAGGCTAATGCCATGACTTCTTAAGTTTCCCTGCACAACGTTGTGCCTGCCTGAACGCCCCACTAAAGCAGTTGTGCTCACGGGCTTTTTGGCATGGTGTAATGAGGGAACAAGGATCACTGAGAGACATTCATGGTCATCACTGCAACGTGCTTCAGGGCTCCTCACTGTTAAGTACAAACAGGTACAAAGATTAAAAAATGAGATTGGGGGACTAGAGAGATGGCTCAGTGGTTGAGAGCACTGACTGTTCTTCCAGAGGTCCTGAGTTCAATTCCCAGAAACAACGTGATGGCTCACAGTCATTCGCGATGAGATCTGGAACCCTCTTCTGGCTGGAGATCTGGAGCCCTCTTCTGGCCAGCAAGCATACATGCAGGCAAAACCTTGTATATATATAAAAAAAAAAAAAAAACTTTTTAAAAAATGTTACTGGGGGTCTACTTCAATATGCCTTTAACTCACAGCTGGACACTTTTTACTAAATTAGTCTTTTCATTGAACATGTCTGTTGCTACTGAAAGATAAAAGGAGGGAAGAGGAGAAGGAGAGAGCTGTCCAAGTGTAAGAAAACCAAAAGGGCTTGTGTGGGAGAGTGCAAAGGAGACAGGAGATGCAAGGGCCGGGAAGAAAATCACAAACGGAAACACTAAAGCGTGTTTTGATGAAGTCATGATAGCGAATGAAATGTGGCCTGAGCGAGGCAGAGATAGGTACAAAAGTTGACTCAGGATTCCCTGCAGGGGTACACGGCAGGGAAATTAAACCGTTAGTTTAACATCTTCGATGTTAGAAATACATGAAAAGACTAAAAGAAACATTCATTTCGCTCACGGTTGTCACTCAGTCTTGGTAGGAGTAATAGAGTCAAAAGACTGGACCAAAACATTTCATTTTTATCCAGAGATCAGCGATGGAACAGAAGTGGAAATGGGAGGAACCCCGTGACAGAGGTTACTTTCGCCACAAGGAACCAGTGACAGCGGCCACTTTCTCCTCCAGGAACCCGGTAAAAACGGTTACTTTCTCTGCTCTGTTTTCATCTTCACATCTGGCATCGATGAAAGACCTGGTTCCAGGCATCGAGTCCCTCCTCTGGCTTAGCCATGCTAAGCCCCGACCGTGATTGAGTGTGGTGATGATTTGGTCCTTCCTGAGTCTTGGGGGTGCTGTCAACTACAGGCTGCAGTGACATTTTCCTTCTGCTCTCTCATCCTTGTAACGGTGTCTTCCACACCCTCTCCACCCCTCTGGAATGCCTCTTAGAAAATCTTCAGCCTCTACACCTCACACCCGGTCTGAAGACCCCTATTTGCTTTTGCAATCGAATTTGGCCTCAATATCTCTTATAATCAATTCAAATGGTCATGTAAAGGCACCCTCAATCCTAATATTATTCAGGACCTTTACAAATACTGTGAGCAACTGAGAATTTGTCTCTACTGCATGTATTGACTTTTTGGGATCTATTTGGATGCATACCTTCCTAAGCCTGGATGGTGCGGGAGGGCCTTGGACTTCACACAGGGCAGGGTACCCTGCCCTCTCTTAGAACTGGAGAGGAGCGGGAGGGAAGTGGGAGGAGGGGAGGACAAGGAAAAAAACAAATGCTGCAAACAATAAGGGAAAATGAAAAAAAAGTCCCTATTCCTTGCATTCAAGCTTTCTCTTTTCTCCGCTCCAAGCCCAGCTTATTTTTTGTGGGTCTTCCCCTCACCCAACCCTGCCACCCTCCCACCCCACCTCAACCACAACATTATGTAAATGCCCTGTTTTTTAAGTCACCATTGATGGATCCAAAAGCTTGCTGTACCCTGGGATCTGGAAGCTGAACCCAGTAGAGGGAGAAAGCAAAGGAGTAGACCAGCTGCAGTTTGTACATACCTGGCACAACTCCTCCCTGGCTGGTGTATCTCTCAGCTCCTTCCTGAAGCATCCTCTGTCTGTGGATAGGGCTCAGAATTTTCCTATCTTTAAGCCTTTTTTTGTTCTCAACTTACTGGATTCCATTTTACTGGAATTCGGATGTCTTTCAGGTATGAGTGGCATTAGACCATTGTTTTATGCTTCAGTTGAAAGCTAGCTCTGGAGTTTGGGTATGGTTTGCCCTCCTCTACACCCAAGCATGCTTGTTTAAAGGGTTTCCTCCAAAATATCTGTCCTATGTCAGGCGAGCCACCTGCTATGCTCTCAAGTGGCCCTGAGTTGCTCAAGCCACCTTTACTTATACTTAAACAGTTTTTTTTTCTTACTACGGTTACATGAACATTTTTGACTTTAAGAAATACATCCCAACTTAAGGGATACATCATGATCATTACGAAAGCCCCCATTTTACTCCTTTATGGTTCCCCAACTACATCTTTGGTGTAGGAGGTCCTTTTGTCTATGTGTTGTTTTCGTTGATTAATAAAGGAACTGTTTGGGCCTATAGCAAAGCTATAGGGTAACAAAGCAAGACAGGGAAAACAGAACAGAAGGCTGGGAAGAAGAAGGCAGAGTCAGGGAGAGACACACCATGGAACTGCCAGAGTCAGACATGCCAAATCTTTGCCAGTAAGCCACTGCCACATGGTGATATACAGATTAATAGAAATGGGTTGAATTAATAGAAATGAATATGAGAGTTAGCCAATAAGAAGATAGAGCTAATGGGCCAAACAGTGTTTTAACTAATACAGTTTCTGTGTGGTTATTTTGGTTCTGGGTGGCCAGAAAAAAAACAAGTGGCTTCCTCCTACAAATTGGCACCCAATTTGGCCAACTAAATCCATGTAAAACCTGAGAGGGCTTGAAAAGGAATTCTAGACAAAATAAAAACAAAAACACAGAGTTTAACACAGCTGCTAGCTGTTTGCTGGCAGTGCGTCGCAGCTCCTTTAAGAGAGGTTTTCCTGACTCAGCAGCAGCAGAGAAAAGTCATGCTGTTTTGAAATATAGGCTTTCTGGGATGTGCTGCCAGCAAGACCTCTGGCTCTTTCAGGAGACCAAGTATTTGGATGGGGTTTGTGAGCAGAGTGCTGCGGCTTGCTTGATGGCAACCTGGAACTGGCTGTGTGCCTGGAAGTGGGGCGATGTGTGTGACTCAGAGATGCAAGCAGCTCTGCCATGATGGACTGAGCAGGGCAAGCAGACAGTATCATATTTGACCTAGTAATGTCGCAGCTGAGATTCTTAAGCACTTAGCATTTTAAGAAGCGCTTTCCGTCAGAAAATAATTACAGATATGCAGTAAAGACAAATCCGGATATAAAAGACCTCTAAATGGGTCACAGTGTTAGATAAATGTGCATGGGCTTGGGGGAGAGAAGAGAGAGAGTGTAGAGAGTAGGAAAAGAAGTAAATCAGAGAGAACAAGCTCCACCAGGAGCAGAAGCCAGGAGCAAATCCAGTCCCTGGCCATGGGCAAATCAGGATTGAGCCAGTGATCAGATCCTGAGTCAATGATCTCCACCAAAACAGGTACAGGGGAGTAACTGCTGAGCAACTGAGCCAGAGTCAGAGACTGCTGAGGGTCTGGACATGAATCTGGGACCTTCAAGGGAGTAGACCTAAGCCAGCATCCCAGTGGGTCTGAGTGAGAGTCAAGGACCTCTCAGGAACTAGGCCTGAGCCCTGAACTCTACCAGTCTGGGAGTGAGTGAATCTGGGTCCTCCGAGGGAATAGGAAGGAACCAGAAATCTCAGTAGGGCCAGGTGTGAGTCTGGGACCTCAGAGAGAGTAGGCCTGAGACAGGACCTCTGTGGGTTCAGACTTTGGTTTACGACATCAAAGGGACTAGGTAGGAACCTGAAACCTCTGCAGGTCTGAGAATGTGGGTTCAGGTGCACCCAAGTCTGGGACCTCCAAGGCAGTGGAACAGAATCAGAAACCTTTCCAGGTCCAACTCCAACCCACTTCTGCAGGAGGGAATCTGCAGGAGGGAATCCAGACCAGAATTTACAGATACAGGTCAAAGCTGATAACCTAGGCCAAAGTTGCCCGGAGGCAAGAAACTCCACCTTGGGCAACAAATTCCACAGGAGTGGAACTGAATGAGCTCCACCAGGAGCAAATCAAGTCCTGGGAGCCAACCCAGTCCCAGAACACTGGCAGATCAGGACTGAGCCAGCAACCAGATCCAGAGTCAGCAATCTCTACCAGAACAGGTCCAACTCCAAACCAGGGACTTCTGCAGGAGGAGATCCAGACCAGGATTTACAGAAACAGATCAAAGCCAACAACCTAGGCCAAAGTAGGCCTGAGACAGCAAACTCCAAGGGAGTAGAGCAAAGCACAGGAGCACTGAGCTATCTTCAGGAACAGGAGTAACCAATGGGGTAACTAGAACTGTGACACTGACTGTACCATGAGGAAAACCATCTGAGCTTTGGATTCACTGGCACGTGGAAGATTATTCAAAAGAATCTCAGACAGCCCCAATCACACCTACTAAAAGAAAAAATGAGAAAAGGTAAGATCACATGCTACACCATGAAGAGCAACACAATACCAGTAAAACCTGAAGACCCTACAACAGCAAGACCTGAACAAATATGGATGAACCAGAAGAAAAGGACCAAAAAAAAAGTAACTTCAAGAGAATATTTGAAATTTTTAAAGATGAAATGAAAAATTCCCTTAAAGAAATTGAGGAAAAGACAAACAAAAAAATAGAAGATATCAGCAAATCACTTAAAGAAAACCAAGAAAAAGAAATCAGACATATAAAAAACTATCCAGGACTTGAAAACTGAAATAGAAACAATAAAAAAACACAAGCCAAAGGAATTATAAAAACAGAAATCATGATAAAAAAGATCAGGAACCACTAATGAAAGCAGGAATGGCAGAATACAAGAAATGGAAGAGAGAATCTCAAGTGCTGAAGATACAATAGAGGAAATAGACTCATCAGTTAAAGAAAACATTAAATCTAACAAAAGCTTAACCCAAAATGTCCATGAAATATGGAACACCATGAAAAGGACAAATCTAAGAATAATAGGTATAGAAGAGGGAGAAGTTCAACTCAAAGGCACAGAAAATTTATTTAACAAAATCATAGAAGAAAACTTTCCCTATCTAAACAAAGATATGCCTATGAAGATACAAGAAGCTTACAGAACACCAAATAGACTAGATCCAAAAAAAAAGTCCTTTTGCCACATAATAATCAAAACACTAGACATACAGAGTAAAGAAAGAATATTAAGAGCTACAAAGGAAAAAGGCCAAGTAAAATATAAAGGTAGACCTATCAGAATTACACCTGACTTCTCATTGAAGACAATGAAAGCCAGAAGGTCATGGTCAAGCACAAAACTGTCAATCACCACAGAAGGACAAAACAAGATATTCCATGACAAGTCTAGATTTCACCAATACCTAGCCACAAACCCAGCCCTACACAAAATACTAGTAGGAAAACTCCAACCCAATGAAGATGACTACACCAACAAAAATACAGACAATTGGGGATCTCATAACAGCAAATCCTGAAGAAGGAAAAAATGCACAAATTAACATCACCAAAGATGAAAACTAAATTAACAGGAGATATCAACCACTGGTCATTAATATCCCTTAATGTAAATGGACTCAACTCACCTATAAAAAGGCACAGGCTAACAGACTGGATACAAAAAAAACAGAAATCCATCCTTCTTCTGCAATCAAGAAACACATCTCAACCTCAAAGACAGATATCATCTCAGAGTAAAGGGTTGGGAAAAAATATACCAATCAAATGGACCTAAGAAACAAGTGGGTGTAGCTATCCTAATATCTAACAAAATAGACTTCAAGTTAAAATCAGTCGAAAGAGACAAAGAAGGTCATTTCATATTAGCCACAGGAAAAATCCATCAAGAGGAAATTTCAATACTGAGCATCTATGCCCCAAATACAAGGGCACCCTCATACGTCAAAGAAACACTTCTAAAGCTTAAATTATACATTAAACCCCACACACTAATAGTGGGAGACTTCAACACTCCCCTCTCACCAATGGACAGGTCAATCAGACAAAAAAAATGAACAGAGAAATAAGAGAACTAACATGTTATGACTCAAATAGACTTAACAGACATCTATAGAATATTCCATCCAAACAGAAAAGAATATACCTTCTTCTCAGCACCTCATGGAACCTTCTCAAAAATTGACCACATCTTCGGTAACAAAACAAACCTCAACAAATACAAAAAAATGGAATAACCCAATGTATCTTATCAGATCACCATGGTTTAAAACTAGAAGTCAACAGCAATACTAATTCCAGAAAACCCACAAACACATGGAAATGAAACAATGCTCACCTGAATCATCAATAAGTCAAGGAAAAAATAAAGGGGGAAAATAAAAGACTTCCTAAAATTCAATGAAAAATGACCACACAACATACCCAAATTTATGGGACATAATGAAAGCACTGTTAAGAGGCAAGTTCATAGCACTAAATGCCTACATAAAGAAGCTGGAAAAATCCCACATTAGTGAATTAACAGAACATTTGAAAACTTTGGAACAAAAAGAAGCAAACTCACCTAAGAGAACTAGATGGTAGGAAATAATCAAATTGACAGCTGAGATCAACTAATAGAAACAAAGAAAACAATACAAAGAATCAATGAGACAAAGAGTTGGTTCTTTGAGAAAATTAACAAAATAGACAAACCTTTATCCAAACTAACCAAAAGGCAGAGAGAGAGTATCCAAATTAACAAAATCAGAAATGAAAAGGGAGACATAACAACAGGCATGGAGGAAATACAGAGGATCATCAGGTCATATTTTGAAAACCTGTACTTCACAAAATTGGAAAACTTGAAGGAACTGGATAACTTTCTGGATAAATATCACTTACCAAAATTAAATCAAGACCAGAAAAGCAAATTAAACAGACCTATAACTGCTGAAGAAATAGAAACAGTCATCAAAAGTCTCCTCCCAACCAAAAAAAAAAAAAAAAGCCCAGGACCAGATGGTTTCAGGTCAGAATTCTACAAGACTTTCAAAGAAGAACTAATACCAATACTCCTCAAATAATTCCACAGAAGGAACATGTCAAACTCTTTTTATGAGTCTACAATTACCCTGATACCCAAACCACAAAAAGACATTACTAAGAAAGAGAATTACAGACAAATCTCACTCATGAACATTGATGAAAAAATACTAAATAAAATACTAGCAAATCAAATCCAAGAATACATCAGAACCATCATCCACCATGATTAAGTCGGCTTCATTCACAGATGCAGGAATGGTTCGACATACAAAAATATGTCAATGTAATCCACCATATACGCAAGCTGAAAAATAAAAACCACATGATCATCTCATTAGATGCCAAAAAAGTTTTTGACAAAATACAACATCCCTTCATGATAAAGGTCTTGGAGAGAGCAGGGATCCAAGAAACATACATTAATTAACATAATTAAGGCAATATACAGCAAACCAATAGCCAACATCAAACTAAATTGAGAGAAACTCCCAGCAATTCCACTGAAATCAGGAACAAGACAAGGATGTCCACTCTCTCCATATCTATTCAATATAGTTCTTGAGGTCCTAGCTAGAGCAATAAGGCACCAATGGGAGATTAAGGAGATACAAATTGGAAAAGAAGAAGTCAAACTCTCACTGTTGCTGATATGATAGTTTTCATAAGGGATCCCAAAAGTTCTTCCAAGGAACTTCTACAACTCATTAACACTTTCAGCAATGTAGCAGAATACAAGATTAACTCAAAAAAAATCAGTATCCCTCCTGTACACAGATGATAAAAAGGACTGGGGAAGAAATCAAAGAATCAACACCCTTCACAATAGCCACAAATAGCATAAAATATCTCAGAGTAACTCTAACCAAACAAGTGGAAGACTTGTATGACAAGAACGTTAAATCGTCGAAAAAAGAAATTGAGGAAGATACTAGAAAGTGGAAAGATATCCCATGCTGTTGGGTAGACAGAATTAATATAGTAAAAATGGCAATCCTACTGAAAGCAATCTATAGATTCAATGCAATGCCCATCAAAATCCCAACAAAATTCTTCAAAGACCTTGAAAGAATGGTACTCAACTTCATATGGAAAAACAAAAAACCCAAGATAGCCAAAACAATCCTCTACAACAAAAGAACTTCTGGAGGCAACACAATCCCTGACTTCAAATTCTACTACAGAACTACAGTACTGAAAACAGCCTGATATTGGCACAAGAACAGACAGGAGGACCAAAGGAACTGAATAGAAGATCCGGATATCAATCCACACATCTTCTAATACCTGATCTTTGATAAAGAAGTAAAAAATACCAAATGGAAAAAAAGAAAGCATATTTAACAAGTGGTATTGGCATAACTGGATATCAACATGTAGAAGAATGAAAATAGACTCATATCTATCACCATGCATAAAACTCAAGTCCAAATGGATCAAAGACCTCAACATAAAGCCAGCCACACTGCGTCTTATAGAAGGAAAAATGGGAAGTACACTTGAACACATTGGCACAGGGAACCACTTCCTAAATATAACCCCAGCAGCACAGACACTGGGGGAAACAATTAATAAATGGGATCTCCTGAAACTGAAAAGCTTCTGTAAACAAAGGACACGGTCAACAAGAAAAAACAACAGACTACAGAATGGGAAAAGATCTTCACTAACCCCACATCAGACAGAGGTCTGATCTCCAAAATATACAAGGAACTCAAAAAATTGGACAGCAAAAGAACACATAATCCAATTTTAAAAAATGGAATACAGACCTAAACAGAGAACTCTCAACAGAGAAATCTAAAATGGCTGAAAGACACTTAAAAAAAAATGTTCAACATCCTTTGTCATCAGAGAAATGCAAATCAAAACAACTCTGAGATTCCATCTTACACCTGTAAGAATGGCCAAGATCAAAAACACTGATGACAACTTATGCTGGAGACGTTGTGGGGTGAAAGGGAACACTTTTGTATTGCTGGTGGGAATGCAAGCTTTTATAACCCCTTTGGATGTCAGTGTGGTGATTTCTCAGAAAATTAGGAAACAACCTTCCTCAAGACCCAGTAATACCACTTTTGGGTATATATCCAAAGGATGCTCAATCGTGCCACAAGGACATGTGCTCAACTATGTTCATAGCAGCCAGAACCTAGAAACAACCTAAATGGCCCTCGACCAAAGAATGAATAAGGAAAATGTGGTACATTTACACAATGGAGTACTACACAGCAGAAAAAAATAATGACAGCTTGAATTTTGCAGGAAAATGGATAGAACTAGAAAACATTATTTTGAGTGAGGTAACCCAGACACAGAAAGATAATTGTCACGTGTACTCACTCATAGGTGATTTTTAAACATAAATCAAAGACAACCAGACTATAAACCACAATCCCGGAGAATTTAGACAACAATGTGGACACTAAGAGAGACTTGCATAGATCTAATGTACATGGGAAGTAGAAAGTAGAAAAAGACAAGATCTCCTGAGTCACATCTTGCTTCCTCTGAGGCTGGGTCATGACTATAGACTGAAAGTTCCCTCTTCCCAGAATTCTACTTCCTGCCAGGTCACCCTGCCTATACTTCCTGCCTGATTACTGACCAATCAGCATTTGTTTAAAATACAAGTGACAAGGTACAGACCATTGTCCCACAGCACTTCCCCCCCTTTAAAAAAAAACTCTGAATCTTTGCTCAGCTTTTATCCTGATCTTTATTCATAATAACTTGTAACTAACATTTGAAACAAAGTAAAATATCCAGAATCCATTTTTCTGGGAATTTGGGCGTAGTTTTCCAGGCTACTTCCTGCTGACTGGGGGTGTTGACAATCTTATGGGAATCTAAAGAGAATTTAGAATCATGATCAAGTCGTGACTAAAGTATCCTGTGGGACCTGATCATCTCAGGCAGCAGTCTAGAATCTGTTCTGAATGTATAACTCAGACATCTGGGCCATCCGCTCCTATCGGAGATTTCTCAGGGCATTTTCCTTCATCAAACCTGATTTTTCTTAACCTGGAATGAATCCACAGCCTCTCATTTCCTGTAGAAACAAAAGCAAAACCTCTTCTTTAAAGTAATATACCTTTTGACTTCAATTTTAAAGTCAAGGTATTTTCAAAATACCTATCTTGGATTAATTCAGCAGCATTTATAAACAAATATCTTTTAGCAGCTGTTACTCCTTCCTCAGCAAACAATTCAAAAAGAACATAATAGCATACAGTATCCAGATTCTCTGTGTGTTTTCCATCTTTATGTGACTTTATTTTAAGCTCTATTTCTTTTATTTTTATTTTAAATTTATTTATTTATTTATTTATTAAAAATTTCCACCTCCTCCCCGCCTCCCTTTTCTCTCCCCCTCCCTACCTCCCCCTTCCTCTCTAGTCTTAAGAGCAGTCAGGGTTCCCTGCCCATGGGAAGTCCAAGGTCCTCCCCCCTCCATCCAGGTCTATAAAGGTAAGCATCCAAACAAACCAGGCTCCCACAAAGTCAGTCCATGCAGTAGAATAAAAACCCAGTGCCATTGTCCTTGGCTTCTCAGTCAGCCTTCATTGCCAGCCACACTCAGAGTGTCCATTTTGATCCCATGCTCCATCACTTCCAGTCCAGCTGGCCTTGGTGATCTCCCATTAGATCAATCCCACCGTCTCAGTGGGTAGACACACCTCTCGTGGTCCTGGCTTTCTTGCTCGTGCTCTCCCTTCTTCTGCTCCTCATTTGGACCTTGGGAGCTCAGTCCAGTGCTCCAATGTGGGTCTCTGTCTCTATCTCCATCCATTGCCAGATGAAGGTTCTATGGTGATATGCAAGATATTCATCAGTGTGGCTATAGGACAAGGCCAGTTCAGGCACCCTCTCCTCTGCTGCCCAAGGAACAATCTGGGGACCTCTCCTTGGACTTGGGAACCCCTCTAGAGACAAGTCTCTTGCAAACCCTAAAATGGCTCCCTTAATTAAGATATTTACTTTCCTGCTCTCATATCCACCCTTCCTCCATTCCCCCAAGCTCTCCTGAATCCTCCCCTTCTCCCTTCTCTCTACCCATCTCCCCTTACACACCCCCGTGCACCCAACTTTTGCCTGGCAATCTTGTCTACTTCCAATATCCATGAGAATAACTATATGATTTTCTTTGGATTGACCTTCTTATTTAGCTTCTCTAGGATCACTAATTATAGGCTCAATGTCCTTTAATTATGGCTAGAATCCACTTATGAGTGAGTATTTCTTTTATTTTTATTTTTGGCTTTTTGAGACAGGGTTTCTCTGTGTATCTTTGTCCTGGAACTCACTCTGTAGACCAGGCTGTCCTTGAACTCACAGAGATCCACCTGCCTCTGCTTCCCAAGTGCTGGGAATGAAGGTGAGTAACACAGCAACTTGAACTCACAGAGATCTGTCTGCCTCTGCCTCCCAAGTGTTGGAATTAAAGGTGTTTGCCACCACACCCAACTACTCTCATTTTTATTTTTTATTGTAAGGACTTTATTCTTTTTTCCCCCAAGCCTACATATATTTTAAACACATTGTAAATCATTTAGAGGCTTTTCTATCTGAAAGTGTCTTTACTGTATCCCTCTTTTTCTGACTACATGAGTCTTTAATTTGCTATGCAATATGGCCAGGATTAAAGCTGTGACTTTGATGACTGGATCCAGCCCATTCCTTAGCTTTCTGAGATTCTAGCCTTATGGCAGAGGTACTGGCCAGAGCCATGTTTACTGCCACAACAATATGGCATTTCAAGGTTCCTGCCACCACCAAAAAGCATGTTGTAGGCTATTCATAAACACCATTTAAGTATTCGGTGGCAGGGTCTCTTAAAAGAGCTGCAAGGTTTCACAGCTAAAGCTGTTGACTGAGGTTTATGTTCTACCCAGTTCCCACAGTCATTTAGTCCCAAAGAAATCACACAGAGGTCTACATTAGTTATAAACTGATTGGCCTAGTAGTTCAGGCTTCTTATTAACTCTTAGCCCATAATTCTTTTCTGTGTTAGCCAAGTGGCTTGGTACCTTTTCTGGTGAGGCAGTCTCATCTTCCATCCTCTGCATCTCTCTTCTCCTTTTCTTAAAACCTGCTAGCTGTACCCCGCCTTGTAAACTTCTTGTCTAGATTCTAGGACAACAGATTCAAAAGATTTCTAGCCAGTTACTCTTACAGGATCACTGGTCCCTGACTAAAGAGCCAGAGGCCTGCAGCACCCAGTTACATCCTGATGATGAAAATCAGAATTGCCCCCAAGGACATGGATCCCCTCAATCAACAGGACGTAGTCTAATGACAATGGCACAACCCTTCCAAACCCTTCTTTGTTTATCAATAAACAAAAAAATGGGGGGGGGGATGTGGGGTAAAAAGGATCAAGGAAAAACATCCTGACCCTGACTTGACCCCAGGACCAGAGCTTGAAATCCCACCAATCAAAAAAATATATAGTTCAATAAAAACCATTAGAAAGAAAGAAAGAAAGAAAGAAAGAAAGAAAGAAAGAAAGAAAGAAAGAAAGAAAGAGTAAGGGGGAGGGGGGAGGAAGGAAAGGAAGGAAGGAAGGAAGGAAGGAAGGAAGGAAGGAAGGAAGGAAGGAAGGAAGGACTACAAAATTCCTCTATTCCCACGTCACCCTAGGAAGTTCCATCCCACAAGACATCCTATATAAGCTCTGTACCCCGTTCAGTTTGCTGCTGTTTCTCACCCTAAAGGCAACCACCCACCCTCCTGGATTTTTCCCATTCTTTCCTGTGCAGTGTGACACTTTTCACTGGATAGAACCCAACTTTAACAATTTATTTGTACCAAAGTCGGAGCAGAGCAGGGCTGTAACACTTTCCCTGGGGAAAACTTTCCCCTAGGAGAGCAGAATTGTAACATTCCAGGGGACCTGAACAGAGCTGTTAACACTTGCACTGGGGAAACCTTTCCATGGAGCAGGGCTGTAAGCTGACTTTGTGGTCACTGACTTTGGCTCCTGACTCCCAGGAGCCCCCTTTCCCTTCAAGCTGCAATGCTTACATCCACCCAAACATAAGCCAACCTCATAGAACCCTCAGCACTTATGAATAGGTGATATTTGCTCTACCTTTCCTCAAAGTCAGCCTGGTCTTTGAAGCACACCCATCTTTTGGTCCCTGATAGCTGTAAGTATGTGCACGAGATGCAAGAACGACTGGGAGCCCCTGAATTGTGGGGTCCCAGACTTCCTCCCTGGACTGACACTTATGCCTCACAATGTTTCTTCCTGAAGCACCCTGTTTGCTGCCCTGAAAAGACAGCTGTGTTTTCCATCTGGTGTCGACCACCCAGAATTCTTCATGAGATTTGGCCATTTCCAAGGCCTGCATCTTCCTCCTGTTTAGGAGCTGGGGTTTGGCTTCTGCCAGCAGATTCTTGTCCAAAACCCCTGATGGTCCCTCCAGAAAAGTATTTTCCTGCGGGAATTGAGGTTGTGCTTCCCTTTCTTTGGAAACTTTCGTGTCTTCCAGTTTGTCTTGCCCCGATGGCGCCGGCTTCAGCTTTTCTCCAGGCCACTCCTCTCTGACTGATGGAGGGCACACTGCCTGCATTGGACGTCTACAAAGGGGCTTGATCCTCTTGCCCTGCAAAAAGATGTTTTCTTCTAAAGGAGCAACTTGTTTGCCACATCTGCCAAGTCCTCGTGGCTGTTTGAGTTCTTCAATGTCCCCTTCTCCTTCCAGATGGTCCCTCCTCAGATCCTCTAGGTTCTTTGGCTGCTGACATGTCTTGCTTGGGCTTTTGTTGTTCATAACCACCTCTTGCTCCAGGAACTGCCTGGCGTCTTCTGGGTTTGGGGTTTTCCCCGTTTGCTTCCTGGCCCTGCCAAGCAACGCCGTTGTTCTCCTTTTCACCTGGGCCTCCCACGCTGTTACTGCTTCGGGACTGTTCTTCGGCAAACCCATGTGCCTGACAAATGTCCGCCTGTGCCCCTGGCCATCCGCAGAGTCACCCCGCAGGACCCTTATGGAGACTATGTTCAGACAGCCTTTAGGGTCAGGGGAATGGCCCTCGCTAACAGAGCTTGTAAGCCTTGGAAGGTGTTCTGGCTTCTTCTTGCCATGAGATTGGTGAAGCAGCTCTTCCATGCTAAACTGCTTACTGCCCAGACCTCTTCTATTTTCTGGGGCATCCCAGAGGAGTTTAATCTCCTGGACTGCCACATAAGACCTAGGGGCAGGCCTAGGGGTTTGTCCCACCGATCCTTCATGGGTCCCGGTATATTGAAGTCTCCTGTTCTTCAGAAAGTAAGAGACCGATTCTTGGGAGCACATGTTCTCTCACCAGAGCCTTGCTCTTCCTAGATCCTACCCTGAGGTCAGGGGACCTCTCCTCGCTGCAGATTCTCTTGCTTGCTCGCTCACTCACTCACTTGCTCGCTTGCTCACTCGCTCGCTCTCAGTCTCACTCTTGCTCACTCGCTCGCTCGCTTGCACTCACTCACTCACTCACTAATACAATTGCAGTACAAATCACTACTCCGCACAGTTCCTCCAACCTCTGGTATCCACACTGTACTGATGTTTCCGGGGACGGGGGGAGGGGTTGAGGGCCAAAGTACCCTCTTGCACATCACAGCTCACAATGCTGGGGCTTACCTGTCTCTTTATGATGCAGTGGGTGGGGCGGGAGGGAAGATGGCTGTAACTCAGCCTGGGCCCAGTATTAAGGAGTATTTCATTCTGTGGCCTCTGTCACTCCAGATGTTAAGAGGGACAACATCTAGGAAAACTACCCACAGACTGAAAGGCACATTATGAATGGGTGAGAGTTGACCTGTGACAGACAGTTGAGGATCAGGAAGAGAGGCCTCTAGGGAGTTAGAGGACCCGTGAGCTGACTTCCTGGGACTTGCCATGGATGCCAGCTCCTTCAGTTCTGCATAGCCCCTTGTCAAGAATAAAACAACACTCACTCCAGAGAATCAAAAGGAGAGGTTTATTCGAGAAGCAAATATGAATGCCCATGGTCCAGAAGATTCAATTCTGGCTTCCCCAAATATCATTTTCCAACAAAGTAGCCATTTCATAATGTTTTTATAGTAACAGAACGAAGAAGACCAGAAGTCAAGATACTTTTCAAACCCACTGGTGGAAACAGCAGGTAGGCAGACCACGGCGAAGCACAGACGTCTCTGCTCTCGGCCTCAGAGGCTGTTTGGTGACGTTAGCTTTAGGGTTGGAGGAAACCTGCTAACGTAACATGAAGTGAAAATTCACTAGATAGTCACAAGGATATTTTATCAGAAACAAGGCCGAATAAAGAATGGCTATTAAGAGGCCAAAGGTAGCCCCCGAAATAAACTATGGTTAGACTCTGGAGCTGCAACTCTCTAACCTCTCCACAATCATTTCTGATACTTAGCCTTGTAGAAGGTTCCATGTAAGTTGAAGTTTCGTTCCAGAACTTTCATTCACACCCCAGACGCTACCCTGGGTCAATGAAGACTGTACTGTGTGCATCACCTCAGGACACGCCCCGTATACCTGACCATAGTCTGTTAAAATTGTCTTGCTGATGAAATTCCCAACTCACTGAAGGGTCCGATCACTACAGAGTGGTACACTCTGCTCCCTACAGTTTGATACAGTGCAAACGCACAAGCAAGCGATGCATTACCCACGTGCTACCATGCTCAGTGTACCGGCGGAGCAGCAGAAATGAAGCCAGCTCCTTCCAGCTTCCATGGAGCTATTGTATTCGTGGAGGAGAGGGGAAAGACCCAGACACGTATATACAAACTCAGTAAAGAAGCCCTTGGGAGTAGAGGATTTCTCTCGTGGCCATCGTCTTTGATGGTGAGGAAGTATCTGACGTTTAGAGCTGACGGGGGGGAGGGGGTCTTTAGGCTCTCTGTTTGAGAGCTGCCAGTCCATCATAGCAGGCCCGGGTGGCGAGAGGGAGACACTCACACCGTTGTGGGCCTGCAGAGATGAGCATAGCGTGACCATTAATGTTCTGCTCTGTTGTGTCCTGAGTCTACCTCCTGTCCTCTGCACTAAGGCGCGTGCCAGAAAGCTGCTGGTGGACACGGTCACAGGAGCGGCACTCGTGCCTCAAGCTGTCATGAAGAAACCCGTTATTTTGTACAATTAATATATTCTAATGCAAGGAAATTTTCCGTATTCCTCGAGCCACCGTCCATAAACCTGCTGTCTGTTAAACCAACCGCTTATCTGTCTGTCCTCACTGGGTCTATGGAATTGGTCATCTGGGCCATAAATATGGGTATGATGAATGAGGTGCCCTTGTGGACACCTTCCCCCTAGTATATCAGCGACAGGAGCAAGCCTATGAGCCCACAGATACAGTATTGTTGAAACGTATCCAAGGAACTCCCATATCCTCCCTTGAGCACTATGACAAGATTTCTTTTAGGTAGCTTTCTGAGTAACATGTTCAAGGACAAAAGCATGTGATTTTATCTGCCGTTCGAGGGCACAAGGGTACTACTGTTCCTTTCGCGGGAGTCGTTTTCAATAGCGCTATTCCGTTCCTTTAGCTGTGCCCGGTGCTAGAGATTTGTCCACAGCCAGCCTAAAGTCATCAATGATACTATCGCATGGTGGCATCATTTCCCTTTGGAGGAAAGGCTACATAAGTATCATCCTGAGACCATTTCTGAAATTGAAATTCTCGTATCATTTTGATAGAGATGGCATTTTCTCTGTGGTTTGTTTGAGGCAGAGTGCTGAAAACATTTATCCTTGGCTGGTTTCGGATGGAGTCCCTCCTTCCTTTGGGCTTCTGAGAGCCAAACTCCTTTCTTTTATTCTTACTCTTTTATAGTTTTTATTATTTGTCTTCAATTCTTCCACTTTCAAAAAGGATTGGACCAGCTTACTATCAAAAGAGCAGACAGAATTAACTCTTCGGGCCATTGAAAGGATAATAAAAGGTTAACACTGAATATTGACAGAGGCAGAGTTGGGAAGTTACATTAGAGAGAAACGCCACGGTGACAAATGCCTCGATGATCAAGACAGGAAGGGTTGATAACTTTTCTCCTCATCTTGAAAACAGTGCAGGCTATTTCCTGGAGATGGCCACAAGCAACTTAGTAACTGCACTAAAGCACTCTGTGAGAAGTCCATTGCAATAGCATAGTCCCCTCTCTGAGAACAATATACTGCTAGTATGTTAATTTTTGGTCTTTGTCCCATGTAAACATTTTAACATTAGAGCCGTCATGGTATGACTTGCATCCTGTCTTTTTCCGGTAATGGGAAAAGACTCTTCGGTTTCACCAACAATGACTGTTGTTATTACCAGGGCGGGGGCATGCCCATTCATATTAGCATTGTTTCTCTTAACCATTTCTGTTGTGCTAATTTTATCTCTTACTCTTTTAACAGTAAGTATTACTTTTAATTGGGTTTTTAGAACTTCAAATATAAGGATTGTATTTACCTCATCCCCCTTCTCCCTCTAACTCCTCCCACTTCTCAAATTCACAGCCTCTAGCTCTTTAATTATGATTGTTATATACACATATATGGCTGACCTCTTAGGACTGACTAACCTGTCAGTGGTCCTGTCTCTGGAGAAAAACTGTTCCTCCCTCTTTCAACAACCACTACTGGTCTGTAGCTCTTCACCAGGGCGCAGGCTTGTGAGCTCTCCCCCACTCCACTCTGGCATGTCAATTGGTGTTATCAGTCTTTAGGTCTTGTTTGGGCAACCCCATTGTTGAGATTTCCTGGGTTCGACTTCCCTATCTGAAAGGACACTATCAAAGTAGATGTCCTGTCCCGGTCGCCCGGCTCCCGGTCTTCCGGTCCCCTCTTCCGCAATGGTTCTCTGAGCCTTACGCGTAGGGGCTGTGTCGCAGACTTATGAATGAGGGCTGGGCACCATACAGTCATTGCTCTCTGCATTCTGACTGCAATGAACTCTGCAAGAGAAGTTTCTTAGATGGTTGATCTTTTCTGTTATAGTTCCTGTTCTGTTCTCTTTGAGATACACAGGGTACACGATGGCACACGTGTGGTCAGAGAATAACGTGGGAATCTGCTATCTCCTTCCTCCATTTGGGCTCCAGAGATTGAACTTAGGCCATCGGGCTTGGCAGCAGGTACCTATGCCAGCTGTACCATCTCACCAGGTGTTTTTGGCCTTTGCATATTCCTGATACCACCGTTCCTTATACAGAGTGGCGCTCCAACGTGGTAACTAAATCCACTTGAAAACCTGAGAGGGCTTTTAAAAAAGGAGAGTGGGGAAGAGAGTTTAGCATAGCTTTTTGCTGTTTGCTAGGATGTGCTGTAGAGAGATTTCCTGATTCAGCAACAGCAGCAGAAAAAAAGCTGCCGACATTTTAAAATGCAGCTTCTTGCGGTGCAAACTCTGGCTATGGAGCATTTCTGGGCCCGGACATTTGTGTGCCCACTCGGGGTCAGGAACAAAGTAGCTGAGACCATGCCCGTGGCTCAGCTCTTCCTGTCTGAGGAGGCAGCGGGATCAGGTCTGTTAGAAAGTGGCGGTTTTGAAATACCAGTTTCTGGGCAGTGCGGCCATGGCGATCTCTGTCTGGCTCCTGAGGGAGACAAAGCTTTTGAATGGAACATTTAGAATAAAGTGCTACGATTTGTTTGATGGCAACTAGACTCGCTGTGTGCCTAAAAGGGGGTCATTGCGTGCTGCGGCTCAGAGGCACAAGCGCCTCTGCCATGCTAGCAGTGCAATGTGCAAGGCTCAGAGGCACAAGCAGCTCCGCCATGTTGGGCTGGGCTGGGCAAGCAGGCCCTACCTGTTTTTGACCTAGGAATGTCACAGCTTAGATTCTTAAGTGCTTAGTGATTTAAAACTACAAAACAAAAATGCTCCTAGGTAGTAAAAAATTACAGATTCACAATAAGACAGATTCAGACATAAAAGATCTCTAAATGGGTCATAGTGATGGATGACTGTACGTAGGCTTAGGAGAGAGAAGAAAAAGAATATAGAGAATAAAATTAATGCCTTTTTTAAAAAAAAGGGTAAAGTCTTTAAAGAGACAGAATAAAGTAAAGTGATACAGTAAAAATAAGCCACGTAAAAATGGAAAATTCACAGAGTTTGGATTCTGTATATTGTGTTTTCTATGAATTTTTTGACTGTAAAGGAGCTGAATACAGAGAAATGTTTCATTGTGTGGGCTGTTAAGCTGATTCAACATATCTGTTCTAAAGGTATCTTGACTTCAGAATTTGGGTCTAAGAATATGATGCTTTGTGCAAATGGACGGAAATAGAAAACGCTTTACTGAGTGAGGTAAGCCAGACCCAAAAAGAGGAATATGGTATGTATTCACTCATATGTGGATTCTAACCATAATTAAAGGTCTTTGAGCCTATTATTCGTGAGCCTAGAGAAGCTAAATAAGAAGGTGAACCTGATGAAAATCATGTAGCTATCTGCCTGGAGATTGGAAATAGACAAGAGTCCCAGGTAACCTCGGGTGCATGGGGGGGTGGGAGGGTTGTTGGAAGGGGAGAGGGTTAGAGAGAAGGGAGTAGGGGAGGAATGGGGAAAGCTAGGTGGACTGGGATGGGGGGAGGGAGGAAGGATGGATATGAGATCAGGGAAGAATATATTTCAACTAAGGGAGTCATTTTAGGGTTTACAGGAGACTTGATTATAAATGGGATCCCAGGTCCAAGGAGATCCCCAGATTGTTCTCTGGACAGAAGAGAGGGTGCCTGAAACGGCCTAGGCCCATAACCATACTGATGAATATTTTGCTTATCACCATAGAACCTTCATCTGGCGATGGATGGAGATAGAGACAGAGACCCACATCGGAACACTGGACTTAACTCCCTAGGTCCAAACGAGAAGCAGAAAGAAAGAGAACGTGAGCAAAGAAGGCAAGGTCAGAGAGAACCTTCATCCCACGATGGATGGCGATACAGACGGAGACCCACATTGGAGCACCGGACTGAGCCCCCCAAGGTCCAAATGAGGAGCAGAAGGACGAAGAAAATGAAAAAGGAAATAAGGACTGCGAGGGATGCAATCACCCACTGATACAAGGGGACTGATCTAATGAGAGTTTACCAAGGCCAGTCGGACTGGGATTGAACGAGGACGCAATCCAACCAGATTCTCTGAATGTGGCCGGATTCTCTGAATGTGGCTGGCCCGGAGTCTTTCTGAAAAGCCATTGACAATGGCACTGGGACTTGTTTCCTCTGCATATACTGGATTTTGCAGATCCAGTCCGTCTGGACACTCACCTTCCTGGACCTGGAGGGAGGCGGGAGGAACTTGAACTTCCCCACTGGGCAGGAAACCCTGACTGCTCTTAGGGATGGAGAGGGAGGAGGAGAGGGAATGGGGGGAGTGGGAGGGTGGTGGGAGGAGGGGCGGAAATGGAAACTTTTATAATTTAATAAAATTACAAAAAAAAAGAATATGATGCTTTGGAAAGCAGGTCCTTCTTTTATTTTCACAGAGGATGAGACCCTGTGGATTGCTTCTATCCCAATATGGTATGATAGACCACGCCCTCCTGAGAGGTTGCTGTGAACACTCTCAAGAAATTACTTTGCTCAACTGCCGACTGAGATGAATCTAGCACACAGGTTATACCATGAAAGACCTAAATAACAGTGCCCTCATTCAGCACGAAGCAGTTTGGAGAGAAATAACTGCGCCCATGTTCCCTAATATTGCTTATAAATGTTTTTACATTTAAAGGGGAATATGATATAGATATGAATAATTTGCATTGGTATGGATTTTAAGGTCAATTTTGTTATATGTATACATATTTTTGATCTTGATTGAGATATTGTGATTGTGTAGTTCATTTAAAAATGTAATGTATAATTAGGAAATATAGGTTGTTAATGGATAATCATCAATAATAGTCAAGCTTGTAGTCATGTTAGATTTTCTAGGTATATAGAGATATTTTTCAGTTAGATAGGCATTCTTCATATCTTTCAAAGACTACAGAATATGGCATTTAATGTTTTAATAACTTAGGGCTTTTCATGACAATTAAACATGTCTGCTCCTGACAGCACCAATCTACTTCAAGAGAAAGATGGGCATCGAAGAGGCTCCTTATGGAGCTTGATAGCCATTTGGGAAAGAAACTGCTCTTGCCTGGACTGATGCATAAACTGGACACAAAGAACCTGCAGAGAGAGGACTGCTGAACTTGCCTAAAGGTGAGATAGTCTTTTGGGGTTCCTGATTCATGAAAGAGTCTGAGAGACATTCTGCAGGACACAGCAGATAGTGACTGAACTGCCTTTGAAATTTCCTGCTTCATGGAAAAGTCTGCTGAGTACTATAGGCCTGTAGGCTGAAGATGGATGCTCCAACGGTACAGAGGAACTTTGGGCGACTGTCCAGGCAGCGAGATGTCTCTGTCATTTCTAGAGTTTGGAAGTTGCTTATTTCTTGTTTGCTTAGGTAGTATTATATCCTTCTGGAGTCTTTGATGGAGTTGAAGAATGGTTAATTATAGTTATAGTTTTCCTTAGTTATAATAAAAGATAAAGTAGATATAAATATTGTAACTGTAATTCTTGCTTGATAACTGTTTTGTTATAAGCAATTTTACTGTGTTAAAGTGAAAGCCTTTCTTTTTGTTTAAACAGAAAAAGGGGAAATGATGGAGGAGGGTCTTCTGTCTATGTGTTACTTTCATTGGTTAATAAAGAGACTGCCTTGGCTTTTTTGATAGGCCAGTCCTTAGGTGGGTGGAGTAGACAGAACAGAATTGTGGGAGAAAGAAAGCAGAGGCAGGCAGTCGCCATGGCTCTCCTACCTGAGATGGACATAAGTTAGGATCTTTCCCGGTAAGCCACCACCTAGTGGTGCTACACAGATTGTTAGAAATGAGTTAGATCAATATGTAAGAGTTAGTCAATAAGAGGCTACAGATAATGGGCCAGGCAGTGTTTAAATGGATACAGTTTCCATGTAATTATTTCAGGTAAAGCTAGCCGGGTGGGCGGTGGGAAGCGGCCCACCATTCCTTTTACATCTGTTAGAGGAACAGATTGAAGCAGTTCGGGGGAGGGGGTTGCTTTTTTGTTTTGTTTGTTTTTGTTTATTCTGTAGGCTGTTTATCCTGCTCATTGTCTTATTTTCTGTGCAAAAGTTTCTCAATTTGTTATGGCCAAATTGTCTATATTTTTTCACTTGAAAGGGGGTGTCTATGTAAAAAAAAAAAACATAAATATGAACATGACCATCAACAAATTCTTTGGTATTCCTGCCTCCCCCTGGTAGTGTGAACTGGATTTAGTGACTTTCTACTGAACAGTAGAACATGAGTAAGCAAAGGTCTGGGTGTGAGGACCCAATCCCAGGGTCTTAAATGCTATACTACTGAACCACATCCCTTTCCCACTGAAAATAACATTTGTTATTTGCTGGGTTTTATTTTTGATAATTTTCATAACGTGCATCCAACATATCCTAAATATATCCCCCCAATTATTTTCTTATTCTCTCTTATGCCCCACTCCTGCTGACCCTCTTGTTTTTCTCAACTGCTCTCCCTCCTGCTTTGTGTGTGTGTGTGTGTGTGTGTGTGCGTGTGTGTGTGTGTGTGTTAAGCACTATGTGGGAAGATATTTGTCTATTTTGTTCAATGAGTTATTGCAGACTTCAAGACTAGTGCCTGACTGTAAGCATTTACTGGGTAAATGATATTACAATTCTCTAGTTGGATGTAGTGGGAAGATTGCAGGGGATGGCAGAGTGGACGCCATTGTCTGTATCTGGACTATCTTCCCAGGGTCCATTGCTGCAGACTTGGTCCCCTGCCCATGGCACTGTTAGAAGGCTGTGGAAGCTTTAAGTGATGCTGCCTGGTGGGGCCGTCTTCTGGGCACACACCTTTCCCCACTCTCTCTTCCTCGCCAGGCCTTTAGTACTTTCCTCACTGTTCATAACAATACACCTGACAGCAAGCAATGGAGGATGCCTTAGTTAGGATTTCTATTGCTGTGGAGAGATACCACGACCTTGGCAACTCTTAGAAAGAAAACATTTAATCCAGGTAGCAGCTTACAATTCAGAGGCTCAGTCCGTTATCATCAGGGCAGAAGCATGGCAGCAGGCAGACAGGCATGGTGGGGGACACATCTAGATCAGAAGGCAACAGGAAGTAGACTCAGGCACTGGGTGTGGCTTAGGCATACATGTGACCTCAAGCCCACCCCCAGTGACACACTTTGTTCAACACGGCCATACATACTCCAACAAAGCTACACCTCCTAATAGTACCACTCCCTATGAGCATATGGGGGCCACCTGCATTCACACTATCACAGAAGGGTTTCCTCTTCCTTACAATCAGAAGAGATACAGTCTTGCTAGTTAGCTTCAGCTGTCAACTTGACAGTCTCAACTGGGGGATTGTCTCAATCAGATTAGCCTATGGGAGCATCTGGAAGGAATTGTCCCAATTGTTAATGGATGCAGGAGGGCCTAGCCCATACAGGCTCTGCCACTCTAGGTCAGCAGGCCTGAGCTGTATGAGAAAATTAGCTGAGTGAGCCAGTAAGCATCCTTTCCCCCATTGCTGCGGGAGCTCCTTCTGCCCCTTCAGCCAATAAATATTCTTTAAGATACCAGCCCACTTGAGCGTGGTCTCTTTTGCTTTAAAAAGCAGCGGTAGCCATGAGCTTACTCTCTTGCTTCAAACTCCACTTCCGACTACTAGAATCCTTTCCTGGTCGCACTGAGGGCCGTTGTCTAGAACAGTGATCTGTAAGTTTTCCCTTTAAATAAACAACCCTTTTATTAATCATAATTCTAAACTGGTGTGGGATTGTTTTGTGACTTACGCCTTCATTTGGTGCTCCAACGTGATGGACTAAACCCACTTAAAAACATGAAAGAGCTTAATTCTAGGCACACAGAAAAAAACAGAGTCTAACACAGCTTTATGCTGTTTGCTGGTGGCGTGCCACAGAGAGATTTTCCTGTCTCAACAATAGAAGCAGGAAAAAAAGCTGTGCCATTTTAAAACAAGGCTTCCTGGGCCCTGCCACCAGTACAAACTCTAGCTATGGAGCATTTGTGGGCCTGGGTGTGTGTGTGCCCACTCAGGGTCAGGAGGAAAGTAGCTAAGACCAAGCCATGGCTCTTCCTGCCTGGATAGATAGCGAGATCGGGTCTCCTAGGCAAGCACAAGCAGGAGAGCATGGTGGATTCCTGCCACCATACACAGAGATGATTCCAGGCTGTGCAGTGCTCTGTGTGGCAGATTTGGCTGTAACTCAGATAAAAAGAGTTTCTGTGCTGCTCGCTCATTCTCAGAGTTAAAGTGCAGAGTGTGGCCCCAGAACTAGCAAAAATGGTATGGCTGCTATTTTGAAATTGGAAAGAGGTAGAGCCAACATCCAGGGCAGCTGCAATCAAGATGCTTAGCATTTTAAAAAGCTCTTCAAGACTGTAGAGAATTACAGACAATGCAATAGGACAGATTCAGACATAAAAGACCTCTAAATGGGTCACAGTGTTGGATAAATGTATGCAGGCTTGGGAGAAAGAAGAAAAAGAGTATAGAGAGTCATAAAATAAAGTTAATGCTTTAAAAAAGGATAAAGTCTTTAAAGAGACAGAGTACAAATAGTCATAGATTAAAAGAAGTATAGAAAATAAGCCACATAAAAATGGAAAATTTACAGAGTCTGGATTCTGTATATTATTCTGTTTTCTTTAAATTTTTGACTGTGAAGGAGCTAAGTACAGAGAGACCTTTCATTGTGTGGGCTGCTAAGCTAAACCAGCATGGATATTATAAAGGTATTATGACTTCAGAATTTGGGTCTAAGGATATGGTGCTTCGGAAAAGAGGTTCTTTTGTTTTCACAGAAGATGAGAACCTGTGGATTGCCTCCAGGCAAATATGGTTTGATAGCCCACACCCTCCTGAAAGGTTGCTGTAAACACCCTCAAAAACTTACTTTGCTTAACTGCCGACTAAGATGAACCTAGAATACAGGATACACCAGGAAAGACCTGATTAGCAGCGCCCCCATACAGCATGAAGCAGTTTAGAGAAAAAAAAACTACGCCCATATTCCCAAATATTGTTTATAAATGTTCTTTTACATTTAAAGGGGGGTATGATATAGATATGAATAATTTGCATTGGTATGGATTTGGCTTTATTGATATAAATTTAAAGTCAATCTTGTTATATGTATATTTCTGTTCTTGATTGAGGTATTGTGATTGTGTAGTTCATTTAAAAATGTAATGTATAATTAGGAAATATAGGTTGTTAATGGATAATCATCGATAATAGTCAAGCTTGTAGTCATGTTAGATTTTCTAGATATATAGAGATATATTTCAGTTAGATAGGCATTCTTCATACAGAATATGGCATTTAATGTTTTAATAACTTAGGGCTTTTCATGACAATGAGACACATCTGCTCCTGACAGCACCAATCTACTTCAAGAGAAAGATGGGCATCGAAGAGGCTTTTTATGGAGTTTGATAGCCATTTAGGCAAGAAACTGCTCTTGCCTGGACTGATGCATAAACTGGACACAAAGAACCTGCAGAGAGAGGACTGCTGAACTTGCCTAAAGGTGAGATGATCTTTCGGGGTTCCTGATTCACGAGTCTGCGAGACATTCTGCAGGATACAGCAGATAGTGACTGAACTGCCTTTGGAATTTCCTGCTTCATGGAAAAGTCTGCTGGGTACTATGGGCCTGTAGGCTGAAGATGGATGCTCCAACGGTACAGAGGAACTTTGGGTGACTGTCCAGGCAGCGAGATGTCTCTGTCATTTCTAGAGTTTGGAAGTTGCTTATTTCCAGTTTACATAAGTAATATTATATCCTTCTGAAGTCTTTGATAGAGTTGAGGAATAGTTATAATAGATAGTTATAATAGGTATAATAGTTATAATAGAATATATATACACATATATATAATAGATTGTTACAGTTTTCCTTTGTTATGATAAAAGATAAAATAGATCTAAATATTGTAACTATAATTCTTGCTTGATAACTGTTTTGTTATATGTAATTTTACTATGTTAAAGTTAAAGCCTTCCTTTTGTTTAAATAGAAAAGGGGAAATAGTGTAGGAGGTTCTTCTGTTTATGTATTGCTTTCATTGGTTCATCAATAAAGAAACTGCTTGGCCTAATAAGGCAGAACTTAGGTAGACGGGGAAGACAGAACTGAATTCTGGGAGGAAGAAAGCAGAGGAGAGAGCTGCCATGGAGCTGCTAGGTCAGACATGCTGAATCTTTCCCGGTAAGCCACGATCTCATGGTGATATACAGATTATTAGAAATGGGCCAGGTAGTGTTTAAACGAATACAGTTTCTGTGTGGTTATTTCGGGTGTAAGCTAGCTGGGTGGCCAGAACCAAAGGGCCTGCACTCTCTTCAATACCCCATGGTCCCTGCTTCTACTCCCAGTTAAGTTCCTGCCCTAGCTTTTCCTCTATGATGGCCGGTGTCAGGAAACACAAGCCAAATAAACCTGTTCTTCATTAGTGTTTGACCACAGCGACAGAAGGTAAACTAGAGCAGCGCATCATGGTCAGGGAGGCGGATGGGAACAGAAGTGTGCTATGCCCAACACTGCCTACGCTCGGGAAACAAAGATGAACCCTGGCTTCCTTCTCTGCTCTATTCCAAGACCACAGTCCACAGGGTGATGCTGCCCACAACCAGGGTAGATTTTCCCTCTTCAGTGAAAACTCTCTCCAAACCCCTCACAGACACACCCCGAGGTGCCCCTTAGATGATGCTCAGTCCAGTCTAGTTGATATTAAAAATTTACACTGGCAACTTCTCACCCACGATGAGATTTTATTTAGTCACGTGCTCCCACCATGTCTCACTGGAAATGCAAAGCAGCAGGTCACACACCCTCTAAAACTGTCAGGCAAACGAAACCTTTACTCTCTGTGAGTTAACTGCCTTGGGTATTTTTTTATAGTAACAGAAAGCTATGGGTCACTATGAAGAAACCAACAAAAAACCTGGGACAGCCCACACCACTTAGCAGAGACTGGAATTAGGGAAAAGTCCAAGCACTTGCCTCATGGAGAGCTGAGAAAAGACAATTTCATGGTTTCTTTTTCAAAACAAAGGTTCTGGTGACAGCATACACTGTAATAATTCATAACCACGGCTTAAGCTTTTGTGATTCAGGCCCAAGAACAAGGGCCCTCTGAGAACCACCCAGCAGTGGACCCGGGAACCCGAATGCACTGGAGAGATGGCTGTCTACCTACCTGCCAACCTGGGGACAGTTAAGCGCAGTGGCCGGCTGACAAGCAAGATCAACTATTAGCCCTGTGGTGGGCTGATGGTGTCCTGCTCAGGGTAGCCCACTCTCAACTGCAGAGAGTATGAAGGAAGCTGTCGGGTTCAAGGTGGTAAATAGGGAAGAACTAGAATCCTCAAGAATGGAGAGACGGGAGATAAGGGTGTTCCTGGCTAGTTTTTGTCAACGTGACTTAATTGGAAGTCATCTGAGGAGAGACACTCTCAACTAAGAAAATGCCTTCATAAAGTGCCTCCCTGGACAGGTGGCCCAAAGTTGTATAAAAAAAAGCAGGCTGAGTGAGCCATAGGAAGCAAGCCAGGAAGTAACCTTCCTCCCTGTCCTCTGCATCACCTCCTGCCTCCAGGTTCCTGCTTTGAGTTCCAGCCCTGGCTTCCCTCAGTGATGGACGTTTTAAGATATAAGATGAAATAAACTCTTTCCTCCATACTTTGCTTTTGTTTGTGGTGTTTTAGCACAGCCACAGAAACTCCAATGGAGACAGTACCTCCACAAATGCACACAATTTGTTGGGTTTTTAGCTGTTTGGGAATTGTCTTAGATTGAGTTTCAGTTGCTGTAAAGAGACACCATGACCCACAGCAACTCTTACAAAGGAAAACATTTAACTGGGTGGTTTACAGTTCAGAGGTTCAGTCCGTTATCATCACGGTGGGACATAGTGGTTTGCAGGCATACAAGGTGCTGAAGAAGGAACTGAGAATTCTACATCTTTGATCCACAGGCAAGAGGGAGTGGTCTTGGACACTGGGTGTGGCTTGAGCATATGAGACCTCAAAGCCCACCCCCACAGTTTCTTCCTACAACACAGCCATACCTATTTCAACAAAGAAGCACCCCCCTAACAGTGCCGATCCCTATGAGCTTATGTGGCCAATAACATTCAGACTTGTAGTTAGCTTTTTTTACTCTTTGCTCTTTCAGGACCTGTCACCCAGGTATATTCTATATACCTTTCTTCTTACTCCGTGGCTGGCTGTATGACTGGGTGACCGATCCCTGGCATCCCCTCTCTTCCTTTCCTCAATCCTTTCTTCTTCTTCTATTTATTCTCTCTTCCTGGCAGCCCCACCCATCCACCTCCCACCTAGTTATTGGTTGCTCGGCTCTTTATTAGACCAATCAGGTGTTTTAGGTAGGCCAAGTAACACAGCTTCAGAGTTAAACAAATGCAACATAAAAGAATGCAACATGTCTTTGCATCATTAAAGAAATATCCCACAGCATAAATGAACGTAACACATCTTCAACTAATATTCCACAACACAAACTACCACGGGTATTAATGCTGGTGGAATACTTGCGCTCTCTAGTGTTCTGGAAATGTCAGAGGGAATCAAGCAGTTCAGCTGGAAAGCGGGAAAACAGACGTGAATGGGGAATCTGGGTTTATTCTTCAAATGCTCAGAAAACGAAACTGCACTGAACAATCCCAGTAATTGGGAATTAGATGCAGCAAAATCAGGAGTTCAAGAGTTGCCTGCACTATATGAGACCCTGTTTATAAAAAAAAAAAATGGCCACAGCTATATTCATGGTTCCAGTGCAAATCTAAACCATTCCATAAGTGTTTTGTTTGAGTTTTTTGTGTTTCTTTGTTTTGTTTTAATCTTTGGGATCCCGCTTCTCTTTAGAAAGCAGTCTTTCTTCCGACTTGCGCATGTAATGCCTTGAAAAGGGTTTTAACACTCAGGTGGGGACGAGTCATGCACCAGTAAACGTTGTTCCTAGTTGCCCTGGGAGGACTAGCAGGCAACTGCAGGCCTGAGTGGTGGGCCAATCAGATTTGGCCACAGGCAGGGTCCAGTTTGGTCCAATGAAGAAACATGGTCATTTGACAAGCTTATCCCAAACCAAGAGTGGGTTAGCGCGGTAACATTCTGAAGCTCCTCCCTCTTCTTCCTGCGGCGAGGGTCCGTTGCATATAATCCACAGAAAGAGTTGTTAGGTCTTCAAAACATCCAGCACCTTCACTTTCTTCCTGATGGGCTCTAAATGAAATAACTTTACCTGAGAGATGTGTGTAGTTCTTTGATAAGGACAACATCTGCCAGCAGATGGCAGCATCAACCAAGTATCGAGGTGGTGAAGCCAAAATCTGCTCTGGAGTTTGAAGAACGTGAGAAGTGTACAACATAGTTTTTTGTGCTGTGGCCTCTGAACCAGCTGGGGAAGGGTTTACCTCCGCCTTCACTATTCCTGCTGGGCACATTCCAGTCATGGTCCTGTGCCGCGTAAAATTCAGGGGTCCCGACCTTAGCGGTGGCATTTATTTATTCTTTTTATTGATCTTATGATATTATTGTCTTGTTTTTACTTTAAGACAAGATCTCATTTAGCCCGGGCTGACCTCAGATTGTTAAGGACACTTAGTGTGGCTCTAAACTTCTGACCCACCCGTTTCCAGTCATGCACCACTACGCCCGATCTATGTAGCGCTGGGGACAAACTAGGCAAGCACTCTAGCACGCATGCGCACACACACTGGCTAGGGAGGGCAGCCTGATGTCTGATGACGAAGTCTTGATCTCGGGAAGTGATTTCCTCCCTTCTCATATCCATTGACCTGAAGATGGATGACAGCTATCTTTATCCCAGTTAATTGTAGAGAGCTCTACTGCCTTCCACTGGGGTGCTAGCTCCCCCTAGGTTTAATTATCCTACACAGGGACATGTCTTCTAGGGGAGAGCGGAAATTTGGTTTGGCCAAACTCTCCAGGAGGCCAAGTCTGACTTCCCAATACGACTGCACAGAAGGAATCACACATAGCATAAACTCCTAATAGTACTCTGAACCCAAAGGACTCCATTCGCTGTAGGCACTCAATACTAACCAACCTTAAGTCTCCGCTGGCCCCAGTTCAAACCCAATCCCAAGAGAGTCACTAAACACCTGGAAGACTCTAGATCCCTTCTCAACATGAGCCTCAACTTTGTCCAGACAACCCCAAGCAACAGTTATCTGCTCACAGTGCAGAGCCGCCCAGGCTTCGCGTCCGCTCACCGTGTGGCATAAGGGACCTGAGCTTTGAGGGTAAACAAACTGGGATCCTAATCCCGAAACTCATATACCACTGACATGTATAAAAAATAAAAATGCTGCCCGCCAAGTTCTTAAAGCACATCCTATTATGGTTTTTTCCGCTGTTCCAGCAACTGACTCCCATTGTCGTCTAAATTTACGTATGCTACCCAACACACAGCCTTTGCTAATTGTGTTTGTTTGAATAAGAAGGGCCTCCATAGGCTCAGGTATTTGTTTAGTCATCAGGGACTGACTGGCACTACTTGAGGATTAAGAGGTGTGGCCTTATGGGAGTGGGTGTGGCTTTGGTAGAGGGCCGGTGTGGCCTTATGGGAGTGGGTGTGGCTTTGGTAGAGGGCCGGTGTGGCCTTATGGGAGTGGGTGTGGCTTTGGTAGAGGGCCGGTGTGGCCTTATGGGAGTGGGTGTGGCTTTGGTAGAGGGCCGGTGTGGCCTTATGGGAGTGGGTGTGGCTTTGGTAGAGGGCCTGTCACTGAGGGAAGATTTCAAGGTTTCAAAAAGCCTAGGTATATTCACTGTCTCTTGCATGCTCTCCTCCTCCCCTCCCAGCCCCCCTTTCTCTGCTGCACATGAGGAATGTAGCTCTCAGCTACTGTTCCAGCCTGCCATGCCATAACAAGCTTCTAAAACTATAAGCAAGCCCCTAACTAAATGCTTTCCTTTATAAGACTTGCCACGCTCATGTGTCTCCTCACAGCAATAGGACAGTGACTAAGACACTGGCACATTCTTTGAAGGAAACGTATGAAATTTATGCCCTGGCAATGCCAAAGCATACATGGGCTACCTGAATATGGCAGTTCTGTTGAACTTGTCCATATTGGGTTTCATGACCTAAGTTGATAAGGGCAACTGACCAACCAGGTCTCTTCCTCAAGAGGGCACTAGATCTCATTACAGATGCTTGTGAGACACCATTGTGAGCCACCATGTGGTTGCTGGGAATTGAACTCAGAACCTTTGGAAGAACAAACAGTGCTCTTAACCCTGAGCCACCTCCCCAGTCTCCATATCCTTCAGACTGTTTGCCCTTACTTACCTGTCACATTCCTGTGCTTCTGCACTTAATCATGCTTTCTTGAACTTTCCCCAGCTGCTAAGGTTCTCAAGGATGAAGACAATGGATGTAGGGAAGACTCAACACATATTTCTGAAAGCAGGCTGGAATTAGCTACAACCAACTTGCGGGTCTCATCCTTCCTGAGACACTGTCCAAGTGGCAAACCAGACTTCTTTGTTGGCCTTGTCCTTGGGTCTTTCCTCCAGGTTCGTAAATGTCACACTGAAAGGTACCAGGAGGAAGGTGCTACCAACTGGAATGTCTGGCAAGCTGGGAGACAAAGGGACCAATAGCATCCAAGAAGTTGGACAGGTACCAGTTCAGGTCCCTACCCTGCATGTATGCTAACTAGGTACATTCCCCAAGATTATGACTGCCCTCCTTGCTATTCACTGCAATTTCACAGCACTTCCTTTGTCCACACACGAGTGTGCACATTTGTCTATGTGCATGTGGCACATGGAAGTCAGAAATAGACGTCTAGTGTCGCTCACTCACAATCACTCTTGGACTGTTTTTAGGGTCACTCACTGTACACTGAACAGCCAGCAGGTTCTTCTCTGCTTTCCCGTGCTGAGGATAATGTGCCGTGGGTCGGAGCCTCTGGTTTGCACAGCAAGCACCCTGCCAAGAGGTATCGGCCCATCCTCCGACGTCTATTTCGCTTCTGGCATCTTCATCAAGCACTGGCAAGCCTCCTTTGCCTGCAGCCCATTCTCCACTCACCACCTGGTTGAGCATCATCGCTCAGGCATGCCAAATTCGTCACCTCCAATCATTACTCTGGGGACACTTGTTCTCAGGGACCTTGAACCACAGGCTACTCATGACCTCTTGGGAATAAAAACCACTACAAGGGTCAGCTACTCTCTAAGATTCTTAAACCTCAGTTTATTTAGTTCCCAGAATAGCCACGGCCTCCAGGGACTGGCTAACCACAAGTATTGCTTAGTGACAGTTCATCTCCATGAGGCTTCACAACTTGGGAACACACCCCACACCTTAAGCATCTTTGCAATTCTGGTTTGTGGCACCCCTGTCTACAGCTGCCAAGGAGTTCTTCAAATACAAACAGTGGTTCTGGTCATGGCAGAGGGTGGGCATGCCACACTGATGGGTTTCTTATGAGAGAGCATCTCCACAAAACATCAAGATTCCAACACATAGAGATGTCAAGATGAACACACCAGACACACCTCCCCACCACTTTCCTTCCTGGAAAACAAGGGCTAGACTAACTTTGACACCAATAGCACCCAGCAATAATTAACCCTGTAGAGACTGGGGCTTCCTCTGCAGGGCACTTCTCAGAGAGGAAAGCTGCTAACTTCCACAGGTCTTATGACTTCTGGCCCTCCAGGGAAGTATACACTGACCCTGAGAAAATGGGAGAACACTGGACCACCCACATGGGTGAACAAGACCTCCTGTGAGGTGTCAGGGGGAGGAAATGTTCGCTTCGGGAAGCTAAGAGATAAGGGACGGGACTTAATCTCTCTTTTAACCTAGCTGAAATTTCTGTTGTTGCCTTTGCTCTGGTGGTAGGCCCTCCCTGGCAAGAAGAGGCTACACAGTCTGTGTGCAGTCGACACGCCAAAGTGTTGGGTCCTTCCATACACCACCACACGCATTCCAGCGTCCTTTGTAAGGAGCTGGAAATCAGTTGGAGAAAAGGCGGGCAAAAGATCTGACCACTGAGGCCCGCTGGTAACAAACCACTATAATTCCAGAACCTACACACAGCATACTCACCCCTCAGCAGGTCCTGTAGAGAGAGACACCCAGCATACCACTCAGTCTGGCTGTCAGGACTCCTAAAAACTGCTCTTCTTTAGCGACTGGTAAATCACATTCACACACAAACGTACCTGCTATGCCCGTAAAGGGACCCTTAACATCACCCGCACTCATCTTGGCTCCCCGAGACCTTTGAAACACTCAGTACCCATTTCCTCCCATTCTCATTCCCAGATACAACGTTTCCTCCGAGCCTCCCCCTGCAAGGACCACTGATGAGCAATCGGAAGCAATCTGCTCAGGCTACCGTTTTTAATAGGTACATGGTACAGTTCAGCAAAATCCTTAAGGCAGAGAGATTATCTCCTCTGCATGCCCTAGAAGCAGCACACACAAACAGATGATTGACAGTACTAGGTGCCCGTGCATCAAAGGCTCCCCAATGGCGCAGGCACAAGGGGAAAGGTGACTACCTAGTCGGACAAAGGTAATAATACTTGCTGCTAAAAACAAGAATCACAGAGTAGCAGAGTCCTACCCCAGTCCCGCGGAGAACGACTTTATCTCCATCCAGACTTCTCAGCAGTAAACAGGAAGGCTGCCCTGCTTACCTAGAGAGCTGGAGTGATAAGCACAAGAGATAGCGAGATAGCGTAAAGGAAAGTTCACCGTAGGCAGGGAACAGAGAGTAACTGCGTTATCGCTTCAAGTTGAAAACAGTTCCAGACAGGGCCCAACCTTGGGCCTAGGGTAAAAGTGGCTTTTATTTCCTCTCAGGGAAAGAAGTAAAAAGGGTAGCTTTCCCAGGTACCCCAACCCAAGGAAAGGGTGGGTGTGCTCCAGAGGTTGGGGCTGGAATTGCCAGATGATCATCCTGACGGGTTCCTCTGTGTCCACTTCCTGGCACCGGATGCGGGGTGTGGGCAAGAATCATTCCCCTGGAGTAGCAGCTCAGTATCAACAGAGGCACAAGGAGGTATGGGCTGGTGTTCACAAAATGGAAGGCGGAACAGGGGCCGAGTGAGGAGCAGGACTGGGTCGCCCACACCCAGCATCTGCCTGGTGTTACGGCCTGACTGCTGTGGCTCTCCTTCCAAGGGCCTCGGGGGCCAGGGGCATCACTCCGTCCTATGGCTGGTCCCTTAAATGTCCATCTCAAACTGTGACTCTTCCCCTGTGGAGAGAAAAGGCAGAGGACCAATCAGCAAGAGGCAAATGGAAGCCCTCCAGGTTCAGAGGCCAGGAGTTTATTCTCATAGGTCCGATAGAGGTATGCATGCTGCCAAAGAAAAGCTGACTAGGCTAGGAAACTAGACTTCCTCAGAAGGGAGGTGATGGCGCTGAATTGTCTATAAATTCCATTTTCAATCCGTGGCCATGGGCTAGAGCTTTGTTTGTGTCCAGTGAAAGAAAGCTAAAACTATGCACCCCTAGCCTGACACTATATGGAGCTACCAGGCCACTATTTGGGGGTTCATAGTTAGATACCATCAGAAACAAGGAGCAGGGCAGGTTTACCCCGCCAGCAAGGGTAAAGAACAGCTTTCAGTTCACTGTGACAATTTCAGACATAGCCTAACTTAATTCACTGCCATCCCTGATTGGAGGTAAAAAAGTAAAGGTGCAGGACAGTGTGCAATCACCAAGAATCCCTCCAACCTTGAACGTGGCAGGGAACCACACATGTAGCCTGGGAACCACCTGTCATGCGGCTCTCTGCACGCAGTCAAATTCACCTTCCCATTGCTACCCAGCTCCCTTCCCACCAGAGTAAACAGGAACCACATCCCACAGGGCCAGGGGGTGTCAGGAGCTCGCCGTGTGAGTCTGGGGTACTGCCATCAGAGAGGGAAGTCAGAGGTGGTATTCCTGACTGGGGGTGCGCAGGCATGCTTCTGTAAACAGAGAGCTCAGAAGCTCTGACCAGCTAGTCGCTCCGCGTGCTGCCACAAACACATGTTCACACCCCACACGCAGCTGCCAGGGTGTCTGCTTTGATTACTTTGGGGAGGAGGGGGAACCAGGAAGGACCTAGCTATATAAATGTCAAAGTTTCAGTAACAATAGGAGGCATTGTCCGCCTGTCTCCACCAATAATCCACTGAAGGACCAGTCACCGGCAAGGAGGTACTGGTGTTTATTTTTTAATCTTGTAGACATGTATGTTCCTAGAGGGGACATGCACCGTGTCTTTGATAAGTTGTCTCCAGCTCCACATACACAGCCACGGGGCTCCAAGCGTGGCGCCGTGTGTGTGGTGGGGCGTGGCAAGCAGTGACACAGAAAGGCAGGCGGATGAGGGGTACTGTATAAAGCCATGGCCATTCTCCATCAGTTCCTCATTAGTGGCCCTGCCTGATGCATCCACCAGCAGCTGCACACGGGTCCTTGGAGCTTTGAAGGGGGCAAGCAGAGCTCTGCTTCCCACCAGTGCCCCACCCCCTAGGCTCCCTCACGGCTCCTCTGAGGAGGGTGAACAGTCACCATCACCCTCCTTCCCTGAAACTTGGAATTCCCCAGAGAAGACAGACAACGCAGAGCCTGCACAGGCCCAGCACCCACCGCCTGCCCGCTTGTCTTCCGGGCTGTGCAGGTGGCTCTGGCTGACTTGCATGGGAGGCTCATCGCTGGTGGGGCTAGTGACCCCAGGAATGGCTGGCAGGTCCTTTGGGGGTGTTTTGGTCACAGGTGAGTTCCGACACTCCATCAGGAACTTCCGGTCATAGATGATCCTGGTTCCTGGTGGGAGAGGTAGAAATACAGATGTTGAGGTCATCTGGAGCCCCTTGCCTGTTGTCTTTTCCACTTCCTGGAAGTGTGGCCACAACAGAGGCAGCAGGTTCTTTTAGACAACCTGGACCAAGGGGGAGTAAAGCTGGCCCTGGGACCTGGCCAACCTGGCCACAGTCCTGCTCCACTGCCCACCCCAACACCACTTGGGGTGCCTCTCCCTCACAGACGGTTTGCTGGCTACCAAGATGCGCCTTTGCTTTCTCAAAGATCTGAAAATCCTATGTAAACTCTACAGTCCCTCCATTCAATCACACGCCAGCTCCCTGTCAATTAATTACCCACGATAAGCAGATCCCACGGAAAAGAGGGCCCTGTAGTTAGTCATTACACCCTATATCCTGCAGAACCCCGTAGGTCGCTCATCCAGAACAGAAAGGCAGTGGGTGACTCCCAGCAGCAGGAGACGTATCCCTGCCCAGTCTTTGCAGAAATAGGAAACACTCGATCTACTCCAAAAAGGTCTTAGGCTGAGCCCGCCCCAAACCCCCACTACATCGACCTGCATCAACCCCATAAGGGCTAATATGAAGGTCACCCCCACTCTACCCAAGCTCCTATCACAAGTTAGTCTTATTCCCCAGTGAGGACCAGCCTCAGTGAACTAGTCTCTAGCAGTAAACCATACCCAGGACCCTTCACCTCCACCCACGCAGCTCCCTCCTCAACATATAACGGAGCATTTCCCAAGGTAAGGGAGCAAGACCCTTGTGTTTAAATGCTTGATCTATAGGGAACTGCACTGTTGAAGGAAGTGTGTCACTGTGGGGGCGGGCTTTGAGGTCTCATATGCTCAAGCCACACCCAGCGTGGGACGGCTCCTCCTGCTGCCTACAGATCAAGATGTAGAACTCTGAACACCACGTCTGCCTGCACACAGTCGCGCTCTCCACCATGATAATGGACTAAACCTCTGAAATAAAGCCAGCCCCAACTAAATGTTTTCCTTTATAAGAGTTGCCGTGGTCATGGTGTCTCTTCACAGCAACACAAGCCCTCACTAAGACAGTGGGAGACCCACGAGGTGAGGGTAAGAAATGAACTTATCCTCGGCTCCCTGTGGCCTCAAACACAGCACCACGGCGCCATGGTCTATTTTTAACCCCTCAACAGCAGATACCGAACGCTTCCTTTCCAACGAATCTCAAGTCTTAGGTTCCAAACCTCCAGCAGACAATGGCATCCAGCTGGAATTTAAAAACTGTCTTTGCATTTCTATTTATAGCTACCTTCTGCTGAGGACAAAGAAAGCTGGTTTCTCAAATGCACTAGTTGTATCTGGTTTCTTCGTAACAGAGAGTGTATTTCATAAACTACAATATTATATAATGCGGTACCACACGTAATAAAGTAAGGGTTGGAGAGATGGCTCGGTTGACCAAGGCATCTACCTGCCAGGAAGCCTTATGACCCGAGTTCAAAACCAGGAACGCACATAGCAGGGGAGAAGCAATGCCCACAAGCATGCTTATGTCTTCTCACCTCCACATGCATGCTGGATATGCACCCACCCCCACCCACCCCCACACTCTCATTCCTTCCCTTTCTCCATACACAATTTCTCCGTAATATTTTAATTCAATGAATTCTGGCTTAGGATTAGTCCATACACATGCTGCTGCCGTCTTCTCCCACTTATTTAAATGAATGGCTTTCTTGACACGGATGATGGTTTTGAACCATCTGGAGAATGATACACGAATACTCCTGGTTTTAAGTGAGTAAGTACACAGTACGCCAAGGTAAAGAATAACTAGCGAGAGAGATGGATAGATGGGCAAATATTAAACCAACCAAACGTGCAGCGGAAATGGACTTCAAGGCAGCTAGCTGGAGTTCCCAACACAGAGAGCAAGTCGGCAACCTCATCTGAGGCAGATGGTCCCCTCAGGTGAGGCTCCCAAGGAAGAACAAAGAGCAGACAGGAAACAGTCGGCTGTTAACAACATCCAGCAGTAACCAACTGGGGAAGCTGAGGCAGGCAGCTGGAGTTCCCAATTGAGCTCCCTCCAGGGATGAGCTTTTCAGGGTTGAACTTCCCAACTTCCCGCATCTCCCTCCTCCCTCGGCAGGCTGCAGGCCTGCCTTTATGACTCGGCGGGCGGCGTAAACAGTGACCTTGGTTGGCAGTGGTTCACCGCCCAGCCGCTCCCTAGCTGTTCAGCGGCAATTTCACTCTGGTTTGTTTTGCTGTTCTCTTCCCTCCTGTGACACAGGGGCATGGCCATCTAGACGGCCGCCTGGGAGGGCAAGGGCTGCGAGATAAACTGTCTGGGTGTGAAAGGGCAGAGGATGACCCAGCTTCTACTGCCAACTGTGCCAACACAGTGTGCACCGCAGATGACTATAAAAACAAAGAACAGATTAGAACCGAAAAGTGTTGAATACGCTTTACGTCCTTCAGTGGGAAACACTCAGCCAAGATATCACGCTTCGTAAGCAAGGTCCTCTCAGTATGAAAAGTTGTTTTCATCTTTAATAAACAGTCAAATTACATGTATGCCAAAAAGTCTTTAAATATATTTGATTTCATCAGTTAATGTTTGATTTGCGTATCTATTTCATAGACCGACACACCTAGGAGGGTATTTAAAAAAAAAATCACACTAGGTTAGGCAAAAGTGGTTTAAGAAGTCCTGATCACGAGGTGTGGTGGCACTTCCTGGCCAAAAGATCTTTGTGAGTCCAAAGCCAGAATGATCTACGCACCAAGCTCCTGGACAGCCAGAACTACGTAGAGACCCTGTCTCCTAGTATAGGACCCTAGGGAGGTGCACCTTTGGGAGTGCCTGTGAGGACACTCCAAGAGAGGATTACCTGAGGGTAGACCCACCCTCACGGCTGGGAAGCCAGCAAAGCGCCAGCTCGCCCCTTCTCTCTGCCGCCTGTCTACCCTAAAGACCTGCCTCTACCACACTCTCCTGCTGCCAGGATGTTCTGCCCGAGGGCAATGACTGTGGACTGAACTCAGAAATCACGAGCCAAAATAAATATTTCTGTTTTTAAGTTTTTCTGTCAGGGATTTGGTCAGTGATGAGCAAAAAAAAAAAAAAAAGTAAAGTATATTTAAAACAACAACAAAAACAAACCTGTAGAGGTGAACAGTGTGTACGCGCTGAGTCAGCTGTGTAGCTGGATGCAGAGCTTACTGGGTGCTGGGGTGAGAGTTCAAAGTTCAGTGTTAAACTGCGTGGAGCAACATTTTATTTCTGAGTCCTGAAACACAACTGTCTCATTTACTAGCTCGACTGACTCTGGACAAGCTACCACTTTGTCTACCTGTGCCTCGTTGACCTCTCAAAGACCTCAAAACGGGCCTGTTGATATCTTCAGCTTCTGGTGTGGCTTACAACAGTGGCCCACCCGAGGGAGCCCGGTACATACACTAGCAATCATCTGTCCATAAAGGTTTAAGGTGAGAGCCAATCCTGTTGGCGGAGGTGTGGGCGAGTCAACCCTGATGTTATGAGCATGGGAGAACTGTCCCCATTACTGATCTGTCTTGAGGCAGCATAGGTGGGGGAGAGAGGCCCTCCCACACCACAGCCCATTAATGCCTTAGGCAGGTGGGAGAGCTGACCCTAAGGTCACAAGAGCAGAACTGGCCCCACCCACCCTACTGGAAAGCCCATCCTAGTGGGCAAAGACAGGGGAGAGCTGGTGGGCTGACCAACCCTGCAACTACCCAAGCCCAGAACCAGGACTATGCGTTGGCCCACCCCAACACCCACCCCATCCGTGATCTGCTGGAGCAAAGGACGGGAGGAGAGGGGTGGGGTCAGTCCTGGGGACACAGGGCTGCAGATTCCCACAACACAGAGCGGCAACAGGATGTCCAGGAAGAGTCCCAGTAAGAGCCCAGCATCAATGGTACAGCAGGGACCAGGGGCCTCAAACCAGACCAATGGTTCTTTTCAATAAACGCCTACGTGTAAAAATGTCTGCAAAGGGGTTTACAGTTTACTGCGTGACTCGCTGTGTCACACTGCAGCTTCCATGGCGAGATTGTTCCCTTCCTTTTTTTTTTTTTTTTTGTTGTTGTTGTTTTATTCTGGGGTGGGGCGAGAGATGGCTGGGATCGGGAGGCAGGATGTGAAAGACACAGAGAATAAAGAAAAAGGATTTAAGGTGACAAGCTGTACCAGCTGCTCAGACCTGCCCTGCCCACAACAGGACGCAATCTCAAGGCCACAGAGTGAACACAGCAGAAGGAAGGGAAGCAACCCAGAAAGAGACTTGAGGGCAGTGTGGGGCGGGAATGGGAATCCTCCATCTCTCTCCAACACACAGAACATGGGAACCATCGTGAATTTAGCATAGTTGACAGTCTTTAGGACCTTAAATTTAGGAATGTACAAAATATAAAGTCCTTACTAAAGGCAAGCATGGTTTAATACCGATGCCACTTTTCCTGGACACGCAAGTGAGGGAACATTCACCAAGGATCTGGGTTTCTCACCTCTCAACCAGGGGTGCTACGCTGGGCTCAATGAAGCTATATTTAAAGCACTAGCCATCACCAACTATTTTTAGAACTCGTTGTTGGCAGGCCCTTAATGTGCAAATTGCATGGGCCTCGGAGGCAGAAGCCCTGAGCTCAAACTGGGAATCACCACCTCAATTTCTGGGTCCCAGATCTTTCTGTATCACAGGAAGAAGAAAACAGAAAACTCACACCTCGAAATGCCAATATTCCTGAGAGCTAGGGTAACAGCTCATCTGCCTTACATGGACAAAGCCCTGGGGGACCGAAAAATAAATAAAAATAAGCCAGACATGGTGGTGCATACTCAAATCCCAGCACTCGGAAGACAGAGGCAATAGGATCTCTGTGAGTTTGAAGCCAGTCAACAAGTGAGTTTCAAGATAGCCAGGACTATGTATAGACACCATCTCATGGGTAAATAAATAAATAAACAAACAAACAAACAAATAAATAAATGGCTGGACATTATCCCAGCACGGGGGAGATGTGGGCTGGAGAGCCAGGAGTTCAAGACCAACCTTCACCACACAGCATGTTTGAGGCTGGTCTGGAATACATAATGTCTCTGTCTCAAAAACAAAACAAAACAAAACAAAACACATAGACAGCCAGTCACCCCCATGCCAATGTTCTCACCCTGGGAACATTAAAGGTCACCAGGCTTTTACATAGGTTTTTAAATCTGTGTCCAGAACAAGATCAGTCGTTCCCTGGACAAGACCCTTGCTTTGAGTCCTTGTCCTTTCCCCTAAGGTTTTCCCCCATTCTGCTACTGGATGTGACTTCTGAAAACTGAGCCTCGCTGCCACCCTTCCCTCGGCATCCCTAACAGGAGCACAGTTTCCCCTACACAAGAGGGCAGGTGTAGGGGAGTACAGGATGGACCTCCTACCGCAACTCTGCAGTGGTCTCACACACTGCCCAAGCCACACAACTGTCACCCACATTCAGAGGGCCCAATCTGGGCTGGGCAGTCTCTTAAGCTAGCAGAAGACTTACTAGGGGGAAGTGTTCTATGGAGGGACAGGAAGTGAGGTATGATGATTCATCCCAGCACTTGAGAGGTAGATGCAGGATCAGCTATGTGACAAGGTGATGTCATTCTCCCCTACACAGTGAGTTTTCCAACACCAGCTTGGGCTCAAAACAAAAAGAAAAAAAAGAAGAGAACAAAAACCAAAAACACACACAAATCAAAATAATAATAATAATTTCTCAGAGGTCAGGTATCTAATGAAACTACCAGATACTGTATGAGGGAAATCAGTCAGGAGCAAAGAGCCTCCATTCTTCCTCAGAGGCTCTGACCAGGATAAGGCCTCTGGAGTGGATCCTGATCCAGTCTCACTGGAGAAAGTGGAAATCTAGGCGGAGACCCACAGACGGAAGCCAGTAAGAAGGTAAGAGAGAAGGGGGCCATCTGCAGGCCAAGAAGAGAGGCCTCAGCAAGAAACAATTTTACTCTCATCTTAGATCTACAGTTACCAACAGTGAGGGAAGGAGTTTCACTGCTTACACTACCTCGATGGTGGGATTTTCATATGATAGCCATAGCTATCAGAGACTGGCTGGAGCTTCCCTTTTTTGGTGCCTGGGATTAAACCGAATCTCAGACACACTTGTTCTTCTACTCTGATCCAAACACACATTCTCTTTAAGTAGGACATCTATTTGGTTCATTTGAGTGTTCTGTGACAGGACCTCATGTGGCCCGGTCAACCCTGCAGCTCAGTCTGTGGCTGAGGCTGGCCGGCTTAGTTACTTTTCCATTGCTGTGGTAAGACACCATGAACAAGATAACTTACAAAATAAAGCATTTAATGTGGGGCTTAGGGTCTGAGACCATCATCATGGCAGGAAGTATGGCAGCAGGGAGGCAGGCATGGTGCTGGATGGAGCAGCTGGGAGCTTTCACACTTACCTGCTAGTGTGAGGCAGTAAGAGCCAATTGGGAATGGCATGGCTTTGGAAGCCTCAAAGTCCACCCGCAGTGTGACACACCTCCTCCAACAAGACCATACCTCCTAATCCTTCCCAAACAGTTCCACCAACTAGGGACCACTCATTCAAATACATGAGTCTATGGGGGCCATTCTCATTCAAAGCACCCACACTGGCCTTGAACATCTGATCCTCCTGTCTCCATCTCCTTGAGCACAGCACGTGACACCAGAGCCAGCTAAGAAACCCGCTTTTAAACCTTCACACTCTATATTGCCAAACCAATGTCTCCTGTATTCTCATCCTGACACAAGTCAATTGACTGTTCCCAGAAAACCCAGGCCTTTCGAGCTTTAATGGGAGTGCTGAGCTGGACAGTGAGTATGAGCCCTGCAAATGTTCCTAAAAACCTGACGTTCAGAGGAAGCAAGGGGCAGAAGCAGTGTTCAAACACTTGACCAAGTGATGGTGGCATGACCAGGAGTTTAAGGTCATCCTCAACTCTGAGGCCATCCTCGCTGGGCTATGAGGAGATCCTGTCCCAAAATAAAAAAGGCCATCCCCTCTTCCTCTTGTCCCCTCGTGGAAGCTGGACTGCCCCCAAGAACACAAAAACACTTTTTATGTGCCGTGACAAGGTTTCCATGCCCATGCCCTAGGTGTCCTTGCTATTATATAGGTGTTTGCAAATTCAAGCTAAACTAAATGTTTTGAGCCACAAGAGGGCAATCCCACCAGCAGCAAGGACTCACACATGTGGATAAGGCCACCTTGGACCTTGAAGCCCAAGGCAATACAGCTGCAGCATGAGTCAACGCTAGCAAAGTCCGTAAAAAGAAGCAAACAGACCAGAGAAGTAAACTGCTGTCTAAGTTATTGAGTTTGGGGCTGCCTTGTTAAAAGTCAATGGCTGCCCAGTACAGCCACCTCCACCCTGGAGTGGAAACCCAGGCCTGAGGGGAAAGAACCTAGATATCCTAAGGGAAATTCTAGGCTTCTAGTCCCCTTCACTTTCATCTTTTCTCAAGTTAAAGACCCACCCAGGGCATCACACACACACACCCAGAGAGAGCTCTGTGCCACTAAGTCAAACCCAAGCACAACTTGTCACCATCCGAACACTGGACCTGGCATTAATTAGATCCTGGGGACATCAGGACTACTTTAGAACATCCAGTCTAACCCGGAACAAGCCTGTCAACAGGCTCGCGGCTATAATTCACCACAGAGAAAGACAGCTGGCCTTGAGAATCACTCCAGACAGAAATGGGAGGCTTTTGTTTGTCTGCCTAAACATATAGGGATTCCTATACACAAATAAACAGTAAGAGGAAAAAAAAAACAACCTGTCACCCCAAGCAATCTTTTTCATTATTGCTATTCCCTTCTAAACTCATTCTCGCGAACATCAAATAAAGGCTCATCTGCAAAAACGGTTTCAGTATTTTACACCAGTAAGAGAAATGAAAATAGCCCCACCCTTACCTGCCTTCCTTCACCAAAACCGGTAATGACTTTGGCCGTGATGATGGGGGAGAAACACATTCATCTTTCAAATAATGAACACCTGCCGCTTTGGGAGGCTATTGGGGAAAAAATGCAACCTCTGAAGGCCACTAAAACCTAGAGGCTCGCCTAATTGGGCTGTCACTTATCAGGAGGAAGAGTCCTCTTTTGAATATCAACCATGTTCTAGAAAACTACAAAGTAGAATTAATTACGACGGGTTACAGAGCTGGAGGGTTGGGGAACCTACCAAGTCACTTCATTCCAGAGATAGGCCTTTGATTTTTTTAGAATCATGTCCCCCCGTGAGCTGTACGGAATTATTAAATACAACCAGCAAATAGAAATGACATACATTCAAGCTGGATGGCACGTGCCTAAAAAAATCTCAGCCCTCAGGAGCCTGAGGCAGGAGGATCCACAGTTTGAGGTCTAGGAGGGAGACCTAGTCAAAGGACACAAAATGATGATCTCACACTAGGAAACACGAAATAAATCCCACAATTAAGTTAGCATATGTCACGGATGTGTGTGTTTGTGTAAGTAAGGATATTGCTAAGGTTGCTCTTAGCTAATTTCTAGAAAACACTGCAGGGTTAATTACAGTCATGGATGACTACATCCCTGGAATTTACAGCTCTCATAACTGAAAGTCTGTGACTAACATCCAGCTCCCCTGATTCCCAACAGACCCATTCTGTCTTACACTTGATATTCATTCCCAGCCTCCCTTTCGTGTGATGCTAGACACAGAACTTAAAGCCTCACACATAGCTGACAGCCACACTGTCATCAAGTTCACCTCCAACCCTCCAAACTTTTATTTTTTCTTTGGGGGAGGGCTCCTGTGGAGCCAGAGGTGAGCACCCCTCAAGCTCGGATAATGATGGTCAGGGGTCCAGGAGCACCTGTAGGTGCTGAAGGGAGGTCCTTCCCAAGAGCAGCAAGCACTTTTTAACCCAAGCCCTCTCCTCAGCTCCACCATGTGCATTCTACTTCAGCTAACTCTTCTGACTATTAGCCATGCCAACCCCCCAAGTCAGACTGTCTTCCTAGTCCAGACCGAGCGCCTGCCTCTTGCGCCTCTTAAAAAGCAACGGGTTCAGGGGGAGTTTGAAGCGCTCTACCCGACCCCCTCAGTTCAGTAGTGTGTTTTGGAACCTAATGTATAAAGCTTCCAACACTTTCAAAGGAAGCTCACATAGGAGCGAGATGAGGACCATTCTCCTATCTTTCACTGCCTCTACAGCCCAGCTCTCTCATTCCGCCCTCAGTCCTCAATAGTAACTTCTCCCCCACCCTCCGTCATACTAAAGCCTCGGGGCATTGAGACACCAGCATCAGTGCCAAGCCCCCTCCTCCTCTTCCCAGCACTACCACAGCTAATAGTTGGCAGCCCCTCCAAGGTCAGCTCCCAGACAGACAGACAGACAGACAGACAGACACACACACACACACACACACACACACACACTATGTAGGCCAGGCTGGCTTTGAACTCACAGAGCCCCACCTGCCTCTGCTTCTCAAGTGCTGGGATTAAAGGCGTGTGCCACTACTTTCACGAGTACCATTTTTGTTGACTTAACAAAACAATGACATCACCATCTGCCACCCTATCCACCTGCCTGATTAACCTCACCTGGGCACTCCTAGGTACAAGCACCCCTGACAACTTCTGTAGGTTAGATGTCAACCTACATGTTGTTAGACGTTAGATTCCCATTCTGGGAATTCACGAGAAGAGTCGGTTTATGGGGTTGTTGACCATCTCAAAGACTCGCAGGTTCCAATATTAAGGTAGGACACTCCCTTCAGAAATGGCTAAGGTTCTCTGGGGACCTAACTGCAGACCATTGGGTCAGCCAGCAAGGGGTTAATGACCACCTGACCAGAGGCACAGGAAAGGAGATGTGGTTCAGGCTACCTGCTGTGTCCTTGCCTCCAGAGACAACTGTGCCAAAGCCACCTCAGCAGTAGGGGACTTACTACAGTATTTCTTCAGGAAGACCTCACACCCCCTGCAAGTCAGTCACAAGCCAAGACGCGTAGAAAAGGCCTAAATTCAGGAATGCCTAACTTTATGCCTGGACAGAATCTACCTTGCCCGACTCCTGGAGATCGGAAAAGGCAAACAACATGGTGGACAGGTGTTGTGTGTCCCTTTCCCCTGGAATCCCTGAGTCCTCAAAATGGAATGCAGCCCAATCACCCGTGAAATGGTTAGGCCAGTGTCTCAGGCCTGCTTCACGCTTCTCGGCTATATATCCCTATAGATTCGAAGGACACAGCAAACCTCAAGGCCATTAACTTGAACTTTGTCTCCCAGCTGGCCCCTGACAGATGTAGGAAAATTCAAAAGTCCGATGAATTTGCAAGGACGAATAGGTCAGAGCCATTACAAATAGTCCGAATGGTTGCCCACAGCCAAGACAGTAAGGAAACCTGGATGGCCAGACGTGATGGTGCACGGCTTTGGTCCCAGCACTCTGGGAGGCAGAGCAGATGGAGCTCTGTGTCCTTAGCTAATACGGCAGAAATGAGCAAGACTTTCCTCAAGCTACGGACTGTGTAGCCCACAAAACAACCCTGACAAGAGCCGGCTGGCTTTGGGGACTTCACAGTTTGTCAGCCGTGACACGTCCCAGTCCACAGTGAGAAGTGGATCTTCCTTACAAACAGTACTGTTGGCTATTGCTACCCAGCTACCCGGTCCATCTGGAAATAAAAGGACTCAAGTGTCTGCGCAGCTCCTGCTTAACACAAAATTCTGCAAGACAAAGGGTGTAAAGAGCATGAACTAGAAGCCAGGAAAGGATGGCGAACTCCTGGAAGCAGAGACCAGAAGCCTGCAGAGAACTTTTCCTTGGGTCATTAAGAATGAAAGGGAGAACACACACCCCCACCACCCCCACCCCCCACCCCCGCCAACCCAGTTGCTACTTCTTGCTGAGTCTAGGAACTCAGCATGATAATGCATAACGACACGCGCTCAAGGAGCGGGGGGCCTTGGTGCAGTGTTCTGAAGACCAAGAGGCACAAACTGGACACTCATCTTCAAGATCCCCTCCTCGGTGACTTGGTTCTGGGATCTGGCTGTGTTCCCTGGTGTAGGGACAGCTGCCTGAGAAAACAGACATGTGGCCCGGCCCGGCCTGTAGTAGCCCAAGGTTCAGCGTAGCGCCAGGAACCCTCCTGTTTTTAAGTTGTAAGAGGAGAAGCTTGGGGGAGGAGACCAGGAAGGGGAGAAGCGCAAAGTGGGTGGGAGCAGCGTGAGGATGGGAGGGAAGTAGCGAGCCACGAGGATTTCATCATGCAAACGGGCGTGTAGGTTTCATCAGCGCCTATACTGAGGCTCCGGGCAAGCTGGGAATGCCTGGTTCCCGGAGGCCGGCCCCCTCCCACGCCAACTCAGCTTCCTCTTCCTCAACCTCCGCCACTTGGGCGAATTCAGCGCTGTGCCCTCCCCCCAGGACCCGAGGAACGTGTTGTTCTGCACAGCCCTGGACGCGGCGCCAGGCCCCTGCATAGAGACCTCCCTCTGTAAATCGACTTCGTGCCACAGGTGGCCTAGACATGCTCCTGGGGCAGGGCGCACCCTCAACGCCCGGCCTCCATTAAGGAGCGAGTGTCCAACGCCAAACGAGGGTTGCCCCGGGAAGGTTAAAAAGTGTGCGTGCAGGCGTTATTTATTCCAAGGAAGATAAACTAAACTTCATCTCCACGCCAGGCCCTTCCCCTGCTCCGTGGGCCACCCAGACCCCCAGCCTGTTCCACACTAAAACTGCCCTGACACCCACAGAGGCCACACTTGAGCACATGGTGATCCTGGCAGAGTGCCTATGTGTGTGTTTAGGGCCCTCCGCCGTCTCCCTCAGGGAAAAGCTATCGCGGGCAGTTTGCAGCCCGATCTCCAGACCACGCTCCAGAAGGCGGACAACCGAGACGGTGACCATCCTGCCTCCCCGACGCCCCTTGTCCGTTCTGTCCAGCTACGAAACCCCCGAGCGCCGCCACCCCCGTCGCACGTGCGACTCCGGATCTCCGCGTGTCCTCCAGGTCCCGGAGATCGCCCGGGACCCCCGGCCCGCACCTACCTCCCGGGGTGGTGCTGAAGAGCGTGCCGCCCGGGGTGGTGCTGTAGTCCCCGGGCGGGAGCTGCACGCCGTCGCCTAGGGCTACGCGGCGAGTAGGGATGGCCCGGCTGGGAGTCTGGCTACAGCTGCTGCCCCCCGACATGTCTCCGTCGTGCCACCCACGACCCTCCAGCAAGCAACCCCGCGGCACCTCGGCCCAGCCCTTCTCGTGCCCGGCCCGCCCCTTCCGCCTGGGTTCCACGCCCCCTGAGACTTGCGGTCCGCCGGGCCCCACCCTGCTTCAGCCCGCTGCCTGCAAGCGGTTCCCAGCTGCTGACCTAGGCGACTTCTGCCCCACTGTTGGCCCCCTGTGTTCCGTGGTTCCTTCCCGAGGCACTGGGAAGAACTATATAGGGGTGACCGTGGAGAAGCTCTCCGATTTGGTAGCAACGTTCTCAGCGCACTAGACGGCCCGTTTTCTATATTAGAATGTGATCCCTCGATCCCCACCAGTTCCTCTGAGTAAAAAGTAAGAGTGGGCTGACCCTCCGCCCCTCTTAACGTTTCTTTAGTTTTCACTGTGCGGTAGGAGTCAGAGCGGTGGTTGAACAATGCACATTCCTGTCCTTGAAAGGAGTGGTGGATGAGTAAGAGGGAACTAGTCAGCCAGCCGGGAACCGAATATAAATCTGCTGTGGAATGGGCAGGATCGAACCTCCGTAGACAATGGGCCGGGAAGGACTAGAGTTGGTCAAAGACGTTTCCCCAACAGTCCTCGAACTGGCGTCTACTCCAGCACTTTGTCTGCTAGGGAAGGGAAGGAAAAGTCGAGGAGGACGGTCATGTCTAACAAGATAGAGAATCCGTGTCAATCTCCGTGTGGTAAGGAATATCCAAAATCCCAGCACTAGAAAGACTGAAGCCCTAGGAGGATCACGAGAGACAGCACAGTCCAGGTTACAAAGCAAGCAATCAATAAAACCACAAATAGAAGAAAACTGAAGTTCAGGGGAGGACAGGGTTTGCACAAGAACACACAGCTGATGAATAAATAAATGCCTGTTGAATACATGCCAGTCTTCACTGGGGTCCAGGCTAGACTGTCTCTCTCCACACTTGAGAGCATGCCGGGCCACCTTCCTCCCTTTGGGAGGTGCATTTTGAGAGGAGTTCTGCTTTTGCCTTATTTGCCCTGAAAGCCCAAGATTTCCCAGAACTACGATTCCAGGGAGGGCCTGCTTAAAAAGCTCAGCATTCAATCCGGGTATGGTGCTACACACTTGTCCCAGCAACTGGGAGGCTAAGTCAGAAGGAACAGGGTTCTAGTCTCGGCTACACAGCAAGATCCTGTCTCAAACGAGAAAGCTTGAGCTAGCTGGTCATGGTAGCTCACATAGTCCTAACACTGGAATTTCTGAGAGGAGGGTTATTACCTCAAAGTTGAGGCCAGGCTTGGTTACAGTGAGTTTTGAGGAATAGCCTGGGCCGGACAATGTGAGACCCTATCTCAGAAAGCGAAAGAGACAAATGAGGGGGAAGGGGGACTTGGAATGCAGCACAGTTAGTTGGGAGACAACTTACCTGGCATGTACTAAGTTCTGGGTTAAATCACAAGTATCACAGAAGAACTGAATGTGGTGACTCTTTATGAGCTTTTAAACCCAGTACTCAGGAAGTGGAACTAGGAAGATCTGCCATTCAAGGTCACCCTCAGTTATGGGTCTATAGATAAGACCCCGTCTTGGGTTTAAAAAGGAATAGGGAGGAAGGGAGTTGGCTCCAAAGGAGCTAAAAGACTGGTGCTGTCTAAGATTGGGACCTCTTAGATCTTTATCAGAAGCCCTATAGTTCTTGCACAAAGATAGCTACTGTGGTTGTTTGAATAAGAATGGCCCCACAGGCTCCTGAATTTGAACATTTAGTACAGGATTAGGAGGTGTTGCCTTGTTGGAGAAGGTACTGCCTCATTTGAGGAAACACATCACTGGGGGTGAGCTTTGAGATTTCAGAAGCCCAAATCAGGCCCAGTGTCTCTGTCCCTTCCTGCTGCCTGTGGATCCAGACACAGAACTCTCAACTACTTCTCCAGTACCATGTCTGCCTGCGCGCTGCCATGCTCCCCACCACAACAATGGACTGAACCTCTGAAACAGTAAGCCAGCCTCAATTAAATGCTTTCTTTTATAAGAGTTGCTGTGGTCATGGTGTCTCTTGACAGCAATAAAACCCTGGCCAAGACAGCCACCCTTAAGAATAAGGCACTTGGGTATGTTCAGGAGGTAATGACAATTGCCAACAAGCCTACAATCACAGCTAAGAGAGCCCTAGGTCTGAGGTAAGGGCCATATCCCCAGCCTTAGTTCCGTCAAGTAGCTCTCCAGTCCTCAGTAAGCTTCCCTCCTGGGCCTGGTGACCCAAGGACACTGAGCGTGGCCATTTCATAGCCTTTTACAAATTCCCTGCTGAATTCTGTTTCTTGCAGACCCATTTGCCTGTGGTGATTTCTACCTCTTTCAGAGCAGGAACTCATTCATATGATGTCTTTTAATTAAATATAAAAGGATAGAGGTGTTGAGATGGCCACACAGATAAAAGTATTTGTTGCCAAATCTAACAACCTGAATTTCATCCCTAGGACCCACATGGTGGAAGGAGAGAAGGAATCCCCACAAAACGCCCTCTCCCCTTTACATGAGCACCATAACATGTGTTTACATGCACCCATATACATATACACAAAATAATTAGATATAAAATTTTAGTGGATGTAAGAGGCTGGGCTGGTGGCCGACATGGGTTCCGGAGATCGAAGCAGGAAGATCGGGAGTTTAAGGTCATCCTGGACTGCATAACACAGTTCAGGTGCAGTCTGGGCCATATGACCCTGTCTGAAAGGGAAATTGGGGGAGAAAGACCCCCCTCACAGACTTGGTCAAGCCAACACTTCTCACTTCTGATGTGGAAGTGAGAATTTCTCACAAGAGCAAAGCATTCCTACTGCACAGACTCTCCAGGATCTTTTCTGGCACGGCCTCCCTAGAGACAGTGTCAGACCCACCAACTCGGGGTTGTCATCCCGAATTTCAGATTCCCATCACGAGAGGAGACTGTCCTGTGTGTTTTGAAGTACTGGTTGTCGGTTGAATTTCCACAGCTCTGCTCCTCTGGGTTGAATAATTCACCACAGGAGTTTTTAGAACTCAGCCAAGAGCCTCAGTTACGCTCCCTGGTTTATCATAAGGAATGTTCCGAACCTGCAGTGAACAGCCTGACTGGAAGATGCACAGGGCCGGCATGGGAGAAATGTTCCCAGCTTTTTCTGGTCTTGTGTAACACTTTGCCTCCAGTTGAAACAGTCTCTGTTGGAGGGAGAAGAGAGGCACATCTAACTCGGCAAATAAATTAAACTTAATGGACTCAGGAAGTCTCTCAAAAGAGTAAGAACTTAAGATAGTCACAAGACGAAGGCAGCCCCTCCCCCAGTTTCCTAAGCAGTATGTAGGTGCTTGGGAGAGGGCAGTCTCTGGTAGAGCAGCCTGCAAGGTCTTCAGGGAGCTCAAGGGACGGAACCTTCTTCAGGTGTCATCGCCATCCTGGGATGGACTTTTCCATGACACACTTGCCTTTGAGTCATTCATGCTCCTGGAAGTCACCTGAAGAAACCCCTCACACATTAGCTGTAAGTGAAACCGTTCTTCGGCCTGCTATTTGTGAATAGATGCTCACAGCTCCTCAAGATGTCACACAGTATCTGGGCGTGCCATCTTCCATGTACTTGTTCAGCTACCGGGATTCTCCTTACCCTCTCTTCAGTCCTTTGGGGAGGTTGTGGAGGCCTCCTTACATGGGCGTGGTTGATTACAGTGTGGGCCATTGACAGTCATGCCAATCTCTAACCATTACCCCATCTCTGCAAGTTGAAGGTGGTCCTGGAAGTCTCAGCCTTCTGATCATGTCTGAGTCTTTGGGATGACCCCATCTTAAATAGGGACATCCCCTGCCTGAGCTAATAGTATTTTCTTATTTTATATAGGCATATAACATGCTTTTAATCAAACCTACCACTAGTCCCTCCCCCCAAATCCTCCCATGTCCCCACCACTACTTTCCCTCCCAAATTTCTACACCCCCCCCCACCAGAGTACTACCTGTGTGCACATAGACCCGTTGTACCCAGAAGATGCTCCTTCCCAGCAGTGGTCCCTACCTCCCATTCTTTCAGTCTTTCCACCCTCTAAGCTCCATGATGATCCCTGAGCCTTAGGGAAGACAGGTATGATACTTGGCCCCACTTAGGGCCAAACACTCTGCAATCTCTTTCATCTGTCTGTCTGGCTGTCTAATCTTTTTGTTGCTGTTCTTGTTGTTGAGACATGGTCTCCCTGCACAGCCTTGACTAGCCTGGAACTCACTTTGTAGACCATGTTGGCCTTGAACACCTGAAGATCTACCTGCTTCTGCTCTTGGAGGCTGGGATTAAAAATGTGTACCTCATGGGTGGTGATGGCCCACGCCATTAATCCCAGCACTCAGGAGACAGAGGAAGGCACATTTCTGTGAGTTCAAAGCCAGCCTGGTCTACAGAGCAAGTTCCAGGACAGCTAGGGCTTACACAGAGAAACACTGTCTCAAAAAACCAAAAAAAAAAAGTGTACTTTCACACCTGGGCTACAATCTCTTATCCTCTGCCCAGTGACCATTTGTACATCCTTGTGTCGATCAACCAACCTCCGCAAATAAATAAATAAATAAATAAAACTTCTCTGGTGAGGATTTAGGGCTTACGGCTGTGCTAATCTATGGTAGAAAGACATGTATTTCAGGACAGTTTAACACTATGCTCACTTAACAGAATAGTAATAGTAGGTTTTCCCCTAGGTCCTATGACCTACCCAGCCATGGGCTCTGGGCCCAGTTAACAGTAGCAGGCATGCATTCCATTTGTGGAATGAGCCTTAATCAAGCCAATAGTGAGTGATCTTACATACAAAAACCAAATGTATTACTCCCAGAGTCTATGAGCTTAAAGAACTCTATGGCAGGAAACTGGACAGAGACAAACACGGATTTCGTGGCATCACAGAGCTATTCCTAGGGGCGGGGAGCATGCCTTCACTCACCGTGGCTCTCACAGCTCCTACCTTGAGTCGATGGGAATCCCTTTAGGGGTTGCCACTACCACTGAGAACCAAATTAGTTTCTCTCTGCCTTCTCTTTCAACATGGGGCAAGCTGTAAGTGTGACTTTGGCATAATGGCACCACGTGTGGCAGAGGAAAGAAAGACATCTTTGCTGCACCCGCACTGTGGAAGACTCTTCACGCTCACAGAGCCCTTCCGGTGGCACCATAACCATTTAAGTCGACATCACCCTGGGTTCACACATAAGGAAAACGCGATGTGAGTTTGGGATGTGGGTTCGTCTGCCTATGCCCACAACCCAAGTTCAAATATCTTTCTACTTGACTTAGTATGAAGATATAGACTTCACCACCACTCCAGAGAGTTCTAAATTATGGAGCGTTGAGTGATAGCCAAGTACCCTATGAAATAGGGGCTATCTTTAGCCAGGAATGGGTTTTGTTGTTTTGGTTTCTTGAGACGGGATCTCACGGAACCCACAGGCTGGCCTTGAACTTGCAGTACAACTGAAGCTGACCTCGAACTCCTGATCTTTCTCCTGAGTGCTGGGGTTACAGGCATGAATCACCACAACAGGCTTGAGAGTGGGATTTAGCGTGGCGTTAAAGCGACCCCCAGAGAACAGCAAAGAAAGCAGTGGGCGAAGTAAGAGTGTTAGCGAGCTTGTGTTACTAGGACAAAACACCACCGGAGCTTGAACACCAGACATTGATTTTTCCCCGTCCTGGAGACTGGAATGTCCCAGGTGAAGGTACCAGCTAGCTTGGTTCCCGCTGAAGGCTCTCTGGCTGACTATTGGATGGTTACCTTCCTGCTGGGTCCTCCCTCAGCAGACAGAGGATGCAAGGTCTAGCGCCTCTTTGTCATCTTATAAAGACACTAATCCCCCCCCCCAGTAGAATGACTTCATGACCTTCACAATCTATTACTCTCCAAAGGTCATACCTCTTAATATATCACATTGGGATTTAAGACTTGAACAGGTGGGTTTGAACATTCAGATCTACAGAACCTCTGATGGGCCCCTTCTCTGGTCCTCTGCCCAAGACCCTGGTATGGCTTCAATGTGACTGCCCCTATCTTCCGTTCATGTCTGACCTACATTGAATCCCAGCATACATACATTCTTCCAGCTTCTTATCATGTAACAGAGCCAACACCACTGGTAATGACACAGATCTCCAAACTGATGGCCAAGTGTTAATTCCTCGTGTTTAGAGACAGAAAGGTCATGGGTTCAAATCCACTACCTTTGTCTATGGACTTTACAAATCACTTTGGCAAAGCTGGGGTTGCCTGTGTAAAGCAACTGCCTGCGTGGGGCCACAGTGGACTTAGAGAGACTTTAGAAAGCTACGCGGAAGCCTGTCTTCCCGTTCTCAGGCCTGGGCAGCTGCCCAAACTCAGACATCTCTCTTATCTGAAGCATAAAATAAGGCAAAAGGAGACATTTATTATGAGTGTAAGTGTCCTGGGGGCCTTGTCCTACTAGAAGATAGCCTGGTCGGTCCCTATAAGTCCTGGGTCGGAGGTTAGCAATTACACCTGAGAAAGCCTGTGCATCAATCAAATCAAAAGAAAGGCCTGGGGTGTGGTGGGAAGGGGCTTCGCTGGAAGTCGCTTCTCTGAAACCACGGTGGAGCGGTGGAGCGGGGCGTGGGAAGTGCAAACGGAACCCAAGAGGCCACCATTAAAGGAGTATGCCCCGGGGATGCTTTGTAGCCCCTCAGTTCCTGGGCCAGGGCGCCCTCTAGTGCCTTCCTGCTTGCTCTGCAGTTTGCTTTCGTTAACCTCTGTCCTTGAACTCATAAAGAAGCAGAGAGGATTATCAGGAACTCCTAAACTTCCTGCCTCCTAAGTGTTTGTGACCCTCAGCATGGCTCACAACCATTCTGAAGTCTTTCCAGGGAATCCAACACTCTCTTCTGGCCTTCAATGAAATAAAGGCATGTCTTAAACTGACCAGTTGAAAAGGTGTCTAACTCCTCTGTTATCATTTGGCTTACTTTCTCCTCTCAGCACCCAGCAGACAGGCTCATCAGCCTTAAGGCTGCCTCTTCCCTGGCAGATCTCGTTGCCAAAGCTGTATCCTCCTACCTGGTGACACTGAGTTAGTAGTTCTGCCTTTGCCTTCTTCCCTTCCTGGTTTCACTTTGGCTTAGAAAGGACTTCCTAGGCCGTCATTACTCAAGGGCAAGCATCTTCTTTCTGACCAGTGGGCGGGGACTTGAAGACAACTGTCTGACAAGCTGAACGACGCCCCTTCTTAAGCCACTAGCAGGTACATCAGGAGCAAAGAAAGCTAGACAGAGCATCCCGAATGACTCTCGCCTCCCGCCAGGTCTGCTGATAAAGGGTCTGTGACCTTGGACCCCACCCACAAGCCTCCCTGCCTCCCACGTGAAGAGAATTGCAGGATCCAATAAATACAGCAGTACAAAACCTGTCCCTTGGCCACAGTCTTTCTGAGAGTTGGTGGACAAGGCAGCTGTGGTTAAAACAAGATACTCTCCCCGGAAGGGAAAACACGCAGCCCTGATGGTTCTGCCGGACAATTCTGTCTGTTCTGTTTTGAAACAGGACAGGAACTCACTCTGTAGTCCTGGCTGGCCTGAAACCCACCACGTGAAGCAAGCTGAACTCAGACTTGCCGTAACCCTCTTCCTTCTGTTCCCAAGTCCCAGGTTACAGGTGTGAGCCACCACACCTTTACACTGGAGAAGTCTATCGAATAGGCAAAGAAAAACAGACACCAGTTCTGGGCAGCTCCTCCCGTACACAAGGATGTCTTCCGGTTCTTCATTCTCCAAGGCCACGACTATACCAAACAGGGTCGACTCAGCACTGAAAGGAAAGTTGTCAACTACTATCTCTCCTGAACTCAGATGCAAAGCACCCAATTAGATAGCTACTATTTGGAAGTCCCCTGAGGAGAAGCTGGTGGTAGATCAGCAAGCAGTAAGCAGCAGCGCCTTCCTAGCTCCTTGGTGTCTAGGAATCAGAGCAACTAGAAACAGCCCCTAGGCCAGGAGGCGACTGAGGAAACCCTGAGGAAGCTGAAGAAACCCAGCACTGAACCCCACGAGTCATGGCACAGAGGAGCAGCTGAACAAGAAAAGAAAGGCATGAGGGAGGAAAACCCACAAAGGGGAAGAAGCAGAGGGAAAGGGCAGCCTGGACTTAGCCGATCCAAGGGCACTCTGTGGAGTTCTCCAGGTAAAGCCTGACTCCGTAGGTTGCTGCTCCCCAAGCTTGCTGCTCTGGAAATATGTCCCTATGGGTTTCTTTTCTTCAGAACCCACAGTATCGCCATACTGTCCTGCCCTGCTTGTGTCTGTGGTCCATGTCTGGGCCTGACTGATCATCCCTGGAACTCCCTAAATGCAGCAGGATTCAAATGAGAGAAGCAGGATGGGGGAAGCTCACCTTGATTTTTAGGCTACAAGTTCAGCTTTGCTGAGGAAGGGGACTGAGATCTAGGAGTCTTTTTTTGTATTTTGGGTTTTTTATTTTGTTGTATTGACTTCGGTGGGGTTGTTTGTTTGTTTAGTTTGTTGGCTGGTTTTTTTAAAACAGGGTTTATTTGTGTAACCCTGACTGTCCAGGAACTTGCTTTATAGTCTAGGCTGGCCTTGAACTCACAGAGGTCTGCTTGCCTCTGCCTTTAGCTCTAGGACTACAGGCGTGCACCACCAGGCCTGGCTGACAGAGATCTGGGGATCTGATGAACAGTTCAGCTCAAGGCCATGCACACTCCAGCTGGGGTCATATCAAGCCAATCTGTTCAGTTCTAAGTAAACGGCAGCCCAGCAAGTTTGGGCTGTGCTCCCTTCTAAGTAGCAAGGAAAGAAACAAAACTGTTGCGGACCACTCCCTGACACTGCAGCGAGCAATGCACAAAAGGAAAGTGGGAACTATCCCCCAGCCATTGGTCTCACCACAGGATATTAGCCCAGTAAGACGTGGAAAAAACCATAGATTGACAGAGGTATGAACACAGGGCAGGCATGTGCCAGGAGACATCCCTGCATGGCGGCCCTGAGACGCCACTGCATGAAATAGTGAATTAAAGCCTGGATTTCACTTGAGACCCCAAGATGTTAAAGATGCCAGAGTCATGGGACACCTGCCTAGGAGAGCTGTTAACAGGGAGTGGAGCCAGCCCAAGAGATGGAACTCAACAAAGCTGAAAGGAGTTGGAGATCTGAAGAGCACTTTGACATCAGAGGCGGAGGTGGAGAGTTTAGGGTTTGCCCGACTGGTTTTCAGTCCTTCTTTGGCCCAGTATTTCCTTCCTCTTCTCCCGTACCTCCCTTTTGGAATGGCGATGTATATTCCAGGCCATTGTTTGCTGGAAGTAAGTGATCTGATTTTTTAATTTTGATTTTATAAGGGTCTACAGTTAATAGATTGATTGCCATGAGTCTCAGAAGAGACTTTGGACTTTTAAACAAGTTTGGGAGTGTTATAGGAATCCACAAGGATGACCCCAGCTAAGAACCTAAGCAATAGACGAAAGGGTGCCTGCACTGGCCTTGCCTTGTAGTCAGACTGATGACTATCGTAAATGTCACCATAGAACCTTCATCCAGCAACTGATGGAAACCGAGGCAGAGACCCGCAGCAGAACACTAGGCTGAGTCCCCAAACTCCAGCTGAAGAGTGGGAGGAGTGAGAATATGAGCAAAGAGGCCAATACCATGATAGGGACACCCACTGAAACAGTCTACCTGAGCTAACGGGAGCTCACCAACTCCAGCCGAACAGGGAAGGAAGCAGCATAGGACCAAACTAGACCCACTGAATGTGATTGACAGTTACATGGCTGGGGCAGATTGAGGGGCCACTGGCAGTGGCACCAGGATTTATCCCTACTGCTTGTACTGGCTTTTTAGAACCCATTCTTGTTGACTGAGGTTTCTGTCCCACCCGGTCCTTCAGTCCTTTAGTCCCAAAGGAACACATAGAGGTCTACATTAATTATAAACTGATTGGCCTAGTACCTTAGGCTTCTAATTAACTCTTATACCTTATATTAGCCCATAATTCTTGTCTGTGTTAGCCACGTGGCTTGGTACCTTTTCTGCTGAGGCAGTCACATCTTACTTCCTCTGAGGCTGGGTCACGACTACAGACTGTGCTTCCCTCTTCCCAGCATTCTTATTGCCTTGCCTCTACTTTCTGCCTGGCTACTGGCCAATCGGCATTTTATTAAAAATAATACAAGTGACAGGATAAATGATCATTGCCCCATAGCACATTCTCCTTGGATGGATACCTTGCTCAGCCTAGACATAGTAGGGAGGGCCTTGGACCTTCCCCAAAGCAATGTGCCTTACCCTCTCTGAGGAGTGGATGGGGGGTGGTGTGGGGGTTAGGTAGAGAGAATGGGAGAAGAGGAAGCAGTGGGAACTGGGATTGGTGTGTAAATGGAAAAAAAAAAGACAGTTTGTCTTCTTTTTTAAAAAAGAAAAAACTTCTATATACAATAGTAAGGGGGAAAAGGAGAAGGAAATCATTAGTATATTTGAATAAATGAAAAATATGTAAATAGTCCTCATTTCTGTAAGCAAGCACAAGGTTGACTTCAGTGATCGCCTCTTCCTATTGTGCTCTCAATGTGTCCCTTCTTCTCAGCCCCTGATTTCCTGGCAGAAGGAACAAATAAATTCTCATTCTGAAAGAAATGAAAGAAAGAAATTCTGAAGGAAAGAAGGAAAGAGGGAAGGGAGGGGTGGAGGGAGGGAAGGAGGGAGGAAGGGAGAGTCGTTTTTGCTTGTCAGGCTTTCACTTGTATTTTTTCTTCTTCAGATGTCATCTGGTGGTGGTTTTCATCTTAACTACTCCCCAAAGCCCCATATGTTAAAGATTTGGTGCCCAGCCTATGGCTTCACTGGGAAGCCGTGTAAGAGGTGGGATCTAATGGCAGGTCCGAGGTCACCAGAGGCTGCCCTTGAAAGGGACACAAGGATCCCGCCCTTTCACCTTTCCTGCCTTCCTCGCTGTCTTAGGTTCCACTGCTGTGATTAAAGACTCTGACCAAATGCAACTCGGGAAGGAAAGGGTTTGTGATCTCTTCCGGCTTAGAGTTCATCACTCAGGGAAGCCAGGGCAGGCACTCAAGTCGTAACCCTGGCAGCAGAAGCTGAAGCAGATCAGAGACTATGGAATGCTTGCAGGCTTGTTCTGGGATCACATTCAGCTGCCCTTCTTGTACCTCCTAGGGCAGTGGTTCTCAACTTGTGGGTCGCGACCCTTTAGGGGTCAGACAACCCTTTTACAGGGGCTCCATAGCCAACACTCTGCATGGCAGATGTTTCCATTATGATTCATGACAGTTGCAAAATTATAGTTATGAAGTAGCAAACAAATAACTTTATGCTTGAGGTTCCCAGCAACATGAGGAACTGTATTAAACAATTGCAGCGTTGGGGAGGTTGAAAACCACTGTCCTAGGACCTTTTATCCAGGGGTGGCACCACCCACAATTCTCTGAGCTTTCCCTTATTAATCAACAATCAAGAATATTCCTTCATAGACATGCCCAAGGCTTCCTGTTCCCATTGGGTATCTTGTCTTCAGTGCACTTCAGCCTTGAGACGTCAAAAGCTTCCTCTCTGCCCAGAACTGACTGCTGAGCCCATGACTAGAACAGAACAGAAGAAGCTGTCACCACTAGATAATTAGGAGGTCCCTTCCTAGTGGCTCTCTGATTTGGAGCCAGTGGGGCGACCTGTCCTCACCACCATGTGTTAGTGTTTTCTTTTTCAGAACTCATTAACGGGTGTCCAGGCTTTGGATGGGGGCTGGGGGGAATGGAAAGGTGACTGCAGACACTGGAGTGTCTTCTGCGGACTGCAGGCATTTGCAGAGATGAAGTGTTCTGTTTTTCTGTTGGGGAGGTGCAAGAAATTGTATCAAACTAATGTTGGAGAAAACTGGCTACACAATGAATTTGAGGCAAGTCCGGGCTACATTGACCTTGCCAAGAAAGAAAGAAAGAGAGAGAGAGAGAGATTACCCTGAAAGGATTTTCTTCCACAGCCTACAGAGGGTACCCAGATACTACAAGGGGCTGAAGAGAACCCCTAGTGTGGAGTAGGAGTTCTCTATCCTAGGTGGTGGGATAGAGAACTCCCTACAAGGCCAGAGATTCCTTTCTCCCTCCACATCACCCTGGTTTCCTTCCTCTGATGCCTTCTTGGGGGTACTACTGCTTGTATCGATGCAAGAAGCACATACAGTGAAAAGCTTCTCACCCCCCACCCACAGGTAATACAATAGCTGGAGGGGAAGGTGTGTGAGCATGTGTGCATGCATGCATGTGTGGGTATGTGTGAACTTGTGTGCATGAGTGTGTATAAGTGTGGGCTTTTGGAGCTGCTTTAAAGTTGTGCAAACAATTGTAAGTGGTCACTCCTACCAAGATGAGCTGCCTTTGGGTCACCATAAACACGTTAAGTAACCCCTCACCCATGTTCCTATAAATAACCCAAGAAACTCTTTGGCTCACCAAGGAAACTTCAGATGGAATCATTTCTGGGTTGTCTTTGGTGCCTTATTTGGGGTTTGCTCATGGCTCCCCAGGAAAAGTCCTTACACACTGGTGCCTCCAGTGGCACCATGACATTGGCATTGCTCTCTAATTGGTTTGATATATGTGAGTAGAAAGCCAAACCAAGGCAACACTTAGCCCTAAATGATCAGGGATTAGTCATACCAACCCTCCCAGAAAGAGCAGCTGCCTTGAGTCAGCATGGCATGGGAACTGGGTGGGCCATCTCATCACAGGTCTTGGTTCATGTTTTTCTTGAACAACTCTCCATTGCCCTTGCCCTGTAAGGTCCCAGGCTGGCCCTCCATAGTACACACACACACACACACACACACACTCCCCCTTTTTAGGAAGCCTATAAAAGGCTCCTGACTAACATTAGGCAGCTGACTTGTGCATCCTCCGGCTGACCTCTCCCAGATGCCAGGCTCGACTTTACCACAACTAAGAAAGGACAGTGGTCCCTGGGGAAGATCTCTTCCAGCAGAGGAGGGATTGGACACTGCGGTCAGCTAGCATGAAATATGGGAAGAGGTTGAGAGAAGCACTGGGACTGAGAGGGAGGATCTCTCTTTCTCTTTCTCTCTCTCTCTCTCTCTCTCTCTCTCTCTCTCCCCTCCCTCTCTCCCTCCCTCCTTCTATCCATCCATCCCCACTGGGAAGTAGAAAGTGGGAAGGATATAGTCATGAGGGATTCTTGGAAGCAAGGCATAAAACAGCAATTGCCCACTTAAGTTCCCGCATTCCCAAAGCTTTCGACTCACTCTTGTCTGCACCCGGTGGCAGAAGGCAGATGACTGCCAGCTGCCCCTGGAACACCACACGAAGCACTCGGAACTGTGGGCCTCTTCGTAAGTGGGGCACTTACTTGACTTCTCTCACTGTGAGAGAAGTCAAGGACTCCCCCAAGAAGTCTCCAACATCAGTCTGAGTTCTCCCGGCAAGATGAGTCAGCCCCTATGCTAGCTTTTTGTGACGAAAATTAGAGAATCGAGCTTGTGAGGATGGGAAGTTTGTCTCCTCGCAGTGTTTCAGAGGATTCGGCCGTAGCTGTGGGGCCATATCGCTTTCGACCTGGAGTGAGGCAGTATATCGCGATAGACGAATGTGGTGGGGGAGACCTATTCATCTCATGGTGGCCAGGTAGCTGAAAGAAACAAGAAGGAGCCAGAGGCCTAATGTCCTCTTCAAGGGTATGTCCCCAGTAACAACTTCTTCCATCTAGTGCCTACTTCTTCAAGGTTCTAGAATATGCTGGTAGTACCACAGACTGGGGACCAGATTCTTAACGCCCTGGCTTAAGGGGTACATTTCACATCCAAACCATAACAATCCAGACAGTCTTCTCAGTGGTCTGCAGAAAGTTGAACTATCAACAAACTTGGGACCAAGTTCTTAACACCCTGGCTTTGGGGACATATTTCACATCCCAACCATAGCAATGCCCAAAGGCTCTTCGTTAGCCTACAGAAAGTTGAGCTACCAACAGACCTCGACGTGAACATAGAGTGGGCTCAGACCTGTCTTAGGAGCCTTCAAGCCTTGCAGGAATATTGACAGCAAGCTCCAGATTCACCTCTATCGTTACACCAATAAGGTCGCCTTCAGTCATTTTGTCACCCAGCATCTTCTCTTATTCCTGTTTCTCAGGGACCTGGTTTTATACCCATCGAGGCTGGGGGGAGCTGGCTCTTCCATACCAGAAAGCTATCAATAAAAATGCCTCTTCTTTTTCCATTAGTTGTAACAACGTAATACTGGAAACTTTGCGTTCACTTTTTTGTAATGGGCTATCTCCAACACAAATGAAAACTATCTCCCATAGCCATCACCCAGCTCTCACAATGACCAACATATAAACAACCTCATTCGGTCACTGTATTATTTTGAATGGGATCTGTGATCTTGCCATTCAATACGTAAACAGCCTCTGTCACTAAAAGATAAAGGTCGACCATTAAAATTATAAACTCTATAACATCACTCTGATAAATCAGTCCAGGGTAGAGATGTATCTCAGTGGTACTGCATGCTTAGTATATGCAAGGGCTTGGGTTTAGTGTCCAAGACCACCAAAAAAGAAAAATCAGTGCTATATTATTTTATTTTTTTGTGTATGGTTCTTTTACTTGCATGTACTGTGTGCCTGGTGTAGGTAGAGCCCAAAGGTGGGCATTAGGTTCCCTGCAAGCCACTATATAGATGCTGGGAATTGAATCTAGATCCTCTGAAAGTGCAGGCAGTGTTCTTAACCATTGAGACATCTCTCCCGCCTAGTGCTAACTTTTCAAACCATCTAATACACAATCAGCGCTCTTGAGTTGCCTTGTAAAGGTATGCATTTTTCCCTTTATTTTATTGCTCAGGAATTTCATATATGCATGTAATGTGTTTTGAATAAGTACGCCCCCAATAGCCTGACCTAAAGCTTCCTCCTTGTCCCATGACCATCATCACCCATAGGTGCTCTGTTTTTCTTTTTATTTGTTTGGTTTTTGCTTTTGCTTTGCTTTGGTTTTGAGGCAGGGTCTCCCACTATGTAGCCTGAACTTGCCTGGAACTCAGTATGTAGATGAGGTTGGTCTGGAACTCACAAAGATCTGCCTGCCTCTGCCTTTTGAATTCTGGGACTGAAGATGTACAACACCGTGTGTGTGTTGCTACTTTTTTTTTAAACCCAGAGTCTACTTAATGATGCCTGGGTGTGCGTGAATTTAGAACCATCTACTAGAGTGTGAATAGCTTATTAGGTACCATGTCCGGGAAGAAAATTGATTCTCCCTCTCTCGGGAGTCATTCAGGACCAATAGTTTTCCTTGGTGGGGGTGGGGCTTCATGACGCCCTCCCCACCCCATGCTGGGACTTTGTCTGGCTTGGCATTCCATAGGTCTCGTGTATTCTGTCACAGCCACTGTAAGTTCATGTATGCAACTGCCCAGCAGTGTCCAGAAAACAGTTTCTCCGTACTCATCCATCACCTCTCGCTCTTGGGATATTTTTGTCCCCTCTTCTGTAATGATCCCTCAGTATGGAGAGGAGGGCATAAGATACAGATGTCTCATTTAGGACTGGGCCCTCTGAAATCTCTTCTTAGCTGCCCCTTGACTAGTCGTGGGTCTGCATTAATCACCATCTACGACAAAAAGAGACTTCTCTGGTGAGGGTTGAGAGCTGCACTCATCTACGCATGTAAATCATTAGATATCAGTTTAATAAGGTGTTCATCTAATAAAATTATAGCAATCGGTTCTCTCCTAGGGTCTGTGGCAGCTATGACCAGGGGTTTGGGTCTTGACAGCAGTGCCAGACTTGAGTCTGATCCTACAGCTCAGACCTTAAATCCAATCAGAAAGTGGTATTTGTGACCGCTAATCTTGGTTGTATCTGGAATCTACTAGAACACAAGCCTCTGAACACTCCTGTCAAGAATTTTCTTGATTATATTGTTTTAAGCAGTGATTTGTTACAGTTGTATTGCTGTAGAGACATCATGAGCAAGGCAACTTGTAAAAGGAAGCTGTACTGACTGGTTTTGTGTGTCAACTTGACACAAGCTAGAGTCATTGGAGAGGAAGGAGCCTCAGCTGAGGAAATGCCTCCATGAGATCCAGCTGGAAGGCGTTTTCTCAGTAACCAATGAGGAAGAGCCCAGCCCATTTGGGGTAGTGCCATTCCTGGAGTGGTGCTTCTGGGTTCCATAAGAAAGCAGACTAAGCAAGCTAAGGAAAACAAACCAGTAAGCAGCACCCTCCCTGGCCTCTGCATCAGCTCCTGCCTCCAGGATCCTGCCCTGTTTGGGTTCTTGTTCTCATGTCCTTCAATGATTGACTTTAATGAAAGTGTAAGCCAAATAAACCCTTTCCTTTCCAGCTTGCCTTTTGGCTATGATGGTGTTTCATTGTCGCAATAGAAACTAAGACAGAAGCATTTATTTGAGGGCTTGCTTACAGCTTTAGCAGGTTGGCTCATGATCATCTTGGTAGGAAGGAGAAAGGCATGGTACTGGAGCAGAAGCTATGAGCATTACATCTGGATCCTCAGGAAGTACCAAGAGAAAGAGACACTGGGTCTATCATGGGCTTCTGAAACCTCAAGACCCACCCCAAATGACCCACTTCCTCCAACAAGGCCACACCTCCTTAGTCTTCTAATTCTTCTCAAACAATTCCACTCCCTGGTGACTAAGCTTTCAAATATATGAGCCTTTGGGAGCCATTTTTACTCAAACCACCACAAGCAGAAAGACCCACACTGAATGTGGGCAGTACCAGTACCTTCTGGAGGCAGTCCACCAAAAAAGGCATGGAAGAAAAAAACTGCTTTTGGCCTGCTTACCGTCCTTGTCACTGGCAAGTTAATCTACTCTCTTCCTGCAGCTGTTCCTGTGGTGTTTTGAATAAAAATGGCCCTCAAGGCCTCATAGAGAGCAGCACTCTTAGGAGGTGTGATCTTGTTGGAGTAGGAGGAAATGTGTAACTGGGGGTAGACTTTGAGGTTTCAAATGTTCAAGCCAGGCCCAGTGTCTGTCTCTTCCTGCTGCCTGCCAATCCGGATGTAGCACTCTCAGTTACCTCTCCAGCACCATGGCTGACTGCAAGCCGCCATGTTTCCTACTATGATGACAATGGATTAAACCTCTGAACTGCAGGCTATCCCCAATTGAATGTTTCCCCTTTATAAGAGTTTCAGCAGTCATGATGTCTCTTCACAGCAAGGGAAACCTTAACTAAGACAATTCCTTCACCAATATTAAAGCCAACTTCTTTGGGTTTCTGATGTAGACTGAAGATCCATAGCTCTCCAGCAATTCTCCAGGCCATCCGCAGTAGATCAGAACTGCTGAGACGTGTCCTTGCCCCACTATCACACTGATGATTATCTCGAATATCACCATAGAATCTTCGTCCGGCTAAGGATGGAGATAGAGACAGAGACCCTCATCAGAGCAATGGACTGAGCTCTCAAGGTTCAGTTGAAGAGCAGAAGGAGGGAGAAGATGAGCAAGGAAGTCAGGACCGTGAGGGGTTGGTCCACCCACTGAGGCAGTGTGCCTGTTCTAATGGGAGCTCACCAAATCCAGCTGGACCGGGTCTGAATGAGCATGTGATCAAACCGGACTCTCTGATTGTGGCTGACAATGGGGGCTGACTGAGAAGCCATTGATAAAGGCACCTGGACTTGTTTTTACGGCATGTTCTGGCTTTTGGGGACCCTAGTCTATATGGATGCACAGCTCCCTAGGCCTGGATGTGGGTGGGGGGGAGGGCCTTGGACTTCCCACAGGGCAGGGTTCCCAGCCCTCTCTCAAGCAGGGTGGGAGAGGGAGGAGGGGATGTGAGGGAGTGGGAGGGGATTGGGAGGAGGGAAGGAAGTGTAAATAATTGAATAGAAAAATAAAAATTAAAAAAAGAAAAGAAAAAGAACTGCTGAGACGTCCAAGGACTGAGAAACTCCTGATTCTTGACCTCTCCAGTGTGAGACAGTTAGTTATAGGTGGACAACCCAGAGCATATCCTGTAAGCCAATCTAATAGACTCCTTTATGCATGCATGTGCGCGCGCACGCGCGCGCACACACACACACTCAATCAGTCCTGCACCTTTAGAGACCACTAACTAACAAAGCTGTTCTCTTAGCATGTGTGCCGCTATTGGAGCGGCGGGCGTGTCTTTCCCAGTCGTCACTGTAGTTGGAGGGTTCACGGCTGGGTAAGAATAATGATGACTTTTCTCTTCTGGTAGCATTCACAGAATCTTCCAGCTCTATGAAATCTAGCCAGGAGGATGAAGATGCCACGCCAGTACCAGCTTGGCATCTACGTGTTCTCTGACTCAAGTGCATGCTGTCATCAGTCATAATTGTCTTGCCATCAAGTTCCGGAGGACAACCCAGGGTAATGGAAGTAACTTGGATATTGGGAAGTCTTTAGGATCTAACAAATCAACTCCAAAAAAGGTAACCCACTCCTGGCACGGGGCGTTTTATTTATTTGCGAGTCTATGATCTCTATGAGAGGCATTGTGCCCACATTATAGGGTAACTCAATTTAAACCCTTTTTCCTAGTGTAATACATATATATATATATATATATATATATATATATATATATAGTGTGTGTGTGTGTGTGTGTGTGTGTGTTTTAGGAAGCTTCTACAGGAGCAGTTTCCAGCTAAGCCCTTTAGTGTTAGCTCTTCCTCCTCCATGCTCACGCCTCTCTACCCGGTCCTCATGTTCCCTCCTCGCTTAATCCTCCTTGACCCATCATTTCTCGTTCCCCTTCCAGACCACATGCCCTAAAGGTGCTTTGGGGCAAACATAATTTCTTTCGGCCAACTTGTGTTTTTTATTTCATATGTATTTAAAATTTTATTTTACATCATTTTTGAGACAGAGTCTCACTTTGTGTCCCAGGCCAGTCAGAAGCTCATAGCCCTGCTACTTCCACCTCCCAAGACAGGATTGCAGGCGTCCACCACCACACTGACTGTTTCAACAGTTTTTAAATGTACAACTCAGAGGCATTAATTACAAACACAGTATTGTGCAACCATTGTTACTATTTATTTTTAAATGTTTTTCTTGACCCCAAATAGAAATTCTGCTCCCATTAGGGTTAGGCAATACTCTCTCTTCTCCCTCCCTTCAGCCCCTGGTTAACTCTTGCCTACTTTCTGCCTGACTTTGCCTATTCTAAATACTTCATGTAAGCATACCCACATGGTATTTGTCTACTCATGTCTGACTTATTTTGCCTAGCATAATGATTTCCAGGTCTGTCCATGTCGTAGCAATGGGTCAGAGCCTCATTCATTTCAGAGCTGAAAACCCCTTTGTACACACCCACCAAGCTTTGTGGGGCTTTTGGCTGCAATCAGCATGGTGTCTAGGCTTCGTCTTGCATCCCTTTCCATTCCTCTTGGTTGTAAGCTTGAAGTGGGTGTCGTGACATCAGGCTGAAATGTAGTCTTTGACTTTTTTGTGAAACAGCGTTTATTACAGCGACTACATCATTTTACAGCCCTGCCAGGAATTGCCAGGGGGTCCCCAACTCTCAGTGACCTTTTCAAAACTTGCTCTTTTTGTTTTTAATGTTAGTCATCCTAGTAAGCATAAAGTCATCCTCAGCCTGATTTTGAGTTCGCTTTCCCTGATAGCTGGTGACATTGAACATGTCTACACATGTGTGTTGGCCATTTATTTATCTTCTTTGGATACATTCCTCCTATTCAAGTCCCTCTCCTTTGATGATCATTCCCTGTATCCATTATTTCAAGAAAAAATACTAGTGATTTAAAACCATTCCCATGAACGCAACTGTACTGTGATACAATCGTCAAGTCCAGTTCTCTGCTTCTGAAGCTCAGTGTGGTGGAAAGGATCCCAATCAAAAGCCAAGACCCCGGGCAATCAGTACAGGCCATAAGATGCCCCTCTAAGCTTCCACACCCAAAAGCAGGGTGCTGTGCAAGACTTCTCATTGTGGTGACTAAGTTCATGTGTCACCATTATGTAACTTGGCTAAGGGATGCCCGGATGAGATACTTTGAATGAGAATGGCTCCCATAGGCTCATATATTTGAATACCTGGTCCCTGGTTGATGGGACTGTTTGGGAAAGATTAAGTGGTGTGGCCTTACTGAAAGAAGTGTGAGGTATGTCCTTTGGGAGGAACTTTGAGGTTTCAGTAGCCCATGCCATTCCCAGTTACTGTTCTCTCTCTCTCTCTCTCTCTCTCTCTCTCTCTCTCTCTCTCTCTCTCTGTCTGTCTCATGCTTGTAGTCAAACGTAAGCTCTCAGTCACTGTACCAGCACCCTTCTCGCCTGCCTGCCTGCTGCCATGCTCACCACCATGATTTAATGGTCATGGATGGTACCCCTCTGGAACCACAAGCCCCCAAATCAAATACTCTCTTTTATAAGTCATTTTGGTGGTAGTGCTTTGTCACAGCAATAGAAAAGTAACTAGGACACCAGACATCTGGTGAAATATTATATCTGCAGCTCCTGATAGACATTGCCATTTGATCAGTAGACCAAGAAGAAACTCTGGCCTCATCAATGTAGTGGTGGGGGCTTTGTCCAGTCCACTGAAGGCCAGGGATCTTTAAACTCAGTCTGAATTACACAGCACCAGCTTTAAAATGGGAGGCGATGAGAGTTCTTGGCCTCCATAATTACAGCAGCTAATTGTTATTATAAATCTCTGTGTGTATGTAGCTCTCTCTCCCTTCCTTCTTATGTGTATACAGTATCCAATTACACTATTTATATGTAGCATAGTTTAGTTTATACATTGTTTTATTACTGTATTAACTGCCATCCCAGCTGCAGCCGGCCAGCTAGCTTTCAGGACTCTCAGCTGGAAGTGCATTCCCTTCATTTACCAAAAATACGATTCATGTCTCAAAGTTTCCCACCGGGACTTGGGCCAATTAATTGCACCTGAGCTTTTGCTTGCCACACAGGACATCAAGCCAAACAGGCTTCCTTTACGAGAGGCCCATGGCTCCAGATATATCACCTACTTGGCTGTGCAAGAACTTTCCCCCATAGTCCTCCCAAAGTATCTAAGGTCCTCATATGTTTTTTTCCCTTAGGCAAACACTTCTTGGGAAGGGTCCTTGTAAAAATCTTTTATCCAAAAACGTAACCTCTTGTGTTCAGTTTCTGTACGGCAGCAGATAACCTGAGACAATCAATGTATAAATAGGAAGGGTTGTTTGGGGTTACAATTTCACAGATTGCAGTCCATAGTTTATTAATTACCTGGTGACGTAATACATAATGGTAGGGAGCCTGTAGAAAAAGAGAGATGAGAAAGACAGGAAGGAAGAAAGGAAGGAAGGGAGGGAGGGAAAAAGGAAGGAAGGAAGGAAGGAAGGAAGGAAGGAAGGAAGGAAGGAAGGAAGGGATAAAGAAAGGAAGGAAGGGAGGGAGGGAGGGAGGAAGGAAGGGAAAAGAGAAAAAAAGGGAAAAAAACTCCTTTGCGGAGTGTCCCTGGGATGAATGACAACACAGCAGAGCCAGCCAGTGATTTGTTCCCTCCGAGCAAGCAGTGCCTTTGCTGGTTTAATTTGGGCTCTGCTTTCCATGCTTTAAAAGGACTTTCCCACGACAGACTCAAGACCTGAAGTCCTGTGTGGTCAGCACCACTACTGAGAGATGAGTGCCGAGAGATGCAGCCAAGTGTGCTGGCCCCTGACCTCCTGCTTCTGCACAGGGTTGGAGATGTTTTTGAAGCCCTGAGCTTTGGCATTTTATCCCCAACTCAATGGATAAGGCATACCCATGTGGGGTAGAGTCTCTGGACGTTTATGGGATGTGGACTCACACCTGTGATTGCATTGGACTTCATTTGGGTGCACATGGCTGTGTTTGTGACTGTGGCAACAGTGAGTCTGGAAGAGCACACATCTGAGTTTTCACTGAGTGTGCACACGCATCGGTGTGTGTGCCTCTGGTATGGAAGTGTTTGTGCCCTGGGCACAGCTGTGCTTATCTCTGTGCGTGCTTGAATGGGGGGGGGGGGCATTCTCACGGATGTTTTCTGTCTCTCTGGGTGCCTCTGTTGAATGTCTTGCCATCCAAAGAGAATGTCATCAACCCTTTCGGGTTCCCTAGAACAATGGCTCCCTCTTATCTCCGAACCCTAGCTTTGCCACCACATGAAACAAGCTCCAGTGGATTGATTGGCTTTTCCTTCTCCTTCCTCAGAGAGTGTGAGGGAAGGGAAGAAGCCTACACAGCTCTAGCTAGGACTTTTCTCCTTCTTAATGCCATTTCATCTTGATATTCTGTGCTTCAGTGGGGCCCCTGGGAGTCACAGGAGCCTTTAGCCTTCCATGTCCATGACATCATCTGAAAATTATAATAGCAAAAAGAGAAGATCGCTTGAGAAAGCCAGAGCTGCCTCCCATTGTCCCGCATCTCAGGACAGAATTGACACTCCCAGTATGGTTTACATTCTCTTCCTCTTTGCCTCCCTGTCCCCTCCCTCACCTCCCCCCCCCCGCCACTCATCTGGTCTAGCAGAGAGGTTACCCCTATGGCAAGGCCACCCTTGATCCCCTGGGGAAGCCTAGTCCTCTCCCATTTGCCTCAAGCCAGCATCTACTCTTTCCCAGTCTTTGTGTTTGTTGTGTTGTCTTGGGATGCTGGTGCCTGAAACCAGGCTCTGCAAACCCTTGGCTAACGCTCTACCCCTGAGCTTCAACCCAAGCTCCTCATCCTCCCACTCTCGATGCCCCCACTTCTCTACCGAATCTGCCCTTTCGCCTCCTTCAAGGGACCAGGGAGCAACCAAACCACAGGAAGCAGAGGCTATCCTTTTTATGTACCCTGTCTTCTTCCTCCATCTCTCTAACCCTTCACATATTCCTAAGTCCCTGTCCATAGAGTAAGAAGAGAAAGTCCCTTGGCTCAGACCTTCGAGAATTGGCTTTCCTTCCCAGCTCTGTCACCCCATTTTTCTCTGACCCTGCACAAGTCCCCTCAGTAAATCTGAACAGCACTGTTTATACAAGGAAAATACTAACCCCACTGCCTTCTGCTGCCAATAGCTTGCAACCCAGCCATGAAGCAATGTATCATAGAGACAGCGGGGACAAGCTTGAGTGGAAGAGAGGCAGGATATGTGTTTTGTTAGTGCCTCTCTTTTTTGCTTGACCATGGCAACTCTTATAAAGGAAAACATTTAACTGAGGTGGCTCCCTTACATCTCAAAGGTTTAGTCCATTATCATCATGGTGGGACATGGTGGCATGCCGGCAGACATGGTGCTGGAGAAGGAGCTGAGTGGAGAAGGAGCTACATCATGATGCTGCTGGCAACAGGAAGTGATCTGAGACACTGGGTGGGCTTGAGCACATATGACACCTCAGAGCCCACCTCCACAGTGACACGCTTCCTCCAACAAGGTCACACCTACTCTAACAAGGTTACACCCCTTATGAGCTTATGGGGGCCAATTGCATTCAAACTACCCACAGCAGGTCTCTTCAGATACATCACCCTTGATGATGCCTAGACAAACTTTCTTTCCCTTCCCTATCACACACAAAACCACCCTTCCCAAAGATGCCTACCAAGAAAATGGGGCTCCTTTGACAGGACAAAGTAAAAAGCCCACTCCTTTTGTGAGGCTGGGGATTGCCTACCCAGGGGCAAGGGCTGAGTCCTGGTCCGCTCCTTATCAATGTGCCTTAATGAAACTACACAAGACAGGTAGGTGCCTGGGGACAGTGTATGAGTGGTGGTGGGAAGGTGGGGGTCCAGGTGGCTGCACCCCCACAAGAGAGGTCTTCTTGCAACGATTCAGGCTGGATGACCCAAGGAAATCCATCTTCCTTCCATATTATTTTTATTTCCAGAAGTGAAGAGTATTCCCTCCCAACTAGAAAATGGATGCCTTGCCTCTTCTTGGTTGGGCAGGGGGAGGTGGCATCCCCCACACACACACACACGGCTTCTTTGAAAACAGGACACGTGTCTTTCTCCCTCTGCCCCAGCATCTCCTGCTGGCGATCTAGATGTTGGGCATCTTTCCTGATGAGTCTTTGTTTCCCAGGAAGGTTCGCCTGCCTTCACCAGAAGAGAGACCTTCCTCATTGTTTTACTCTCTTCCCAGCTAATCTCAGCCCACCTCCTTCTCCTGACACAGGCACCATGAATAGAGAAGAAGATTTGGTCTATTTGGAGCAGAGTGGTATAGCCAAGTAGCTTCCTTCTCTGCCTCTAGCCTCTTATTTGCGGGAGAGGTTCTGACCTTGTTTGAACTTTCCCTCCTGAGGAAGAGGGAGAGGTGGCACAAGAGGCTCAAATAGATTGGTTGATCTGCCCTCTCCTCCACTTTCTTCCCGCCCCACAAGCCAAGCCATAGCTGGAAAGGTGATGAAACCTTTCTCTACAGGAGACAGGCACCTCTCTTCAGAGATGAGAGGAGGGGTTTGTCTTCCCACTCGGGAATTAAAAGGCAAATTTATTTTTATTTTTATTACTTATTTGTAATCTCTGTGTGTCTGTGCATAGAGCCCAGATGAGGGTATTGGGTCCTCTGGAGCCGAAATTGATTACAACTGTGAGCTAACCGGTTTGGGTGCTGGGAACTGAACTCGGGTCCTTTGGAAGAGGAGCAAGAGGTTTTAACAACGGAGCCACCGCTCCATCCCTACAAGGGCCAGTGTTTGGTCCTTTTATCCACTGACAAACAGGACCTAAGAAAGAAGGAACGGGGCTGAGCTTAGCTATGGGCTTTCTACTTAACATGTTTATTGAGCCCCTGAGTTCCATCCTCAGCCTGCAAAATTAAGTTAAATAAAAATAAAACCTAAGGCACTGGTAGAAAACTCTGTCAGGTTTTCCCTTACAATAGAAAGTCCTGGTCCCAGGCCATCTCCTGGAAATGAACCTTTTGTTTCCTAAGAATAGAAACATTTTCCCTGTTTTTCCTTCCTGCAGATGTGTAGGGTTGGTTTTGCCATGTGAGTAAGGACACAAAATGTCTTCTCTTAGGCCTTCTTCGCAACTTTGGTTTCACCTCCTTGACTTCAGGGAGACAGTAATCCATTGGTGGGCCGGTACAGCCCTGAGCAGAAGGTGTTACTGGCATGGTCTAGCTGGGATTGAGGACAAGTTACTCTGGCAAAAGAGCCCGCTTCCCCTTTGTCTGTGTGCCTGATAGGAGTTAGCCTCTAACTGCAACTCAAACCACGTGGGATTGTGCGTGTGCTTGGGTTTCATCCTCGGGCCTCTGCATTTAACTCTATAAGGCGTTGGGACGAAATCCGATCTTTAGTACCTGATTTAGAGTCAAGTGTGATAACCTGTAATCTCAGCTACTGCTGCGACCTTGTCAGGAAGATTTGCATGTCAAGGCCTGCCTAGACTACAAAAGGATGGCAAGGCCAACCTGGGTCACTTCATGAGACCCTGGGTAAAACTAAGGAGTCAAATGAAGGCTGGGGATACATCCCAGTGGTAGAAGGCTTGCCTAGCATGTGTGAAAAAAGGAGGGGAAGGGAAAACTATTTAGAGAACTTTTGTTTTTAATACTAAGCCTCAAGTATCCCAGACTGGCATCAAATGTGGTGTGTTGCCAAAAACGTCCGAAGCTTCTGGCCTCCTGGTTGCTGGGATCACAGGTGTGTGCTGCTATTTCAGGCTTATGAACTGCTAGCTGGAACCCAGGCCTTTGTGAATGCTATATCCCTAGCCTGTAGCTTTTGTTCATAAGCCACTTCCGTCCTAAGCCGAGGCCCTCAGGGCTGTTAGAGAAGGAGAAACAACAAACACAGAAACCACTGTTCAGAGACCACGTGTTCATTCATCAAGTCACTAAAAATGAGCAGTGGCTGCAGGATATAAAGGGAGGAGGAGATGGCACTCAGGCTTGCCTGCTTCCAAGAACTTCTTTAATTACTTTTGCTTTTGAGACAGAGTATCACTGTGTAACCAGCCCAGAGGACAACTTGCTTTAGCCTCCCAAGGGCAAGCCACCATAGCCGTCTGCTTCCAGTAACCTTCAGGCAAAGTGGGTAGGTTATGACTGGTAGGATGTGGACATTTCTTTGTGGCTGGAAGCGTATCTTAGAGTCAGAGGGTATGATTAATGGCAGAGAGGCCTTGGGTTCGGTCCCCAGCATCAGAAATAGAAAACATACATATATGTGCTATAGACACCTATGTCTGACACATGTGGTCTTAGAGAAGGTAGAAGGCCACAGTCACACAAACCCTTCCTGCTTTCTTCCTGCTATGCCGTGGAAACATATGTACAAGCACCCAGTCTTGATGTTCATGGGCCCACAGCTCCTGTTCACCAGGAGGGACAAACCTCCTGCTGTTAGGACTTCTGTCCACCAAGTGGCTGCTGCCTGTGCCGGCTTTCCTCACCACAGATTGCTGTTCTTCCAGACACAGAACCCACTTCCTTGAAGCTTCTAACTCCAAGAGATCTGGGGGATCCACCCTCAGTATCTTAGTGGCCCTCACTCACTGGTAGCATCCAAGGGCATAAAACAAAGGTCAAGGGGGACCGAGGGCCTGAGCAATGCTCTCCCTGGGCAATGTATGTGTCTATCCAGAGTTGGACGACCTCTGCAGAGCAGGCAATGCTAATTCCCCAAGGCCCAGCCATTAGGATGGCTTCCAGAGCAGCAGGCCACTGGTTTCAACCCCCCGACTGGTCACCGTAAGTGATAGTGAGGGTGGAAACAGACATATTGTCTGGGGAGATAAATGAAGCAATAGCTTCCAAAATTACAAATATGTGTGCCTTATTTATATAGAACAATTCCGTTCATAGAAACATCCACAAATACATTTACACCAATATGAAAAGCCTAATTATTCACTGCAACATCTTCTATTAATAAAGACAGGACAGGTGTCCATTAGCTAGTTTTATGTATTATATCCATTCACACTAAAAATGGGCATCTTTTGTGTGTTGATCTAGAAGGATCGGAAGTTGGTTCCTTATAGCTAAAATTTAAAAGTACAGGATGAGGTATATCTGTGTGGGAAAAAGTGGCTACAGGAGATGTTTTTATACTGAATTGTTTGTATATCAAATGTTATTGTAAGAATTAATAAGATTCAAGAGTAGTTACTCATTGAGTTAAACAGTATAGTGAGAGTAAGTTTCTGGTATATATTGTGGATAATGTGAATATATTATCTATTAAAAACTTACAAAATAAAATTACAAAAAAAAAAAAGAATAGAGCTGGGCAGTGGTGGCTCACACCTTTAATCCCAGCACTTGGGAGGTAGAGGCAGGCGGATCTCTGTGAGTTCAAGGACAGTCTCGTCCACAGAGCAAGTTCCAGGATAGGTTCCATAGCTACACAGAGAAACTCTGTCTCAAAAAAAAAAGAAAAGAAAAGAAAAGAAAAGAAAGAATAGTGGAAAAATAATGGGTGCATCCTGAGGCATGAGAGGAGCAAGAAGTACTGAAGGAAAGGAAGGAGGCGGAGTACTTGGGCGTGGCTCTGGTGGCTCACAGGCCTCGGAGAACAGGGATCTGCTACATTTCTTCTCGCACGCACTGTTTGATTTCAGGACCACACGCAGGTATGCCCTTAAGGTTTGGGGACTCTCGGTCTTTTTCAAAAGTGTAAACCTTTCTACACACTTTCTTCAAATAGCGAGGTTGTTCACTAAAGAAATGACAGCCTTTGGGTCTATCTTGGGACGACTTTCATTCCCCAACCTACTCTGATGTCCTGGGAAAAAAAATTGCCAAATGGCATGTATTTGTTTCAGAGATGGCTTGTGGGGAATCTCATGACACCCTTTGCGATAACTGGCAGGGTTCGGGGGTTGCAAAACACGACTCGGGCGCAATCTCCCTGATGAACAGCAAGAAGGCGCAGCCAAATGCAGCCTGCACCACCCTGGCATGCCAGGACGGGGGGGGGGGGGGGGGGGACCAGGGGCCGCAGTGCAGACTGCGTGGGTTGGTTCCTCCACGGAACAGGGAAAGCATTTGCTCGAAAGTCCCTGACAGTCTTGCTCATGGGTGAGAGCCGCTGGGTCCCTGGGAGCCCAGCTGGTCCTTTTTCCCCAGGGATAATTTTAGGTTCTCTTGTCCTCTTCCAACCTTTCTGACTCCCAGCCCCTGGTTCAGCCTCCCAGAGGGATTGCCTAGACCAGCGACTATACAGTGAGCTTTTGAAACGTGGAGCTGTTCAAAAGAACATGCCAGGGGGTCACCCTGGAGGCATTTTCCACTGTACTTTTTTTTTTTCCTGTCTTGTTCCATTGTTTCAGGGGAGGAAGCAAGACAGCTCAAGGGTCCGGTCCTGACAGGCTTTCAGCATCTCTGGGATTACACGTGCAGGCCATCACTCTAGGTGTCTTTACCAGACCTGGGAATCATCGAACTCAGATCCTTCTGTTCACAAGGCAAGCACTTCAGTGACTGAGCCACCTCCCTAACCTCCAGAGGCTTATTTCTAAGCCTTTCATCCCTACTCCTGGTTTGGAAGGAAACGTTTTAAAAACTGGGAGCCTGAAAGGCAGAGTTAGGCCCTGTAAGTCTGAATGAGGGGAGAGAGGGAGGCGCTGGTCTTCTGGTAAGGGAAAGTACTGTATAAGAGGCTTCAGAGGTGTTCAATCCCAAGCTTATCCTTCTACACACTCCAGCAATGCAGTGTAAGGGTCTAGGAGGATGGTTCAGTAGGTTGAGAGCGCTTGTTCTGCAAGCCTGAGGGCCTGAGTTCAAATCCCAGCACCCAAGGAGAGAGTCGAGCATGCTTGCACATGCCCATAATCAAACCCTGGGAGGCAGAGACAGACGGAATCCTAAAAGCTCAAGATCAGCCGTCCTAGCCAAACAAAAGCTTTCTGGCCCAGTCAGAGACGCTACCTCAAGGTAATAAAGTGGAAAATAGAGGAAGACACGTGACGTACCCACACCTTCACATGCACACAGAGGAATTCCTCAATTCTTCTTAGGAATAAATCTCCAAGAAAACTCTTCACCATGAGGAAGGTGACCAAAAAAGTGCTTTTTTTTTATTTCCTCAAGCTGCGGTGACCCCAACTGTTACTATTTTGTAACTGTAATTTTGCTGCAGTTATGAATCAGCATGTAAATATCTGCTATGTAGCCCCTGTGGGGTCGCAACCCACAGGCTAAGAACACTAGACAAACTTTAGCCTCAAACTCAGTCTCTCTCTCTCCGTTTCTCTGTCTCTGTCTCTCTCAATGCTGAGTCTCAGACATGCCAAGGATGCGCCCTACCACTGATCTACACCCCCAACTCCCATTGGTTTTTCAAGACAGGGTTTCTCTGTAGCTTTGGTGCCTGTCCTGCAACTAGCTTTTGTAGCCCAGGCTGACCTCGAACTCACAGAGATCCGCCTGCCTCTGCCTCCCGATGCTGGGATTAAGGGCCTGTGCCACCACTGCCCCACCCATCCTTCACTTTTGATGTGTCTTTATTACTTAAGAATTTGAAGGGGCTTATCTAGAAATCTTCTAGGAGAAATGGGGGGGGGGAGGCAGTGCAGGAGGAAGATGGAAACCAGAAGCCCTCAACATCCCAAGCCTCAGGGTGCCAAGTCAAATAAAAGTGACACCTGAAAGGAGTTGAGGTGATGTCCCAGTAACTGAAGAAAAGAAAAAGAACTAAAAAAGTGTGGTCTGGAACAGGAGAGCAAAACTGGCGGAAAGGGGAGGGGACAGATCCCATCGGCTGGGAGAGAAAAGGACATGGCCTACTTGCTATTGCTTCAGATACAAGACAAGAGTTGGGAGCAGTGGCACATGGAATTGTAATCTCAGCACTGGGGAGGTAGAGGCAGAAGGATCTAGAGATCTGGACCATTCTGAGCAACATATGGAGAGCCTATCTCAAACAATAAGATACCTTAGGATTGTTGTATTGGGAGAGAGTCATCGTCCCTGTTGGGCAAAGGGTAAGGTGGCTCTCCCTTCCTTTCCAGGGTTGCTGCAGGCCTTGCTAGGAAAGAGCTGCCTAGCTCCAGGAAACTGGTGCTGAGGGAGTGCCATGACAGGCTGTCCCTCCCTACCCTCCAATTCCCACCAGAGGCCTCTCCTCTCCTGACTATTGGACACTGCGCCTTTAAAAGCAGCCACTCCTCCTGGGATCTAGGGTGTGGGGGGTGAGATGGAGGGAAGCTGACAGACTTACCCCAACAACTTAGGGAAGATGGCCCAGCCAGGAGGAGTCGCTCCCAAATCCTATTGTCCCCTTCCCTGAGCCAGGGGGTAAGGGAGAACTTTCCCACCCCAGGCGCGACAGGAGATGGCTCCGTGGCCTCACAAGAACGGCTCGCTGGCTTTGTGGTCAGATGTCCCCACGTTGGACCCCAGTGCAGCCAACACGAGTGGGTTGCCAGGGGTGCCATGGGCAGCGGCATTGGCTGGGACGTTGTTGGCGCTGGCCACGGTGGGAGGCAACCTGCTGGTAATCGTAGCCATAGCCCGCACGCCGAGACTCCAGACCATAACCAACGTGTTCGTGACTTCGCTGGCCACAGCTGACTTGGTAGTGGGACTCCTCGTAATGCCACCGGGGGCCACTTTGGCGCTGACTGGCCATTGGCCCTTGGGTGCAACTGGATGCGAACTGTGGACGTCGGTGGACGTGCTCTGTGTAACTGCCAGCATCGAGACCCTGTGCGCCCTAGCTGTGGACCGCTACCTAGCTGTCACCAACCCTCTGCGTTATGGCACACTGGTTACCAAGCGCCGAGCTCGGGCGGCGGTGGTCCTGGTGTGGGTCGTGTCCGCTACCGTGTCCTTTGCGCCCATCATGAGCCAGTGGTGGCGCGTAGGGGCTGACGCCGAGGCTCAGGAGTGCCACTCCGATCCGCGATGCTGTTCCTTCGCCTCCAACATGCCCTACGCGCTGCTCTCCTCCTCCGTCTCCTTCTACCTTCCTCTCCTGGTGATGCTCTTCGTCTATGCGCGAGTGTTTGTCGTGGCTAAGCGTCAACGGCGTTTACTGCGCCGGGAGCTGGGCCGTTTCCCGCCGGAGGAGTCTCCGCGGGCTCCGTCGCGCTCTCCGTCCCCTGTCACAGGCGGGACAGGCTTGGCTCCGGATGGAGTGCCCTCCTGCGGCCGGCGGCCGGCGCGACTCCTGCCGCTCCGGGAACACCGCGCCCTGCGCACCTTAGGTCTCATTATGGGCATCTTCACTCTGTGCTGGCTGCCCTTCTTCCTGGCTAACGTACTGCGCGCCCTCGCCGGGCCCTCTTTGGTTCCCAACGGGGTTTTCATCGCCCTCAACTGGCTAGGTTATGCCAACTCCGCCTTCAACCCGCTCATCTACTGCCGCAGCCCGGACTTCCGCGACGCTTTCCGCCGTCTTCTGTGCGGTTGCGGTGGCCGCGGGCGGGAGGAGCCACGCGCTGTCACCTTCCCAGCCAGTCCGGCGGGAGCCACAGCGGCTCGGGCCAGCTCAGCCGAGTCCAGGCAGAGCCGGCCGCTCAACAGGTAGGGGACACAGGCAGAGAAGCGGGGTCTCCAGGTGGGGACACCTTCTGTCTCCGCTTTTGAGTTTGGGGCTTGGGGGCAGGGGTGGATAGGGCCTTTTGCCTAGAAAAGACAGAAAGGGAGTAGGAACTAAAATGGAATTTAGGGTCCTTTCCTTTCTTGGATGTCTGGGACAGAGGCAAAGGGGAGGACTGTTTGCTCACCCTAAGACCAGGTGAGCCCCACAAACAATTGCTGCTCTGCCAGCAGGTTTCTAAACTCCCTGGTCGCCTCGAGTTTAGGTTTTCTAGGTCCATTCTTCAGCCGCCCAAGTTCTACACCTGGCTAGGGCTATCGTAGATAACTGTGGAGCTCCCAACCCCTCGCTCTCAGCTCCAGTTTCCCTTAAAGGTTTGGCGGCTATGGAGGTGAGCGGCCATTTCCCCCATGAAGGATCACCGAGATCCAGCAAGTAACCTGTGAGTTGAAATTTGAACTGTATCCCTCCCTCAGGGACTGGGTTGGAGCTGTAGGGTGGGACTGGGAAGGCGGGTGCTGAGTGGTCCTCATACCTTTGGAAAGTAAAAATGCTTTTCAGGGTTCCTGAGTCACTGCCCCCCCCCCCAGCACTTGGTTCCCGCCTCCTTGACCAGTTACCCTAAGACATATTATCCCCATTTTGCAGGACTTCTGGGAGTTTCCGTGTTTCTCTTGTGGGGGGAGGGGTTGTTTTGTTTTGCTTTTGCCAGAAAAACAAGAAACGACTCCATGGATGTAGAATTTTGATAACGCCCCTAATTTCTACTCAGAGTGAGTCCCCAGGCTGGAAACCTCATCTCTCGGGAGCCTCCTAACTAGACTGCAAGATGCCCTGCGAAAGGGAACTCTTACCAAGTGGGTTTCACCGGAAGACCCACCTTGCACTTCACTACTACCTCAGCAGCCGGGATGTCACGCCACCTGGGCCCGTTTGCCCTGGGCTTTGAAGGGATGCCCATCACCCTGCTTGTGTGGTGTGTGTGTGTGTGTGTGTGTGTGTGTGTGTGTGTGTGTACTCTGTGCTTAGGGCAAAGAAAGCACCCCTACCTACCTCCCTTCTTTCTGCTTTCCTGACCCCAGTAAGCGGCTTGTGATTCTGTGTCTCTGGTTGGTTTGAGGGCAGGAAGCCAGCGAAAAAAAACAACCAAGTTTGAGGTTTAGACCCATGGCTCTCTCAGACCATATCTTGCGTTCCGCACAAACCAGCTCTGATCTACCTCACAGTCGGGACATCAAGGTTTGGGGGGATTCCAGGGTTCATGGAACGTGAACCGCTGGAATGGCTCCCTTTTCCATTTAAAATCAAATTAATAAATATTACTGAATGTGACTTGTCCTTTTGTTCTCTTCAAATGTTTCTCTCCATTTGTTTTCTTTTCATAATCCCCTTGCTGGCTTCCCCGGCTCAGAGCTGCCTTTTGTCAGGGGCAGTAAATTAGGAGTAATCCTTGCCCCTTTCTTCCTAATCCTTGTCAGACAAAACCAAAAAGGCTGTCTGTGTCAATGGGACTGGTGAGTCTTTGATTCTCTTTCCTCCCTGCCCTTCCTGCAACTCCGGGGATCTAGTTACAGAGGCAATGTAGTCACCCATGACTCAGCTGTCTTTCTAGACCAGGGGGCTTGCTGTACCCAGGACCAAGACTAGGACTCTCCCATACCACAAACCAGAGTGGGTTAATAAGGTCTCATTGACATCAGCAAACACTTTGGTTCTGTGCTTTCTGTGTCTGTGTATCTGGAAGCACAGGGCACTGGTTTAGGAAGGGGCAATACATCTTGTGTTATATTAATAGATGTGTGTATACACACACACGTGCGCGCGCACACACACACACACACGTGTTTCTGTACTTCTTCTGTACTGCCTATCTTTCCACTTCCTTCCTGGTTTGAAGACATTATTACCCTCCAGAAGCGAAACTGGAGTTATGACTGTCTGTTCATATGACTTTTTTCCTCATTTCCGTTATTTTTTTTTTCATTCTTCTCTGACATGTTTCTCACGGAAAAAGAAGCTGTATGGAAGCCACTGGAGTGTTGTGCGGGCTCCTCTTTAACTCCAGGAGCAGAGGCCGTGAGCAGGCGGAGTGAGAGTCAGGAAGGCCAGTTAATCAGCTAATGTGTAGCGTGCCTGTGGCAGAATTTGCTGTGCTCTGGCTGGGCTTGGGGGCCCCAGAGGTACAGAACCTCACATCGCCCACGCGACCGTGCTACATGCATTTCCACATATGGGTGTTCTCTGCGAACTGGACCTAGTCTATGCAGCTCCCTTTTCTCCTGGAGCTCAGGTTTTATTTCTCAAGCTGTTTGCATACCAAAGATGACTTTCTCCCTTCCAAACCAATGCAGTGCGCACTCTCTGGTGTCTGAACGTAGACGGTTTCTTGGCAGGGAGTCTGCTCTTGAACTATGGCCCTCGGTATGGAAGTCTTGGTTGAGCCTGGGGATCAGAGGGCCTCTTCTCTGGATCTCTGGATATTTTCCCAACATCGCTGAGGGAAGTTGCCCAGGCAAAGGAGAGGGTAACTGGGGGAGAGGGGCCTTTGGTTTATAGAATTGTCCTTGAAGACTGTCCAGGAGCCCATACTGCTTGGGTCTTGCTGGACACATACCGGTGTGCCGACTCTCAGCCTCCTTTGGAGTGTTTAGACTTGAACGAAGCTGTGGATTCCATCTGCAGATTGTCACCAGTGGATCTGACAGCTGAAGAGACAGCCTTTCTAGTCCCTTCTCCAGCCAGGTGTCAAACTGGAGGAGATTTACATCCTTGAATGGGAGGCAAACTGCTTTTGCAGAGGATGAAGCCTGAGCGCTTGAACTGGGGAAGACAAACGACCATGCTTTGAACCAAAAGATGTGAAGACTCAAAGACCAGTGGGAAATGGAGAGTTCTAGAAGCCCCGACCAAGAGTCCGGAAGTAGGAGAGTGTAGGGGGCTGAAATGACAAAGAAAGGGGGTTTGAGTTGAACAGATGAGCTCTTGGGTGAAACTGCAAAGGAACGAGCTGAATTGGAGAAAGGAGGGCATTGTTAACTAGCTTTTCTGGAACTCTTCCATGGTGGACTCTTCTAGGTGCTGATGGGTACGTGTAGGCTGTGTGCTTCATGGGCAGTTACTAGACTAATTCCATACCGACTTCATTCCCCAAACTGCAGAGTAGAGACTTCTCCTAACCAAAGAAAGTAAACCCTTTGGCGGGAAAGCGATGGGGGTCTGGCATTGTCTCTTTCTGAGGGTCTAGCTCTGTAGCTCAGACTGTTCTGGAACTTATCGTCTTTCCATCAAAGTCACCCTAGTGCAGAGATTGCAGGTGTGCCCCACCATGCCCTGTGTTAGAACGGCTTTCCAGGCAGGCCTTTAAAACCTCAGCCTTGTTGCACAGACACCAGAAGTGTTAGGCGCCCCCTGGTGGCAATGTGAGATACAACAAGAGTGGAATGTTCCCCTGTCTAGTTAACAGTTTTGAAAGCTGAAAGACGCCTATAAATACCTTAGTCCAGAGAGGTGTGGGGACACACAGATAATCTCAGCTCTCCAAGGGGGTCTCAAATTCCAGGCCAGCCTTGGCTGCACAGCAAGAAATCATCTCAAAAAAGAAAAGAAATAATTTAGTTCAATCCTTTGATTAAAAAATAAAGAACCTAAGTTCTTTCTGCTACTAGCTTGTTTGCCTACTCCTTGCCTGAGTAGGAGTCCCAGCATCACAAAAACTAGCTGGGTGGTGATGGCGCACGCCTTTAATCCCTGCACTCGGGAGGCAGAGGCAGACGGGTCCATGTAAATTCGAGGCCAGCCTGCTCTACAAGAGCTAGTTCTAGGACAGGCTCCCAAAGCTACAGAGAAAACCTGTCTTGAAAAACAAAAATAAACAAAAACTGTACATGGTGATGCACATCTGTAATCTCAGCACTGAGGAGGCAGAGGCAGGAGGAGGGTCTGGAGTTCAAAGTCATCCTTCTGACACATAGCGAGTTGGAGACCAGTCTAGGATGCCTAAAACCCTGTCTCAAAATAAGCGTATATATGAGTAGTGAGTTACGTAGTCAAAATTTTCTCAGTCAAACAAGCTTCAGAGCCAGGGGAAAAAAACAGTAAGGGTGCATGTCACACACTATGTTAACAAATGACAAAAGAAAATAAGATAGAATAAAGAATTTTTAAAAATGCAGCCACACAGAAATCACATAGTGTCTGGGGCTGATCCTACTCAATGTTCTCTCTCTCTCTCTCTCTCTCTCTCTCTCTCTCTCTCTCTAGTTAAATTTCTTTATTTTTAGGTTTGGAGGTTTAAAATGTTTTCATTCTTTGAAAATGCCACCCATGTATATGATGGGTCCTTTTCATCCCCCACTGTTCTCCCTCACCCCTCCCATACCCACCAAACTCCCTTCTCTTCAGTAATGCTCTCTTTAACGTCCATTTCTTTGATTGTCTGTCAGCTTTGAGGGGGGAATTTGCGACTCACTGAATTTAAATGAGTTCCTGGAATGAGCATGGGTGGGAGATTATATCAGCAAATTCTCAGTGGCTGAAGAAAATTGCCCTGCCTCCCCAAGCAACACTAACCACCAGTCCTTCTTCAGAGAGGGTGGGACCTCCCTCATTAGCCCCTCCTCCCTCCACGATGGATTCTTTTTTATTATTTTACTTTTGATATTATAATTCAGTTACAACATTTCTCCCTACCCTTTCCTCCTTCCACAGCCTCCCACATATTTCTCTCCACTTTCCTTCAAATTCATGGTCTCTTTTTTCATTCATTGTTACTGCATGCATATGTATATATTGTATACATATATATTCCTAAGTAATCCTGTTCAGTTTGGATAATGTGACTTGTATGTGTGTCTTCAGGGCTGACCATGCGGCACTGGGCAACCAATTGATGTGCTCTTCCCCAGAGAAGGCCACCTCACTGGTCCCCAGCTTTCCTCAGTTGCTAAGACTATTGAGGGATTCTCTTCTCCCATCAGCCTGCATAACACCTTCTGGTACTAGAAAATGTAGCCAGCAGGAAGGAGCTCAGTCCCAGCTCAATTTCTCTATATTCTGCAACCAAAGAAGGTCATGTCTTCAGCAGTAGGATCTAATCATCTAGTTCTTGTGAGCAAACAAAGCAATAGCAATGGCCTATATTGTCTGGGGGACTCGAGACCTCCTTGACTAACAACACAAAATTCCCTTTATCTTCTCTACACGTACTGCCAAGAGTGTGTGAAGTCACACATTGCTCTTCAGCCATTTGCTCACATATGATTCAAACGGAAATGCTACCTCTGCGTTCAGCCCATGCAGATTAGTTTGGAAGAGCAAACAAGATCCTACACACGATGAAAGCAGTTTGGAAACAGAAGGGGCTGCTCCAGCATAACGCTGCGGAATGAGACTGGAGCTAGAACAAGTACCTGGCCTACTGATTTACATTCCCATCGCCCTGCTTGTTTTGCGGGGCTTGTCTTTGGTCACTATGAGATGCCCTGCCTGTTCTGAGAGTCAGACCCATCTCAGATTAATTTCCTTGACTTTATAGATCCTCCACTAGGGGTCGCCCTTTGACTCTCACCGTGTTCAGACTCTGGTCTGGCCTTGGCCTGGCTTTTGGTCTTGGTCGTATCTCCTTTCATTACATACAGCTTTGTCAATAAGATAAATGGGATAGGTAGAAGATATAGAGAGAGCAAAAAGCATCTAATGTCAGGACCTGGCGGTCCCTTACAGTGGATGCCCATCTCCTCCTGGTTTCCTCTTTCTCATTGTCCCCTTTCTGTTTTAATGTCTGAGTTAAAATTCATTTATTGATTTATTTTATCTGTATGGGTGTTTCTCCTGCATGTATATCTATGCGCTGCATGCATGCTTGGTACTGGAGAAAGCTAGAAGAGGGGTTCAGGTCCCCAAATCTGGAGTTCAAGAAAGTTGTTAGCTGTGACGTGGGTGCTGCCTGATCTTACTGTAAAAGCCGATTTCTCCATTCTTTAATTCAACACGTGGGGCCCAGAGAGAAGCGAGATGCTAGCCGTTTCCTGGTATGGCAAGCGTTCCTTCTCACAGTGCAGCTCACGCCTTCTGCTCGCCCCATGGCTTCTCCGGCGTTCCCGTTCCTCTTCTATCACGGTTGTGGTCACCTGAGTCTCACCCAGAGCTCTGCCGTCCGCTCATCCCAAACACTTGGCCCAACTCGGAAGCAATCTAAGGAAGTAGCTTTTTCCTCCTTCCATTTTTGCCTGTCTTCTCACATTTACGTTCAAGGTCATTTCCAAGGATCCCAAGGTCTTGCGGGGTGTGTAGAAAATTTGTGGGGAGCGTGTACAAAGTCCTCCAAAGGAGTGACAGTGGGGCCGAGTTTGAAGAAATGCTAGTTCCGAAAACACCCTCATAGAACTGTCTACACCCACCCGCGCCCTAAAGCTGATTCATCTTCTTGTCGGCTCTCTAGCGCTATCTTGTGTCTTCTTCCTAAACAGCTACCAAAAGGCGGTTTTTTTTAAGCATTTCTAAAGTTTTACAGACGTTGAGGGCGACCTCCGCAGCTCTGAAGAAGCCACTGCCACTGCATGCCTGAAAATCAGTCCCCACCTACAAGATGGCACGATCTGCGGCAGAGATGCTGCCCAGAAACAGACAGCCTCTTCTTCCGCTCCTTCTCCCGAGGCTTTTCCTTCAGAGTTCAAGCCTCAGGAGGGCAGAAGGGGGTGCGCGGGGGAGGGGAGGGGAGGGGAGGGGAGGGGAGGGGAGAGGAGAGGAGAGGAGAGGGGAGGAGAGGGGAGAAAGAGGGGGAGGGGTGATGGTGGACTGAGGAAGGTGGGCTTTGCCTAACATCCTATGACTTCCGTCCCTAGCTGCTTTCAAGCGCAGCAGCCCCACGCCACTTCTGCCCAAGTCCACCCGAGTCACCTAGAGATTCTAGACCGCTGAGGCTGCAAAGCTCACAGCCGCTCCAGCCCGCGAACCGCCTAGGCTAGGCTCCAGCGCTACCCTGGAGTGCTACCCGCAGTGGCGCGGACCCGCAGAGGAAATGCTGGTCCTCAGGTTCCCCGTATGCTAGTAAGGGTACACAGCCTGAGCCAGCGTTGGCTCAGCTGAGGTTTGCAGAGGTGGGAAGGGTGACGAGAGTGGATTGGCGGAGTGTGGGGGGCGGCAATGAAGGGGGAGACTGAAGAGATAGATAGCTCCCCAGTTAATAGCCCTGGCTCTTCTTCCAGAGGTCTAGGTCCGATTCCCAGCATCCACACGGTAGCTCTCAACTATCCACCTTCTCCCTGACTGCCCCGGCACCAGGGTTGAGGTTTGCACAGACAAGTGAAATGTCCATAAGTTAAAAAAGAAAAAAAAAAAAAGAAAAAGGAAAAAAAGAAAAAGAAAAAGAAAGAAAAGAAAAGAAAAGAAACAAAAACCCACAAAGCCAAGTGTAATGGCACATGCCTTTGTACCAGAACTGAAGACGCAGAGGAGGGAGCTCTCTGAGTTTGTGGCCAACCTGATCTATGTGGCAAGGTCGAAGCCAGCCCAGCCACGTACTGAGACCCTGGCTTAGGAAGGAAGGAGTTACAAAGAAAGAAAATAATTGGAGCGTGATGCAGTTTCTAGGTGTGCAACCTCTTGCTAACCCATTTTCCTTCACACTATAATATAGAACACTCTCATTTAATTCCTTTGCATTTCAAACAAAAACTGTTGTCTTGTGTTGCATTATTGAAACAGTCTCCAAGTCTATACAGCAGAGAAAGACCATGCATTTTAGAAATTCTTCTGCCTCCTTCCCTCCTGACAGCTAGAGTAACCACGTTCGTCATTGTGCCTGGTTTATGCAAGGCTACGGATTGAACTTTATACGTGCTAGCAAGCACTCTGCCAAACCACCCCCGAGAAACCCTGTATAAGATCTGTACCCTCTTCAGTGTGCTGCTGCTGCTCACACTGGAGGCAGCCACTCTCCTGGATTCTTCCTTCCTAATAAACCTCTTGAGTGAGGTTTGTTGTGCAGTGTGCCATTTTTGCCAAGCAGAGCCCAGCTGTAACCACTTTGGCCAGAACCAGAGCAGAGCAGGACTGTAACATTTTTGCTAGGGACACTTTCCCTGAGTGGAGCAGAGCTGTTACACTCCAGGGGTCCTGAGCAGAGCTATAACACTTTGCTGGAGAAACCCTCCCATGTAGAAACCCTCCTCCTTTCCCTACGGCAGAGCTGTAAGATACTACACTTAAAATAACTTTGTGGTTTTCCTTGACTGCCAAGATACCTTTCCATCCGAGCTGCAACCCTTACAGAAACCAGAACACCCTTTTACTGCTTTTAAATCTCCAGGTCTCTGAAGAATGTGTTTCAAGCCGTGAGTTCAATGCCCAGCACTGAAAAGAAAACTTTGATTTTTCTACGCTCACATCGCAGTGTGATTTGAGCACTTACCCAACTCCTTGCAGAATGAAAGTAGCAAATACATCCCTTGGTTGGCACTGTTGTGTGCCGTGGGATGTTTGCTTCTGTTGGAGGAGCCCTACCTAGCTTGATGGCTTGCCAGCCTTGTCCTGCTTTTTAGAGACTGGCTTGTTATTTTTAGTTGGGTGGCTTGGGGCTATAGAAGGCAGTAAGTTAGATGGGGAAAAGTGCCTGGGAATCCCATGTCCTTTATCACTCCTCCCTGTCGCCTACTCTCCCAGAGGACTCTTCTCCAGTGCCATGGAATATTCCTGTGACCCCTGAACTTGCCACCATGGAGACTGAGAGTCCTAAGGTTCTGTTGCTCTGACAACCCATTGTCAGAGCAGTGTCTGCATCAGAGCTGCCAAGGTTCTGGGAGAAAGACGCCTGAAGAAGGGTCACAGTTGTTGGTTTCGTAGACGCTCAGCTATGACTAGCCTTTCTGTGTTTAGGGACGTACCCCCAGCCCAGAAGCTGGAAGGCAGCTTACTAAAGATCTACAAGCAAGACAATTATTCTAGCAAGATGTTCCTGGCCTACAGAGGTAGGAGCCAGTCATTTCAGGTCTTAAGATTTTCTTCATATTTTTGACTGACTGTAAATGGGCAGTGCCCCCAGTGGAGGAATGAAGAATAGCCCATGCCTCTGCAGTTGGAAAGGGTTTTAGTTTATTAACAGAACTGTCCAGAGCATAGAAGAGCAGTGAGGGTTCCAAGTCACCCTATGCCCTGGGCCCTTTGCTGGGGACTTCTGGGAATTTGGGAGGAGCCATCTTCTTTCTCCTCCCGCCTTTTCTTTATCTGCCACTGTAACCTCCCTCTCTCTTTTGTTTGTTTTTGGTCCACGTAAATCAGGCTGGCTTTGAACTCACAATATAGCTGAAAAAGACCTTGAGCATTTTCCTCCGGCCTCCACCTCCCAAGTCCTGGAGGCACCACTACACTTTGCTTTTCTCTAATTCTTCTGTTGTTTTTCATTTATCTATTTGTTTGTTTTAATTTTTTAACTATATGTGGGTGTATGAGAGAGAAGAATGTGTGTGTGTGTGCACGTGTGCACATGTACATGAGTGTAAGTGTACAAGGTGGCCAGAGGCATTGAACCCCCCAGAGATGGCATTACAGGTGTTGATGAGCTACCTGGTGTAAGCGCTGAGAACTGAACTTGAGTTCCCTTCAAGGACTAATATGTCCTTAACCACTGAACTATCTTCCCTCCCAGGGCTCTTCTTCTTGAATCCAAAAATTAAGCCTTCTGGGGTGGGGGGTGGGGGATGCTTGCCTGGCATTCCTGAAGCCCTTCAGTCAATCCCTAGCCAATAAACCAGGTGTGGCACGTACCTGTAATCCCCGCACCTGAGGGGTGTAAGATCAGACGTTCAAAGTCATTTTCAGTTGCAAAGCAAGTTCAAGGCAGCCTGTGAGGCCTGCTACTAGAGAGAGGGAGAGGACAAGGAAAGTAGACAGACAGACAAACAGACAGACACAGAGAAAGAAACACAGAAAAGGAGAAAGGCAGACACAGAGAGCCCTTCTTAATATGGAGTCACGCCTCGCCATCATTAAAGCCAGGGCATATATTTTGTTTAACTTCTTGAATGTCTGATTAATTTTGTATGTAAATTGTAACCTTTAAAATGCATAGGTTTCAGCTGCCTTTGTTGTGTTCTGTTTTGTTTGTGGTTTTTGTTTTTGAGACAGTGTCTTGCTATATAGCTCAGGCTGGCCTGAAACTCACTATGGACAAGGCTGGCCTCAAAATGATCTTCCTGCCACCCCTCCTCAATGCTGGGGTGACAAGTATGGGCCATCAGGCCTGTCTTCGCTGAGGTTCTTGTTGGTGGTAGTGGTGTTTTGTTTTTAAACACAGTCACTAACAGCGCACTGTTTTATAAAAATAAAGAAGCCAGAAAGGCAGCGGGGCGGGGGGGGGGATGAGGGGGGTAAGTTTAAGCTTTCATGGGTACTTTTCAAAGCACAAGCCAGACTTGTGGTTTATGAGCTTCTGCCAAGCCCAGCCCCAGAGACCCTGAGGTCGGGCATCCAGAATTCCCTTTGAAGTTTCTCCACAGTCTGCATGACCGATGAAGGCCATCCCTGGGTTTCTCTTGTGGTGCACAAGACTCGCCTGAAGATTGCACAGGACCCTTCTCTGAACTATGAGTACTTGCCCCTGTTGGGCATGAAATCATTCATCCAAGCCGCCTTGGAACTCCTCTTTGGAAAGCACAGCCAAGCCATTGCAGAGAAAAGGGTGAGACACCGAGAGAAGACAGACCCAGGGCTGTGCGGCATCTCAGGGGCCTCCACCTTGACAAAGGCGGTTTTCCCGAGACTCCGAGCATCCATAGCTTTTGCATGGGGAAGCAGAGCTGGGATCCAAACCTATTTCCTCATTCAGACACTCAGTTGCACCCACTCACACTGCTGATTTAAAACCTGTAAATAGATCATTTTAATATAAAAGAGAAAAGGAAGGAAGAAGAGTGGAATGCTCAGTGTGTATAAGGCCCTCAGTTCAATCCTAGCATCCAAAAGAATTAAAGTCTGAGTCTGCAATGGGCTAGTGTTGCCGCAGCTCCTGTGAAACGTGCCTTTCGTGTATCGCTCACTGACAGGTAGGGGGTGTGCACACTATTGGTGACAGTGGGGCCTTCCAGCTTGGGGCCCAGTTTCTCAGGATGTGGCGGAAGAATTTGAAAAACGTCTGTATCGTCTCGTGCCAAAAGGGTGAGTGTTGCCAACTCCCGCCTTGTGTGGAATCTCCACTCTTGCCCTCACTTTCCGGCCGGAGAAAAATGGTGGCTGTGCCAAGCTATGCCCGTCCTTTTCCTGTTGCTGTCCTCCCGTCGGTCAGTCACCCTCACCCTGCTCTCTGGTGTCTCTGCCTGTCTCTCCATTTCCACGGACCCCAGCTGGTAGGGGTCTGTGTTCCCACAGAACAGTACGGACTCATCTTCCAGGACATGGGTTTCACAGTCTATGAATACTCCATCTGGAACCCCAAGGAGCTGTGCTCAGACACCAACATATTCTTCGACGTGATGGAGGTAAAGGGGTCCCCACTCAGAATCTTCTCCCTCTATCCACCTGGTTTGTGGTCCCTCCCTCGCTCGAGGCCCTTGCTGAGCTTGGACTGGCCAGGTTTTCTGGTGAGAACAAACCTACGAGAGTATTTCCCCTCTAACCGCCTGGTGTCACCTCCGTACTGTGAGAGGTGGTGCCTTGACAAGACAGTGTCTTTCTACAGCATATCCCAGCTGACAGTATCCTTGTGATTGGGAACATCATTGACTGCAGGCTCACACAGAATCAGTGGAAAAAGCTGATGTCCATCATTAAGGTCAGCCCAGCTCCCGGCCACGTATTCCCTCCTCTCACCTCTACTCTCCCCCCCAGCAGCAGCCTCCTGCTTCCGGGTTCTCTTTTCGGTTTCAGAGCAAGCAGCTCTTCCCGTTCTTCGACATTGCCTGCCAAGGTCTGTCCACTGGCGACCTGGAAGAAGACACCAGGCTCTTACAGTACTTTGTGTCTCTGGGGTTTGAGTTCTTCTGCAGCCAGTCTCTGTCAAAGAATTTTGGCATTTATGGTATGATATGGGCAGAAGGATAAGAGAAATGGGGAACAAAATTGTTGCCATATCCATTGCACAAGTGTTGTGTGTGTGTGTGTGTGTGAGAGAGAGAGAGAGAGAGAGAGAGCTTACAAAATAGGTTTTTAATAATGTTTTCTGTGTGTGTGTTTGTCTCTGTACTTCTGTCTCTCTGTCTGTCTCTGTCTCTCTCTCTCTGTCTCTGACTCTGTCTCTCTCTCTCCCTCAAACACACACATACACACACCAGACACTGTACTTTCTCATATTTTCCCCACTGTCTTCCCCTACCCCCCCCCCAAAGGATAGATGTTTTTTATATCACTTATCCCCTGGAAGGAGCCTAGTAGTCCCAAAAAGTCACAGTGTGGGCGAAAAAGAGCACCCGTGAGCTAGAAGTCGGGCTCTGTGACTGAACACAGATTACCCAAGACACCCACACCTGTTCTTTCTAGTTAAAATTTCACCCTCTCAGGCCTCTGCCTCCTTGGCTGGAAGCTGAGGAGGTACTGAGCAAATCTTTCCAGTTCTCTCCTCACACACTCTTGCTTATGGATACTCTTTCTGCAAAAAAGAGACTCGGGGTTTCTGGAGCCAAACGCTAGCCTGACTGGGCTGAGCTGGTGACGCCACAGCTTAGCCCTTCTCCCTACAAGGTCGGAGGGAGAGGGGTAGTGAGGTTCCGACTGCGAGAGTAAGGCTGTCTTGTCAACGCTGCAGATGAAGGAGTGGGGATCCTAGTCGTGGCAGCCCTCAGCAACCAGGATCTACTGTGTGTCCTCTCCCAGCTGATGAACTACGTTGGGGCTCTATGGGGGAACCCTCCCGCCACAGGCGCCCGGATAATCACTTCCGTCCTCTGCAACCCTGCTCTGTTTGGAGAATGGTACGGGGTGGGAGGGTCTGGGCAAGGGAGGGTGCTAGGGCTCCTACAGACTGACCGTTCAAGAGACTCACTTGGGTCATTTTTCTACTTTGTGGTCTCTTTATCCCACTCATTCGTGCACACATTCATCAAATTTCACTGAGGCCCTCTGTGTGCCATGGCTCTAGCTACCTCAAGGATGACGCTGCCTTGTAGGAGCAGACACCTGTTTTGGGAGATAAGCCAATGAGTTAGTTATCTAAATACTTCGAGACTGCTTGAGATGAAACCCGTTGTTTTGTACACAAGCGCACACACGAGAGAGAGAGAGAGAGAGAGAGAGAGAGAGAGAGAGAGAGAGAGCTGAGCCTGCTACATTGTTCAGAAGGTAAAGGTACTTGCTGCCAAGACTGATGAGCTCAAGGCCTGATGATTCCCAAAACTCATATGAGGTTAAGAGCACCAGCTTCTCTTCCAGAGGTCTTGAATTCAATTCCCAGCAACCACATAGTGGCTCACAACCATTGATAATGAGATCTGGTGCCCTCTTCTGGTGTGTGCATGTTAACAGAATATAGTATGCATAATAAATCTTTTTAAAAAATAAAAAATAAATAAAACTAAGATGGCAAAATCTGGGAGTCTACTTCGCTTGCTTAAATTAATATGGGGCCTGGGTTTCTCCCCAGGAAAAGCAAGGTTTTGTGTTCACTTTCGGTTTAGGAAGTTCAGTTGACAGTATCCCTTGATCCTATGGTGAGGCAATGCACGATGGTATAGTTTGGGGTAACAAACGTTCACTTTATGATGTCCAGAAGGCAAACAGAGGTAAAGAGCCATCCACCCCTCAATGAGCTAACATCCTCCCACAACCAATAGTGGCAGGGCCTTTAACACACAGGCCTTTGGGAGATTTTTAAGACCCAGACAACAGCAGAGTCGGACCTCCTTCGACCACTGGTGCCGCAGAACTCGGGTTCCAGCCATGCGCTCCCTGGCATGTAGGAAGAGGGAAGGAAGACATGTTGGGCAACAAGGAGACCTCTCCGACCCATTTCTTGCTTCTTTCATTGGCAGGAAACTCAGTCTGAAAGGTGTTGTGGAGAACGTCATGTTGGTCAAGGAGAAGGTGAAGGAGAAGCTCCGACTCCTGGGGACCCCTGGGTCCTGGAATCACATCACCAAACAGAGTGGGACCCACGGTTATCTAGGGCTCAACTGTAAGTTCCAGAACGGGGTGACCCTCCCCTTCCTGACCTCAGACCTGTGTCTTAACATGGAGCAGCCCTGACTGGCTGATCAGTCTGCAATTTGCTCTGGGCTTTCCTCCCACCCCTGGACAAGTGGGGCTGCTGCAGAGAACTTTATGGGTTGCCCACAAATGATACTTCTTATCCTATAATTCTGCCTGGGCTTGAGAGGAAGTCTGAGTCCTGTGACTGTCACAGACCCGCAGGTGGAGTTCTTGACTAAGAAGAAGCACATCTACATCCCCAAGAGCAGCCGGATCAACTTCACCTGCATCAACGCCAGGAACATAGACTACATCACGCAGAGCATCCATGAGGCAGTGATGCTCACCGAGGGCTGAGGGGGCTGTCTTCTCAAAGACGTCCCGATTGAAATGGAAATTTAGGTAGTCTTTGAAAATAAATTACTGAATTAATTATTCATTACTGTGCTTTATTTTTTTTTTGTTTATTTATGAAGCATGTGCTGGCCTGGGCGGGGAGGGGCTTCAGTGCAACACGTGCCAAGCGTACATGGAGCCCTGGATTCCATCTCCAGGAGATTGGGGGTGGGGTGCAAGAACAATTACCCTCATAGGATACGGTTCAGTTTGTAACCATGTGACGAGTAACAAAGTGAATAGAAGTTGGTACGTTTTAAGGGGTGTGTTTGTGGGACACACACACACACACACACACGTGTGCACATGTGTACACTCTTTCAACTGAGTGCAGCTGTATACATTCATCTGGTGTTTCTTCCAGACACACAAGCCAAGTTGTGTTCAAGTAGTTCCCTGATAGGCCAATCATGTTTGGGAAATCAAAATCCTAACCAAAATGACTGTATAAAGACTTAAAATTACTTTACCGGAATTAATTTTGAAAGAGATCAAAGCTGAATGACTGTTGGCAGACTTCTTTGGGCCACCAACTCACAGAAAACAACTCAGAGATGACTTATTAATTATGAAAGTTCAGCCAATTGCTTAGGTTTATTACTAACTAGCTTACAACTTAAATTAACCCATTTCTATCAGTCTGTGTGTTTTCATGTGACTTGTGACTTTACCTCTCCTCAGCATGGTATATTCATCTTGCTGCCCTCCACATCTCCTGGGGCCCTCCTCCTTCCCAACATCCTCTGTGTCTGAAAATCCTGCCTAACTATTGACCACTTTTTATTAAACCAATGAGAGCAACATATTCTCACAGCGTACAAATATTCTGTAATAAATAACTGTCTTAATTACCATTTTATTGCTGTGAACAGACACCATAACCAAGGCAAATTAGAAAGCATTTATTTGGGAGGTGTTTGCTATTTCAAAGGGCTATTGCATGACCATTATGGCAGGCGGGCAAGGTACTGGAGCAGTGGCTGGGAGCTTATATCCTGATCCACAAATAGGAAGGAGAGAGAGAGAGAGAGAGAGAGAGAGAGAGAGAGAGAGAGAGAAATGGGGGCCTGGCAAGGTTTTTGAAACCTCAAAGTCCACTTCCAGTGACACACCTCCTCCAGCAAGGTCATTCTTCCTAATCTTTCCTAAGTACCCCCACCAACTGGGAATCAGACACTTATATATATTATCTTATGGGGGGGGGGGTATTGTCATTCAAACCACAGTGACTGATGATACCTAACTTCAAGTATTATACACTACAATAATCAAGGTCTTCTGACCTAAAAAACAAGTAGGTCGATGAAACAGAAAAGCGTCCAGAAAATAAACATTCCTGTCTATAAATAACTGACTTCTGACAAAGGTACAGGGCTGGGATTAAAGCCGTGCACCACTGTCATTAAAGACATGCACCGCCCAGTTTCTGTGGCAACTAGTCTGGCTACTGGGATTAAAGATGTGTGTCATTGTGGCTACTGGGATTAAAGGTGTGTGTTACCATAATCAGGTCTGTAAGGCTAACCCAGTGGGACTGTTTTACTCTCAGATCTTCAGGCAGTCTTTATTTATTAAAATACAGTTGAAATATCACTACACCCATGTCCCTAGAAAAACCACATATTCTCACTTGCACATAAAATACAAGTGCAACGGCAGGAGCTCGTGGACCCCGTGAGCCCCGTCTGGTATCGCCTCGGCATCTGAGGGACCCTGGCAGAACAGCAGCCACCTTCAGTACCTCCCCAGGCCGTCACCCCAGAGTCCCAGCAGCGGGAAAGCAAGCCTCTACGCCCCCTTCTGTCTTCGAGGATAGTCACTGTCTGAAAAGAGGTAAAAAAAAAAAAAAAAACAACAAGCCATCAACTACAGCTTGAACACCATTCTCAGGCAGTGGAGAAACTGCAGCTTCCCGGTTTCAGTAAACCCTCATTAGGGAAGCCCTGCTGGCAGTGTAGATCTGGCAGGGGGTAAGCGACAGAAGGCAAGAGAAGTGTGCCCTGGAATGCTTCAAGGGCTGTGACAAAAAGCGAGGCATTAATCTAATTAATCTTCATCAATAAAAACCGAGAGTCTGGGAGATGACGAGTAATCCCAGCGAGGACTCAGTGTTAGCCTGGATGTAGCTGAGGCTGCGTTCGTCTGCGCAGCTCAACCGGAAGTCAGGAGGCGCGGTCGGCCAGCAAACATGGCGGCGGGCTCCGCGTCCTCCCTGGGTGGCGGCGCGTGGCCCGGCTCCGAGGCCGGGGACTTCTTGGCCCGCTATCGGCAGGTGTCCCACAAGCTCAAGAAGCGATTCCTGCGGAAGCCGAACGTGGCCGAGGCCGGGGAGCAGTTCGCGCAGCTGGCCCGTGAGCTGCGCGCCCAGGAGTGCCTGCCCTACGCCGCTTGGTGCCAGCTGGCCGTGGCGCGCTGCCACCAGGCGCTCTTCCACGGGCCCGGAGAGACGCTGGCCCTCACGGAAGCCGCCCGACTCTTCCTGCGGCAGGAGTGCGAAGCCCGCCAGCGCCTCGGCTGTCCCGCCGCCTGTGGCGAGCCTCTGCAGGCGGCCGCCAGCGCCCTGGGCGCCGCCGTGCGCCTTCACCTCGAGCTAGGCCAGCCGGCCGCCGCCGCCGCTCTGTGCCTCGAGCTGGCTGCCGCCCTTCGCGCCCTGGGCCAGCCGGCCGCCGCCGCCGGTCACTTTCAGCGCGCTGCCCAGCTGCACCTGCCCCTGATGCCACTAGCCGCGCTGCAGGCGCTCGGCGATGCCGCCTCCTGCCAGCTGCTGGCGCGCGACTACACCGGCGCCCTGGCGCTCTTTACACGTATGCAACGTCTGGCACTGGAGCACGGCGGCCACCCGGTGCAGCACCCCGAGCCTCCTGGGCCCCAACCGCCCCCGCCGGGATCCCAGCAGAGACCTGGCTCGGCCCCGACCCTGCCCCTCCCGCTGCTTCCGGACCAAGCCCCAGGTTCTGCTGCGCCCTCTCCCCGCACACTGGGGGCCTTCGCAGACATCCTTGTCAGGTGCGAGGTGTCCCGCGTGCTGCTGCTGCTGCTCCTGCAACCACCGCCCGCCAAGTTGCTGCCCGAGCATGCCCAGACCCTGGAGAAGTACTCCTGGGAGGCTTTTGACAGCCACGGCCAGGATAGCAGCGGCCAGCTTCCCGAGGAGCTGTTTCTGCTATTGCAGTCCCTGGTCATGGCTGCCCACGAAAAGGACACGGAAGGCATCAAGAAGCTGCAGGTGGAGATGTGGCCGCTGCTGACTGCTGAGCAGAACCACCTCCTTCACCTTGTTCTGCAGGAAGCCGTCTCCCCCTCGGGCCAGGGGGTCTGAAAAGTCACCTGAACCAAACAACCTTTCCTCCTGGTACCGACTTGTTTCATCTTTGGGGACAGGTGATGGGAGATCTTGTGTTCTTGCTTTTATTTTTTTCTCTATTCTATTGCCACCATGGTAGTTTAGCTGTGCTTGCCTAGCTTGTTACATAAATTAATGTCCTCCAGGTCCATGCATACTGCCTCAAACGAGGTAAATTCATCCCATCTTAAGGCTGAATGAGACTGCACTGTGTAACAATCTGCTTTCTCTATGCGCTGGTCAGTTGCTGAATACTGTGTTGATTCATTTTCCTGGTTGTTATAAGTATAGAGACAATAAACATGGAAGGACAGGTGTTAAAGCAACAACAACAACAAAAAACCAAGAGTCTGATATGGGGTAAAGACCTAGAAGATCGGAGAACCAGGAGTCAGTTGCTTCCTTCCTTTCTCGTTCCTCGGTTGGAAAGGGCTGAGGTCCCGTCTCCACAGTGCTGGGATTAAAGGCCTGTGCCACCACTTCCGGCTTCGGTGGTTAACTAGTGGCTAGCTCCGCCCTCTGATCTTGTCAGAACACAAAATATCACACAACCAAAATGGACTCTGATTGTATGTCCCTACCGAACTGCACGCCTAAGATCCAAATGTGGCTGGGTGTGTGATTATTTGCCTTTAACCCTAGCATTGGAAAGGCAGCATGGAGTACCTTTACTGTGAGGCTAGCCTGATCTACATAAGGCGTTCCAAGCAAGCCTGAACTACATAGGGAGACCCTGTCTCAAAAACAAAATAAATTTCATGTGTATTTCACCAAAACACCTTTTGCTTCGAGACAGTGTCTTACCATGTGACTTAGGCTGTGTCGGAGTTCACTGTGTGTCCAGGCCGACCTCAAACTCAAGATCCTACTGCTCACACCTCCAGGGGACTAGGAATGCAGACGTGTGCTAGCATGCGCAGCATTGCGGTTTACCACAACTTTGGCCACATAGTGAGACCCTGTCTCAAAATATATACGCTATTTATTTATTTATTTGTAGTGTGTGTGCGTACACACACATGCACGCACTTATGCCATGGTGCCTGCCTGAAAGTCAGCGG